>NC_140579.1:1159192644-1159891533 GCF_964204655.1 Triturus cristatus
TTCCTATGGAAGGAAATACAAGTTACTGGTAAGTACCCTTAGAATTACCTTTCAGGGTCAGTGCTGGGCTAAAAGATGCAGCAGTGGGTTCTCTCCTGATTACAGGTGAGTAAATCGGAATTCGTAGTTCGTCTGATTTTAGAAAAATATTTGTACGTTTCAAGAACTAGACACAGAAAATTTTCTGGTGAAAATCACCCAATGGATTCCTATGGAAGGAAATACAAGTTACTGGTAAGTTCGCTCTGAATTACTTTTCAGGGTCAGTGCTGGGCTAAAAGATGCAGCACTGGGTTCTCTCCTGATTACAGGTGAGTACATCGGAATTCGTAGTTCGGCTGATTTTAGAAGAATATTTTTACGTTTCAAAATTCGACACTTAGAAACTTTTGGGGTGAAAACCACACAATGGATTCCTATGGAAGGAAATACAAGTTACTGGTAAGTACACTTAGAATTACCTTTCAGGGTCAGTGCTGGGCTAAAAGATGCAGCAGTGGGTTCTCTCCTGATTACAGGTGAGTAAATCGGAATTCGTAGTTCTTCTGATTTTAGACAAATATTTGTACGTTTCAAAAATAGACAGAAAATTTTCTGGTGAAAACCACACAATGGATTCCTATGGAAGGAAATACAAGTTACTGGCAAGTACACTTAGAATTACTTTTCAGGGTCAGTGCTGGGCTAAAAGATGCAGCACTGGGTTCTCTCCTGATTACAGGTGAGTACATCGGAATTCGTAGTTCGGCTGATTTTAGAAGAATATTAGTACGTTTCAAAAATGGACACTTAGAAACTTTTCTGGTGAAAACCACACAATGGATTCCTATGGAAGGAAATACAAGTTACTGGTAAGTACACTTAGAATTACATTTCAGGGTCAGTGCTGGGCTACAAGATGCAGCACTGGGTTCTTTCCTGATTACAGGTGAGTACATCGGAATTCGTAATTCAGCTGATTTTAGATGAATATTTGTATGTTTCAAAAATGGACACTTAGAAACTTTTCTGGTGATAACCACACAATGGATTCCTATGGAAGGAAATACAAGTTACTGGTAAGTACATTTAGAATTACCTTTCAGGGTCAGTGCTGGGCTAAAAAATGCAGCAGTGGGTTCTCTCCTGATTACAGGTGGGTAAATCGGAATTCGTTGTTCTTCTGATTTTAGACAAATATTTGTACGTTTCAAAAATAGACACAGAAAATTTTCTGGTGAAAACCACACAATGGATTCCTATGGAAGGAAATACAAGTTACTGGCAAGTACACTTAGAATTACTTTTCAGGGTCAGTGCTGTGCTAAAAGATGCAGCACTGGGTTCTCTCCTGATTACAGGTGAGTACATGGGAATTCGTAGTTCGGCTGATTTTAGAAGAATATTTGTACGTTTCAAAAATGGACACTTAGAAACTTTTCTGGTGAAAACCACACAATGGATTCCTATGGAAGGAAATACAAGTTACTGGTAAGTACACTTAGAATTACTTTTCAGGGTCAGTGCTTGGCTAAAAGATGCAGAACTGGGTTCTTTCCTGATTACAGGTGAGTAAATCGGAATTTGTAGATCGGCTGATTTTAGATGAATATTTGTACGTTTCAAAAATGGACACTTAGAAACTTTTCTGGTGATAACCACACAATGGTTTCCTATGGAAGGAAATACAAGTTACTGGTAAGTACGCTTAGAATTACTTTTCAGTGTCAGTGCTGGGCTAAAAGATGCAGCACTGGGTTCTCTCCTGATAAAAGGTGAGTAAATCAGAATTCGTAGTTCTTCTGATTTTAGACAAATATTTGTACGTTTCAAAATTAGACAGAAAATTTTCTGGTGAAAACCACACAATGGATTCCTATGGAAGGAAATACAAGTTACTGGCAAGTACACTTAGAATTACTTTTCAGGGTCAGTGCTGGGCTAAAAGATGCAGCACTGGGTTCTCTCCTGATTACAGGTGAGTACATCGGAATTCGTAGTTCGGCTGATTTTAGAAGAATATTTGTACGTTTCAAAAATGGACACTTAGAAACTTTTCTGGTGAAAACCACACAATGGATTCCTATAGAAGGAAATGCAAGTTACTCGTAAGTACACTTAGAATTACATTTCAGGGTCAGTGCTGGGCTACAAGATGCAGCACTGGGTTCTTTCCTGATTACAGGTGAGTACATCGGAATTCGTAGTTCGGCTGATTTTAGATGAATATTTGTACGTTTCAAAAATGGACACTTAGAAACTTTTCTGGTGATAACCACACAATGGATTCCTATGGAAGGAAATACAAGTTACTGGTAAGTACGCTTAGAATTACTTTTCAGTGTCAGTGCTGGGCTAAAAGATGCAGCACTGGGTTCTCTCCTGATAAAAGGTGAGTAAATCAGAATTCGTGTTCGGCTGATTTTAGAGGAATATTTATACGTTTCAAAATTGGACACTTAGAAATTTTTCTGTTGAAAACCAAACAATGGATTCCTATGGAAGGAAATACAAATTACTGGTAAGTATGCTTAGAATTACTTTTCAGGGTCCGTGCTGGGCTAAAAGATGCAGCACTGTGTTCTCTCCTGATTACAGGTGAGTAAATCGGAATTCGTAGTTCGGCTGATTTTAGTGGAATATTTGTACGTTTCAAAAATGGACACTTAGAAACTTTTTTGGTGAAAAACACACAATGGATTCCTATAAAAGGAAATACAAGTTACTGGTAAGTACACTTAGAATTACTTTTCAGGGTCAGTGCTGAGCTAAAAGATGCAGCACTGGGTTCTTTCCTGAGTACAGGTGAGTAAATAGGAATTCGTAGTTCGGCTGATTTTAGATGAATATTTGTACGTTTCAAAAATGGACACTTAGAAACTTTTCTGGTGAAAACCACACAATGGATTCCTATGGAAGGAAATATAAGTTACTGGTAAGTACACTTAGAATTACCTTTCAGGGTCAGTGCAGGGCTAAAAGATGCAGCACTGGGTTCTCTCCTGATTACAGGTGATTAAATCGGAAGTCGTAGTTCGTCTGATTTTAGACAAATATTTGTACGTTTCAAAAATAGACACAGAAAAGTTTCTGGTGAAAACCACACAATGGATTCCTATGGAAGGAAATACCAGTTACTGGTAAGTACACTTAGAATTACTTTTCAGGGTCAGTGCTAGGCTAAAAGATGCAGCCCTGGGTTTTCTCCTGATAACAGGTGAGTAAATCGGAATTCGTAGTTCAGCTGATCTTAGAGGAATATTTATACATTGAAAAATTGGACACTTGGAAACTTTTCTGGTGAAAATCACACAATGGATTCCTATGGAAGGAAATACAAGTTACTGGTAAGTACGCTTAGATTTACTTTTCAGTGTCAGTGCTGGGCTAAAAGATGCAGCACTGGGTTCTCTCCTGATAACAGGTGAGTAAATCGGAAGCCGTAGTTCGGCTGATCTTAGAGGAATATATGTACGTTTCAAAATTGAACACTTGAAAACTTTTCTGGTGAAAATCACACAATGGATTCCTATGGAAGGAAATACAATTTACTGGTAAGTACGCTTAGAATTACTTCTCAGGGTCAGTGCTGGGCTAACAGATGCAGCACTGGGTTCTTTCCTGATTACAGGTGAGTAAATCGGAATTCATAGTTTGGCTGATTTTAGAAGAATATTTGTACGTTGCAAAAATAGACACAGAAAATTTTCTGGTGAAAACCACACAATGGATTCCTATGGAAGGAAATACAAGTTACTGGCAAGTACACTTAGAATTACTTTTCAGGGTCAGTGCTAGGCTAAAAGATGCAGCACTGGGTTCTCTCCTGATAACAGGTGAGTAAATCGGAGTTCGTAGTTCGGCTGATTTTAGAGGAATATTTGTATGTTTCAAAATTGGACACTTAGAAACTTTTTGGGTGAAAACCACACAATGGATTCCTATGGAAGGAAATACAAGATACTGGTAAGTACACTTAGAATTACTTTTCAGGGTCAGTGCTGGGCTAAAAGATTGAGCACTATGTTCTCTCCTGATTACAGGTGAGTAAATCGGAATTCGTAGTTCGGCAGATTTTGGATGAATATTTGTACGTTTCAAAAATGGACACTTAGAATCTTTTCTGGTGAAAACCACACAATGGATTCCTTTGGAAGGAAATACAAGTTACTGGCAAGTACACTTAGAATTACATTTCATGGTCAGTGCTGGGCTAAAAGATGCAGCACTGGGTTATTTCCTGATTACAGGTGAGTAAATCGTAATTCGTAGTTTGGCTGATTTTAGAAGAATATTTGTACGTTTCAAAAATGGACACAGAAAATTTTCTGGTGAAAATCACACAATGGATTCCTATGGAAGGAAATACAAGTTACTGGTAAGTACGTTTCAGGGTCAGTGCTGGGCTAAAAGATGCAGCAGTGGGTTCTCTCCTGATTACAGGTGAGTAAATCGGAATTCGTAGTTCGTCTGATTTTAGACAAATATTTGTACGTTTCAAAAATAGACACAGAAAATTTTCTGGTGAAAACCACACAATGGATTACTATGGAAGGAAATACAAGTTACTGGTAAGTACACTTAGAATTACTTTTCAGAGTCATTGCTGGGCTAAAAGATGCAGCCCTGGGTTTTCTCCTGATAACAGGTGAGTAAATCGGAATTCGTAGTTCGGCTGATCTTAGAGGAATATTTGTACGTTTCAAAATTGGACACTTGGAAACTTTTCTGGTGAAAATCACACAATGGATTCCTATGGAAGGAAATACAAGTTACTGGTAAGTACGCTTAGAATTACTTTTCAGTGTCAGTGCTGGGCTAAAAGATGCAGCACTGGGTTCTCTCCTGATAACAGGTGAGTAAATCGGAGTTCGTAGTTCGGCTGATCTTAGAGGAATATTTGTATGTTTCAAAATTGAACACTTGGAAACTTTTCTGGTGAAAATCATACAATGGATTCCTATGGAAGGAAATACAAATTACTGGTAAGTACGCTTAGAAATACTTTTCAGGGTCAGTGCTGGGCTAAAAGATGCAGCACGGGGTTCTTTCCTGATTACAGGTGAGTAAATCGGAATTCGTAGTTCGGCTGATTTTAGAAGAATATTTGTACGTTTCAAAAATGGACACTTAGAAACTTTTCTGGTGAAAACCACACAATGGATTCCTATGGAAGGAAATACAAGTTACTGGTAAGTACACTTAGAATTACCTTTCAGGGTCAGTGCTGGGCAAAAAGATGCAGCAGTGGGTTCTCTCCTGATTACAGGTGAGTAAATCGGAATTCGTAGTTCGTCTGGTTTTAGACAAATATTTGTACGTTTCAAAAATAGACACAGAACATTTTCTGGTGAAAACCACACAATGGATTCCCATGGAAGGAAATACAAGTTACTGGCAAGTACACTTAGAATTACTTTTCAGGGTCAGTGCTGGGCTAAAAGATGCAGCACTGGGTTCTCTCCTGATTACAGGTGAGTACATCGGAATTCGTAGTTCGGCTGATTTTAGAAGAATATTTGTACGTTTCAAAAATGGACACTTAAAAACTTTTCTGGTGAAAACCACACAATGGATTCCGATGGAAGGAAATACAAGTTACTGGTAAGTACACTTAGAATTACTTTTCAGAGTCGGTGCTAGGCTAAAAGATGCAGCAGTGGGTTCTCTCCTGATTACAGGTGAGTAAATCGGAATTCGTATTTCGGCTGATTTTAGAAGAATATTTGTACGTTTCAAAAATGGACCCTTAGAAACTTTTCTGGTGAAAACCACACAATGGATTCCTATGGAAGGAAATACAAGTTAATGGTAAGTACACTTAGAATTACCTTTCAGGGTCAGTGCTGGGCTAAAAGATGCAGCAGTGGGTTATCTCCTGATTACAGGTGAGTAAATCGGAATTCGTAGTTCGTCTGATTTTAGACAAATATTTGTACGTTTCAAAAATAGACACAGAAAAGTTTCTGGTGAAAACCACACAATGGATTCCTATGGAAGGAAATACCAGTTACTGGTAAGTACACTTAGAATTACTTTTCAGGGTCAGTGCTAGGCTAAAAGATGCAGCCCTGGGTTTTCTCCTGATAACAGGTGAGTAAATCGGAATTCGTAGTTCGGCTGATCTTAGAGGACTATTGGTATGTTTCAAAATTGGACACTTGGAAACTTTTCTGGTGAAAATCACACAATGGATTCCTATGGAAGGAAATACAAGTTACTGGTAAGTACGCTTAGAATTACTTTTCAGTGTTAGTGCTGGGCTAAAAGATGCAGCACTGGGTTCTCTCCTGATAACAAGTGAGTAAATCGGAGTTCGTAGTTCGTCTGATCTTAGAGGAATATTTGTATGTTTCAAAATTGAACACTTGGAAACTTTTCTGGTGAAAATCACACAATGGATTCCTATGGAAGGAAATACAAGTTACTGGTAAGTACGCTTAGAATTACTTCTCAGGGTCAGTGCTGGGCTAAAAGATGCAGCACTGGGTTCTTTCCTGATTACAGGTGAGTTAATCGGAATTCGTATTTCGGCTGATTTTAGAAGAATATTTGTACGTTTCAAAAATGGACCCTTAGAAACTTTTCTGGTGAAAACCACACAATGGATTCCTATGGAAGGAAATACAAGTTACTGGTAAGTACACTTCGAATTACCTTTCAGGGTCAGTGCTGGGCTAAAAGATGCAGCAGTGGGTTCTCTCCTGATTACAGGTGAGTAAATCGGAATTCGTAGTTCGTCTGATTTTAGAAAAATATTTGTACGTTTCAAAAACTAGACACAGAAAATTTTCTGGTGAAAATCACACAATGGATTCCTATGGAAGGAAATACAAGTTACTGGTAAGTTCGCTTTGAATTACTTTTCAGGGTCAGTGCTGGGCTAAAAGATGCAGCACTGCTCTCCTGATAACAGGTGAGTAAATCGGAATTCGTTGTTCGGCTGATTTTAGAGGGATATTTGTATGTTTCAAAATTGGACACTTAGAAACTTTTGGGGTGAAAACCACACAATGGATTCCTATGTAAGAAAATACAAGATACTGGTAAGTACACTTAGAATTACCTTTCAGGGTCAGTGCTGGGCTAAAAGATGCAGCAGTGGGTTCTTTCCTGATTACAGGTGAGTACATCGGAATTCGTAGTTCGGCTGATTTTAGAAGAATATTTGTACGTTTCAAAAATGGACACTTAGAAACTTTTCTAGTGAAAACCACACAATGGATTCCTATGGAAGGAAATACAAGTTACTGGTAAGTACACTTAGAATTACCTTTCAGGGTCAGTGCTGGGCTAAAAGATGCAGCAGTGGGTTCTCTCCTGATTACAGGTGAGTAAATCGGAATTCGTAGTTCTTCTGATTTTAGACAAATATTTGTACATTTCAAAAATAGACACAGAAAATTTTCTGGTGAAAACCACACAATGGATTCCTATGGAAGGAAATACAAGTTACTGGCAAGTACACTTAGAATTACTTTTCAGGGTCAGTGCTGGGCTAAAAGATGCAGCACTGGGTTCTCTCCTGATTACAGGTGAGTACATCGGAATTCGTAGTTCGGCTGATTTTAGAAGAATATTTGTACGTTTCAAAAATAGACACAGAACATTTTCTGGTGAAAACCACACAATGGATTCCTATGGAAGGAAATACAAGTTACTGGCAAGTACACTTAGAATTACTTTTCAGGGTCAGTGCTAGGCTAAAAGATGCAGCACTGGGTTCTCTCCTGATTACAGGTGAGTAAATCGGAGTTCGTAGTTCGGCTGATCTTAGAGGAATATTTTTACGTTTCAAAATTGGACACTTGGAAACTTTTGTGGTGAAAATCACACAATGGATTCCTATGGAAGGAAATACAAGTTACTGGTAAGTTCGCTTTGAATTACTTTTCAGGGTCAGTGCTGGGCTAAAAGATGCAGCACTGGGTTCTCTCCTGATAACAGGTGAGTAAATCGGAGTTCGTAGTTCGGCTGATTTTAGAGGAATATTTGTATGTTTCAAAATTGGACACTTAGAAACTTTTTGGGTGAAAACCACACAATGGATTCCTATGGAAGGAAATACAAGATACTGGTAAGTACACTTAGAATTACTTTTCAGGGTCAGTGCTGGGCTAAAAGATTGAGCACTGTGTTCTCTCCTGATTACAGGTGAGTAAATCGGAATTCGTAGTTCGGCTGATTTTAGATGAATATTTGTACGTTTCAAAAATGGACACTTAGAATCTTTTCTGGTGAAAACCACACAATGGATTCCTTTGGAAGGAAATACAAGTTACTGGTAAGTACACTTAGAATTACATTTCAGGGTCAGTGCTGGGCTAAAAGATGCAGCACTGGGTTATTTCCTGATTACAGGTGAGTAAATCGTAATTCGTAGTTCGGCTGATTTTAGATGAATATGTGTACGTTTCAAAAATGGACACTTAGAAACTTTTCTGGTGAAAAGAAACCACACAATGGATTCCTATGGAAGGAAATACAAGTTACTGGTAAGTACACTTAGAATTACTTTTCAGGGTCAGTGCTGGGCTAAAAGATGCAGAACTGTGTTCTTTCCTGATCACAGGTGAGAACATCGGAATTCGTAGATCGGCTGATTTTAGATGAATATTTGTACATTTCAAAAATGGGCACTTAGAAACTTTTCTGGTGAAAACCACACAATAGATTCCTATGGAAGGAAATACAAGTTACTGGTAAGTACGCTTAGAATTACTTTTCAGTGTCAGTGCTGGGCTAATAGATGCAGCACTGGGTTCTCTCCTGATAACAGGTGAGTAAATCAGAATTCGTGTTCGGCTGGTTTTAGAGGAATATTTATACGTTTCTAAATTGGACACTTAGAAACTTTTCTGTTGAAAACCAAACAATGGATTCCTATGGAAGGAAATACAAGTTACTGGTAAGTACGCTTAGAATTACTTTTCAGAGTCAGTGCTGGGCTAAAAGATACAGCCCTGGGTTCTCTCCTGATTGCAGGTGAGTAAATTGCAATTTGTAGTTTGGCTGATTTTAGAAGAATATTTGTATGTTTCAAAAATGGACACAGAAAATTTTCTGGTGAAAATCACACAATGGATTCCTATGGAAGAAAATACAAGTTACTGGTAAGTACGTTTCAGGGTCAGTGCTGGGCTAAAAGATGCAGCAGTGGGTTCTCTCCTGATTACAGGTGAGTAAATCGGAATTCGTAGTTCGTCTGATTTTATACAAATATTTGTACGTTTCAAAAATAGACACAGAAAATTTTCTGGTGAAAACCACACAATGGATTACTATGGAAGGAAATACAAGTTACTGGTAAGTACACTTAGAATTACTTTTCAGTGTCATTGCTGGGCTAAAAGATGCAGCCCTGGGTTTTCTCCTGATAACAGGTGAGTAAATCAGAATTCGTAGTTCGGCTGATCTTAGAGGAATATTTGTACGTTTCAAAATTGGACACTTGGAAACTTTTCTGGTGAAAATCACACAATGGATTCCTATGGAAGGAAATACAAGTTACTGGTAAGTACGCTTAGAATTACTTTTCAGTGTCAGTGCTGGGCTAAAAGATGCAGCACTGGGTTCTCTCCTGATAACAGGTGAGTAAATCGGAGTTCGTAGTTCGGCTGATCTTAGAGGAATATTTGTATGTTTCAAAATTGAACACTTGGAAACTTTTCTGGTGAAAATCACACAATGGATTCCTATGGAAGGAAATACAAGTTACTGGTAAGTACGCTTAGAAATACTTTTCAGGGTCAGTGCTGGGCTAAAAGATGCAGCACGGGGTTCTTTCCTGATTACAGGTGAGTAAATCGGAATTCGTAGTTCGGCTGATTTTAGAAGAATATTTGTACGTTTCAAAAATGGACACATAGAAACTTTTCTGGTGAAAACCACACAATGGATTCCTATGGAAGGAAATACAAGTTACTGGTAAGTACACTTAGAATTACCTTTCAGGGTCAGTGCTGGGCAAAAAGATGCAGCAGTGGGTTCTCTCCTGATTACAGGTGAGTAAATCGGAATTCGTAGTTCGTCTGATTTTAGACAAATATTTGTACGTTTCAAAAATAGACACAGAAAATTTTCTGGTGAAAACCACACAATGGATTCTCATGGAAGGAAATACAAGTTACTGGTAAGTACGCTTAGAATTACTTTTCAGGGTCAGTGCTGGGCTAAAAGATGCAGAACTGTGTTCTTTCCTGATCACAGGTGAGAACATCGGAATTCGTAGATCGGCTGATTTTAGATGAATATTTGTACGTTTCAAAAATGGGCACTTAGAAAGTTTTCTGGTGAAAACCACACAATAGATTCCTATGGAAGGAAATACAAGTTACTGGTAAGTACGCTTAGAATTACTTTTCAGTGTCAGTGCTGGGCTAATAGATGCAGCACTGGGTTCTCTCCTGATAACAGGTGAGTAAATCAGAATTCGTGTTCGGCTGGTTTTAGAGGAATATTTATACGTTTCTAAATTGGACACTTAGAAACTTTTCTGTTGAAAACCAAACAATGGATTCCTATGGAAGGAAATACAAGTTACTGGTAAGTACGCTTAGAATTACTTTTCAGAGTCAGTGCTGGGCTAAAAGATGCAGCCCTGTGTTCTCTCCTGATTGCAGGTGAGTAAATTGCAATTTGTAGTTTGGCTGATTTTAGAAGAATATTTGTACGTTTCAAAAATGGACACAGAAAATTTTCTGGTGAAAATCACACAATGGATTCCTATGGAAGGAAATACAAGTTACTGGTAAGTACGTTTCAGGGTCAGTGCTGGGCTAAAAGATGCAGCAGTGGGTTCTTTCCTGATTACAGGTGAGTAAATCGGAATTCGTAGTTCGTCTGATTTTATACAAATATTTGTACGTTTCAAAAATAGACACAGAAAATTTTCTGGTGAAAACCACACAATGGATTACTATGGAAGGAAATACAAGTTACTGGTAAGTACACTTAGAATTACTTTTCAGAGTCATTGCTGGGCTAAAAGATGCAGCACTGGGTTCTCTCCTGATAACAGGTGAGTAAATCGGAATTCGTAGTTCGGCTGATCTTAGAGGAATATTTGTACGTTTCAAAATTGGACACTTGGAAACTTTTCTGGTGAAAATCACACAATGGATTCCTATGGAAGGAAATACAAGTTACTGGTAAGTACGCTTAGAATTACTTTTCAGTGTCAGTGCTGGGCTAAAAGATGCAGCACTGGGTTCTCTCCTGATAACAGGTGAGTAAATCGGAGTTCGTAGTTCGGCTGATCTTAGAGGAATATTTGTATGTTTCAAAATTGAACACTTGGAAACTTTTCTGGTGAAAATCACACAATGGATTCCTATGGAAGGAAATACAAGTTACTGGTAAGTACGCTTAGAAATACTTTTCAGGGTCAGTGCTGGGCTAAAAGATGCAGCACGGGGTTCTTTCCTGATTACAGGTGAGTAAATCGGAATTCGTAGTTCGGCTGATTTTAGAAGAATATTTGTACGTTTCAAAAATAGACACAGAAAATTTTCTGGTGAAAACCACACAATGGATTCCCATGGAAGGAAATACAAGTTACTGGCAAGTACACTTAGAATTACTTTTCAGGGTCAGTGCTGGGCTAAAAGATGCAGCACTGGGTTCTCTCCTGATTACAGGTGAGTACATCGGAATTCGTAGTTCGGCTGATTTTAGTGGAATATTTGTACGTTTCAAAAATGGACACTTAGAAACTTTTCTGGTGAAAACCACACAATGGATTCCTATGGAAGGAAATACAAGTTACTGGTAAGTACACTTAGAATTACATTTCAGGGTCAGTGCTGGGCTAAAAGATGCAGAACTGTGTTCTTTCCTGATCACAGGTGAGAACATCGGAATTCGTAGATCGGCTGATTTTAGATGAATATTTGTACGTTTCAAAAATGGGCACTTAGAAACTTTTCTGGTGAAAACCACACAATAGATTCCTATGGAAGGAAATACAAGTTACTGGTAAGTACGCTTAGAATTACTTTTCAGAGTCATTGCTGGGCTAAAAGATGCAGCCCTGGGTTTTCTCCTGATAACAGGTGAGTAAATCGGAATTCGTAGTTCGGCTGATCTTAGAGGAATATTTGTACGTTTCAAAATTGGACACTTAGAAACTTTTCTGGTGATAATAACACAATGGATTCCTATGGAAGGAAATACAAGTTACTGGTAAGTACACTTAGAATTACTTTTCAGTGTCAGTGCTGGGCTAAAAGATGCAGCACTGGGTTCTCTCCTGATAACAGGTGAGTAAATCGGAGTTCGTAGTTCGGCTGATCTTAGAGGAATATTTGTATGTTTCAAAATTGAACACTTGGAAACTTTTCTGGTGAAAATCACACAATGGATTCCTATGGAAGGAAATACAAGTTACTGGTAAGTACGCTTAGAATTTTTTTTCAGGGTCAGTGCTGGGCTAAAAGATGCAGCACGGGGTTCTTTCCTGATTACAGGTGAGTAAATCGGAATTCGTAGTTCGGCTGATTTTAGAAGAATATTTGTACGTTTCAAAAATGGACACTTAGAAACTTTTCTGGTGAAAACCACACAATGGATTCCTATGGAAGGAAAAACAAGTTACTGGTAAGTACACTTAGAATTACCTTTCAGGGTCAGTGCTGGGCTAAAAGATGCAGCAGTGGGTTCTCTCCTGATTACAGGTGAGTAAATCGGAATTCGTAGTTCGTCTGATTTTAGACAAATATTTGTACGTTTCAAAAATAGACACAGAAAATTTTCTGGTGAAAACCACACAATGGATTCCTATGGAAGGAAATACAAGTTACTGGCAAGTACACTTAGAATTACTTTTCAGGGTCAGTGCTGGGCTAAATGATGCAGCTCTGGGTTCTCTCCTGATTACAGGTGAGTACATCGGAATTCGTAGTTCGGCTGATTTTAGAAGATTATTTGTACGTTTCAAAAATAGACACAGAAAAGTTTCTGGTGAAAACCACACAATGGATTCCTATGGAAGGAAATACCAGTTACTGGTAAGTACACTTAGAATTACTTTTCAGGGTCAGTGCTAGGCTAAAAGATGCAGCCCTGGGTTTTCTCCTGATAACAGGTGAGTAAATCGGAATTCGTAGTTCGGCTGATCTTAGAGGACTATTGGTACGTTTCAAAATTGGACACTTGGAAACTTTTCTGGTGAAAATCACACAATGGATTCTTATGGAAGGAAATACAAGTTACTGGTAAGTACGCTTAGAATTACTTCTCAGGGTCAGTGCTGGGCTAAAAGATGCAGCACTGGGTTCTTTCCTGATTACAGGTGAGTTAATCGGAATTCGTATTTCGGCTGATTTTAGAAGAATATTTGTACGTTTCAAAAATGGACCCTTAGAAACTTTTCTGGTGAAAACCACACAATGGATTTCTATGGAAGGAAATACAAGTTACTGGTAAGTACACTTAGAATTACCTTTCAGGGTCAGTGCTGGGCTAAAAGATGCAGCAGTGGGTTCTTTCCTGATTACAGGTGAGTACATCGGAATTCGTAGTTCGGCTGATTTTAGAAGAATATTTGTACGTTTCAAAAATGGACACTTAGAAACTTTTCTGGTGAAAACCACACAATGGATTCCTATGGAAGGAAATACAAGTTACTGGTAAGTACACTTAGAATTACCTTTCAGAGTCATTGCTGGGCTAAAAGATGCAGCAGTGGGTTCTCTCCTGATTACAGGTGAGTAAATCGGAATTCGTAGTTCTTCTGATTTTAGACAAATATTTGTACGTTTCAAAAATAGACAGAACATTTTCTGGTGAAAACCACACAAGGGATTCCTATGGAAGGAAATACAAGTTATTGGCAAGTACACTTAGAATTACTTTTCAGGGTCAGTGCTGGGCCAAAAGATGCATCACTGGGTTCTCTCCTGATTACAGGTGAGTACATCGGAATTCGTAGTTCGGCTGATTTTAGAGGAATATTTGTACGTTTCAAAAATGGACACAGAAAATTTTCTGGTGAAAACCACTCAATGGATTCCTATGAAAGGAAATAAAAGTTACTGGTAAGTACACTTAGAATACCTTTTCAGGGTCTGTGCTGGGCTAAAAGATGCAGCCCTGGGTTCTCTCCTGATTACAGGTGAGTAAATCGGAATTCGTCGTTCGGCTGATTTTAGACAAATATTTGTACGTTTCAAAAATAGACACAGAAAAGTTTCTGGTGAAAACCACACAATGGATTCCTATGGAAGGAAATACCAGTTACTGGTAAGTACACTTAGAATTACTTTTCAGGGTCAGTGCTAGGCTAAAAGATGCAGCCCTAGGTTTTCTCCTGATAACAGGTGAGTAAATCGGAATTAGTAGTTCAGCTGATCTTAGAGGAATATTTGTACATTTCAAAATTGGACACTTGGAAACTTTTCTGGTGAAAATCACACAATGGATTCCTATGGAAGGAAATACAAGTTACTGGTAAGTACGCTTAGAATTACTTTTCAGTGTCAGTGCTGGGCTAAAAGATGCAGCACTGGGTTCTCTCCTGATAACAGGTGAGTAAATCGGAGTTCGTAGTTCGGCTGATCTTAGAGGAATATTTGTATGTTTCAAAATTGAACACTTGGAAACTTTTCTGGTGAAAATCACACAATGGATTCCTATGGAAGGAAATACAAATTACTGGTAAGTACGCTTAGAATTACTTTTCAAAGTCAGTGCTGGGCTAAAAGATGCAGCACTGTGTTCTCTCCTGATTACAGGTGAATTAATCAGAATTCGTAGTTCGGCTGATTTTAGAGGAATAGTTGTACGTTTCGAAAATCGACACTTAGAAACTTTTCTGTCGAAAACCACACAATTGTTTCCTATGGAAGGAAATACAAGTTACTGGTAAGTACACTTAGAATTACTTTTCAGGGTCAGTGCTGGGCTAAAAGATGCAGCACTGTGTTCTCTCCTGATTACAGGTGAGTAAATCGGAATTCGTAGTAAGGCTGATTTTAGATGAATATTTGTACGTTTCAAAAATGGACACTTAGAATCTTTTCCGGTGAAAACCACACAATGGATTCCTTTGGAAGGAAATACAAGTTACTGGTAAGTACACTTAGAATTACATTTCATGGTCAGTGCTGGGCTAAAAGATGCAGCACTGGGTTATTTCCTGATTACAGGTGAGTAAATCGGAATTCGTAGTTCGGCTGATTTTAGATGAATATGTGTATGTTTCAAAAATGGACACTTAGAAACTTTTCTGGTGAAAAGAAACCACACAATGGATTCCTATGGAAGGAAATACAAGTTACTGGTAAGTACACTTAGAATTACCTTTCAGGGTCAGTGCTGGGCTAAAAGATGCAGAACTGTGTTCTTTCCTGATCACAGGTGAGCAAATCGGAATTCGTAGATCGGCTGATTTTAGATGAATATTTGTACGTTTCAAAAAAGGGCACTTAGAAACTTTTCTGGTGAAAACCACACAATAGATTCCTATGGAAGGAAATACAAGTTACTGGTAAGTACGCTTAGAATTACTTTTCAGTGTCAGTGCTGGGCTAATAGATGCAGCACTGGGTTCTCTCCTGATAACAGGTGAGTAAATCAGAATTCGTGTTCGGCTGATTTTAGAGGAATATTTATAAGTTTCAAAATTGGACACTTAGAAACTTTTCTGTTGAAAACCAAACAATGGATTCCTATGGAAGGAAATACAAGTTACTGGTAAGTACGCTTAGAATTACTTTTCAGAGTCAGTGCTGGGCTAAAAGATGCAGCCCTGGGTTCTCTCCTGATTGCAGGTGAGTAAATTGGAATTCGTAGTTTGGCTGATTTTAGAATAATATTTGTACGTTTCAAAAATGGACACAGAAAATTTTCTGGTGAAAATCACACAATGGATTCCTATGGAAGGAAATACAAGTTACTGATAAGTACGTTTCAGGGTCAGTGCTGGGCTAAAAGATGCAGCAGTGGGTTCTCTCCTGATTACAGGTGAGTAAATCGGAATTCGTAGTTCGTCTGATTTTAGACAAATATTTGTACGTTTCAAAAATAGACACAGAAAATTTTCTGTTGAAAACCACACAATGGATTACTATGGAAGGAAATACAAGTTACTGGTAAGTACACTTAGAATTACTTTTCAGAGTCATTGCTGGGCTAAAAGATGCAGCCCTGGGTTTTCTCCTGATAACAGGTGAGTAAATCGGAATTCGTAGTTCGGCTGATCTTAGAGGAATATTTGTACGTTTCAAAATTGGACACTTAGAAACTTTTCTGGTGATAATAACACAATGGATTCCTATGGAAGGAAATACAAGTTACTGGTAAGTACGCTTAGAATTACTTTTCAGTGTCAGTGCTGGGCTAAAAGATGCAGCACTGGGTTCTCTCCTGATAACAGGTGAGTAAATCGGAGTTCGTAGTTCGGCTGATCTTAGAGGAATATTTGTATGTTTCAAAATTGAACACTTGGAAACTTTTCTGGTGAAAATCACACAATGGATTCCTATGGAAGGAAATACAAGTTACTGGTAAGTACGCTTAGAATTTTTTTTCAGGGTCAGTGCTGGGCTAAAAGATGCAGCACGGGGTTCTTTCCTGATTACAGGTGAGTAAATCGGAATTCGTAGTTCGGCTGATTTTAGAAGAATATTTGTACGTTTCAAAAATGGACACTTAGAAACTTTTCTGGTGAAAACCACACAATGGATTCCTATGGAAGGAAAAACAAGTTACTGGTAAGTACACTTAGAATTACCTTTCAGGGTCAGTGCTGGGCTAAAAGATGCAGCAGTGGGTTCTCTCCTGATTACAGGTGAGTAAATCGGAATTCGTAGTTCGTCTGATTTTAGACAAATATTTGTACGTTTCAAAAATAGACACAGAAAATTTTCTGGTGAAAACCACACAATGGATTCCTATGGAAGGAAATACAAGTTACTGGCAAGTACACTTAGAATTACTTTTCAGGGTCAGTGCTGGGCTAAATGATGCAGCTCTGGGTTCTCTCCTGATTACAGGTGAGTACATCGGAATTCGTAGTTCGGCTGATTTTAGAAGATTATTTGTACGTTTCAAAAATGGACACTTAAAAACTTTTCTGGTGAAAACCACACAATGGATTCCGATGGAAGGAAATACAAGTTACTGGTAAGTACACTTTGAATTACTTTTCAGAGTCGGTGCTAGGCTAAAAGATGCAGCAGTGGTTTCTCTCCTGATTACAGGTGAGTAAATCGGAATTCGTAGTTCGGCTGATCTTAGAGGAATATTTGTACGTTTCAAAATTGGACACTTGGAAACTTTTCTGGTGAAAATCACACAATGGATTCCTATGGAAGGAAATACAAGTTACTGGTAAGTTTGCTTAGAATTACTTTTCAGGGTCAGTGCTGGGCTAAAAGATGCAGCACTGGGTTCTCTCCTGATTACAGGTGAGTAAATCGGAATTCGTAGTTCGTCTGATTTTAGATGAATATTTGTACGTTTCAAAAATGGACACTTAGAAACTTTTCTGGTGAAAACCACACAATGGATTCCTATGGAAGGAAAAACAAGTTACTGGTAAGTACACTTAGAATTACCTTTCAGAGTCAGTGCTGGGCTAAAAGATGCAGCACTGTGTTCTCTCCTGATTACAGGTGAATTAATCAGAATTCGTAGTTCGGCTGATTTTAGAGGAATAGTTGTACGTTTCGAAAATCGACACTTAGAAACTTTTCTGTCGAAAACCACACAATTGTTTCCTATGGAAGGAAATACAAGTTACTGGTAAGTACACTTAGAATTACTTTTCAAGGTCAGTGCTGGGCTAAAAGATGCAGCACTGTGTTCTCTCCTGATTACAGGTGAGTAAATCGGAATTCGTAGTAAGGCTGATTTTAGATGAATATTTGTACGTTTCAAAAATGGACACTTAGAATCTTTTCCGGTGAAAACCACACAATGGATTCCTTTGGAAGGAAATACAAGTTACTGGTAAGTACACTTAGAATTACATTTCATGGTCAGTGCTGGGCTAAAAGATGCAGCACTGGGTTATTTCCTGATTACAGGTGAGTAAATCGGAATTCGTAGTTCGGCTGATTTTAGATGAATATGTGTATGTTTCAAAAATGGACACTTAGAAACTTTTCTGGTGAAAAGAAACCACACAATGGATTCCTATGGAAGGAAATACAAGTTACTGGTAAGTACACTTAGAATTACCTTTCAGGGTCAGTGCTGGGCTAAAAGATGCAGAACTGTGTTCTTTCCTGATCACAGGTGAGTAAATCGGAATTTGTAGATCGGCTGATTTTAGATGAATATTTGTACGTTTCAAAAAAGGGCACTTAGAAACTTTTCTGGTGAAAACCACTCAATAGATTCCTATGGAAGGAAATACAAGTTACTGGTAAGTACGCTTAGAATTACTTTTCAGTGTCAGTGCTGGGCTAATAGATGCAGCACTGGGTTCTCTCCTGATAACAGGTGAGTAAATCAGAATTCGTGTTCGGCTGATTTTAGAGGAATATTTATAAGTTTCAAAATTGGACACTTAGAAACTTTTCTGTTGAAAACCAAACAATGGATTCCTATGGAAGGAAATACAAGTTACTGGTAAGTACGCTTAGAATTACTTTTCAGAGTCAGTGCTGGGCTAAAAGATGCAGCCCTGGGTTCTCTCCTGATTGCCGGTGAGTAAATTGGAATTCGTAGTTTGGCTGATTTTAGAATAATATTTGTACGTTTCAAAAATGGACACAGAAAATTTTCTGGTGAAAATCACACAATGGATTCCTATGGAAGGAAATACAAGTTACTGATAAGTACGTTTCAGGGTCAGTGCTGGGCTAAAAGATGCAGCAGTGGGTTCTCTCCTGATTACAGGTGAGTAAATCGGAATTCGTAGTTCGTCTGATTTTAGACAAATATTTGTACGTTTCAAAAATAGACACAGAAAATTTTCTGTTGAAAACCACACAATGGATTACTATGGAAGGAAATACAAGTTACTGGTAAGTACACTTAGAATTACTTTTCAGAGTCATTGCTGGGCTAAAAGATGCAGCCCTGGGTTTTCTCCTGATAACAGGTGAGTAAATCGGAATTCGTAGTTCGGCTGATCTTAGAGGAATATTTGTACGTTTCAAAATTGGACACTTAGAAACTTTTCTGGTGATAATAACACAATGGATTCCTATGGAAGGAAATACAAGTTACTGGTAAGTACACTTAGAATTACTTTTCAGTGTCAGTGCTGGGCTAAAAGATGCAGCACTGGGTTCTCTCCTGATAACAGGTGAGTAAATCGGAGTTCGTAGTTCGGCTGATCTTAGAGGAATATTTGTATGTTTCAAAATTGAACACTTGGAAACTTTTCTGGTGAAAATCACACAATGGATTCCTATGGAAGGAAATACAAGTTACTGGTAAGTACGCTTAGAATTTTTTTTCAGGGTCAGTGCTGGGCTAAAAGATGCAGCACGGGGTTCTTTCCTGATTACAGGTGAGTAAATCGGAATTCGTAGTTCGGCTGATTTTAGAAGAATATTTGTACGTTTCAAAAATGGACACTTAGAAACTTTTCTGGTGAAAACCACACAATGGATTCCTATGGAAGGAAAAACAAGTTACTGGTAAGTACACTTAGAATTACCTTTCAGGGTCAGTGCTGGGCTAAAAGATGCAGCAGTGGGTTCTCTCCTGATTACAGGTGAGTAAATCGGAATTCGTAGTTCGTCTGATTTTAGACAAATATTTGTACGTTTCAAAAATAGACACAGAAAATTTTCTGGTGAAAACCACACAATGGATTCCTATGGAAGGAAATACAAGTTACTGGCAAGTACACTTAGAATTACTTTTCAGGGTCAGTGCTGGGCTAAATGATGCAGCTCTGGGTTCTCTCCTGATTACAGGTGAGTACATCGGAATTCGTAGTTCGGCTGATTTTAGAAGATTATTTGTACGTTTCAAAAATAGACACAGAAAAGTTTCTGGTGAAAACCACACAATGGATTCCTATGGAAGGAAATACCAGTTACTGGTAAGTACACTTAGAATTACTTTTCAGGGTCAGTGCTAGGCTAAAAGATGCAGCCCTGGGTTTTCTCCTGATAACAGGTGAGTAAATCGGAATTCGTAGTTCGGCTGATCTAAGAGGACTATTGGTACGTTTCAAAATTGGACACTTGGAAACTTTTCTGGTGAAAATCACACAATGGATTCCTATGGAAGGAAATACAAGTTACTGGTAAGTACGCTTAGAATTACTTCTCAGGGTCAGTGCTGGGCTAAAAGATGCAGCACTGGGTTCTTTCCTGATTACAGGTGAGTTAATCGGAATTCGTATTTCGGCTGATTTTAGAAGAATATTTGTACGTTTCAAAAATGGACCCTTAGAAACTTTTCTGGTGAAAACCACACAATGGATTTCTATGGAAGGAAATACAAGTTACTGGTAAGTACACTTAGAATTACCTTTCAGGGTCAGTGCTGTGCTAAAAGATGCAGCAGTGGGTTCTTTCCTGATTACAGGTGAGTACATCGGAATTCGTAGTTCGGCTGATTTTAGAAGAATATTTGTACGTTTCAAAAATGGACACTTAGAAACTTTTCTGGTGAAAACCACACAATGGATTCCTATGGAAGGAAATACAAGTTACTGGTAAGTACACTTAGAATTACCTTTCAGGGTCAGTGCTGGGCTAAAAGATGCAGCAGTGGGTTCTCTCCTGATTACAGGTGAGTAAATCGGAATTCGTAGTTCTTCTGATTTTAGACAAATATTTGTACGTTTTAAAAATAGACACAGAAAATTTTCTGGTGAAAACCACACAATGGATTACTATGGAAGGAAATACAAGTTACTGGTAAGTACACTTAGAATTACTTTTCAGAGTCATTGCTGGGCTAAAAGATGCAGCAGTGGGTTCTCTCCTGATTACAGGTGAGTAAATCGGAATTCGTAGTTCTTCTGATTTTAGACAAATATTTGTACGTTTCAAAAATAGACAGAACATTTTCTGGTGAAAACCACACAAGGGATTCCTATGGAAGGAAATACAAGTTATTGGCAAGTACACTTAGAATTACTTTTCAGGGTCAGTGCTGGGCCAAAAGATGCATCACTGGGTTCTCTCCTGATTACAGGTGAGTACATCGGAATTCGTAGTTCGGCTGATTTTAGAGGAATATTTGTACGTTTCAAAAATGGACACAGAAAATTTTCTGGTGAAAACCACTCAATGGATTCCTATGAAAGGAAATAAAAGTTACTGGTAAGTACACTTAGAATACCTTTTCAGGGTCTGTGCTGGGCTAAAAGATGCAGCCCTGGGTTCTCTCCTGATTACAGGTGAGTAAATCGGAATTCGTCGTTCGGCTGATTTTAGACAAATATTTGTACGTTTCAAAAATAGACACAGAAAAGTTTCTGGTGAAAACCACACAATGGATTCCTATGGAAGGAAATACCAGTTACTGGTAAGTACACTTAGAATTACTTTTCAGGGTCAGTGCTAGGCTAAAAGATGCAGCCCTAGGTTTTCTCCTGATAACAGGTGAGTAAATCGGAATTCGTAGTTCGGCTGATCTTAGAGGAATATTTGTACATTTCAAAATTGGACACTTGGAAACTTTTCTGGTGAAAATCACACAATGGATTCCTATGGAAGGAAATACAAGTTACTGGTAAGTACGCTTAGAATTACTTTTCAGTGTCAGTGCTGGGCTAAAAGATGCAGCACTGGGTTCTCTCCTGATAACAGGTGAGTAAATCGGAGTTCGTAGTTCGGCTGATCTTAGAGGAATATTTGTATGTTTCAAAATTGAACACTTGGAAACTTTTCTGGTGAAAATCACACAATGGATTCCTATGGAAGGAAATACAAATTACTGGTAAGTACGCTTAGAATTACTTTTCAGAGTCAGTGCTGGGCTAAAAGATGCAGCACTGTGTTCTCTCCTGATTACAGGTGAATTAATCAGAATTCGTAGTTCGGCTGATTTTAGAGGAATAGTTGTACGTTTCGAAAATCGACACTTAGAAACTTTTCTGTCGAAAACCACACAATTGTTTCCTATGGAAGGAAATACAAGTTACTGGTAAGTACACTTAGAATTACTTTTCAAGGTCAGTGCTGGGCTAAAAGATGCAGCACTGTGTTCTCTCCTGATTACAGGTGAGTAAATCGGAATTCGTAGTAAGGCTGATTTTAGATGAATATTTGTACGTTTCAAAAATGGACACTTAGAATCTTTTCCGGTGAAAACCACACAATGGATTCCTTTGGAAGGAAATACAAGTTACTGGTAAGTACACTTAGAATTACATTTCATGGTCAGTGCTGGGCTAAAAGATGCAGCACTGGGTTATTTCCTGATTACAGGTGAGTAAATCGGAATTCGGAGTTCGGCTGATTTTAGATGAATATGTGTATGTTTCAAAAATGGACACTTAGAAACTTTTCTGGTGAAAAGAAACCACACAATGGATTCCTATGGAAGGAAATACAAGTTACTGGTAAGTACACTTAGAATTACCTTTCAGGGTCAGTGCTGGGCTAAAAGATGCAGAACTGTGTTCTTTCCTGATCACAGGTGAGTAAATCGGAATTCGTAGATCGGCTGATTTTAGATGAATATTTGTACGTTTCAAAAAAGGGCACTTAGAAACTTTTCTGGTGAAAACCACACAATAGATTCCTATGGAAGGAAATACAAGTTACTGGTAAGTACGCTTAGAATTACTTTTCAGTGTCAGTGCTGGGCTAATAGATGCAGCACTGGGTTCTCTCCTGATAACAGGTGAGTAAATCAGAATTCGTGTTCGGCTGATTTTAGAGGAATATTTATAAGTTTCAAAATTGGACACTTAGAAACTTTTCTGTTGAAAACCAAACAATGGATTCCTATGGAAGGAAATACAAGTTACTGGTAAGTACGCTTAGAATTACTTTTCAGAGTCAGTGCTGGGCTAAAAGATGCAGCCCTGGGTTCTCTCCTGATTGCAGGTGAGTAAATTGGAATTCAAGGTTTGGCTGATTTTAGAATAATATTTGTACGTTTCAAAAATGGACACAGAAAATTTTCTGGTGAAAATCACACAATGGATTCCTATGGAAGGAAATACAAGTTACTGATAAGTACGTTTCAGGGTCAGTGCTGGGCTAAAAGATGCAGCAGTGGGTTCTCTCCTGATTACAGGTGAGTAAATCGGAATTCGTAGTTCGTCTGATTTTAGACAAATATTTGTACGTTTCAAAAATAGACACTGAAAATTTTCTGTTGAAAACCACACAATGGATTACTATGGAAGGAAATACAAGTTACTGGTAAGTACACTTAGAATTACTTTTCAGAGTCATTGCTGGGCTAAAAGATGCAGCCCTGGGTTTTCTCCTGATAACAGGTGAGTAAATCGGAATTCGTAGTTCGGCTGATCTTAGAGGAATATTTGTACGTTTCAAAATTGGACACTTAGAAACTTTTCTGGTGATAATAACACAATGGATTCCTATGGAAGGAAATACAAGTTACTGGTAAGTACACTTAGAATTACTTTTCAGTGTCAGTGCTGGGCTAAAAGATGCAGCACTGGGTTCTCTCCTGATAACAGGTGAGTAAATCGGAGTTCGTAGTTCGGCTGATCTTAGAGGAATATTTGTATGTTTCAAAATTGAACACTTGGAAACTTTTCTGGTGAAAATCACACAATGGATTCCTATGGAAGGAAATACAAGTTACTGGTAAGTACGCTTAGAATTTTTTTTCAGGGTCAGTGCTGGGCTAAAAGATGCAGCACGGGGTTCTTTCCTGATTACAGGTGAGTAAATCGGAATTCGTAGTTCTTCTGATTTTAGACAAATATTTGTACGTTTCAAAAATAGACACAGAAAATTTTCTGGTGAAAACCACACAATGGATTACTATGGAAGGAAATACAAGTTACTGGTAAGTACACTTAGAATTACTTTTCAGAGTCATTGCTGGGCTAAAAGATGCAGCAGTGGGTTCTCTCCTGATTACAGGTGAGTAAATCGGAATTCGTAGTTCTTCTGATTTTAGACAAATATTTGTACGTTTCAAAAATAGACAGAACATTTTCTGGTGAAAACCACACAAGGGATTCCTATGGAAGGAAATACAAGTTATTGGCAAGTACACTTAGAATTACTTTTCAGGGTCAGTGCTGGGCCAAAAGATGCATCACTGGGTTCTCTCCTGATTACAGGTGAGTACATCGGAATTCGTAGTTCGGCTGATTTTAGAGGAATATTTGTACGTTTCAAAAATGGACACAGAAAATTTTCTGGTGAAAACCACTCAATGGATTCCTATGAAAGGAAATAAAAGTTACTGGTAAGTACACTTAGAATACCTTTTCAGGGTCTGTGCTGGGCTAAAAGATGCAGCCCTGGGTTCTCTCCTGATTACAGGTGAGTAAATCGGAATTCGTCGTTCGGCTGATTTTAGACAAATATTTGTACGTTTCAAAAATAGACACAGAAAAGTTTCTGGTGAAAACCACACAATGGATTCCTATGGAAGGAAATACCAGTTACTGGTAAGTACACTTAGAATTACTTTTCAGGGTCAGTGCTAGGCTAAAAGATGCAGCCCTAGGTTGTCTCCTGATAACAGGTGAGTAAATCGGAATTCGTAGTTCGGCTGATCTTAGAGGAATATTTGTACATTTCAAAATTGGACACTTGGAAACTTTTCTGGTGAAAATCACACAATGGATTCCTATGGAAGGAAATACAAGTTACTGGTAAGTACGCTTAGAATTACTTTTCAGTGTCAGTGCTGGGCTAAAAGATGCAGCACTGGGTTCTCTCCTGATAACAGGTGAGTAAATCGGAGTTCGTAGTTCGGCTGATCTTAGAGGAATATTTGTATGTTTCAAAATTGAACACTTGGAAACTTTTCTGGTGAAAATCACACAATGGATTCCTATGGAAGGAAATACAAATTACTGGTAAGTACGCTTAGAATTACTTTTCAGAGTCAGTGCTGGGCTAAAAGATGCAGCACTGTGTTCTCTCCTGATTACAGGTGAATTAATCAGAATTCGTAGTTCGGCTGATTTTAGAGGAATAGTTGTACGTTTCGAAAATCGACACTTAGAAACTTTTCTGTCGAAAACCACACAATTGTTTCCTATGGAAGGAAATACAAGTTACTGGTAAGTACACTTAGAATTACTTTTCAAGGTCAGTGCTGGGCTAAAAGATGCAGCACTGTGTTCTCTCCTGATTACAGGTGAGTAAATCGGAATTCGTAGTAAGGCTGATTTTAGATGAATATTTGTACGTTTCAAAAATGGACACTTAGAATCTTTTCCGGTGAAAACCACACAATGGATTCCTTTGGAAGGAAATACAAGTTACTGGTAAGTACACTTAGAATTACATTTCATGGTCAGTGCTGGGCTAAAAGATGCAGCACTGGGTTATTTCCTGATTACAGGTGAGTAAATCGGAATTCGGAGTTCGGCTGATTTTAGATGAATATGTGTATGTTTCAAAAATGGACACTTAGAAACTTTTCTGGTGAAAAGAAACCACACAATGGATTCCTATGGAAGGAAATACAAGTTACTGGTAAGTACACTTAGAATTACCTTTCAGGGTCAGTGCTGGGCTAAAAGATGCAGAACTGTGTTCTTTCCTGATCACAGGTGAGTAAATCGGAATTCGTAGATCGGCTGATTTTAGATGAATATTTGTACGTTTCAAAAAAGGGCACTTAGAAACTTTTCTGGTGAAAACCACACAATAGATTCCTATGGAAGGAAATACAAGTTACTGGTAAGTACGCTTAGAATTACTTTTCAGTGTCAGTGCTGGGCTAATAGATGCAGCACTGGGTTCTCTCCTGATAACAGGTGAGTAAATCAGAATTCGTGTTCGGCTGATTTTAGAGGAATATTTATAAGTTTCAAAATTGGACACTTAGAAACTTTTCTGTTGAAAACCAAACAATGGATTCCTATGGAAGGAAATACAAGTTACTGGTAAGTACGCTTAGAATTACTTTTCAGAGTCAGTGCTGGGCTAAAAGATGCAGCCCTGGGTTCTCTCCTGATTGCAGGTGAGTAAATTGGAATTCAAGGTTTGGCTGATTTTAGAATAATATTTGTACGTTTCAAAAATGGACACAGAAAATTTTCTGGTGAAAATCACACAATGGATTCCTATGGAAGGAAATACAAGTTACTGATAAGTACGTTTCAGGGTCAGTGCTGGGCTAAAAGATGCAGCAGTGGGTTCTCTCCTGATTACAGGTGAGTAAATCGGAATTCGTAGTTCGTCTGATTTTAGACAAATATTTGTACGTTTCAAAAATAGACACTGAAAATTTTCTGTTGAAAACCACACAATGGATTACTATGGAAGGAAATACAAGTTACTGGTAAGTACACTTAGAATTACTTTTCAGAGTCATTGCTGGGCTAAAAGATGCAGCCCTGGGTTTTCTCCTGATAACAGGTGAGTAAATCGGAATTCGTAGTTCGGCTGATCTTAGAGGAATATTTGTACGTTTCAAAATTGGACACTTAGAAACTTTTCTGGTGATAATAACACAATGGATTCCTATGGAAGGAAATACAAGTTACTGGTAAGTACACTTAGAATTACTTTTCAGTGTCAGTGCTGGGCTAAAAGATGCAGCACTGGGTTCTCTCCTGATAACAGGTGAGTAAATCGGAGTTCGTAGTTCGGCTGATCTTAGAGGAATATTTGTATGTTTCAAAATTGAACACTTGGAAACTTTTCTGGTGAAAATCACACAATGGATTCCTATGAAAGGAAATACAAGTTACTGGTAAGTACGCTTAGAACTTTTTTTCAGGGTCAGTGCTGGGCTAAAAGATGCAGCACGGGGTTCTTTCCTGATTACAGGTGAGTAAATCGGAATTCGTAGTTCGGCTGATTTTAGAAGAATATTTGTACGTTTCAAAAATGGACACTTAGAAACTTTTCTGGTGAAAACCACACAATGGATTCCTATGGAAGGAAAAACAAGTTACTGGTAAGTACACTTAGAATTACCTTTCAGGGTCAGTGCTGGGCTAAAAGATGCAGCAGTGGGTTCTCTCCTGATTACAGGTGAGTAAATCGGAATTCGTAGTTCGTCTGATTTTAGACAAATATTTGTACGTTTCAAAAATAGACACAGAAAATTTTCTGGTGAAAACCACACAATGGATTCCTATGGAAGGAAATACAAGTTACTGGCAAGTACACTTAGAATTACTTTTCAGGGTCAGTGCTGGGCTAAATGATGCAGCTCTGGGTTCTCTCCTGATTACAGGTGAGTACATCGGAATTCGTAGTTCGGCTGATTTTAGAAGATTATTTGTACGTTTCAAAAATAGACACAGAAAAGTTTCTGGTGAAAACCACACAATGGATTCCTATGGAAGGAAATACCAGTTACTGGTAAGTACACTTAGAATTACTTTTCAGGGTCAGTGCTAGGCTAAAAGATGCAGCCCTGGGTTTTCTCCTGATAACAGGTGAGTAAATCGGAATTCGTAGTTCGGCTGATCTTAGAGGACTATTGGTACGTTTCAAAATTGGACACTTGGAAACTTTTCTGGTGAAAATCACACAATGGATTCCTATGGAAGGAAATACAAGTTACTGGTAAGTACGCTTAGAATTACTTCTCAGGGTCAGTGCTGGGCTAAAAGATGCAGCACTGGGTTCTTTCCTGATTACAGGTGAGTTAATCGGAATTCGTATTTCGGCTGATTTTAGAAGAATATTTGTACGTTTCAAAAATGGACCCTTAGAAACTTTTCTGGTGAAAACCACACAATGGATTTCTATGGAAGGAAATACAAGTTACTGGTAAGTACACTTAGAATTACCTTTTAGGGTCAGTGCTGGGCTAAAAGATGCAGCAGTGGGTTCTTTCCTGATTACAGGTGAGTACATCGGAATTCGTAGTTCGGCTGATTTTAGAAGAATATTTGTACGTTTCAAAAATGGACACTTAGAAACTTTTCTGGTGAAAACCACACAATGGATTCCTATGGAAGGAAATACAAGTTACTGGTAAGTACACTTAGAATTACCTTTCAGGGTCAGTGCTGGGCTAAAAGATGCAGCAGTGGGTTCTCTCCTGATTACAGGTGAGTAAATCGGAATTCGTAGTTCTTCTGATTTTAGACAAATATTTGTACGTTTCAAAAATAGACACAGAAAATTTTCTGGTGAAAACCACACAATGGATTACTATGGAAGGAAATACAAGTTACTGGTAAGTACACTTAGAATTACTTTTCAGAGTCATTGCTGGGCTAAAAGATGCAGCAGTGGGTTCTCTCCTGATTACAGGTGAGTAAATCGGAATTCGTAGTTCTTCTGATTTTAGACAAATATTTGTACGTTTTAAAAATAGACAGAACATTTTCTGGTGAAAACCACACAAGGGATTCCTATGGAAGGAAATACAAGTTATTGGCAAGTACACTTAGAATTACTTTTCAGGGTCAGTGCTGGGCCAAAAGATGCATCACTGGGTTCTCTCCTGATTACAGGTGAGTACATCGGAATTCGTAGTTCGGCTGATTTTAGAGGAATATTTGTACGTTTCAAAAATGGACACAGAAAATTTTCTGGTGAAAACCACTCAATGGATTCCTATGAAAGGAAATAAAAGTTACTGGTAAGTACACTTAGAATACCTTTTCAGGGTCTGTGCTGGGCTAAAAGATGCAGCCCTGGGTTCTCTCCTGATTACAGGTGAGTAAATCGGAATTCGTCGTTCGGCTGATTTTAGACAAATATTTGTACGTTTCAAAAATAGACACAGAAAAGTTTCTGGTGAAAACCACACAATGGATTCCTATGGAAGGAAATACCAGTTACTGGTAAGTACACTTAGAATTACTTTTCAGGGTCAGTGCTAGGCTAAAAGATGCAGCCCTAGGTTTTCTCCTGATAACAGGTGAGTAAATCGGAATTAGTAGTTCAGCTGATCTTAGAGGAATATTTGTACATTTCAAAATTGGACACTTGGAAACTTTTCTGGTGAAAATCACACAATGGATTCCTATGGAAGGAAATACAAGTTACTGGTGAGTACGCTTAGAATTACTTTTCAGTGTCAGTGCTGGGCTAAAAGATGCAGCACTGGGTTCTCTCCTGATAACAGGTGAGTAAATCGGAGTTCGTAGTTCGGCTGATCTTAGAGGAATATTTGTATGTTTCAAAATTGAACACTTGGAAACTTTTCTGGTGAAAATCACACAATGGATTCCTATGGAAGGAAATACAAATTACTGGTAAGTACGCTTAGAATTACTTTTCAGAGTCAGTGCTGGGCTAAAAGATGCAGCACTGTGTTCTCTCCTGATTACAGGTGAATTAATCAGAATTCGTAGTTCGGCTGATTTTAGAGGAATAGTTGTACGTTTCGAAAATCGACACTTAGAAACTTTTCTGTCGAAAACCACACAATTGTTTCCTATGGAAGGAAATACAAGTTACTGGTAAGTACACTTAGAATTACTTTTCAGGGTCAGTGCTGTGCTAAAAGATGCAGCACTGGGTTCTCTCCTGATTACAGGTGAGTACATGGGAATTCGTAGTTCGGCTGATTTTAGAAGAATATTTGTACGTTTCAAAAATGGACACTTAGAAACTTTTCTGGTGAAAACCACACAATGGATTCCTATGGAAGGAAATACAAGTTACTGGTAAGTACACTTAGAATTACCTTTCAGGGTCAGTGCTGGGCTAAAAGATGCAGCAGTGGGTTCTCTCCTGATTACAGGTGAGTAAATCGGAATTCGTAGTTCTTCTGATTTTAGACAAATATTTGTACGTTTCAAAAATAGACAGAAAATTTTCTGGTGAAAACCACACAATGGATTCCTATGGAAGGAAATACAAGTTACTGGCAAGTACACTTAGAATTACTTTTCAGGGTCAGTGCTGGGCTAAAAGATGCAGCACTGGGTTCTCTCCTGATTACAGGTGAGTACATCGGAATTCGTAGTTCGGCTGATTTTAGAAGAATATTAGTACGTTTCAAAAATGGACACTTAGAAACTTTTCTGGTGAAAACCACACAATGGATTCCTATGGAAGGAAATACAAGTTACTGGTAAGTACACTTAGAATTACCTTTCAGGGTCAGTGCTGGGCTACAAGATGCAGCACTGGGTTCTCTCCTGATTACAGGTGAGTACATCGGAATTCGTAGTTCTTCTGATTTTAGACAAATATTTGTACGTTTCAAAAATAGACAGAACATTTTCTGGTGAAAACCACACAATGGATTCCTATGGAAGGAAATACAAGTTACTGGCAAGTACTCTTAGAATTACTTTTCAGGGTCAGTGCTGGGCCAAAAGATGCAGCACTGGGTTCTCTCCTGATTACAGGTGAGTACATCGAAATTCGTAGTTCGGCTGATTTTAGAAGAATATTTGTACGTTTCAAAAATGGACACAGAAACTTTTCTTGTGAAAACCACACAATGGATTCCTATGGAAGGAAATACAAGTTACTGGTAAGTACCCTTAGAATTACCTTTCAGGGTCAGTGCTGGGCTAAAAGATGCAGCAGTGGGTTCTCTCCTGATTACAGGTGAGTAAATCGGAATTCGTAGTTCGTCTGATTTTAGAAAAATATTTGTACGTTTCAAGAACTAGACACAGAAAATTTTCTGGTGAAAATCACACAATGGATTCCTATGGAAGGAAATACAAGTTACTGGTAAGTTCGCTCTGAATTACTTTTCAGGGTCAGTGCTGGGCTAAAAGATGCAGCACTGGGTTCTCTCCTGATAACAGGTGAGTAAATCGGAATTCGTAGTTCGGCTGAGTTTAGAGGAATATTTGTATGTTTCAAAATTCGACACTTAGAAACTTTTGGGGTGAAAACCACACAATGGATTCCTATGTAAGGAAATACAAGATACTGGTAAGTACACTTAGAATTACCTTTCAGGGTCAGTGCTGGGCTAAAAGATGCAGCAGTGGGTTCTTTCTTGATTACAGGTGAGTACATCGGAATTCGTAGTTCGGCTGATTTTAGAAGAATATTTTTACGTTTCAAAAATGGACACTTAGAAACTTTTCTGGTGAAAACCACACAATGGATTCCTATGGAAGGAAATACAAGTTACTGGTAAGTACACTTAGAATTACCTTTCAGGGTCAGTGCTGGGCTAAAAGATGCAGCAGTGGGTTCTCTCCTGATTACAGGTGAGTAAATCGGAATTCGTAGTTCTTCTGATTTTAGACAAATATTTGTACGTTTCAAAAATAGACAGAAAATTTTCTGGTGAAAACCACACAATGGATTCCTATGGAAGGAAATACAAGTTACTGGCAAGTACACTTAGAATTACTTTTCAGGGTCAGTGCTGGGCTAAAAGATGCAGCACTGGGTTCTCTCCTGATTACAGGTGAGTACATCGGAATTCGTAGTTCGGCTGATTTTAGAAGAATATTAGTACGTTTCAAAAATGGACACTTAGAAACTTTTCTGGTGAAAACCACACAATGGATTCCTATGGAAGGAAATACAAGTTACTGGTAAGTACACTTAGAATTACATTTCAGGGTCAGTGCTGGGCTACAAGATGCAGCACTGGGTTCTTTCCTGATTACAGGTGAGTACATCGGAATTCGTAATTCGGCTGATTTTAGATGAATATTTGTACGTTTCAAAAATGGACACAGAAACTTTTCTTGTGAAAACCACACAATGGATTCCTATGGAAGGAAATACAAGTTACTGGTAAGTACCCTTAGAATTACCTTTCAGGGTCAGTGCTGGGCTAAAAGATGCAGCAGTGGGTTCTCTCCTGATTACAGGTGAGTAAATCGGAATTCGTAGTTCGTCTGATTTTAGAAAAATATTTGTACGTTTCAAGAACTAGACACAGAAAATTTTCTGGTGAAAATCACCCAATGGATTCCTATGGAAGGAAATACAAGTTACTGGTAAGTTCGCTCTGAATTACTTTTCAGGGTCAGTGCTGGGCTAAAAGATGCAGCACTGGGTTCTCTCCTGATTACAGGTGAGTACATCGGAATTCGTAGTTCGGCTGATTTTAGAAGAATATTTTTACGTTTCAAAATTCGACACTTAGAAACTTTTGGGGTGAAAACCACACAATGGATTCCTATGGAAGGAAATACAAGTTACTGGTAAGTACACTTAGAATTACCTTTCAGGGTCAGTGCTGGGCTAAAAGATGCAGCAGTGGGTTCTCTCCTGATTACAGGTGAGTAAATCGGAATTCGTAGTTCTTCTGATTTTAGACAAATATTTGTACGTTTCAAAAATAGACAGAAAATTTTCTGGTGAAAACCACACAATGGATTCCTATGGAAGGAAATACAAGTTACTGGCAAGTACACTTAGAATTACTTTTCAGGGTCAGTGCTGGGCTAAAAGATGCAGCACTGGGTTCTCTCCTGATTACAGGTGAGTACATCGGAATTCGTAGTTCGGCTGATTTTAGAAGAATATTAGTACGTTTCAAAAATGGACACTTAGAAACTTTTCTGGTGAAAACCACACAATGGATTCCTATGGAAGGAAATACAAGTTACTGGTAAGTACACTTAGAATTACATTTCAGGGTCAGTGCTGGGCTACAAGATGCAGCACTGGGTTCTTTCCTGATTACAGGTGAGTACATCGGAATTCGTAATTCAGCTGATTTTAGATGAATATTTGTATGTTTCAAAAATGGACACTTAGAAACTTTTCTGGTGATAACCACACAATGGATTCCTATGGAAGGAAATACAAGTTACTGGTAAGTACATTTAGAATTACCTTTCAGGGTCAGTGCTGGGCTAAAAAATGCAGCAGTGGGTTCTCTCCTGATTACAGGTGGGTAAATCGGAATTCGTTGTTCTTCTGATTTTAGACAAATATTTGTACGTTTCAAAAATAGACACAGAAAATTTTCTGGTGAAAACCACACAATGGATTCCTATGGAAGGAAATACAAGTTACTGGCAAGTACACTTAGAATTACTTTTCAGGGTCAGTGCTGTGCTAAAAGATGCAGCACTGGGTTCTCTCCTGATTACAGGTGAGTACATGGGAATTCGTAGTTCGGCTGATTTTAGAAGAATATTTGTACGTTTCAAAAATGGACACTTAGAAACTTTTCTGGTGAAAACCACACAATGGATTCCTATGGAAGGAAATACAAGTTACTGGTAAGTACACTTAGAATTACTTTTCAGGGTCAGTGCTTGGCTAAAAGATGCAGAACTGGGTTCTTTCCTGATTACAGGTGAGTAAATCGGAATTTGTAGATCGGCTGATTTTAGATGAATATTTGTACGTTTCAAAAATGGACACTTAGAAACTTTTCTGGTGATAACCACACAATGGTTTCCTATGGAAGGAAATACAAGTTACTGGTAAGTACGCTTAGAATTACTTTTCAGTGTCAGTGCTGGGCTAAAAGATGCAGCACTGGGTTCTCTCCTGATAAAAGGTGAGTAAATCAGAATTCGTAGTTCTTCTGATTTTAGACAAATATTTGTACGTTTCAAAATTAGACAGAAAATTTTCTGGTGAAAACCACACAATGGATTCCTATGGAAGGAAATACAAGTTACTGGCAAGTACACTTAGAATTACTTTTCAGGGTCAGTGCTGGGCTAAAAGATGCAGCACTGGGTTCTCTCCTGATTACAGGTGAGTACATCGGAATTCGTAGTTCGGCTGATTTTAGAAGAATATTTGTACGTTTCAAAAATGGACACTTAGAAACTTTTCTGGTGAAAACCACACAATGGATTCCTATAGAAGGAAATGCAAGTTACTCGTAAGTACACTTAGAATTACATTTCAGGGTCAGTGCTGGGCTACAAGATGCAGCACTGGGTTCTTTCCTGATTACAGGTGAGTACATCGGAATTCGTAGTTCGGCTGATTTTAGATGAATATTTGTACGTTTCAAAAATGGACACTTAGAAACTTTTCTGGTGATAACCACACAATGGATTCCTATGGAAGGAAATACAAGTTACTGGTAAGTACGCTTAGAATTACTTTTCAGTGTCAGTGCTGGGCTAAAAGATGCAGCACTGGGTTCTCTCCTGATAAAAGGTGAGTAAATCAGAATTCGTGTTCGGCTGATTTTAGAGGAATATTTATACGTTTCAAAATTGGACACTTAGAAATTTTTCTGTTGAAAACCAAACAATGGATTCCTATGGAAGGAAATACAAATTACTGGTAAGTATGCTTAGAATTACTTTTCAGGGTCCGTGCTGGGCTAAAAGATGCAGCACTGTGTTCTCTCCTGATTACAGGTGAGTAAATCGGAATTCGTAGTTCGGCTGATTTTAGTGGAATATTTGTACGTTTCAAAAATGGACACTTAGAAACTTTTTTGGTGAAAAACACACAATGGATTCCTATAAAAGGAAATACAAGTTACTGGTAAGTACACTTAGAATTACTTTTCAGGGTCAGTGCTGAGCTAAAAGATGCAGCACTGGGTTCTTTCCTGAGTACAGGTGAGTAAATAGGAATTCGTAGTTCGGCTGATTTTAGATGAATATTTGTACGTTTCAAAAATGGACACTTAGAAACTTTTCTGGTGAAAACCACACAATGGATTCCTATGGAAGGAAATATAAGTTACTGGTAAGTACACTTAGAATTACCTTTCAGGGTCAGTGCAGGGCTAAAAGATGCAGCACTGGGTTCTCTCCTGATTACAGGTGATTAAATCGGAAGTCGTAGTTCGTCTGATTTTAGACAAATATTTGTACGTTTCAAAAATAGACACAGAAAAGTTTCTGGTGAAAACCACACAATGGATTCCTATGGAAGGAAATACCAGTTACTGGTAAGTACACTTAGAATTACTTTTCAGGGTCAGTGCTAGGCTAAAAGATGCAGCCCTGGGTTTTCTCCTGATAACAGGTGAGTAAATCGGAATTCGTAGTTCAGCTGATCTTAGAGGAATATTTATACATTGAAAAATTGGACACTTGGAAACTTTTCTGGTGAAAATCACACAATGGATTCCTATGGAAGGAAATACAAGTTACTGGTAAGTACGCTTAGATTTACTTTTCAGTGTCAGTGCTGGGCTAAAAGATGCAGCACTGGGTTCTCTCCTGATAACAGGTGAGTAAATCGGAAGCCGTAGTTCGGCTGATCTTAGAGGAATATATGTACGTTTCAAAATTGAACACTTGAAAACTTTTCTGGTGAAAATCACACAATGGATTCCTATGGAAGGAAATACAATTTACTGGTAAGTACGCTTAGAATTACTTCTCAGGGTCAGTGCTGGGCTAACAGATGCAGCACTGGGTTCTTTCCTGATTACAGGTGAGTAAATCGGAATTCATAGTTTGGCTGATTTTAGAAGAATATTTGTACGTTGCAAAAATAGACACAGAAAATTTTCTGGTGAAAACCACACAATGGATTCCTATGGAAGGAAATACAAGTTACTGGCAAGTACACTTAGAATTACTTTTCAGGGTCAGTGCTAGGCTAAAAGATGCAGCACTGGGTTCTCTCCTGATAACAGGTGAGTAAATCGGAGTTCGTAGTTCGGCTGATTTTAGAGGAATATTTGTATGTTTCAAAATTGGACACTTAGAAACTTTTTGGGTGAAAACCACACAATGGATTCCTATGGAAGGAAATACAAGATACTGGTAAGTACACTTAGAATTACTTTTCAGGGTCAGTGCTGGGCTAAAAGATTGAGCACTATGTTCTCTCCTGATTACAGGTGAGTAAATCGGAATTCGTAGTTCGGCAGATTTTGGATGAATATTTGTACGTTTCAAAAATGGACACTTAGAATCTTTTCTGGTGAAAACCACACAATGGATTCCTTTGGAAGGAAATACAAGTTACTGGCAAGTACACTTAGAATTACATTTCATGGTCAGTGCTGGGCTAAAAGATGCAGCACTGGGTTATTTCCTGATTACAGGTGAGTAAATCGTAATTCGTAGTTTGGCTGATTTTAGAAGAATATTTGTACGTTTCAAAAATGGACACAGAAAATTTTCTGGTGAAAATCACACAATGGATTCCTATGGAAGGAAATACAAGTTACTGGTAAGTACGTTTCAGGGTCAGTGCTGGGCTAAAAGATGCAGCAGTGGGTTCTCTCCTGATTACAGGTGAGTAAATCGGAATTCGTAGTTCGTCTGATTTTAGACAAATATTTGTACGTTTCAAAAATAGACACAGAAAATTTTCTGGTGAAAACCACACAATGGATTACTATGGAAGGAAATACAAGTTACTGGTAAGTACACTTAGAATTACTTTTCAGAGTCATTGCTGGGCTAAAAGATGCAGCCCTGGGTTTTCTCCTGATAACAGGTGAGTAAATCGGAATTCGTAGTTCGGCTGATCTTAGAGGAATATTTGTACGTTTCAAAATTGGACACTTGGAAACTTTTCTGGTGAAAATCACACAATGGATTCCTATGGAAGGAAATACAAGTTACTGGTAAGTACGCTTAGAATTACTTTTCAGTGTCAGTGCTGGGCTAAAAGATGCAGCACTGGGTTCTCTCCTGATAACAGGTGAGTAAATCGGAGTTCGTAGTTCGGCTGATCTTAGAGGAATATTTGTATGTTTCAAAATTGAACACTTGGAAACTTTTCTGGTGAAAATCATACAATGGATTCCTATGGAAGGAAATACAAATTACTGGTAAGTACGCTTAGAAATACTTTTCAGGGTCAGTGCTGGGCTAAAAGATGCAGCACGGGGTTCTTTCCTGATTACAGGTGAGTAAATCGGAATTCGTAGTTCGGCTGATTTTAGAAGAATATTTGTACGTTTCAAAAATGGACACTTAGAAACTTTTCTGGTGAAAACCACACAATGGATTCCTATGGAAGGAAATACAAGTTACTGGTAAGTACACTTAGAATTACCTTTCAGGGTCAGTGCTGGGCAAAAAGATGCAGCAGTGGGTTCTCTCCTGATTACAGGTGAGTAAATCGGAATTCGTAGTTCGTCTGGTTTTAGACAAATATTTGTACGTTTCAAAAATAGACACAGAACATTTTCTGGTGAAAACCACACAATGGATTCCCATGGAAGGAAATACAAGTTACTGGCAAGTACACTTAGAATTACTTTTCAGGGTCAGTGCTGGGCTAAAAGATGCAGCACTGGGTTCTCTCCTGATTACAGGTGAGTACATCGGAATTCGTAGTTCGGCTGATTTTAGAAGAATATTTGTACGTTTCAAAAATGGACACTTAAAAACTTTTCTGGTGAAAACCACACAATGGATTCCGATGGAAGGAAATACAAGTTACTGGTAAGTACACTTAGAATTACTTTTCAGAGTCGGTGCTAGGCTAAAAGATGCAGCAGTGGGTTCTCTCCTGATTACAGGTGAGTAAATCGGAATTCGTATTTCGGCTGATTTTAGAAGAATATTTGTACGTTTCAAAAATGGACCCTTAGAAACTTTTCTGGTGAAAACCACACAATGGATTCCTATGGAAGGAAATACAAGTTAATGGTAAGTACACTTAGAATTACCTTTCAGGGTCAGTGCTGGGCTAAAAGATGCAGCAGTGGGTTATCTCCTGATTACAGGTGAGTAAATCGGAATTCGTAGTTCGTCTGATTTTAGACAAATATTTGTACGTTTCAAAAATAGACACAGAAAAGTTTCTGGTGAAAACCACACAATGGATTCCTATGGAAGGAAATACCAGTTACTGGTAAGTACACTTAGAATTACTTTTCAGGGTCAGTGCTAGGCTAAAAGATGCAGCCCTGGGTTTTCTCCTGATAACAGGTGAGTAAATCGGAATTCGTAGTTCGGCTGATCTTAGAGGACTATTGGTATGTTTCAAAATTGGACACTTGGAAACTTTTCTGGTGAAAATCACACAATGGATTCCTATGGAAGGAAATACAAGTTACTGGTAAGTACGCTTAGAATTACTTTTCAGTGTTAGTGCTGGGCTAAAAGATGCAGCACTGGGTTCTCTCCTGATAACAAGTGAGTAAATCGGAGTTCGTAGTTCGTCTGATCTTAGAGGAATATTTGTATGTTTCAAAATTGAACACTTGGAAACTTTTCTGGTGAAAATCACACAATGGATTCCTATGGAAGGAAATACAAGTTACTGGTAAGTACGCTTAGAATTACTTCTCAGGGTCAGTGCTGGGCTAAAAGATGCAGCACTGGGTTCTTTCCTGATTACAGGTGAGTTAATCGGAATTCGTATTTCGGCTGATTTTAGAAGAATATTTGTACGTTTCAAAAATGGACCCTTAGAAACTTTTCTGGTGAAAACCACACAATGGATTCCTATGGAAGGAAATACAAGTTACTGGTAAGTACACTTCGAATTACCTTTCAGGGTCAGTGCTGGGCTAAAAGATGCAGCAGTGGGTTCTCTCCTGATTACAGGTGAGTAAATCGGAATTCGTAGTTCGTCTGATTTTAGAAAAATATTTGTACGTTTCAAAAACTAGACACAGAAAATTTTCTGGTGAAAATCACACAATGGATTCCTATGGAAGGAAATACAAGTTACTGGTAAGTTCGCTTTGAATTACTTTTCAGGGTCAGTGCTGGGCTAAAAGATGCAGCACTGCTCTCCTGATAACAGGTGAGTAAATCGGAATTCGTTGTTCGGCTGATTTTAGAGGGATATTTGTATGTTTCAAAATTGGACACTTAGAAACTTTTGGGGTGAAAACCACACAATGGATTCCTATGTAAGAAAATACAAGATACTGGTAAGTACACTTAGAATTACCTTTCAGGGTCAGTGCTGGGCTAAAAGATGCAGCAGTGGGTTCTTTCCTGATTACAGGTGAGTACATCGGAATTCGTAGTTCGGCTGATTTTAGAAGAATATTTGTACGTTTCAAAAATGGACACTTAGAAACTTTTCTAGTGAAAACCACACAATGGATTCCTATGGAAGGAAATACAAGTTACTGGTAAGTACACTTAGAATTACCTTTCAGGGTCAGTGCTGGGCTAAAAGATGCAGCAGTGGGTTCTCTCCTGATTACAGGTGAGTAAATCGGAATTCGTAGTTCTTCTGATTTTAGACAAATATTTGTACATTTCAAAAATAGACACAGAAAATTTTCTGGTGAAAACCACACAATGGATTCCTATGGAAGGAAATACAAGTTACTGGCAAGTACACTTAGAATTACTTTTCAGGGTCAGTGCTGGGCTAAAAGATGCAGCACTGGGTTCTCTCCTGATTACAGGTGAGTACATCGGAATTCGTAGTTCGGCTGATTTTAGAAGAATATTTGTACGTTTCAAAAATAGACACAGAACATTTTCTGGTGAAAACCACACAATGGATTCCTATGGAAGGAAATACAAGTTACTGGCAAGTACACTTAGAATTACTTTTCAGGGTCAGTGCTAGGCTAAAAGATGCAGCACTGGGTTCTCTCCTGATTACAGGTGAGTAAATCGGAGTTCGTAGTTCGGCTGATCTTAGAGGAATATTTTTACGTTTCAAAATTGGACACTTGGAAACTTTTGTGGTGAAAATCACACAATGGATTCCTATGGAAGGAAATACAAGTTACTGGTAAGTTCGCTTTGAATTACTTTTCAGGGTCAGTGCTGGGCTAAAAGATGCAGCACTGGGTTCTCTCCTGATAACAGGTGAGTAAATCGGAGTTCGTAGTTCGGCTGATTTTAGAGGAATATTTGTATGTTTCAAAATTGGACACTTAGAAACTTTTTGGGTGAAAACCACACAATGGATTCCTATGGAAGGAAATACAAGATACTGGTAAGTACACTTAGAATTACTTTTCAGGGTCAGTGCTGGGCTAAAAGATTGAGCACTGTGTTCTCTCCTGATTACAGGTGAGTAAATCGGAATTCGTAGTTCGGCTGATTTTAGATGAATATTTGTACGTTTCAAAAATGGACACTTAGAATCTTTTCTGGTGAAAACCACACAATGGATTCCTTTGGAAGGAAATACAAGTTACTGGTAAGTACACTTAGAATTACATTTCAGGGTCAGTGCTGGGCTAAAAGATGCAGCACTGGGTTATTTCCTGATTACAGGTGAGTAAATCGTAATTCGTAGTTCGGCTGATTTTAGATGAATATGTGTACGTTTCAAAAATGGACACTTAGAAACTTTTCTGGTGAAAAGAAACCACACAATGGATTCCTATGGAAGGAAATACAAGTTACTGGTAAGTACACTTAGAATTACTTTTCAGGGTCAGTGCTGGGCTAAAAGATGCAGAACTGTGTTCTTTCCTGATCACAGGTGAGAACATCGGAATTCGTAGATCGGCTGATTTTAGATGAATATTTGTACATTTCAAAAATGGGCACTTAGAAACTTTTCTGGTGAAAACCACACAATAGATTCCTATGGAAGGAAATACAAGTTACTGGTAAGTACGCTTAGAATTACTTTTCAGTGTCAGTGCTGGGCTAATAGATGCAGCACTGGGTTCTCTCCTGATAACAGGTGAGTAAATCAGAATTCGTGTTCGGCTGGTTTTAGAGGAATATTTATACGTTTCTAAATTGGACACTTAGAAACTTTTCTGTTGAAAACCAAACAATGGATTCCTATGGAAGGAAATACAAGTTACTGGTAAGTACGCTTAGAATTACTTTTCAGAGTCAGTGCTGGGCTAAAAGATACAGCCCTGGGTTCTCTCCTGATTGCAGGTGAGTAAATTGCAATTTGTAGTTTGGCTGATTTTAGAAGAATATTTGTATGTTTCAAAAATGGACACAGAAAATTTTCTGGTGAAAATCACACAATGGATTCCTATGGAAGAAAATACAAGTTACTGGTAAGTACGTTTCAGGGTCAGTGCTGGGCTAAAAGATGCAGCAGTGGGTTCTCTCCTGATTACAGGTGAGTAAATCGGAATTCGTAGTTCGTCTGATTTTATACAAATATTTGTACGTTTCAAAAATAGACACAGAAAATTTTCTGGTGAAAACCACACAATGGATTACTATGGAAGGAAATACAAGTTACTGGTAAGTACACTTAGAATTACTTTTCAGTGTCATTGCTGGGCTAAAAGATGCAGCCCTGGGTTTTCTCCTGATAACAGGTGAGTAAATCAGAATTCGTAGTTCGGCTGATCTTAGAGGAATATTTGTACGTTTCAAAATTGGACACTTGGAAACTTTTCTGGTGAAAATCACACAATGGATTCCTATGGAAGGAAATACAAGTTACTGGTAAGTACGCTTAGAATTACTTTTCAGTGTCAGTGCTGGGCTAAAAGATGCAGCACTGGGTTCTCTCCTGATAACAGGTGAGTAAATCGGAGTTCGTAGTTCGGCTGATCTTAGAGGAATATTTGTATGTTTCAAAATTGAACACTTGGAAACTTTTCTGGTGAAAATCACACAATGGATTCCTATGGAAGGAAATACAAGTTACTGGTAAGTACGCTTAGAAATACTTTTCAGGGTCAGTGCTGGGCTAAAAGATGCAGCACGGGGTTCTTTCCTGATTACAGGTGAGTAAATCGGAATTCGTAGTTCGGCTGATTTTAGAAGAATATTTGTACGTTTCAAAAATGGACACATAGAAACTTTTCTGGTGAAAACCACACAATGGATTCCTATGGAAGGAAATACAAGTTACTGGTAAGTACACTTAGAATTACCTTTCAGGGTCAGTGCTGGGCAAAAAGATGCAGCAGTGGGTTCTCTCCTGATTACAGGTGAGTAAATCGGAATTCGTAGTTCGTCTGATTTTAGACAAATATTTGTACGTTTCAAAAATAGACACAGAAAATTTTCTGGTGAAAACCACACAATGGATTCTCATGGAAGGAAATACAAGTTACTGGTAAGTACGCTTAGAATTACTTTTCAGGGTCAGTGCTGGGCTAAAAGATGCAGAACTGTGTTCTTTCCTGATCACAGGTGAGAACATCGGAATTCGTAGATCGGCTGATTTTAGATGAATATTTGTACGTTTCAAAAATGGGCACTTAGAAAGTTTTCTGGTGAAAACCACACAATAGATTCCTATGGAAGGAAATACAAGTTACTGGTAAGTACGCTTAGAATTACTTTTCAGTGTCAGTGCTGGGCTAATAGATGCAGCACTGGGTTCTCTCCTGATAACAGGTGAGTAAATCAGAATTCGTGTTCGGCTGGTTTTAGAGGAATATTTATACGTTTCTAAATTGGACACTTAGAAACTTTTCTGTTGAAAACCAAACAATGGATTCCTATGGAAGGAAATACAAGTTACTGGTAAGTACGCTTAGAATTACTTTTCAGAGTCAGTGCTGGGCTAAAAGATGCAGCCCTGTGTTCTCTCCTGATTGCAGGTGAGTAAATTGCAATTTGTAGTTTGGCTGATTTTAGAAGAATATTTGTACGTTTCAAAAATGGACACAGAAAATTTTCTGGTGAAAATCACACAATGGATTCCTATGGAAGGAAATACAAGTTACTGGTAAGTACGTTTCAGGGTCAGTGCTGGGCTAAAAGATGCAGCAGTGGGTTCTTTCCTGATTACAGGTGAGTAAATCGGAATTCGTAGTTCGTCTGATTTTATACAAATATTTGTACGTTTCAAAAATAGACACAGAAAATTTTCTGGTGAAAACCACACAATGGATTACTATGGAAGGAAATACAAGTTACTGGTAAGTACACTTAGAATTACTTTTCAGAGTCATTGCTGGGCTAAAAGATGCAGCACTGGGTTCTCTCCTGATAACAGGTGAGTAAATCGGAATTCGTAGTTCGGCTGATCTTAGAGGAATATTTGTACGTTTCAAAATTGGACACTTGGAAACTTTTCTGGTGAAAATCACACAATGGATTCCTATGGAAGGAAATACAAGTTACTGGTAAGTACGCTTAGAATTACTTTTCAGTGTCAGTGCTGGGCTAAAAGATGCAGCACTGGGTTCTCTCCTGATAACAGGTGAGTAAATCGGAGTTCGTAGTTCGGCTGATCTTAGAGGAATATTTGTATGTTTCAAAATTGAACACTTGGAAACTTTTCTGGTGAAAATCACACAATGGATTCCTATGGAAGGAAATACAAGTTACTGGTAAGTACGCTTAGAAATACTTTTCAGGGTCAGTGCTGGGCTAAAAGATGCAGCACGGGGTTCTTTCCTGATTACAGGTGAGTAAATCGGAATTCGTAGTTCGGCTGATTTTAGAAGAATATTTGTACGTTTCAAAAATAGACACAGAAAATTTTCTGGTGAAAACCACACAATGGATTCCCATGGAAGGAAATACAAGTTACTGGCAAGTACACTTAGAATTACTTTTCAGGGTCAGTGCTGGGCTAAAAGATGCAGCACTGGGTTCTCTCCTGATTACAGGTGAGTACATCGGAATTCGTAGTTCGGCTGATTTTAGTGGAATATTTGTACGTTTCAAAAATGGACACTTAGAAACTTTTCTGGTGAAAACCACACAATGGATTCCTATGGAAGGAAATACAAGTTACTGGTAAGTACACTTAGAATTACATTTCAGGGTCAGTGCTGGGCTAAAAGATGCAGAACTGTGTTCTTTCCTGATCACAGGTGAGAACATCGGAATTCGTAGATCGGCTGATTTTAGATGAATATTTGTACGTTTCAAAAATGGGCACTTAGAAACTTTTCTGGTGAAAACCACACAATAGATTCCTATGGAAGGAAATACAAGTTACTGGTAAGTACGCTTAGAATTACTTTTCAGAGTCATTGCTGGGCTAAAAGATGCAGCCCTGGGTTTTCTCCTGATAACAGGTGAGTAAATCGGAATTCGTAGTTCGGCTGATCTTAGAGGAATATTTGTACGTTTCAAAATTGGACACTTAGAAACTTTTCTGGTGATAATAACACAATGGATTCCTATGGAAGGAAATACAAGTTACTGGTAAGTACACTTAGAATTACTTTTCAGTGTCAGTGCTGGGCTAAAAGATGCAGCACTGGGTTCTCTCCTGATAACAGGTGAGTAAATCGGAGTTCGTAGTTCGGCTGATCTTAGAGGAATATTTGTATGTTTCAAAATTGAACACTTGGAAACTTTTCTGGTGAAAATCACACAATGGATTCCTATGGAAGGAAATACAAGTTACTGGTAAGTACGCTTAGAATTTTTTTTCAGGGTCAGTGCTGGGCTAAAAGATGCAGCACGGGGTTCTTTCCTGATTACAGGTGAGTAAATCGGAATTCGTAGTTCGGCTGATTTTAGAAGAATATTTGTACGTTTCAAAAATGGACACTTAGAAACTTTTCTGGTGAAAACCACACAATGGATTCCTATGGAAGGAAAAACAAGTTACTGGTAAGTACACTTAGAATTACCTTTCAGGGTCAGTGCTGGGCTAAAAGATGCAGCAGTGGGTTCTCTCCTGATTACAGGTGAGTAAATCGGAATTCGTAGTTCGTCTGATTTTAGACAAATATTTGTACGTTTCAAAAATAGACACAGAAAATTTTCTGGTGAAAACCACACAATGGATTCCTATGGAAGGAAATACAAGTTACTGGCAAGTACACTTAGAATTACTTTTCAGGGTCAGTGCTGGGCTAAATGATGCAGCTCTGGGTTCTCTCCTGATTACAGGTGAGTACATCGGAATTCGTAGTTCGGCTGATTTTAGAAGATTATTTGTACGTTTCAAAAATAGACACAGAAAAGTTTCTGGTGAAAACCACACAATGGATTCCTATGGAAGGAAATACCAGTTACTGGTAAGTACACTTAGAATTACTTTTCAGGGTCAGTGCTAGGCTAAAAGATGCAGCCCTGGGTTTTCTCCTGATAACAGGTGAGTAAATCGGAATTCGTAGTTCGGCTGATCTTAGAGGACTATTGGTACGTTTCAAAATTGGACACTTGGAAACTTTTCTGGTGAAAATCACACAATGGATTCTTATGGAAGGAAATACAAGTTACTGGTAAGTACGCTTAGAATTACTTCTCAGGGTCAGTGCTGGGCTAAAAGATGCAGCACTGGGTTCTTTCCTGATTACAGGTGAGTTAATCGGAATTCGTATTTCGGCTGATTTTAGAAGAATATTTGTACGTTTCAAAAATGGACCCTTAGAAACTTTTCTGGTGAAAACCACACAATGGATTTCTATGGAAGGAAATACAAGTTACTGGTAAGTACACTTAGAATTACCTTTCAGGGTCAGTGCTGGGCTAAAAGATGCAGCAGTGGGTTCTTTCCTGATTACAGGTGAGTACATCGGAATTCGTAGTTCGGCTGATTTTAGAAGAATATTTGTACGTTTCAAAAATGGACACTTAGAAACTTTTCTGGTGAAAACCACACAATGGATTCCTATGGAAGGAAATACAAGTTACTGGTAAGTACACTTAGAATTACCTTTCAGAGTCATTGCTGGGCTAAAAGATGCAGCAGTGGGTTCTCTCCTGATTACAGGTGAGTAAATCGGAATTCGTAGTTCTTCTGATTTTAGACAAATATTTGTACGTTTCAAAAATAGACAGAACATTTTCTGGTGAAAACCACACAAGGGATTCCTATGGAAGGAAATACAAGTTATTGGCAAGTACACTTAGAATTACTTTTCAGGGTCAGTGCTGGGCCAAAAGATGCATCACTGGGTTCTCTCCTGATTACAGGTGAGTACATCGGAATTCGTAGTTCGGCTGATTTTAGAGGAATATTTGTACGTTTCAAAAATGGACACAGAAAATTTTCTGGTGAAAACCACTCAATGGATTCCTATGAAAGGAAATAAAAGTTACTGGTAAGTACACTTAGAATACCTTTTCAGGGTCTGTGCTGGGCTAAAAGATGCAGCCCTGGGTTCTCTCCTGATTACAGGTGAGTAAATCGGAATTCGTCGTTCGGCTGATTTTAGACAAATATTTGTACGTTTCAAAAATAGACACAGAAAAGTTTCTGGTGAAAACCACACAATGGATTCCTATGGAAGGAAATACCAGTTACTGGTAAGTACACTTAGAATTACTTTTCAGGGTCAGTGCTAGGCTAAAAGATGCAGCCCTAGGTTTTCTCCTGATAACAGGTGAGTAAATCGGAATTAGTAGTTCAGCTGATCTTAGAGGAATATTTGTACATTTCAAAATTGGACACTTGGAAACTTTTCTGGTGAAAATCACACAATGGATTCCTATGGAAGGAAATACAAGTTACTGGTAAGTACGCTTAGAATTACTTTTCAGTGTCAGTGCTGGGCTAAAAGATGCAGCACTGGGTTCTCTCCTGATAACAGGTGAGTAAATCGGAGTTCGTAGTTCGGCTGATCTTAGAGGAATATTTGTATGTTTCAAAATTGAACACTTGGAAACTTTTCTGGTGAAAATCACACAATGGATTCCTATGGAAGGAAATACAAATTACTGGTAAGTACGCTTAGAATTACTTTTCAAAGTCAGTGCTGGGCTAAAAGATGCAGCACTGTGTTCTCTCCTGATTACAGGTGAATTAATCAGAATTCGTAGTTCGGCTGATTTTAGAGGAATAGTTGTACGTTTCGAAAATCGACACTTAGAAACTTTTCTGTCGAAAACCACACAATTGTTTCCTATGGAAGGAAATACAAGTTACTGGTAAGTACACTTAGAATTACTTTTCAGGGTCAGTGCTGGGCTAAAAGATGCAGCACTGTGTTCTCTCCTGATTACAGGTGAGTAAATCGGAATTCGTAGTAAGGCTGATTTTAGATGAATATTTGTACGTTTCAAAAATGGACACTTAGAATCTTTTCCGGTGAAAACCACACAATGGATTCCTTTGGAAGGAAATACAAGTTACTGGTAAGTACACTTAGAATTACATTTCATGGTCAGTGCTGGGCTAAAAGATGCAGCACTGGGTTATTTCCTGATTACAGGTGAGTAAATCGGAATTCGTAGTTCGGCTGATTTTAGATGAATATGTGTATGTTTCAAAAATGGACACTTAGAAACTTTTCTGGTGAAAAGAAACCACACAATGGATTCCTATGGAAGGAAATACAAGTTACTGGTAAGTACACTTAGAATTACCTTTCAGGGTCAGTGCTGGGCTAAAAGATGCAGAACTGTGTTCTTTCCTGATCACAGGTGAGCAAATCGGAATTCGTAGATCGGCTGATTTTAGATGAATATTTGTACGTTTCAAAAAAGGGCACTTAGAAACTTTTCTGGTGAAAACCACACAATAGATTCCTATGGAAGGAAATACAAGTTACTGGTAAGTACGCTTAGAATTACTTTTCAGTGTCAGTGCTGGGCTAATAGATGCAGCACTGGGTTCTCTCCTGATAACAGGTGAGTAAATCAGAATTCGTGTTCGGCTGATTTTAGAGGAATATTTATAAGTTTCAAAATTGGACACTTAGAAACTTTTCTGTTGAAAACCAAACAATGGATTCCTATGGAAGGAAATACAAGTTACTGGTAAGTACGCTTAGAATTACTTTTCAGAGTCAGTGCTGGGCTAAAAGATGCAGCCCTGGGTTCTCTCCTGATTGCAGGTGAGTAAATTGGAATTCGTAGTTTGGCTGATTTTAGAATAATATTTGTACGTTTCAAAAATGGACACAGAAAATTTTCTGGTGAAAATCACACAATGGATTCCTATGGAAGGAAATACAAGTTACTGATAAGTACGTTTCAGGGTCAGTGCTGGGCTAAAAGATGCAGCAGTGGGTTCTCTCCTGATTACAGGTGAGTAAATCGGAATTCGTAGTTCGTCTGATTTTAGACAAATATTTGTACGTTTCAAAAATAGACACAGAAAATTTTCTGTTGAAAACCACACAATGGATTACTATGGAAGGAAATACAAGTTACTGGTAAGTACACTTAGAATTACTTTTCAGAGTCATTGCTGGGCTAAAAGATGCAGCCCTGGGTTTTCTCCTGATAACAGGTGAGTAAATCGGAATTCGTAGTTCGGCTGATCTTAGAGGAATATTTGTACGTTTCAAAATTGGACACTTAGAAACTTTTCTGGTGATAATAACACAATGGATTCCTATGGAAGGAAATACAAGTTACTGGTAAGTACGCTTAGAATTACTTTTCAGTGTCAGTGCTGGGCTAAAAGATGCAGCACTGGGTTCTCTCCTGATAACAGGTGAGTAAATCGGAGTTCGTAGTTCGGCTGATCTTAGAGGAATATTTGTATGTTTCAAAATTGAACACTTGGAAACTTTTCTGGTGAAAATCACACAATGGATTCCTATGGAAGGAAATACAAGTTACTGGTAAGTACGCTTAGAATTTTTTTTCAGGGTCAGTGCTGGGCTAAAAGATGCAGCACGGGGTTCTTTCCTGATTACAGGTGAGTAAATCGGAATTCGTAGTTCGGCTGATTTTAGAAGAATATTTGTACGTTTCAAAAATGGACACTTAGAAACTTTTCTGGTGAAAACCACACAATGGATTCCTATGGAAGGAAAAACAAGTTACTGGTAAGTACACTTAGAATTACCTTTCAGGGTCAGTGCTGGGCTAAAAGATGCAGCAGTGGGTTCTCTCCTGATTACAGGTGAGTAAATCGGAATTCGTAGTTCGTCTGATTTTAGACAAATATTTGTACGTTTCAAAAATAGACACAGAAAATTTTCTGGTGAAAACCACACAATGGATTCCTATGGAAGGAAATACAAGTTACTGGCAAGTACACTTAGAATTACTTTTCAGGGTCAGTGCTGGGCTAAATGATGCAGCTCTGGGTTCTCTCCTGATTACAGGTGAGTACATCGGAATTCGTAGTTCGGCTGATTTTAGAAGATTATTTGTACGTTTCAAAAATGGACACTTAAAAACTTTTCTGGTGAAAACCACACAATGGATTCCGATGGAAGGAAATACAAGTTACTGGTAAGTACACTTTGAATTACTTTTCAGAGTCGGTGCTAGGCTAAAAGATGCAGCAGTGGTTTCTCTCCTGATTACAGGTGAGTAAATCGGAATTCGTAGTTCGGCTGATCTTAGAGGAATATTTGTACGTTTCAAAATTGGACACTTGGAAACTTTTCTGGTGAAAATCACACAATGGATTCCTATGGAAGGAAATACAAGTTACTGGTAAGTTTGCTTAGAATTACTTTTCAGGGTCAGTGCTGGGCTAAAAGATGCAGCACTGGGTTCTCTCCTGATTACAGGTGAGTAAATCGGAATTCGTAGTTCGTCTGATTTTAGATGAATATTTGTACGTTTCAAAAATGGACACTTAGAAACTTTTCTGGTGAAAACCACACAATGGATTCCTATGGAAGGAAAAACAAGTTACTGGTAAGTACACTTAGAATTACCTTTCAGGGTCAGTGCTGGGCTAAAAGATGCAGCAGTGGGTTCTCTCCTGATTACAGGTGAGTAAATCGGAATTCGTAGTTCGTCTGATTTTAGACAAATATTTGTACGTTTCAAAAATAGACACAGAAAATTTTCTGGTGAAAACCACACAATGGATTCCTATGGAAGGAAATACAAGTTACTGGCAAGTACACTTAGAATTACTTTTCAGGGTCAGTGCTGGGCTAAATGATGCAGCTCTGGGTTCTCTCCTGATTACAGGTGAGTAAATCGGAATTCGTAGTTCGTCTGATTTTAGACAAATATTTGTACGTTTCAAAAATAGACACAGAAAATTTTCTGGTGAAAACCACACAATGGATTCCTATGGAAGGAAATACAAGTTACTGGCAAGTACACTTAGAATTACTTTTCAGGGTCAGTGCTGGGCTAAATGATGCAGCACTGGGTTCTCTCCTGATTACAGGTGAGTACATCGGAATTCGTAGTTCGGCTGATTTTAGAAGAATATTTGTACGTTTCAAAAATAGACACTTAAAAACTTTTCTGGTGAAAACCACACAATGGATTCCGATGGAAGGAAATACAAGTTACTGGTAAGTACACTTAGAATTACTTTTCAGAGTCGGTCGGTGCTAGGCTAAAAGATGCAGCAGTGGTTTCTCTCCTGATTACAGGTGAGTAAATCGGAATTCGTAGTTCGGCTGATCTTAGAGGAATATTTGTTTGTTTCAAAATTGGACACTTGGAAACTTTTCTGGTGAAAATCACACAATGGATTCCCATGGAAGGAAATACAAGTTACTGGTAAGTTTGCTTAGAATTACATTTCAGGGTCAGTGCTGGGCTAAAAGATGCAGCACTGGGTTCTCTCCTGATTACAGGTGAGTAAATCGGAATTCGTAGTTCGTCTGATTTTAGATGAATATTTGTACGTTTCAAAAATGGACACTTAGAAACCTTTCTGGTGAAAACCATACAATGGATTCCTATTAAAGGAAATACAAGTTACTGGTAAGTACACTTAGAATTACCTTTCAGGGTCAGTGCTGGGCTAAAAGATGCAGCACTGTGTTCTCTCCTGATTACAGGTGAGTAAATAGGAATTCGTAGTTCGGCTGATTTTAGTGGAATATTTGTACGTTTCAAAAATGGACACTTAGAAACTTTTCTGGTGAAAAGAAACGACACAATGGATTCCTATGGAAGGAAATACAAGCTACTGGTAAGTACACTTAGAATTACTTTTCAGGGTCAGTGCTTGGCTAAAAGATGCAGAACTGGGTTCTTTCCTGATTACAGGTGAGTAAATCGGAATTCGTAGTCCGGCTGATTTTAGATGAATATTTGTACGTTTCAAAAATGGACACTTAGAAACTTTTCTTGTGAAAACCACACAATGGATTCCTATGGAAGGAAATACATGTTACTGGTAAGTACACTTAGAATTACCTTTCAGGGTCAGTGCTGGGCTAAAAGATGCAGCACTGGGTTCTCTTCTGATTACAGGTGAGCAAATCAGAATTTGTAGATCGGCTGATTTTAGATGAATATTTGTACGTTTCAAAAATGGACACTTAGAAACTTTTCTGGTGAAAACCACACAATGGTTTCCTATGGAAGGAAATACAAGTTACTGGTAAGTACGCTTAGAATTACTTTTCAGTGTCAGTGCTGGGCTAAAAGATGCAGCACTGGGTTCTCTCCTGACAAAAAGGTGAGTAAATCAGAATTCATTTTCGGCTGATTTTAGAGGAATATTTATACGTTTCAAAATTAGACACTTAGAAACTTTTCTGTTGAAAACCAAACAATGGATTCCTATGGAAGGAAATACAAGTTACTGGTAAGTACGCTTAGAATTTCTTTTTAGGGTCCGTGCTGGGCTACAAGATACAGCACTGTGTTCTCTCCTGATTACAGGTGAGTTAATCGGAATTCGTAGTTTGGCTGATTTTAGTGGAATATTTGTACGTTTCAAAAATGGACACTTAGAAACTTTTTTGGTGAAAACCACACAATGGATTCCTATAAAAGGAAATACAAGTTACTGGTAAGTACACTTAGAATTACTTTTCAGGGTCAGTGCTGGGCTAAAAGATGCAGCACTGTGTTCTCTCCTGATTACAGGTGAGTAAATCGGAATTTGTAGTTCGTCTGATTTTAGACAAATATTTGTACGTTTCAAAAAGAGACACAGAAAATTTTCTGGTGAAAACCACACAATGGATTCCTATGGAAGGAAATAAGAGTTACTGACAAGTACACTTAGAATTACTTTTCAGGGTCAGTGCTGGGCTAAAAGATGCAGCACTGGGTTCTCTCCTGATTACAGGTGAGTATATCGGAATTCGTAGTTCGGCTGATTTTAGAAGAATATTTGTACGTTTCAAAAATGGACACTTAAAAACTTTTCTGGTGAAAACCACACAATGGATTCCGATGGAAGGAAATACAAGTTACTGGTAAGTACACTTAGAATTACTTTTCAGAGTCGGTGCTAGGCTAAAAGATGCAGCAGTGGGTTCTCTCCTGATTACAGGTGAGTAAATCGGAATTCGTAGTTCGGCTGATCTTAGAGGAATATTTGTACATTTCAAAATTGGACACTTGGAAACTTTTCTGGTGAAAATCACACAATGGATTCCTATGGAAGGAAATACAAGTTACTGGTAAGTTTGCTTAGAATTACTTTTCAGGGTCAGTGCTGGGCTAAAAGATGCAGCACTGGGTTCTCTCCTGATAACAGGTGAGTAAATTGGAATTCATAGTTTGGCTGATTTTAGAGGAATATTTGTACATTTCAAAAATGGACACTTAGAAACTTTTCTGGTGAAAACCACACAATGGATTCCTATGGAAGGAAATACAAGTTACTGGTAAATACACTTAGAATTACTTTTCAGGGTCAGTGCTGGGCTAAAAGATGCAGCACTGGGTTCTTTCCTGATTACAGGTGAGTACATCGGAATTCGTAGTTCGTCTGATTTTAGATGAATATTTGTACGTTTCAAAAATGGACACTTAGAAACTTTTCTGGTGAAAACCACACAATGGATTCGTATTAAAGGAAATACAAGTTACTGGTAAGTACACTTAGAATTACTTTTCAGGGTCAGTGCTTGGCTAAAAGATGCAGAACTGGGTTCTTTCCTGATTACAGGTGAGTAAATCGGAATTCGTAGTCCGGCTGATTTTAGATGAATATTTGTACGTTTCAAAAATGGACACTTAGAAACTTTTCTGGTGAAAACCACACAATGGATTCCTATGGAAGGAAATACAAGTTACTGGTAAGTACACTTAGAATTACCTTTCAGGGTCAGTGCTGGGCTAAAAGATGCAGCACTGGGTTCTCTTCTGATTACAGGTGAGCAAATCAGAATTTGTAGATCGGCTGATTTTAGATGAATATTTGTACATTTCAAAAATGGACACTTAGAAACTTTTCTGGTGAAAACCACACAATGGTTTCCTATGGAAGGAAATACAAGTTACTGGTAAGTACGCTTAGAATTACTTTTCAGTGTCAGTGCTGGGCTAAAAGATGCAGCACTGGGTTCTCTCCTGATAAAAGGTGAGTAAATCAGAATTCGTGTTCGGCTGATTTTAGAGGAATATTTATACGTTTCAAAATTGGACACTTAGAAACTTTTCTGTTGAAAACCAAACAATGGATTCCTATGGAAGGAAATACAAGTTACTGGTAAGTACGCTTAGAATTTCTTTTCAGGGTCCGTGCTGGGCTAAAAGATGCAGCAATGTGTTCTCTCCTGATTACAGGTGAGTAAATCGGAATTCGTAGTTCGGCTGATTTTAGTGGAATATTTGTACGTTTCAAAAATGGACACTTAGAAACTTTTTTGGTGAAAACCACACAATGGATTCCTATAAAAGGAAATACAAGTTACTGGTAAGTACACTTAGAATTACCTTTCAGGGTCAGTGCAGGGCTAAAAGATGCAGCACTGGGTTCTCTCCTGATTACAGGTGATTATATCGGAATTCGTAGTTCGTCTGATTTTAGACAAATAATTGTACGTTTCAAAAATAGACACAGAAAAGTTTCTGGTGAAACCACACAATGGATTCCTATGGAAGGAAATACCAGTTACTGGTAAGTACACTTAGAATTAGTTTTCAGGGTCAGTGCTAGGCTAAAAGATGCAGCCCTGGGTTTTCTCCTGATAACAGGTGAGTAAATCGGAATTCGTAGTTCGGCTGATCTTAGAGGACTATTGGTACATTTCAAAATTGGACACTTGGAAACTGTTCTGGTGAAAATCACACAATGGATTCCTATGGAAGGAAATACAAGTTACTGGTAAGTATGCTTAGAATTACTTTTCAGTGTCAGTGCTGGGCTAAAAGATGCAGCACTGGGTTCTCTCCTGATAACAGGTGAGTAAATCGGAGTTCGTAGTTCGTATGATCTTAGAGGAATATTTATATGTTTCAAAATTGAACACTTGGAAACTTTTCTGGTGAAAATCACACAATGGATTCCTATGGAAGGAAATACACGTTACTGGTAAGTACGCTTAGAATTACTTCTCAGGGTCAGTGCGGGGCTAAAAGATGCAGCACTGGGTTCTTTCCTGATTACAGGTGAGTTAATCGGAATTAGTATTTCGGCTGATTTTAGAAGAATATTTGTACGTTTCAAAAATGGACCCTTAGAAACTTTTCTGGTGAAAACCACACAATGGATTCCTATGGAAAGAAATACAAGTTACTGGTATGTACACTTAGAATTACCTTTCAGGGTCAGTGCTGGGCTAAAAGATGCAGCACTGGGTTCTCTCCTGATAACAGGTGAGTAAATCGGAGTTCGTAGTTCGGCTGATCTTAGAGGAATATTTGTATGTTTCAAAATTGAACACTTGGAAACTTTTCTTGTGAAAATCACACAATGGATTCCTATGGAAGGAAATACAAATTACTGGTAAGTACGCTTAGAATTACTTTTCAGAGTCAGTGCTGGGCTAAAAGATGCAGCACTGTGTTCTCTCCTGATTACAGGTGAATTAATCAGAATTCGTAGTTCGGCTGATTTTAGAGGAATAGTTGTACGTTTCGAAAATCGACACTTAGAAACTTTTCTGGCGAAAACCACACAATTGTTTCCTATGGAAGGAAATACAAGTTACTGGTAAGTACACTTAGAATTACTTTCAAGGGTCAGTGCTGGGCTAAAAGATGCAGCACTGGGTTCTCTCCTGATTACAGGTGAGTATATCGGAATTCGTAGTTCGGCTGATTTTAGAAGAATATTTGTACGTTTCAAAAATGGACACTTAAAAACTTTTCTGGTGAAAACCACACAATGGATTCCTATGGAAGGAAATATAAGTTACTGGTAAGTTTGCTTAGAATTACTTTTCAGGGTCAGTGCTGGGCTAAAAGATGCAGCACTGGGTTCTCTCCTGATAACAGGTGAGTAAATTGGAATTCGTAGTTCGGCTGATTTTAGAGGAATATTTGTACATTTCAAAAATGGACACTTAGAAACTTTTCTGGTGAAAACCACACAATGGATTCCTATGGAAGGAAATACAAGTTACTGGTAAATACACTAAGAATTACATTTCAGGGTCAGTGCTGGGCTAAAAGATGCAGCACTGGGTTCTTTCCTGATTACAGGTGAGTAAATCGAAATTCGTAGTTCGTCTGATTTTAGATGAATATTTGTACGTTTCAAAAATGGACACTTAGAAACTTTTCTGGTGAAAACCACACAATGGATTCCTATTAAAGGAAATACAAGTTACTGGTAAGTACACTTAGAATTACTTTTCAGGGTCAGTGCTTGGCTAAAAGATGCAGCAGTGGGTTCTCTCCTGATTACAGGTGAGTAAATCGGAATTCGTAGTTCGGCTGATCTTAGAGGAATATTTGTACATTTCAAAATTGGACACTTGGAAACTTTTCTGGTGAAAATCACACAATGGATTCCTATGGAAGGAAATACAAGTTACTGGTAAGTTTGCTTAGAATTACTTTTCAGGGTCAGTGCTGGGCTAAAAGATGCAGCACTGGGTTCTCTCCTGATAACAGGTGAGTAAATTGGAATTCGTAGTTCGGCTGATTTTAGAGGAATATTTGTACATTTCAAAAATGGACACTTAGAAACTTTTCTGGTGAAAACCACACAATGGATTCCTATGGAAGGAAATACAAGTTACTGGTAAATACACTTAGAATTACTTTTCAGGGTCAGTGCTGGGCTAAAAGATGCAGCACTGGGTTCTTTCCTGATTACAGGTGAGTAAATCGGAATTCGTAGTTCGTCTGATTTTAGATGAATATTTGTACGTTTCAAAAATGGACACTTAGAAACTTTTCTGGTGAAAACCACACAATGGATTCCTATTAAAGGAAATACAAGTTACTGGTAAGTACACTTAGAATTACTTTTCAGGGTCAGTGCTTGGCTAAAAGATGCAGAACTGGGTTCTTTCCTGATTACAGGTGAGTAAATCGGAATTCGTAGTCCGGCTGATTTTAGATGAATATTTGTACGTTTCAAAAATGGACACTTAGAAACTTTTCTGGTGAAAACCACACAATGGATTCCTATGGAAGGAAATACAAGTTACTGGTAAGTACACTTAGAATTACCTTTCAGGGTCAGTGCTGGGCTAAAAGATGCAGCACTGAGTTCTCTTCTGATTACAGGTGAGCAAATCAGAATTTGTAGATCGGCTGATTTTAGATGAATATTTGTACGTTTCAAAAATGGACACTTAGAAACTTTTCTGGTGAAAACCACACAATGGTTTCCTATGGAAGGAAATACAAGTTACTGGTAAGTACGCTTAGAATTACTTTTCAGTGTCAGTGCTGGGCTAAAAGATGCAGCACTGGGTTCTCTCCTGATAAAAGGTGAGTAAATCAGAATTCGTGTTCGGCTGATTTTAGAGGAATATTTATACGTTTCAAAATTGGACACTTAGAAACTTTTCTGTTGAAAACCAAACAATGGATTCCTATGGAAGGAAATACAAGTTACTGGTAAGTACGCTTAGAATTTCTTTTCAGGTTCCGTGCTGGGCTAAAAGATGCAGCAATGTGTTCTCTCCTGATTACAGGTGAGTAAATCGGAATTCGTAGTTCGGCTGATTTTAGTGGAATATTTGTACGTTTCAAAAATGGACACTTAGAAACTTTTTTGGTGAAAACCACACAATGGATTCCTATAAAAGGAAATACAAGTTACTGGTAAGTACACTTAGAATTACCTTTCAGGGTCAGTGCAGGGCTAAAAGATGCAGCACTGGGTTCTCTCCTGATTACAGGTGATTATATCGGAATTCGTAGTTCGTCTGATTTTAGACAAATAATTGTACGTTTCAAAAATAGACACAGAAAAGTTTCTGGTGAAAACCACACAATGGATTCCTATGGAAGGAAATACAAGTTACTGGTAAGTACACTTAGAATTACCTTTCAGGGTCAGTGCTGGGCTAAAAGATGCAGCACTGGGTTCTCTCCTGATAACAGGTGAGTAAATCGGAGTTCGTAGTTCGGCTGATCTTAGAGGAATATTTGTATGTTTCAAAATTGAACACTTGGAAACTTTTCTTGTGAAAATCACACAATGGATTCCTATGGAAGGAAATACAAATTACTGGTAAGTACGCTTAGAATTACTTTTCAGAGTCAGTGCTGGGCTAAAAGATGCAGCACTGTGTTCTCTCCTGATTACAGGTGAATTAATCAGAATTCGTAGTTCGGCTGATTTTAGAGGAATAGTTGTACGTTTCGAAAATCGACACTTAGAAACTTTTCTGGCGAAAACCACACAATTGTTTCCTATGGAAGGAAATACAAGTTACTGGTAAGTACACTTAGAATTACTTTTCAGGGTCAGTGCTGGGCTAAAAGATGCAGCACTGTGTTCTCTCCTGATTACAGGTGAGTAAATCGGAATTCGTAGTTCGGCTGATTTTAGATGAATATTAGTACGTTTCAAAAATGGACACTTAGAATCTTTTCTGGTGAAAACCACACAATGGATTCCTTTGGAAGGAAATACAAGTTACTGGTAAGTACACTTAGAATTACATTTCATGGTCAGTGCTGGGCTAAAAGATGCAGCACTGGGTTATTTCCTGATTACAGGTGAGTAAATCGGCATTCGTAGTTCGGCTGATTTTAGATGAATATGTGTATGTTTCAAAAATGGACACTTAGAAACTTTTCTGGTGAAAAGAAACCACACAATGGATTCCTATGGAAGGAAATACAAGTTACTGGTAAGTACACTTAGAATTACCTTTCAGGGTCAGTGCTGGGCTAAAAGATGCAGAACTGTGTTCTTTCCTGATCACAGGTGAGTAAATCGGAATTCGTAGATCGGCTGATTTTAGATGAATATTTGTACGTTTCAAAAAAGGGCACTTAGAAACTTTTCTGGTGAAAACCACACAATAGATTCCTATGGAAGGAAATACAAGTTACTGGTAAGTACGCTTAGAATTACTTTTCAGTGTCAGTGCTGGGCTAATAGATGCAGCACTGGGTTCTCTCCTGATAACAGGTGAGTAAATCAGAATTCGTGTTCGGCTGATTTTAGAGGAATATTTATAAGTTTCAAAATTGGACACTTAGAAACTTTTCTGTTGAAAACCAAACAATGGATTCCTATGGAAGGAAATACAAGTTACTGGTAAGTACACTTAGAATTACTTTTCAGAGTCAGTGCTGGGCTAAAAGATGCAGCCCTGGGTTCTCTCCTGATTGCAGGTGAGTAAATTGGAATTCGTAGTTTGGCTGATTTTAGAAAAATATTTGTACGTTTCAAAAATGGACACAGAAAATTTTCTGGTGAAAATCACACAATGGATTCCTATGGAAGGAAATACAAGTTACTGATAAGTACGTTTCAGGGTCAGTGCTGGGCTAAAAGATGCAGCACTGGGTTCTCTCCTGATTACAGGTGAGTAAATCGGAATTCGTAGTTCGTCTGATTTTAGATGAATATTTGTACGTTTCAAAAATGGACACTTAGAAACTTTTCTGGTGAAAACCACACAATAGATTCCTATGGAAGGAAATACAAGTTACTGGTAAGTACGCTTAGAATTACTTTTCAGTGTCAGTGCTGGGCTAATAGATGCAGCACTGGGTTCTCTCCTGATAACAGGTGAGTAAATCAGAATTCGTGTTCGGCTGATTTTAGAGGAATATTTATAAGTTTCAAAATTGGACACTTAGAAACTTTTCTGTTGAAAACCAAACAATGGATTCCTATGGAAGGAAATACAAGTTACTGGTAAGTACACTTAGAATTACCTTTCAGGGTCAGTGCTGGGCTAAAAGATGCAGCAGTGGGTTCTCTCCTGATTACAGGTGAGTAAATCGGAATTCGTAGTTCGTCTGATTTTAGACAAATATTTGTACGTTTCAAAAATAGACACAGAAAATTTTCTGGTGAAAACCACACAATGGATTCCTATGGAAGGAAATACAAGTTACTGGCAAGTACACTTAGAATTACTTTTCAGGGTCAGTGCTGGGCTAAATGATGCAGCACTGGGTTCTCTCCTGATTACAGGTGAGTACATCGGAATTCGTAGTTCGGCTGATTTTAGAAGAATATTTGTACGTTTCAAAAATAGACACTTAAAAACTTTTCTGGTGAAAACCACACAATGGATTCTGATGGAAGGAAATACAAGTTACTGGTAAGTACACTTAGAATTACTTTTCAGAGTCGGTGCTAGGCTAAAAGATGCATCAGTGGTTTCTCTCCTGATTACAGGTGAGTAAATCGGAATTCGTAGTTCGGCTGATCTTAGAGGAATATTTGTTCGTTTCAAAATTGGACACTTGGAAACTTTTCTGGTGAAAATCACACAATGGATTCCCATGGAAGGAAATACAAGTTACTGGTAAGTTTGCTTAGAATTACTTTTCAGGGTCAGTGCTGGGCTAAAAGATGCAGCACTGGGTTCTCTCCTGATTACAGGTGAGTAAATCGGAATTCGTAGTTCGTTTGATTTTAGATGAATATTTGTACATTTCAAAAATGGACACTTAGAAACCTTTCTGGTGAAAACCACACAATGGATTCCTATTAAAGGAAATACAAGTTACTGGTAAGTACACTTAGAATTACCTTTCAGGGTCAGTGCTGGGCTAAAAGATGCAGCACTGTGTTCTCTCCTGATTACAGGTGAGTAAATCGGAAATCGTAGTTCGGCTGATTTTAGTGGAATATTTGTACGTTTCAAAAATGGACACTTAGAAACTTTTCTGGTGAAAAGAAATGACACAATGGATTCCTATGGAAGGAAATACAAGTTACTGGTAAGTACACTTAGAATTACTTTTCAGGGTCAGTGCTTGGCTAAAAGATGCAGAACTGGGTTCTTTCCTGATTACAGGTGAGTAAATCGGAATTCGTAGTCTGGCTGATTTTAGATGAATATTTGTACGTTTCAAAAATGGACACTTAGAAACTTTTCTGGTGAAAACAACACAATGGATTCCTATGGAAGGAAATACATGTTACTGGTAAGTACACTTAGAATTACCTTTCACGGTCAGTGCTGGGCTAAAAGATGCAGCACTGGGTTCTCTTCTGATTACAGGTGAGCAAATCAGAATTTGTAGATCGGCTGATTTTAGATGAATATTTGTACGTTTCAAAAATGGACACTTAGAAATTTTTCTGGTGAAAACCACACAATGGTTTCCTATGGAAGGAAATACAAGTTACTGGTAAGTACGCTTAGAATTACTTTTCAGTGTCAGTGCTGGGCTAAAAGATGCAGCACTGGGTTCTCTCCTGACAAAAAGGTGAGTAAATCAGAATTCGTGTTCGGCTGATTTTAGAGGAATATTTATACGTTTCAAAATTGGACACTTAGAAACTTTTCTGTTGAAAACCAAACAATGGATTCCTATGGAAGGAAATACAAGTTACTGGTAAGTACGCTTAGAATTTCTTTTTAGGGTCCGTGCTGGGCTACAAGATACAGCACTGTGTTCTCTCCTGATTACAGGTAAGTTAATCGGAATTCGTAGTTTGGCTGATTTTAGTGGAATATTTGTACGTTTCAAAAATGTACACTTAGAAACTTTTTTGGTGAAAACCACACAATGGATTCCTATAAAAGGAAATACAAGTTACTGGTAAGTACACTTAGAATTACTTTTCAGGGTCAGTGCTGGGCTAAAAGATGCAGCACTGTGTTCTCTCCTGATTACAGGTGAGTAAATCGGAATTTGTAGTTCGTCTGATTTTAGACAAATATTTGTACGTTTCAAAAAGAGACACAGAAAATTTTCTGGTGAAAACCACACAATGGATTCCTATGGAAGGAAATACAAGTTACTGGTAAGTACGCTTAGAATTACTTTTCAGTGTCAGTGCTGGGCCAAAAGATGCAGCACTGGGTTCTCTCCTGATAACAAGTGAGTAAATCGGAGTTCGTAGTTCGTCTGATCTTAGAGGAATATTTGTATGTTTCAAAATTGAACACTTGGAAACTTTTCTGGTGAAAATCACACAATGGATTCCTATGGAAGGAAATACAAGTTACTGGTAAGTATGCTTAGAATTACTTCTCAGGGTCAGTGCTGGGCTAAAAGATGCAGCACTGGGTTCTTTCCTGATTACAGGTGAGTTAATCGGAATTCGTATTTCGGCTGATTTTAGAAGAATATTTGTACGTTTCAAAAATGGACCCTTAGAAACTTTTCTGGTGAAAATCACACAATGGATTCCTATTAAAGGAAATACAAGTTACTGGTAAGTACACTTAGAATTACTTTTCAGGGTCAGTGCTTGGCTAAAAGATGCAGCAGTGGGTTCTCTCCTGATTACAGGTGAGTAAATCGGAATTCGTAGTTCGGCTGATCTTAGAGGAATATTTGTACATTTCAAAATTGGACACTTGGAAACTTTTCTGGTGAAAATCACACAATGGATTCCTATGGAAGGAAATTCAAGTTACTGGTAAGTTTGCTTAGAATTACTTTTCAGGGTCAGTGCTGGGCTAAAAGATGCAGCACTGGGTTCTCTCCTGATAACAGGTGAGTAAATTGGAATTCGTAGTTCGGCTGATTTTAGAGGAATATTTGTACATTTCAAAAATGGACACTTAGAAACTTTTCTGGTGAAAACCACACAATGGATTCCTATGGAAGGAAATACAAGTTACTGGTAAATACACTTAGAATTACTTTTCAGGGTCAGTGCTGGGCTAAAAGATGCAGCACTGGGTTCTTTCCTGATTACAGGTGAGTAAATCGGAATTCGTAGTTCGTCTGATTTTAGATGAATATTTGTACGTTTCAAAAATGGACACTTAGAAACTTTTCTGGTGAAAACCACACAATGGATTCCTATTAAAGGAAATACAAGTTACTGGTAAGTACACTTAGAATTACTTTTCAGGGTCAGTGCTTGGCTAAAAGATGCAGAACTGGGTTCTTTCCTGATTACAGGTGAGTAAATCGGAATTCGTAGTCCGGCTGATTTTAGATGAATATTTGTACGTTTCAAAAATGGACACTTAGAAACTTTTCTGGTGAAAACCACACAATGGATTCCTATGGAAGGAAATACAAGTTACTGGTAAGTACACTTAGAATTACCTTTCAGGGTCAGTGCTGGGCTAAAAGATGCAGCACTGAGTTCTCTTCTGATTACAGGTGAGCAAATCAGAATTTGTAGATCGGCTGATTTTAGATGAATATTTGTACGTTTCAAAAATGGACACTTAGAAACTTTTCTGGTGAAAACCACACAATGGTTTCCTATGGAAGGAAATACAAGTTACTGGTAAGTACGCTTAGAATTACTTTTCAGTGTCAGTGCTGGGCTAAAAGATGCAGCACTGGGTTCTCTCCTGATAAAAGGTGAGTAAATCAGAATTCGTGTTCGGCTGATTTTAGAGGAATATTTATACGTTTCAAAATTGGACACTTAGAAACTTTTCTGTTGAAAACCAAACAATGGATTCCTATGGAAGGAAATACAAGTTACTGGTAAGTACGCTTAGAATTTCTTTTCAGGTTCCGTGCTGGGCTAAAAGATGCAGCAATGTGTTCTCTCCTGATTACAGGTGAGTAAATCGGAATTCGTAGTTCGGCTGATTTTAGTGGAATATTTGTACGTTTCAAAAATGGACACTTAGAAACTTTTTTGGTGAAAACCACACAATGGATTCCTATAAAAGGAAATACAAGTTACTGGTAAGTACACTTAGAATTACCTTTCAGGGTCAGTGCAGGGCTAAAAGATGCAGCACTGGGTTCTCTCCTGATTACAGGTGATTATATCGGAATTCGTAGTTCGTCTGATTTTAGACAAATAATTGTACGTTTCAAAAATAGACACAGAAAAGTTTCTGGTGAAAACCACACAATGGATTCCTATGGAAGGAAATACAAGTTACTGGTAAGTACACTTAGAATTACCTTTCAGGGTCAGTGCTGGGCTAAAAGATGCAGCACTGGGTTCTCTCCTGATAACAGGTGAGTAAATCGGAGTTCGTAGTTCGGCTGATCTTAGAGGAATATTTGTATGTTTCAAAATTGAACACTTGGAAACTTTTCTTGTGAAAATCACACAATGGATTCCTATGGAAGGAAATACAAATTACTGGTAAGTACGCTTAGAATTACTTTTCAGAGTCAGTGCTGGGCTAAAAGATGCAGCACTGTGTTCTCTCCTGATTACAGGTGAATTAATCAGAATTCGTAGTTCGGCTGATTTTAGAGGAATAGTTGTACGTTTCGAAAATCGACACTTAGAAACTTTTCTGGCGAAAACCACACAATTGTTTCCTATGGAAGGAAATACAAGTTACTGGTAAGTACACTTAGAATTACTTTTCAGGGTCAGTGCTGGGCTAAAAGATGCAGCACTGTGTTCTCTCCTGATTACAGGTGAGTAAATCGGAATTCGTAGTTCGGCTGATTTTAGATGAATATTAGTACGTTTCAAAAATGGACACTTAGAATCTTTTCTGGTGAAAACCACACAATGGATTCCTTTGGAAGGAAATACAAGTTACTGGTAAGTACACTTAGAATTACATTTCATGGTCAGTGCTGGGCTAAAAGATGCAGCACTGGGTTATTTCCTGATTACAGGTGAGTAAATCGGCATTCGTAGTTCGGCTGATTTTAGATGAATATGTGTATGTTTCAAAAATGGACACTTAGAAACTTTTCTGGTGAAAAGAAACCACACAATGGATTCCTATGGAAGGAAATACAAGTTACTGGTAAGTACACTTAGAATTACCTTTCAGGGTCAGTGCTGGGCTAAAAGATGCAGAACTGTGTTCTTTCCTGATCACAGGTGAGTAAATCGGAATTCGTAGATCGGCTGATTTTAGATGAATATTTGTACGTTTCAAAAAAGGGCACTTAGAAACTTTTCTGGTGAAAACCACACAATAGATTCCTATGGAAGGAAATACAAGTTACTGGTAAGTACGCTTAGAATTACTTTTCAGTGTCAGTGCTGGGCTAATAGATGCAGCACTGGGTTCTCTCCTGATAACAGGTGAGTAAATCAGAATTCGTGTTCGGCTGATTTTAGAGGAATATTTATAAGTTTCAAAATTGGACACTTAGAAACTTTTCTGTTGAAAACCAAACAATGGATTCCTATGGAAGGAAATACAAGTTACTGGTAAGTACACTTAGAATTACTTTTCAGAGTCAGTGCTGGGCTAAAAGATGCAGCCCTGGGTTCTCTCCTGATTGCAGGTGAGTAAATTGGAATTCGTAGTTTGGCTGATTTTAGAAAAATATTTGTACGTTTCAAAAATGGACACAGAAAATTTTCTGGTGAAAATCACACAATGGATTCCTATGGAAGGAAATACAAGTTACTGATAAGTACGTTTCAGGGTCAGTGCTGGGCTAAAAGATGCAGCACTGGGTTCTCTCCTGATTACAGGTGAGTAAATTGGAATTCGTAGTTCGTCTGATTTTAGATGAATATTTGTACGTTTCAAAAATGGACACTTAGAAACTTTTCTGGTGAAAACCACACAATAGATTCCTATGGAAGGAAATACAAGTTACTGGTAAGTACGCTTAGAATTACTTTTCAGTGTCAGTGCTGGGCTAATAGATGCAGCACTGGGTTCTCTCCTGATAACAGGTGAGTAAATCAGAATTCGTGTTCGGCTGATTTTAGAGGAATATTTATAAGTTTCAAAATTGGACACTTAGAAACTTTTCTGTTGAAAACCAAACAATGGATTCCTATGGAAGGAAATACAAGTTACTGGTAAGTACACTTAGAATTACCTTTCAGGGTCAGTGCTGGGCTAAAAGATGCAGCAGTGGGTTCTCTCCTGATTACAGGTGAGTAAATCGGAATTCGTAGTTCGTCTGATTTTAGACAAATATTTGTACGTTTCAAAAATAGACACAGAAAATTTTCTGGTGAAAACCACACAATGGATTCCTATGGAAGGAAATACAAGTTACTGGCAAGTACACTTAGAATTACTTTTCAGGGTCAGTGCTGGGCTAAATGATGCAGCACTGGGTTCTCTCCTGATTACAGGTGAGTACATCGGAATTCGTAGTTCGGCTGATTTTAGAAGAATATTTGTACGTTTCAAAAATAGACACTTAAAAACTTTTCTGGTGAAAACCACACAATGGATTCTGATGGAAGGAAATACAAGTTACTGGTAAGTACACTTAGAATTACTTTTCAGAGTCGGTGCTAGGCTAAAAGATGCATCAGTGGTTTCTCTCCTGATTACAGGTGAGTAAATCGGAATTCGTAGTTCGGCTGATCTTAGAGGAATATTTGTTCGTTTCAAAATTGGACACTTGGAAACTTTTCTGGTGAAAATCACACAATGGATTCCCATGGAAGGAAATACAAGTTACTGGTAAGTTTGCTTAGAATTACTTTTCAGGGTCAGTGCTGGGCTAAAAGATGCAGCACTGGGTTCTCTCCTGATTACAGGTGAGTAAATCGGAATTCGTAGTTCGTTTGATTTTAGATGAATATTTGTACATTTCAAAAATGGACACTTAGAAACCTTTCTGGTGAAAACCACACAATGGATTCCTATTAAAGGAAATACAAGTTACTGGTAAGTACACTTAGAATTACCTTTCAGGGTCAGTGCTGGGCTAAAAGATGCAGCACTGTGTTCTCTCCTGATTACAGGTGAGTAAATCGGAAATCGTAGTTCGGCTGATTTTAGTGGAATATTTGTACGTTTCAAAAATGGACACTTAGAAACTTTTCTGGTGAAAAGAAATGACACAATGGATTCCTATGGAAGGAAATACAAGTTACTGGTAAGTACACTTAGAATTACTTTTCAGGGTCAGTGCTTGGCTAAAAGATGCAGAACTGGGTTCTTTCCTGATTACAGGTGAGTAAATCGGAATTCGTAGTCTGGCTGATTTTAGATGAATATTTGTACGTTTCAAAAATGGACACTTAGAAACTTTTCTGGTGAAAACCACACAATGGATTCCTATGGAAGGAAATACATGTTACTGGTAAGTACACTTAGAATTACCTTTCACGGTCAGTGCTGGGCTAAAAGATGCAGCACTGGGTTCTCTTCTGATTACAGGTGAGCAAATCAGAATTTGTAGATCGGCTGATTTTAGATGAATATTTGTACGTTTCAAAAATGGACACTTAGACATTTTTCTGGTGAAAACCACACAATGGTTTCCTATGGAAGGAAATACAAGTTACTGGTAAGTACGCTTAGAATTACTTTTCAGTGTCAGTGCTGGGCTAAAAGATGCAGCACTGGGTTCTCTCCTGACAAAAAGGTGAGTAAATCAGAATTCGTGTTCGGCTGATTTTAGAGGAATATTTATACGTTTCAAAATTGGACACTTAGAAACTTTTCTGTTGAAAACCAAACAATGGATTCCTATGGAAGGAAATACAAGTTACTGGTAAGTACGCTTAGAATTTCTTTTTAGGGTCCGTGCTGGGCTACAAGATACAGCACTGTGTTCTCTCCTGATTACAGGTAAGTTAATCGGAATTCGTAGTTTGGCTGATTTTAGTGGAATATTTGTACGTTTCAAAAATGTACACTTAGAAACTTTTTTGGTGAAAACCACACAATGGATTCCTATAAAAGGAAATACAAGTTACTGGTAAGTACACTTAGAATTACTTTTCAGGGTCAGTGCTGGGCTAAAAGATGCAGCACTGTGTTCTCTCCTGATTACAGGTGAGTAAATCGGAATTTGTAGTTCGTCTGATTTTAGACAAATATTTGTACGTTTCAAAAAGAGACACAGAAAATTTTCTGGTGAAAACCACACAATGGATTCCTATGGAAGGAAATACAAGTTACTGGTAAGTACGCTTAGAATTACTTTTCAGTGTCAGTGCTGGGCTAAAAGATGCAGCACTGGGTTCTCTCCTGATAACAAGTGAGTAAATCGGAGTTCGTAGTTCGTCTGATCTTAGAGGAATATTTGTATGTTTCAAAATTGAACACTTGGAAACTTTTCTGGTGAAAATCACACAATGGATTCCTATGGAAGGAAATACAAGTTACTGGTAAGTATGCTTAGAATTACTTCTCAGGGTCAGTGCTGGGCTAAAAGATGCAGCACTGGGTTCTTTCCTGATTACAGGTGAGTTAATCGGAATTCGTATTTCGGCTGATTTTAGAAGAATATTTGTACGTTTCAAAAATGGACCCTTAGAAACTTTTCTGGTGAAAATCACACAATGGATTCCTATGGAAGGAAATACAAGTTACTGGTAAGTACACTTAGAATTACCTTTCAGGGTCAGTGCTGGGCTAAAAGATGCAGCAGTGGGTTCTCTCCTGATTACAGGTGAGTAAATCGGAATTCGTAGTTCTTCTGATTTTAGACAAATATTTGTACGTTTCAAAAATAGACAGAACATTTTCTGGTGAAAACCACACAAGGGATTCCTATGGAAGGAAATACAAGTTATTGGCAAGTACACTTAGAATTACTTTTCAGGGTCAGTGCTGGGCCAAAAGATGCATCACTGGGTTCTCTCCTGATTACAGGTGAGTACATCGGAATTCGTAGTTCGGCTGATTTTAGAAGAATATTTGTACGTTTCAAAAATGGACACAGAAACTTTTCTGGTGAAAACCACACAATGGATTCCTATGGAAGGAAATACAAGTTACTGGTAAGTACACTTAGAATTACCTTTCAGGGTCAGTGCTGGGCTAAAAGATGCAGCAGTGGGTTCTCTCCTGATTACAGGTGAGTAAATCGGAATTCGTAGTTCTTCTGATTTTAGACAAATATTTGTACGTTTCAAAAATAGACAGAACATTTTCTGGTGAAAACCACACAATGGATTCCTATGGAAGGAAATACAAGTTACTGGCAAGTACTCTTAGAATTACTTTTCAGGGTCAGTGCTGGGCCAAAAGATGCAGCACTGGGTTCTCTCCTGATTACAGGTGAGTACATCGAAATTCGTAGTTCGGCTGATTTTAGAAGAATATTTGTACGTTTCAAAAATGGACACAGAAACTTTTCTTGTGAAAACCACACAATGGATTCCTATGGAAGGAAATACAAGTTACTGGTAAGTACCCTTAGAATTACCTTTCAGGGTCAGTGCTGGGCTAAAAGATGCAGCAGTGGGTTCTCTCCTGATTACAGGTGAGTAAATCGGAATTCGTAGTTCGTCTGATTTTAGAAAAATATTTGTACATTTCAAGAACTAGACACAGAAAATTTTCTGGTGAAAATCACACAATGGATTCCTATGGAAGGAAATACAAGTTACTGGTAAGTTCGCTCTGAATTACTTTTAAGGGTCAGTGCTGGGCTAAAAGATGCAGCACTGGGTTCTCTCCTGATAACAGGTGAGTAAATCGGAATTCGTAGTTCGGCTGAGTTTAGAGGAATATTTGTATGTTTCAAAATTCGACACTTAGAAACTTTTGGGGTGAAAACCACACAATGGATTCCTATGTAAGGAAATACAAGATACTGGTAAGTACACTTAGAATTACCTTTCAGGGTCAGTGCTGGGCTAAAAGATGCAGCAGTGGGTTCTTTCCTGATTACAGGTGAGTACATCGGAATTCGTAGTTCGGCTGATTTTAGAAGAATATTTTTACGTTTCAAAAATGGACACTTAGAAACTTTTCTGGTGAAAACCACACAATGGATTCCTATGGAAGGAAATACAAGTTACTGGTAAGTACACTTAGAATTACCTTTCAGGGTCAGTGCTGGGCTAAAAGATGCAGCAGTGGGTTCTCTCCTGATTACAGGTGAGTAAATCGGAATTCGTAGTTCTTCTGATTTTAGACAAATATTTGTACGTTTCAAAAATAGACAGAAAATTTTCTGGTGAAAACCACACAATGGATTCCTATGGAAGGAAATACAAGTTACTGGCAAGTACACTTAGAATTACTTTTCAGGGTCAGTGCTGGGCTAAAAGATGCAGCACTGGGTTCTCTCCTGATTACAGGTGAGTACATCGGAATTCGTAGTTCGGCTGATTTTAGAAGAATATTAGTACGTTTCAAAAATGGACACTTAGAAACTTTTCTGGTGAAAACCACACAATGGATTCCTATGGAAGGAAATACAAGTTACTGGTAAGTACACTTAGAATTACCTTTCAGGGTCAGTGCTGGGCTACAAGATGCAGCACTGGGTTCTCTCCTGATTACAGGTGAGTACATCGGAATTCGTAGTTCTTCTGATTTTAGACAAATATTTGTACGTTTCAAAAATAGACAGAACATTTTCTGGTGAAAACCACACAATGGATTCCTATGGAAGGAAATACAAGTTACTGGCAAGTACTCTTAGAATTACTTTTCAGGGTCAGTGCTGGGCCAAAAGATGCAGCACTGGGTTCTCTCCTGATTACAGGTGAGTACATCGAAATTCGTAGTTCGGCTGATTTTAGAAGAATATTTGTACGTTTCAAAAATGGACACAGAAACTTTTCTTGTGAAAACCACACAATGGATTCCTATGGAAGGAAATACAAGTTACTGGTAAGTACCCTTAGAATTACCTTTCAGGGTCAGTGCTGGGCTAAAAGATGCAGCAGTGGGTTCTCTCCTGATTACAGGTGAGTAAATCGGAATTCGTAGTTCGTCTGATTTTAGAAAAATATTTGTACGTTTCAAGAACTAGACACAGAAAATTTTCTGGTGAAAATCACACAATGGATTCCTATGGAAGGAAATACAAGTTACTGGTAAGTTCGCTCTGAATTACTTTTCAGGGTCAGTGCTGGGCTAAAAGATGCAGCACTGGGTTCTCTCCTGATAACAGGTGAGTAAATCGGAATTCGTAGTTCGGCTGAGTTTAGAGGAATATTTGTATGTTTCAAAATTCGACACTTAGAAACTTTTGGGGTGAAAACCACACAATGGATTCCTATGTAAGGAAATACAAGATACTGGTAAGTACACTTAGAATTACCTTTCAGGGTCAGTGCTGGGCTAAAAGATGCAGCAGTGGGTTCTTTCTTGATTACAGGTGAGTACATCGGAATTCGTAGTTCGGCTGATTTTAGAAGAATATTTTTACGTTTCAAAAATGGACACTTAGAAACTTTTCTGGTGAAAACCACACAATGGATTCCTATGGAAGGAAATACAAGTTACTGGTAAGTACACTTAGAATTACCTTTCAGGGTCAGTGCTGGGCTAAAAGATGCAGCAGTGGGTTCTCTCCTGATTACAGGTGAGTAAATCGGAATTCGTAGTTCTTCTGATTTTAGACAAATATTTGTACGTTTCAAAAATAGACAGAAAATTTTCTGGTGAAAACCACACAATGGATTCCTATGGAAGGAAATACAAGTTACTGGCAAGTACACTTAGAATTACTTTTCAGGGTCAGTGCTGGGCTAAAAGATGCAGCACTGGGTTCTCTCCTGATTACAGGTGAGTACATCGGAATTCGTAGTTCGGCTGATTTTAGAAGAATATTAGTACGTTTCAAAAACTGGACACTTAGAAACTTTTCTGGTGAAAACCACACAATGGATTCCTATGGAAGGAAATACAAGTTACTGGTAAGTACACTTAGAATTACATTTCAGGGTCAGTGCTGGGCTACAAGATGCAGCACTGGGTTCTTTCCTGATTACAGGTGAGTACATCGGAATTCGTAATTCGGCTGATTTTAGATGAATATTTGTACGTTTCAAAAATGGACACAGAAACTTTTCTTGTGAAAACCACACAATGGATTCCTATGGAAGGAAATACAAGTTACTGGTAAGTACCCTTAGAATTACCTTTCAGGGTCAGTGCTGGGCTAAAAGATGCAGCAGTGGGTTCTCTCCTGATTACAGGTGAGTAAATCGGAATTCGTAGTTCGTCTGATTTTAGAAAAATATTTGTACGTTTCAAGAACTAGACACAGAAAATTTTCTGGTGAAAATCACCCAATGGATTCCTATGGAAGGAAATACAAGTTACTGGTAAGTTCGCTCTGAATTACTTTTCAGGGTCAGTGCTGGGCTAAAAGATGCAGCACTGGGTTCTCTCCTGATAACAGGTGAGTAAATCGGAATTCGTAGTTCGGCTGAGTTTAGAGGAATATTTGTATGTTTCAAAATTCGACACTTAGAAACTTTTGGGGTGAAAACCACACAATGGATTCCTATGTAAGGAAATACAAGATACTGGTAAGTACACTTAGAATTACCTTTCAGGGTCAGTGCTGGGCTAAAAGATGCAGCAGTGGGTTCTTTCTTGATTACAGGTGAGTACATCGGAATTCGTAGTTCGGCTGATTTTAGAAGAATATTTTTACGTTTCAAAAATGGACACTTAGAAACTTTTCTGGTGAAAACCACACAATGGATTCCTATGGAAGGAAATACAAGTTACTGGTAAGTACACTTAGAATTACCTTTCAGGGTCAGTGCTGGGCTAAAAGATGCAGCAGTGGGTTCTCTCCTGATTACAGGTGAGTAAATCGGAATTCGTAGTTCTTCTGATTTTAGACAAATATTTGTACGTTTCAAAAATAGACAGAAAATTTTCTGGTGAAAACCACACAATGGATTCCTATGGAAGGAAATACAAGTTACTGGCAAGTACACTTAGAATTACTTTTCAGGGTCAGTGCTGGGCTAAAAGATGCAGCACTGGGTTCTCTCCTGATTACAGGTGAGTACATCGGAATTCGTAGTTCGGCTGATTTTAGAAGAATATTAGTACGTTTCAAAAATGGACACTTAGAAACTTTTCTGGTGAAAACCACACAATGGATTCCTATGGAAGGAAATACAAGTTACTGGTAAGTACACTTAGAATTACATTTCAGGGTCAGTGCTGGGCTACAAGATGCAGCACTGGGTTCTTTCCTGATTACAGGTGAGTACATCGGAATTCGTAATTCAGCTGATTTTAGATGAATATTTGTACGTTTCAAAAATGGACACTTAGAAACTTTTCTGGTGATAACCACACAATGGATTCCTATGGAAGGAAATACAAGTTACTGGTAAGTACATTTAGAATTACCTTTCAGGGTCAGTGCTGGGCTAAAAGATGCAGCAGTGGGTTCTCTCCTGATTACAGGTGGGTAAATCGGAATTCGTTGTTCTTCTGATTTTAGACAAATATTTGTACGTTTCAAAAATAGACACAGAAAATTTTCTGGTGAAAACCACACAATGGATTCCTATGGAAGGAAATACAAGTTACTGGCAAGTACACTTAGAATTACTTTTCAGGGTCAGTGCTGTGCTAAAAGATGCAGCACTGGGTTCTCTCCTGATTACAGGTGAGTACATGGGAATTCGTAGTTCGGCTGATTTTAGAAGAATATTTGTACGTTTCAAAAATGGACACTTAGAAACTTTTCTGGTGAAAACCACACAATGGATTCCTATGGAAGGAAATACAAGTTACTGGTAAGTACACTAAGAATTACTTTTCAGGGTCAGTGCTTGGCTAAAAGATGCAGAACTGGGTTCTTTCCTGATTACAGGTGAGTAAATCGGAATTTGTAGATCGGCTGATTTTAGATGAATATTTGTACGTTTCAAAAATGGACACTTAGAAACTTTTCTGGTGATAACCACACAATGGTTTCCTATGGAAGGAAATACAAGTTACTGGTAAGTACGCTTAGAATTACTTTTCAGTGTCAGTGCTGGGCTAAAAGATGCAGCACTGGGTTCTCTCCTGATAAAAGGTGAGTAAATCAGAATTCGTAGTTCTTCTGATTTTAGACAAATATTTGTACGTTTCAAAATTAGACAGAAAATTTTCTGGTGAAAACCACACAATGGATTCCTATGGAAGGAAATACAAGTTACTGGCAAGTACACTTAGAATTACTTTTCAGGGTCAGTGCTGGGCTAAAAGATGCAGCACTGGGTTCTCTCCTGATTACAGGTGAGTACATCGGAATTCGTAGTTCGGCTGATTTTAGAAGAATATTTGTACGTTTCAAAAATGGACACTTAGAAACTTTTCTGGTGAAAACCACACAATGGATTCCTATAGAAGGAAATGCAAGTTACTGGTAAGTACACTTAGAATTACATTTCAGGGTCAGTGCTGGGCTACAAGATGCAGCACTGGGTTCTTTCCTGATTACAGGTGAGTACATCGGAATTCGTAGTTCGGCTGATTTTAGATGAATATTTGTACGTTTCAAAAATGGACACTTAGAAACTTTTCTGGTGATAACCACACAATGGATTCCTATGGAAGGAAATACAAGTTACTGGTAAGTACGCTTAGAATTACTTTTCAGTGTCAGTGCTGGGCTAAAAGATGCAGCACTGGGTTCTCTCCTGATAAAAGGTGAGTAAATCAGAATTCGTGTTCGGCTGATTTTAGAGGAATATTTATACGTTTCAAAATTGGACACTTAGAAATTTTTCTGTTGAAAACCAAACAATGGATTCCTATGGAAGGAAATACAAATTACTGGTAAGTATGCTTAGAATTACTTTTCAGGGTCCGTGCTGGGCTAAAAGATGCAGCACTGTGTTCTCTCCTGATTACAGGTGAGTAAATCGGAATTCGTAGTTCGGCTGATTTTAGTGGAATATTTGTACGTTTCAAAAATGGACACTTAGAAACTTTTTTGGTGAAAACCACACAATGGATTCCTATAAAAGGAAATACAAGTTACTGGTAAGTACACTTAGAATTACTTTTCAGGGTCAGTGCTGGGCTAAAAGATGCAGCACTGGGTTCTCTCCTGAGTACAGGTGAGTAAATCGGAATTCGTAGTTCGGCTGATTTTAGATGAATATTTGTATGTTTCAAAAATGGACACTTAAAAACTTTTCTGGTGAAAACCACACAATGGATTCCTATGGAAGGAAATATAAGTTACTGGTAAGTACACTTAGAATTACCTTTCAGGGTCAGTCAGGGCTAAAAGATGCAGCACTGGGTTCTCTCCTGATTACAGGTGATTAAATCGGAAGTCGTAGTTCGTCTGATTTTAGACAAATATTTGTACGTTTCAAAAATAGACACAGAAAAGTTTCTGGTGAAAACCACACAATGGATTCCTATGGAAGGAAATACCAGTTACTGGTAAGTACACTTAGAATTACTTTTCAGGGTCAGTGCTAGGCTAAAAGATGCAGCCCTGGGTTTTCTCCTGATAACAGGTGAGTAAATCGGAATTCGTAGTTCAGCTGATCTTAGAGGAATATTTATACATTGAAAAATTGGACACTTGGAAACTTTTCTGGTGAAAATCACACAATGGATTCCTATGGAAGGAAATACAAGTTACTGGTAAGTACGCTTAGATTTACTTTTCAGTGTCAGTGCTGGGCTAAAAGATGCAGCACTGGGTTCTCTCCTGATAACAGGTGAGTAAATCGGAAGCCGTAGTTCGGCTGATCTTAGAGGAATATATGTACGTTTCAAAATTGAACACTTGAAAACTTTTCTGGTGAAAATCACACAATGGATTCCTATGGAAGGAAATACAATTTACTGGTAAGTACGCTTAGAATTACTTCTCAGGGTCAGTGCTGGGCTAACAGATGCAGCACTGGGTTCTTTCCTGATTACAGGTGAGTAAATCGGAATTCATAGTTTGGCTGATTTTAGAAGAATATTTGTACGTTGCAAAAATAGACACAGAAAATTTTCTGGTGAAAACCACACAATGGATTCCTATGGAAGGAAATACAAGTTACTGGCAAGTACACTTAGAATTACTTTTCAGGGTCAGTGCTAGGCTAAAAGATGCAGCACTGGGTTCTCTCCTGATAACAGGTGAGTAAATCGGAGTTCGTAGTTCGGCTGATCTTAGAGGAATATTTCTACGTTTCAAAATTGGACACTTGGAAACTTTTGTGGTGAAAATCACACAATGGATTCCTATGGAAGGAAATACAAGTTACTGGTAAGTTCGCTTTGAATTACTTTTCAGGGTCAGTGCTGGGCTAAAAGATGCAGCACTGGGTTCTCTCCTGATAACAGGTGAGTAAATCGGAGTTCGTAGTTCGGCTGATTTTAGAGGAATATTTGTATGTTTCAAAATTGGACACTTAGAAACTTTTTGGGTGAAAACCACACAATGGATTCCTATGGAAGGAAATACAAGATACTGGTAAGTACACTTAGAATTACTTTTCAGGGTCAGTGCTGGGCTAAAAGATTGAGCACTGTGTTCTCTCCTGATTACAGGTGAGTAAATCGGAATTCGTAGTTCGGCTGATTTTAGATGAATATTTGTACGTTTCAAAAATGGACACTTAGAATCTTTTCTGGTGAAAACCACACAATGGATTCCTTTGGAAGGAAATACAAGTTACTGGTAAGTACACTTAGAATTACATTTCAGGGTCAGTGCTGGGCTAAAAGATGCAGCACTGGGTTATTTCCTGATTACAGGTGAGTAAATCGTAATTCGTAGTTCGGCTGATTTTAGATGAATATGTGTACGTTTCAAAAATGGACACTTAGAAACTTTTCTGGTGAAAAGAAACCACACAATGGATTCCTATGGAAGGAAATACAAGTTACTGGTAAGTACACTTAGAATTACTTTTCAGGGTCAGTGCTGGGCTAAAAGATGCAGAACTGTGTTCTTTCCTGATCACAGGTGAGAACATCGGAATTCGTAGATCGGCTGATTTTAGATGAATATTTGTACGTTTCAAAAATGGGCACTTAGAAACTTTTCTGGTGAAAACCACACAATAGATTCCTATGGAAGGAAATACAAGTTACTGGTAAGTACGCTTAGAATTACTTTTCAGTGTCAGTGCTGGGCTAATAGATGCAGCACTGGGTTCTCTCCTGATAACAGGTGAGTAAATCAGAATTCGTGTTCGGCTGGTTTTAGAGGAATATTTATACGTTTCTAAATTGGACACTTAGAAACTTTTCTGTTGAAAACCAAACAATGGATTCCTATGGAAGGAAATACAAGTTACTGGTAAGTACGCTTAGAATTACTTTTCAGAGTCAGTGCTGGGCTAAAAGATGCAGCCCTGGGTTCTCTCCTGATTGCAGGTGAGTAAATTGCAATTTGTAGTTTGGCTGATTTTAGAAGAATATTTGTATGTTTCAAAAATGGACACAGAAAATTTTCTGGTGAAAATCACACAATGGATTCCTATGGAAGGAAATACAAGTTACTGGTAAGTACGTTTCAGGGTCAGTGCTGGGCTAAAAGATGCAGCAGTGGGTTCTCTCCTGATTACAGGTGAGTAAATCGGAATTCGTAGTTCGTCTGATTTTATACAAATATTTGTACGTTTCAAAAATAGACACAGAAAATTTTCTGGTGAAAACCACACAATGGATTACTATGGAAGGAAATACAAGTTACTGGTAAGTACACTTAGAATTACTTTTCAGAGTCATTGCTGGGCTAAAAGATGCAGCCCTGGGTTTTCTCCTGATAACAGGTGAGTAAATCGGAATTCGTAGTTCGGCTGATCTTAGAGGAATATTTGTACGTTTCAAAATTGGACACTTGGAAACTTTTCTGGTGAAAATCACACAATGGATTCCTATGGAAGGAAATACAAGTTACTGGTAAGTACGCTTAGAATTACTTTTCAGTGTCAGTGCTGGGCTAAAAGATGCAGCACTGGGTTCTCTCCTGATAACAGGTGAGTAAATCGGAGTTCGTAGTTCGGCTGATCTTAGAGGAATATTTGTATGTTTCAAAATTGAACACTTGGAAACTTTTCTGGTGAAAATCACACAATGGATTCCTATGGAAGGAAATACAAGTTACTGGTAAGTACGCTTAGAAATACTTTTCAGGGTCAGTGCTGGGCTAAAAGATGCAGCACGGGGTTCTTTCCTGATTACAGGTGAGTAAATCGGAATTCGTAGTTCGGCTGATTTTAGAAGAATATTTGTACGTTTCAAAAATGGACACTTAGAAACTTTTCTGGTGAAAACCACACAATGGATTCCTATGGAAGGAAATACAAGTTACTGGTAAGTACACTTAGAATTACCTTTCAGGGTCAGTGCTGGGCAAAAAGATGCAGCAGTGGGTTCTCTCCTGATTACAGGTGAGTAAATCGGAATTCGTAGTTCGTCTGATTTTAGACAAATATTTGTACGTTTCAAAAATAGACACAGAAAATTTTCTGGTGAAAACCACACAATGGATTCCCATGGAAGGAAATACAAGTTACTGGTAAGTACGCTTAGAATTACTTTTCAGGGTCAGTGCTGGGCTAAAAGATGCAGAACTGTGTTCTTTCCTGATCACAGGTGAGAACATCGGAATTCGTAGATCGGCTGATTTTAGATGAATATTTGTACGTTTCAAAAATGGGCACTTAGAAAGTTTTCTGGTGAAAACCACACAATAGATTCCTATGGAAGGAAATACAAGTTACTGGTAAGTACGCTTAGAATTACTTTTCAGTGTCAGTGCTGGGCTAATAGATGCAGCACTGGGTTCTCTCCTGATAACAGGTGAGTAAATCAGAATTCGTGTTCGGCTGGTTTTAGAGGAATATTTATACGTTTCTAAATTGGACACTTAGAAACTTTTCTGTTGAAAACCAAACAATGGATTCCTATGGAAGGAAATACAAGTTACTGGTAAGTACGCTTAGAATTACTTTTCAGAGTCAGTGCTGGGCTAAAAGATGCAGCCCTGTGTTCTCTCCTGATTGCAGGTGAGTAAATTGCAATTTGTAGTTTGGCTGATTTTAGAAGAATATTTGTACGTTTCAAAAATGGACACAGAAAATTTTCTGGTGAAAATCACACAATGGATTCCTATGGAAGGAAATACAAGTTACTGGTAAGTACGTTTCAGGGTCAGTGCTGGGCTAAAAGATGCAGCAGTGGGTTCTCTCCTGATTACAGGTGAGTAAATCAGAATTCGTAGTTCGTCTGATTTTATACAAATATTTGTACGTTTCAAAAATAGACACAGAAAATTTTCTGGTGAAAACCACACAATGGATTACTATGGAAGGAAATACAAGTTACTGGTAAGTACACTTAGAATTACTTTTCAGAGTCATTGCTGGGCTAAAAGATGCAGCACTGGGTTCTCTCCTGATAACAGGTGAGTAAATCGGAATTCGTAGTTCGGCTGATCTTAGAGGAATATTTGTACGTTTCAAAATTGGACACTTGGAAACTTTTCTGGTGAAAATCACACAATGGATTCCTATGGAAGGAAATACAAGTTACTGGTAAGTACGCTTAGAATTACTTTTCAGTGTCAGTGCTGGGCTAAAAGATGCAGCACTGGGTTCTCTCCTGATAACAGGTGAGTAAATCGGAGTTCGTAGTTCGGCTGATCTTAGAGGAATATTTGTATGTTTCAAAATTGAACACTTGGAAACTTTTCTGGTGAAAATCACACAATGGATTCCTATGGAAGGAAATACAAGTTACTGGTAAGTACGCTTAGAAATACTTTTCAGGGTCAGTGCTGGGCTAAAAGATGCAGCACGGGGTTCTTTCCTGATTACAGGTGAGTAAATCGGAATTCGTAGTTCGGCTGATTTTAGAAGAATATTTGTACGTTTCAAAAATAGACACAGAAAATTTTCTGGTGAAAACCACACAATGGATTCCCATGGAAGGAAATACAAGTTACTGGCAAGTACACTTAGAATTACTTTTCAGGGTCAGTGCTGGGCTAAAAGATGCAGCACTGGGTTCTCTCCTGATTACAGGTGAGTACATCGGAATTCGTAGTTCGGCTGATTTTAGTGGAATATTTGTACGTTTCAAAAATGGACACATAGAAACTTTTCTGGTGAAAACCACACAATGGATTCCTATGGAAGGAAATACAAGTTACTGGTAAGTACACTTAGAATTACATTTCAGGGTCAGTGCTGGGCTACAAGATGCAGCACTGGGTTCTTTCCTGATTACAGGTGAGTAAATCGGAATTCGTAGTTCGGCTGATTTTAGATGAATATTTGTACGTTTCAAAAATGGACACTTAGAAACTTTTCTGGTGAAAAGAAACCACACAATGGATTCCTATGGAAGGAAATACAAGTTACTGGTAAGTACACTTAGAATTACTTTTCAGGGTCAGTGCTTGGCTAAAAGATGCAGAACTGTGTTCTTTCCTGATTACAGGTGAGTAAATCTGAACTCGTAGTTCAGCTGATTTTAGTGGAATATTTGTACGTTTCAAAAATGGACACTTAGAAACTTTTCTGGTGAAAACCACACAATGGATTCCTATGGAAGGAAATACAAGTTACTGGTAAGTACACTTAGAATTACCTTTCAGGGTCAGTGCTGGGCTAAAAGATGCAGCAGTGGGTTCTTTCCTGATTACAGGTGAGTACATCGGAATTCGTAGTTCGGCTGATTTTAGAAGAATATTTGTATGTTTCAAAAATGGACACTTAGAAACTTTTCTGGTGAAAACCACACAATGGTTTCCTATGGAAGGAAATACAAGTTACTGGTAAGTACGCTTAGAATTACTTTTCAGTGTCAGTGCTGAGCTAAAAGATGCAGCACTGGTTTCTCTCCTGATAAAAGGTGAGTAAATCAGAATTCGTGTTCGGCTGATTTTAGAGGAATATTTATACGTTTCAAAATTGGACACTTAGAAATTTTTCTGTTGAAAACCAAACAATGGATTCCTATGGAAGAAAATACAAATTACTGGTAAGTACGCTGAGAATTTTTTTTCAGGGTCCGTGCTGGGCTAAAAGATGCAGCACTGTGTTCTCTCCTGATTACAGGTGAGTAAATCGGAATTCGTAGTTCGGCTGATTTTAGTGGAATATTTGTACATTTCAAAAAAGGACACTTAGAAACTTTTTGGGTGAAAACCACACAATGGATTCCTATAAAAGGAAATACAAGTTACTAGTAAGTACACTTAGAATTACTTTTCAGGGTCAGTGCTGGGCTAAAAGATGCAGCACTGGGTTCTTTCCTGAGTACAGGTGAGTAAATCGGAATTCGTAGTTCGGCTGATTTTAGATGAATATTTGTACGTTTCAAAAATGGACACTTAGAAACTTTTCTGGTGAAAACCACACAATGGATTCCTATGGAAGGAAATACAAGTTACTGGTAAATACACTTAGAATTACTTTTCAGGGTCAGTGCTGGGCTAAAAGATGCAGCACTGGGTTCTTTCCTGATTACAGGTGAGTATATCGGAATTCGTAGTTCGTCTGATTTTAGATGAATATTTGTACGTTTCAAAAATGGACACTTAGAAACTTTTCTGGTGAAAACCACACAATGGATTCCTAAGGAAGGAAATACAAGTTACTGGTAAGTACACTTAGAATTACATTTCAGGGTCAGTGCTGGGCTACAAGATGCAGCACTGGGTTCTTTCCTGATTACAGGTGAGTACATCGGAATTCGTAGTTCGGCTGATTTTAGATGAATATTTGTACGTTTAAAAAATGGACACTTAGAAACTTTTCTGGTGAAAACCACACAATGGATTCCTATGGAAGGAAATACAAGTTACTGGTAAGTACACTTAGAATTACCTTTCAGGGTCAGTGCTTGGCTAAAAGATGCAGCAGTGGGTTCTCTCCTGATTACAGGTGAGTAAATCGGAATTTGTAGTTCTTCTGATTTTAGACAAATATTTGTACGTTTCAAAAATAGACACAGAAAATTTTCTGGTGAAAACCACACAATGGATTCCTATGGAAGGAAATACAAGTTACTGGCAAGTACACTTAGAATTACTTTTCAGGGTCAGTGCTGGGCTAAAAGATGCAGCACTGGGTTCTCTCCTGATTTCAGGTGAGTACATCGGAATTCGTAGTTCGGCTGATTTTAGAAGAATATTTGTACGTTTCAAAAATGGACACTTAGAAACTTTTCTGGTGAAAACCACACAATGGATTCCTATGGAAGGAAATAGAAGTTACTGGTAAGTACACTTAGAATTACTTTTCAGGGTCAGTGCTTGGCTAAAAGATGCAGAACTGGGTTCTTTCCTGATTACAGGTGAGTAAATCGGAATTCGTAGTTCGGCTGATTTTAGTGGAATATTTGTACGTTTCAAAAATGGACACTTAGAAACTTTTCTGGTGAAAACCACACAATGGATTCCTATGGAAGGAAATACAAGTTACTGGTAAGTACACTTAGAATTACATTTCAGGGTCAGTGCTGGGCTACAAGATACAGCACTGGGTTCTTTCCTGATTACAGGTGAGTAAATCGGAATTTGTAGTTCTTCTGATTTTAGACAAATATTTGTACGTTTCAAAAATAGACACAGAAAATTTTCTGGTGAAAACCACACAATGGATTCCTATGGAAGGAAATACAAGTTACTGGCAAGTACACTTAGAATTACTTTTCAGGGTCAGTGCTGGGCTAAAAGATGCAGCACTGGGTTCTCTCCTGATTACAGGTGAGTACATCGGAATTCGTAGTTCGGCTGATTTTAGAAGAATATTTGTACGTTTCAAAAATAGACACTTAGAAACTTTTCTGGTGAAAACCACACAATGGATTCCTATGGAAGGAAATACAAGTTACTGGTAAGTACACTTAGAATTACATTTCATGGTCAGTGCTGGGCTACAAGATACAGCACTGGGTTCTTTCCTGATTACAGGTGAGTACATCGGAATTCGTAGTTCGGCTGATTTTAGATGAATATTTGTACGTTTCAAAAATGGACACTTAGAAACTTTTCTGGCTAAAAGAAACCACACAATGGATTCCTATGGAAGGAAATAGAAGTTACTGGTAAGTACACTTAGAATTACTTTTCAGGGTCAGTGCTTGGCTAAAAGATGCAGAACTGGGTTCTTTCCTGATTACAGGTGAGTAAATCGGAATTCGTAGTTCAGCTGATTTTAGTGGAATATTTGTACGTTTCAAAAATGGACACTTAGAAACTTTTCTGGTGATAACCACACAATGGATTCCTATGGAAGGAAATACAAGTTACTGGTAAGTACATTTAGAATTACCTTTCAGGGTCAGTGCTGGGCTAAAAGATGCAGCACTGGGTTCTCTCCTGATTACAGGTGGGTAAATCGGAATTCGTTGTTCTTCTGATTTTAGACAAATATTTGTACGTTTCAAAAATAGACACAGAAAATTTTCTGGTGAAAACCACACAATGGATTCCTATGGAAGGAAATACAAGTTACTGGCAAGTACACTTAGAATTACTTTTCAGGGTCAGTGCTGTGCTAAAAGATGCAGCACTGGGTTCTCTCCTGATTACAGGTGAGTACATGGGAATTCGTAGTTCGGCTGATTTTAGAAGAATATTTGTACGTTTCAAAAATGGACACTTAGAAACTTTTCTGGTGAAAACCACACAATGGATTCCTATGGAAGGAAATACAAGTTACTGGTAAGTACACTTAGAATTACTTTTCAGGGTCAGTGCTTGGCTAAAAGATGCAGAACTGGGTTCTTTCCTGATTACAGGTGAGTAAATCGGAATTTGTAGATCGGCTGATTTTAGATGAATATTTGTACGTTTCAAAAATGGACACTTAGAAACTTTTCTGGTGATAACCACACAATGGTTTCCTATGGAAGGAAATACAAGTTACTGGTAAGTACGCTTAGAATTACTTTTCAGTGTCAGTGCTGGGCTAAAAGATGCAGCACTGGGTTCTCTCCTGATAAAAGGTGAGTAAATCAGAATTCGTAGTTCTTCTGATTTTAGACAAATATTTGTACGTTTCAAAATTAGACAGAAAATTTTCTGGTGAAAACCACACAATGGATTCCTATGGAAGGAAATACAAGTTACTGGCAAGTACACTTAGAATTACTTTTCAGGGTCAGTGCTGGGCTAAAAGATGCAGCACTGGGTTCTCTCCTGATTACAGGTGAGTACATCGGAATTCGTAGTTCGGCTGATTTTAGAAGAATATTTGTACGTTTCAAAAATGGACACTTAGAAACTTTTCTGGTGAAAACCACACAATGGATTCCTATAGAAGGAAATGCAAGTTACTGGTAAGTACACTTAGAATTACATTTCAGGGTCAGTGCTGGGCTACAAGATGCAGCACTGGGTTCTTTCCTGATTACAGGTGAGTACATCGGAATTCGTAGTTCGGCTGATTTTAGATGAATATTTGTACGTTTCAAAAATGGACACTTAGAAACTTTTCTGGTGATAACCACACAATGGATTCCTATGGAAGGAAATACAAGTTACTGGTAAGTACGCTTAGAATTACTTTTCAGTGTCAGTGCTGGGCTAAAAGATGCAGCACTGGGTTCTCTCCTGATAAAAGGTGAGTAAATCAGAATTCGTGTTCGGCTGATTTTAGAGGAATATTTATACGTTTCAAAATTGGACACTTAGAAATTTTTCTGTTGAAAACCAAACAATGGATTCCTATGGAAGGAAATACAAATTACTGGTAAGTATGCTTAGAATTACTTTTCAGGGTCCGTGCTGGGCTAAAAGATGCAGCACTGTGTTCTCTCCTGATTACAGGTGAGTAAATCGGAATTCGTAGTTCGGCTGATTTTAGTGGAATATTTGTACGTTTCAAAAATGGACACTTAGAAACTTTTTTGGTGAAAAACACACAATGGATTCCTATAAAAGGAAATACAAGTTACTGGTAAGTACACTTAGAATTACTTTTCAGGGTCAGTGCTGGGCTAAAAGATGCAGCACTGGGTTCTTTCCTGAGTACAGGTGAGTAAATAGGAATTCGTAGTTCGGCTGATTTTAGATGAATATTTGTACGTTTCAAAAATGGACACTTAGAAACTTTTCTGGTGAAAACCACACAATGGATTCCTATGGAAGGAAATATAAGTTACTGGTAAGTACACTTAGAATTACCTTTCAGGGTCAGTGCAGGGCTAAAAGATGCAGCACTGGGTTCTCTCCTGATTACAGGTGATTAAATCGGAAGTCGTAGTTCGTCTGATTTTAGACAAATATTTGTACGTTTCAAAAATAGACACAGAAAAGTTTCTGGTGAAAACCACACAATGGATTCCTATGGAAGGAAATACCAGTTACTGGTAAGTACACTTAGAATTACTTTTCAGGGTCAGTGCTAGGCTAAAAGATGCAGCCCTGGGTTTTCTCCTGATAACAGGTGAGTAAATCGGAATTCGTAGTTCAGCTGATCTTAGAGGAATATTTATACATTGAAAAATTGGACACTTGGAAACTTTTCTGGTGAAAATCACACAATGGATTCCTATGGAAGGAAATACAAGTTACTGGTAAGTACGCTTAGATTTACTTTTCAGTGTCAGTGCTGGGCTAAAAGATGCAGCACTGGGTTCTCTCCTGATAACAGGTGAGTAAATCGGAAGCCGTAGTTCGGCTGATCTTAGAGGAATATATGTACGTTTCAAAATTGAACACTTGAAAACTTTTCTGGTGAAAATCACACAATGGATTCCTATGGAAGGAAATACAATTTACTGGTAAGTACGCTTAGAATTACTTCTCAGGGTCAGTGCTGGGCTAACAGATGCAGCACTGGGTTCTTTCCTGATTACAGGTGAGTAAATCGGAATTCATAGTTTGGCTGATTTTAGAAGAATATTTGTACGTTGCAAAAATAGACACAGAAAATTTTCTGGTGAAAACCACACAATGGATTCCTATGGAAGGAAATACAAGTTACTGGCAAGTACACTTAGAATTACTTTTCAGGGTCAGTGCTAGGCTAAAAGATGCAGCACTGGGTTCTCTCCTGATAACAGGTGAGTAAATCGGAGTTCGTAGTTCGGCTGATCTTAGAGGAATATTTCTACGTTTCAAAATTGGACACTTGGAAACTTTTGTGGTGAAAATCACACAATGGATTCCTATGGAAGGAAATACAAGTTACTGGTAAGTTCGCTTTGAATTACTTTTCAGGGTCAGTGCTGGGCTAAAAGATGCAGCACTGGGTTCTCTCCTGATAACAGGTGAGTAAATCGGAGTTCGTAGTTCGGCTGATTTTAGAGGAATATTTGTATGTTTCAAAATTGGACACTTAGAAACTTTTTGGGTGAAAACCACACAATGGATTCCTATGGAAGGAAATACAAGATACTGGTAAGTACACTTAGAATTACTTTTCAGGGTCAGTGCTGGGCTAAAAGATTGAGCACTGTGTTCTCTCCTGATTACAGGTGAGTAAATCGGAATTCGTAGTTCGGCTGATTTTAGATGAATATTTGTACGTTTCAAAAATGGACACTTAGAATCTTTTCTGGTGAAAACCACACAATGGATTCCTTTGGAAGGAAATACAAGTTACTGGTAAGTACACTTAGAATTACATTTCAGGGTCAGTGCTGGGCTAAAAGATGCAGCACTGGGTTATTTCCTGATTACAGGTGAGTAAATCGTAATTCGTAGTTCGGCTGATTTTAGATGAATATGTGTACGTTTCAAAAATGGACACTTAGAAACTTTTCTGGTGAAAAGAAACCACACAATGGATTCCTATGGAAGGAAATACAAGTTACTGGTAAGTACACTTAGAATTACTTTTCAGGGTCAGTGCTGGGCTAAAAGATGCAGAACTGTGTTCTTTCCTGATCACAGGTGAGAACATCGGAATTCGTAGATCGGCTGATTTTAGATGAATATTTGTACGTTTCAAAAATGGGCACTTAGAAACTTTTCTGGTGAAAACCACACAATAGATTCCTATGGAAGGAAATACAAGTTACTGGTAAGTACGCTTAGAATTACTTTTCAGTGTCAGTGCTGGGCTAATAGATGCAGCACTGGGTTCTCTCCTGATAACAGGTGAGTAAATCAGAATTCGTGTTCGGCTGGTTTTAGAGGAATATTTATACGTTTCTAAATTGGACACTTAGAAACTTTTCTGTTGAAAACCAAACAATGGATTCCTATGGAAGGAAATACAAGTTACTGGTAAGTACGCTTAGAATTACTTTTCAGAGTCAGTGCTGGGCTAAAAGATGCAGCCCTGGGTTCTCTCCTGATTGCAGGTGAGTAAATTGCAATTTGTAGTTTGGCTGATTTTAGAAGAATATTTGTATGTTTCAAAAATGGACACAGAAAATTTTCTGGTGAAAATCACACAATGGATTCCTATGGAAGGAAATACAAGTTACTGGTAAGTACGTTTCAGGGTCAGTGCTGGGCTAAAAGATGCAGCAGTGGGTTCTCTCCTGATTACAGGTGAGTAAATCGGAATTCGTAGTTCGTCTGATTTTATACAAATATTTGTACGTTTCAAAAATAGACACAGAAAATTTTCTGGTGAAAACCACACAATGGATTACTATGGAAGGAAATACAAGTTACTGGTAAGTACACTTAGAATTACTTTTCAGAGTCATTGCTGGGCTAAAAGATGCAGCCCTGGGTTTTCTCCTGATAACAGGTGAGTAAATCGGAATTCGTAGTTCGGCTGATCTTAGAGGAATATTTGTACGTTTCAAAATTGGACACTTGGAAACTTTTCTGGTGAAAATCACACAATGGATTCCTATGGAAGGAAATACAAGTTACTGGTAAGTACGCTTAGAATTACTTTTCAGTGTCAGTGCTGGGCTAAAAGATGCAGCACTGGGTTCTCTCCTGATAACAGGTGAGTAAATCGGAGTTCGTAGTTCGGCTGATCTTAGAGGAATATTTGTATGTTTCAAAATTGAACACTTGGAAACTTTTCTGGTGAAAATCACACAATGGATTCCTATGGAAGGAAATACAAGTTACTGGTAAGTACGCTTAGAAATACTTTTCAGGGTCAGTGCTGGGCTAAAAGATGCAGCACGGGGTTCTTTCCTGATTACAGGTGAGTAAATCGGAATTCGTAGTTCGGCTGATTTTAGAAGAATATTTGTACGTTTCAAAAATGGACACTTAGAAACTTTTCTGGTGAAAACCACACAATGGATTCCTATGGAAGGAAATACAAGTTACTGGTAAGTACACTTAGAATTACCTTTCAGGGTCAGTGCTGGGCAAAAAGATGCAGCAGTGGGTTCTCTCCTGATTACAGGTGAGTAAATCGGAATTCGTAGTTCGTCTGATTTTAGACAAATATTTGTACGTTTCAAAAATAGACACAGAAAATTTTCTGGTGAAAACCACACAATGGATTCCCATGGAAGGAAATACAAGTTACTGGTAAGTACGCTTAGAATTACTTTTCAGGGTCAGTGCTGGGCTAAAAGATGCAGAACTGTGTTCTTTCCTGATCACAGGTGAGAACATCGGAAATCGTAGATCGGCTGATTTTAGATGAATATTTGTACGTTTCAAAAATGGGCACTTAGAAAGTTTTCTGATGAAAACCACACAATAGATTCCTATGGAAGGAAATACAAGTTACTGGTAAGTACGCTTAGAATTACTTTTCAGTGTCAGTGCTGGGCTAATAGATGCAGCACTGGGTTCTCTCCTGATAACAGGTGAGTAAATCAGAATTCGTGTTCGGCTGGTTTTAGAGGAATATTTATACGTTTCTAAATTGGACACTTAGAAACTTTTCTGTTGAAAACCAAACAATGGATTCCTATGGAAGGAAATACAAGTTACTGGTAAGTACGCTTAGAATTACTTTTCAGAGTCAGTGCTGGGCTAAAAGATGCAGCCCTGTGTTCTCTCCTGATTGCAGGTGAGTAAATTGCAATTTGTAGTTTGGCTGATTTTAGAAGAATATTTGTACGTTTCAAAAATGGACACAGAAAATTTTCTGGTGAAAATCACACAATGGATTCCTATGGAAGGAAATACAAGTTACTGGTAAGTACGTTTCAGGGTCAGTGCTGGGCTAAAAGATGCAGCAGTGGGTTCTCTCCTGATTACAGGTGAGTAAATCGGAATTCGTAGTTCGTCTGATTTTATACAAATATTTGTACGTTTCAAAAATAGACACAGAAAATTTTCTGGTGAAAACCACACAATGGATTACTATGGAAGGAAATACAAGTTACTGGTAAGTACACTTAGAATTACTTTTCAGAGTCATTGCTGGGCTAAAAGATGCAGCACTGGGTTCTCTCCTGATAACAGGTGAGTAAATCGGAATTCGTAGTTCGGCTGATCTTAGAGGAATATTTGTACGTTTCAAAATTGGACACTTGGAAACTTTTCTGGTGAAAATCACACAATGGATTCCTATGGAAGGAAATACAAGTTACTGGTAAGTACGCTTAGAATTACTTTTCAGTGTCAGTGCTGGGCTAAAAGATGCAGCACTGGGTTCTCTCCTGATAACAGGTGAGTAAATCGGAGTTCGTAGTTCGGCTGATCTTAGAGGAATATTTGTATGTTTCAAAATTGAACACTTGGAAACTTTTCTGGTGAAAATCACACAATGGATTCCTATGGAAGGAAATACAAGTTACTGGTAAGTACGCTTAGAAATACTTTTCAGGGTCAGTGCTGGGCTAAAAGATGCAGCACGGGGTTCTTTCCTGATTACAGGTGAGTAAATCGGAATTCGTAGTTCGGCTGATTTTAGAAGAATATTTGTACGTTTCAAAAATAGACACAGAAAATTTTCTGGTGAAAACCACACAATGGATTCCCATGGAAGGAAATACAAGTTACTGGCAAGTACACTTAGAATTACTTTTCAGGGTCAGTGCTGGGCTAAAAGATGCAGCACTGGGTTCTCTCCTGATTACAGGTGAGTACATCGGAATTCGTAGTTCGGCTGATTTTAGTGGAATATTTGTACGTTTCAAAAATGGACACATAGAAACTTTTCTGGTGAAAACCACACAATGGATTCCTATGGAAGGAAATACAAGTTACTGGTAAGTACACTTAGAATTACATTTCAGGGTCAGTGCTGGGCTACAAGATGCAGCACTGGGTTCTTTCCTGATTACAGGTGAGTAAATCGGAATTCGTAGTTCGGCTGATTTTAGATGAATATTTGTACGTTTCAAAAATGGACACTTAGAAACTTTTCTGGTGAAAAGAAACCACACAATGGATTCCTATGGAAGGAAATACAAGTTACTGGTAAGTACACTTAGAATTACTTTTCAGGGTCAGTGCTTGGCTAAAAGATGCAGAACTGTGTTCTTTCCTGATTACAGGTGAGTAAATCTGAACTCGTAGTTCAGCTGATTTTAGTGGAATATTTGTACGTTTCAAAAATGGACACTTAGAAACTTTTCTGGTGAAAACCACACAATGGATTCCTATGGAAGGAAATACAAGTTACTGGTAAGTACACTTAGAATTACCTTTCAGGGTCAGTGCTGGGCTAAAAGATGCAGCAGTGGGTTCTTTCCTGATTACAGGTGAGTACATCGGAATTCGTAGTTCGGCTGATTTTAGAAGAATATTTGTATGTTTCAAAAATGGACACTTAGAAACTTTTCTGGTGAAAACCACACAATGGTTTCCTATGGAAGGAAATACAAGTTACTGGTAAGTACGCTTAGAATTACTTTTCAGTGTCAGTGCTGAGCTAAAAGATGCAGCACTGGTTTCTCTCCTGATAAAAGGTGAGTAAATCAGAATTCGTGTTCGGCTGATTTTAGAGGAATATTTATACGTTTCAAAATTGGACACTTAGAAATTTTTCTGTTGAAAACCAAACAATGGATTCCTATGGAAGAAAATACAAATTACTGGTAAGTACGCTGAGAATTTTTTTTCAGGGTCCGTGCTGGGCTAAAAGATGCAGCACTGTGTTCTCTCCTGATTACAGGTGAGTAAATCGGAATTCGTAGTTCGGCTGATTTTAGTGGAATATTTGTACATTTCAAAAAAGGACACTTAGAAACTTTTTGGGTGAAAACCACACAATGGATTCCTATAAAAGGAAATACAAGTTACTAGTAAGTACACTTAGAATTACTTTTCAGGGTCAGTGCTGGGCTAAAAGATGCAGCACTGGGTTCTTTCCTGAATACAGGTGAGTAAATCGGAATTCGTAGTTCGGCTGATTTTAGATGAATATTTGTACGTTTCAAAAATGGACACTTAGAAACTTTTCTGGTGAAAACCACACAATGGATTCCTATGGAAGGAAATACAAGTTACTGGTAAATACACTTAGAATTACTTTTCAGGGTCAGTGCTGGGCTAAAAGATGCAGCACTGGGTTCTTTCCTGATTACAGGTGAGTATATCGGAATTCGTAGTTCGTCTGATTTTAGATGAATATTTGTACGTTTCAAAAATGGACACTTAGAAACTTTTCTGGTGAAAACCACACAATGGATTCCTAAGGAAGGAAATACAAGTTACTGGTAAGTACACTTAGAATTACATTTCAGGGTCAGTGCTGGGCTACAAGATGCAGCACTGGGTTCTTTCCTGATTACAGGTGAGTACATCGGAATTCGTAGTTCGGCTGATTTTAGATGAATATTTGTACGTTTAAAAAATGGACACTTAGAAACTTTTCTGGTGAAAACCACACAATGGATTCCTATGGAAGGAAATACAAGTTACTGGTAAGTACACTTAGAATTACCTTTCAGGGTCAGTGCTTGGCTAAAAGATGCAGCAGTGGGTTCTCTCCTGATTACAGGTGAGTAAATCGGAATTTGTAGTTCTTCTGATTTTAGACAAATATTTGTACGTTTCAAAAATAGACACAGAAAATTTTCTGGTGAAAACCACACAATGGATTCCTATGGAAGGAAATACAAGTTACTGGCAAGTACACTTAGAATTACTTTTCAGGGTCAGTGCTGGGCTAAAAGATGCAGCACTGGGTTCTCTCCTGATTTCAGGTGAGTACATCGGAATTCGTAGTTCGGCTGATTTTAGAAGAATATTTGTACGTTTCAAAAATGGACACTTAGAAACTTTTCTGGTGAAAACCACACAATGGATTCCTATGGAAGGAAATAGAAGTTACTGGTAAGTACACTTAGAATTACTTTTCAGGGTCAGTGCTTGGCTAAAAGATGCAGAACTGGGTTCTTTCCTGATTACAGGTGAGTAAATCGGAATTCGTAGTTCGGCTGATTTTAGTGGAATATTTGTACGTTTCAAAAATGGACACTTAGAAACTTTTCTGGTGAAAACCACACAATGGATTCCTATGGAAGGAAATACAAGTTACTGGTAAGTACACTTAGAATTACATTTCAGGGTCAGTGCTGGGCTACAAGATACAGCACTGGGTTCTTTCCTGATTACAGGTGAGTAAATCGGAATTTGTAGTTCTTCTGATTTTAGACAAATATTTGTACGTTTCAAAAATAGACACAGAAAATTTTCTGGTGAAAACCACACAATGGATTCCTATGGAAGGAAATACAAGTTACTGGCAAGTACACTTAGAATTACTTTTCAGGGTCAGTGCTGGGCTAAAAGATGCAGCACTGGGTTCTCTCCTGATTACAGGTGAGTACATCGGAATTCGTAGTTCGGCTGATTTTAGAAGAATATTTGTACGTTTCAAAAATGGACACTTAGAAACTTTTCTGGTGAAAACCACACAATGGATTCCTATGGAAGGAAATACAAGTTACTGGTAAGTACACTTAGAATTACATTTCATGGTCAGTGCTGGGCTACAAGATACAGCACTGGGTTCTTTCCTGATTACAGGTGAGTACATCGGAATTCGTAGTTCGGCTGATTTTAGATGAATATTTGTACGTTTCAAAAATGGACACTTAGAAACTTTTCTGGCTAAAAGAAACCACACAATGGATTCCTATGGAAGGAAATAGAAGTTACTGGTAAGTACACTTAGAATTACTTTTCAGGGTCAGTGCTTGGCTAAAAGATGCAGAACTGGGTTCTTTCCTGATTACAGGTGAGTAAATCGGAATTCGTAGTTCAGCTGATTTTAGTGGAATATTTGTACGTTTCAAAAATGGACACTTAGAAACTTTTCTGGTGAAAACCACACAATGGATTCCTATGGAAGGAAATACAAGTTACTGGTAAGTACACTTAGAATTACATTTCAGGGTCAGTGCTGGGCTACAAGATGCAGCACTGGGTTCTTTCCTGATTACAGGTGAGTAAATCGGAATTCGTAGTTCGGCTGATTTTAGATGAATATTTGTACGTTTCAAAAATGGACACTTAGAAACTTTTCTGGTGAAAAGAAACCACACAATGGATTCCTATGGAAGGAAATACAAGTTACTGGTAAGTACACTTAGAATTACTTTTCAGGGTCAGTGCTTGGCTAAAAGATGCAGAACTGTGTTCTTTCCTGATTACAGGTGAGTAAATCGGAATTCGTAGTCCGGCTGATTTTAGATGAATATTTGTACGTTTCAAAAATGGACACTTAGAAACTTTTCTGGTGAAAACCACACAATGGATTCCTATGGAAGGAAATACCAGTTACTGGTAAGTACACTTACAATTACATTTCAGGGTCAGTGCTGGGCTAAAAGATGCAGCACTGGGTTCTCTTCTGATTACAGGTGAGCAAATCAGAATTTGTAGATCGGCTGATTTTAGATGAATATTTGTACGTTTCAAAAATGGACACTTAGAAACTTTTCTGGTGAAAACCACACAATGGTTTCCTATGGAAGGAAATACAAGTTACTGGTAAGTACGCTTAGAATTACTTTTCAGTGTCAGTGCTGAGCTAAAAGATGCAGCACTGGTTTCTCTCCTGATAAAAGGTGAGTAAATCAGAATTCGTGTTCGGCTGATTTTAGAGGAATATTTATACGTTTCAAAATTGGACACTTAGAAATTTTTCTGTTGAAAACCAAACAATGGATTCCTATGGAAGAAAATACAAATTACTGGTAAGTACGCTGAGAATTACTTTTCAGGGTCCGTGCTGGGCTAAAAGATGCAGCACTGTGTTCTCTCCTGATTACAGGTGAGTAAATTGGAATTCGTAGTTCGGCTGATTTTAGTGGAATATTTGTACGTTTCAAAAATGGACACTTAGAAACTTTTTTGGTGAAAACCACACAATGGATTCCTATAAAAGGAAATACAAGTTACTGGTAAGTACACTTAGAATTACTTTTCAGGGTCAGTGCTGGGCTAAAAGATGCAGCACTGGGTTCTCTCCTGAGTACAGGTGAGTAAATCGGAATTCGTAGTTCGGCTGATTTTAGATGAATATTTGTATGTTTCAAAAATGGACACTTAAAAACTTTTCTGGTGAAAACCACACAATGGATTCCTATGGAAGGAAATATAAGTTACTGGTAAGTACACTTAGAATTACCTTTCAGGGTCAGTCAGGGCTAAAAGATGCAGCACTGGGTTCTCTCCTGATTACAGGTGATTAAATCGGAAGTCGTAGTTCGTCTGATTTTAGACAAATATTTGTACGTTTCAAAAATAGACACAGAAAAGTTTCTGGTGAAAACCACACAATGGATTCCTATGGAAGGAAATACCAGTTACTGGTAAGTACACTTAGAATTACTTTTCAGGGTCAGTGCTAGGCTAAAAGATGCAGCCCAGGGTTTTCTCCTGATAAAAGGTGAGTAAATCGGAATTCGTAGTTCAGCTGGTCTTAGAGGAATATTTGTACGTTTCAAAATTGGACACTTGGAAACTTTTCTGGTGAAAATCACACAATGGATTCCTATGGAAGGAAATACAAGTTACTGGTAAGTACGCTTAGAATTACTTTTCAGTGTCAGTGCTGGGCTAAAAAATGCAGCACTGGGTTCTCTCCTGATAACAGGTGAGTAAATCGGAAGACGTAGTTCGGCTGATCTTAGAGGAATATTTGTACGTTTAAAAATTGAACACTTGGAAACTTTTCTGGTGAAAATCACACAATGGATTCCTATGGAAGGAAATACAAGTTACTGGTAAGTACGCTTAGGATTACTTCTCAGGGTCAGTGCTGGGCTAAAAGATGCAGCACTGGGTTCTTTCCTGATTACAGGTGAGTAAATCGGAATTCATAGTTCGGCTGATTTTAGAAGAATATTTGTACGTTTCAAAAATGGACACTTAGAAACTTTTCTGGTGAAAACCACACAATGGATTCCTATGGAAGGAAATACAAGTTACTGGTAAGTACACTTAGAATTACCTTTCAGGGTCAGTGCTGGGCTAAAAGATGCAGCACTGGGTTCTCTCCTGATTACAGGTGAGTACATTGGAATTCGTAGTTCGGCTGATTTTAGAAGAATATTTGTACATTTCAAAAATGTACACTTAAAAGCTTTTCTGGTGAAAACCACACAATGGATTCCGATGGAAGGAAATACAAGTTGCTGGGAAGTACACTTAGAATTACTTTTCAGAGTCGGTGCTAGGCTAAAACATGCAGCACTGGGTTCTCTCCTGATTACAGGTGAGTAAATCGGAGTTCGTAGTTCGGCTGATCTTAGAGGAATATTTGTACGTTTCAAAATTGGACACTTGGAAACTTTTGTGGTGAAAATCACACAATGGATTCCTATGGAAGGAAATACAAGTTACTGGTAAGTTCGCTTTGAATTACTTTTCAGGGTCAGTGCTGGGCTAAAAGATTCAGCACTGGGTTCTCTCCTGATAACAGGTGAGTAAATCGGAGTTCGTAGTTCGGCTGATTTTAGAGGAATATTTGTATGTTTCAAAATTGGACACTTAGAAACTTTTTGGGTGAAAACCACACAATGGATTCCTATGGAAGGAAATACAAGATACTGGTAAGTACACTTAGAATTACTTTTCAGGGTCAGTTCTGGGCTAAAAGATGCAGCACTGGGTTCTTTCCTGATTACAGGTGAGTACATCCGAATTCGTAGTTCGGCTGATTTTAGAAGAATATTTGTACGTTTCAAAAATGGACACATAGAAACTTTTCTGGTGAAAAGCACACAATGGATTCCTATGGAAGGAAATACAAGTTACTGGTAAGTACACTTAGAATTACCTTTCAGGGTCAGTGCTGGTCTAAAAGATGCAGCACTGGGTTCTCTTCTGATTACAGGTGAGTAAATCGGAATTCGTAGTTCGGCTGATTTTAGATGAATATTTGTACGTTTCAAAAATGGACACTTAGAAACTTTTCTGGTGAAAACCACACAATGGTTTCCTATGGAAGGAAATACAAGTTACTGGTAAGTACGCTTAGAATTACTTTTCAGTGTTAGTGCTGGGCTAAAAGATGCAGCACTGGGTTCTCTCCTGATAACAGGTGAGTAAATCAGAATTCATGTTCGGCTGATTTTAGAGGAATATTTATACGTTTCAAAATTGGACACTTAGAAACTTTTCTGTTGAAAACCAAACAATGGATTCCTATGGAAGGAAATACAAATTACTGGTAAGTACGCTTAGAATTACTTTTCAGGGTCAGTGCTGGGCTAAAAGATGCAGCACTGGGTTCTCTTCTGATTACAGGTGAGCAAATCAGAATTTGTAGATCGGCTGATTTTAGATGAATATTTGTACGTTTCAAAAATGGACACTTAGAAACTTTTCTGGTGAAAACCACACAATGGTTTCCTATGGAAGGAAATACAAGTTACTGGTAAGTACGCTTAGAATTACTTTTCAGTGTCAGTGCTGAGCTAAAAGATGCAGCACTGGTTTCTCTCCTGATAAAAGGTGAGTAAATCAGAATTCGTGTTCGGCTGATTTTAGAGGAATATTTATACGTTTCAAAATTGGACACTTAGAAATTTTTCTGTTGAAAACCAAACAATGGATTCCTATGTAAGAAAATACAAATTACTGGTAAGTACGCTGAGAATTACTTTTCAGGGTCCGTGCTGGGCTAAAAGATGCAGCACTGTGTTCTCTCCTGATTACAGGTGAGTAAATTGGAATTCGTAGTTCGGCTGATTTTAGTGGAATATTTGTACGTTTCAAAAATGGACACTTAGAAACTTTTTTGGTGAAAACCACACAATGGATTCCTATAAAAGGAAATACAAGTTACTGGTAAGTACACTTAGAATTACTTTTCAGGGTCAGTGCTGGGCTAAAAGATGCAGCACTGGGTTCTTTCCTGAGTACAGGTGAGTAAATCGGAATTCGTAGTTCGGCTGATTTTAGATGAATATTTGTACGTTTCAAAAATGGACACTTAGAAACTTTTCTGGTGAAAACCACACAATGGATTCCTATGGAAGGAAATATAAGTTACTGGTAAGTACACTTAGAATTACCTTTCAGGGTCAGTGCAGGGCTAAAAGATGCAGCACTGGGTTCTCTCCTGATTACAGGTGATTAAATCGGAAGTCGTAGTTCGTCTGATTTTAGACAAATATTTGTACGTTTCAAAAATAGACACAGAAAAGTTTCTGGTGAAAACCACACAATGGATTCTATGGAAGGAAATACCAGTTACTGGTAAGTACACTTAGAATTACTTTTCAGGGTCAGTGCTAGGCTAAAAGATGCAGCCCAGGGTTTTCTCCTGATAAAAGGTGAGTAAATCGGAATTCGTAGTTCAGCTGGTCTTAGAGGAATATTTGTACGTTTCAAAATTGGACACTTGGAAACTTTTCTGGTGAAAATCACACAATGGATTCCTATGGAAGGAAATACAGTTACTGGTAAGTACGCTTAGAATTACTTTTCAGTGTCAGTGCTGGGCTAAAAGATGCAGCACTGGGTTCTCTCCTGATAACAGGTGAGTAAATCGGAATTCATAGTTCGGCTGATTTTAGAAGAATATTTGTACGTTTCAAAAATGGACACTTAGAAACTTTTCTGGTGAAAACCACACAATGGATTCCTATGGAAGGAAATACAAGTTACTGGTAAGTACACTTAGAATTACCTTTCAGGGTCAGTGCTGGGCTAAAAGATGCAGCACTGGGTTCTCTCCTGATTACAGGTGAGTACATTGGAATTCGTAGTTCGGCTGATTTTAGAAGAATATTTGTACGTTTCAAAAATGGACACTTAAAAGCTTTTCTGGTGAAAACCACACAATGGATTCCGATGGAAGGAAATACAAGTTGCTGGGAAGTACACTTAGAATTACTTTTCAGAGTCGGTGCTAGGCTAAAACATGCAGCACTGGGTTCTCTCCTGATTACAGGTGAGTAAATCGGAGTTCGTAGTTCGGCTGATCTTAGAGGAATATTTGTACGTTTCAAAATTGGACACTTGGAAACTTTTGTGGTGAAAATCACACAATGGATTCCTATGGAAGGAAATACAAGTTACTGGTAAGTTCGCTTTGAATTACTTTTCAGGGTCAGTGCTGGGCTAAAAGATGTAGCACTGGGTTCTCTCCTGATAACAGGTGAGTAAATCGGAGTTCGTAGTTCGGCTGATTTTAGAGGAATATTTGTATGTTTCAAAATTGGACACTTAGAAACTTTTTGGGTGAAAACCACACAATGGATTCCTATGGAAGGAAATACAAGATACTGGTAAGTACACTTAGAATTACTTTTCAGGGTCAGTTCTGGGCTAAAAGATGCAGCACTGGGTTCTTTCCTGATTACAGGTGAGTACATCCGAATTCGTAGTTCGGCTGATTTTAGAAGAATATTTGTACGTTTCAAAAATGGACACATAGAAACTTTTCTGGTGAAAAGCACACAATGGATTCCTATGGAAGGAAATACAAGTTACTGGTAAGTACACTTAGAAATACCTTTCAGGGTCAGTGCTGGTCTAAAAGATGCAGCACTGGGTTCTCTTCTGATTACAGGTGAGTAAATCGGAATTCGTAGATCGGCTGATTTTAGATGAATATTTGTACGTTTCAAAAATGGACACTTAGAAACTTTTCTGGTGAAAACCACACAATGGTTTCCTATGGAAGGAAATACAAGTTACTGGTAAGTACGCTTAGAATTACTTTTCAGTGTTAGTGCTGGGCTAAAAGATGCAGCACTGGGTTCTCTCCTGATAACAGGTGAGTAAATCAGAATTCATGTTCGGCTGATTTTAGAGGAATATTTATACGTTTCAAAATTGGACACTTAGAAACTTTTCTGTTGAAAACCAAACAATGGATTCCTATGGAAGGAAATACAAATTACTGGTAAGTACGCTTAGAATTACTTTTCAGAGTCAGTGCTGGGCTAAAAGATGCAGCACTGGGTTCTCTCCTGATTACAGGTGAATTAATCGGAATTCGTAGTTCGGCTGATTTTAGAGGAATATTTGTACATTTCGAAAATCGACACTTAGAAACTTTTCTGGCGAAAACCACACAATTGTTTCCTATGAAAGGAAATACAAGTTACTGGTAAGTACACTTAGAATTACTTTTCAGGGTCAGTGCTGGGCTAAAAGATGCAGCACTGTGTTCTGTCCTGATTACAGGTGAGTAAATCGGAATTCGTAGTTCGGCTGAATTTAGATGAATATTTGTACGTTTCAAAAATGGACACTTAGAATCTTTTCTGATGAAAACCACACAATGGATTCCTTTGGAAGGAAATACAAGTTACTGGTAAGTACACTTAGAATTACATTTCAGGGTCAGTGCTGGGCTAAAAGATGCAGCACTGGGTTATTTCCTGATTACAGGTGAGTAAATCGGAATTCGTAGTTCGGCTGATTTTAGATGAATATTTGTACGTTTCAAAAATGGACACTTAGAAACTTTTCTGGTGAAAAGAAACCACACAATGGATTCCAATGGAAGGAAATACAAGTTACTGGTAAGTACACTTAGAATTACTTTACAAGGTCAGTGCTGGGCTAAGAGATGCAGAACTGTGTTCTTTCCTGATCACAGGTGAGTAAATCGGAATTCGTAGATCGGCTGATTTTAGATGAATATTTGTACGTTTCAAAAATGGACACTTAGAAACTTTTCTGGTGAAAACCACACAATAGATTCCTATGGAAGGAAATACAAGTTACTGGTAAGTACGCTTAGAATTACTTTTCAGTGTCAGTGCTGGGCTAAAAGATGCAGCCCTGGGTTTTCTCCTGATTACAGGTGAGTAAATCGGAATTCGTAGTTTGGCTGATTTTAGAAGAATATTTGTACGTTTCAAAAATGGACACAGAAAATTTTCTGGTGAAAATCACACAATGGATTCCTATGGAAGGAAATACAAGTTACTGGTAAGTACGTTTCAGGGTCAGTGCTGGGCTAAAAGATGCAGCAGTGGGTTCTCTCCTGATTACAGGTGAGTAAATCGGAATTCGTAGTTCGTCTGATTTTAGACAAATATTTGTACGTTTCAAAAATAGACACAGAAAATTTTCTGGTGAAAACCACACAATGGATTACTATGGAAGGAAATACAAGTTACTGGTAAGTACACTTAGAATTACTTTTCAGAGTCATTGCTGGGCTAAAAGATGCAGCCCTGGGTTTTCTCCTGATAACAGGTGAGTAAATCGGAATTCGTAGTTCGGCTGATCTTAGAGGAATATTTATACGTTTCAAAATTGGACACTTGGAAACTTTTCTGTTGAAAACCAAAAAATGGATTCCTATGGAAGGAAATACAAGTTACTGGTAAGTACGCTTAGAATTTCTTTTCAGGGTCCGTGCTGGGCTAAAAGATGCAGCACTGGGTTCTCTCCTGATAACAGGTGAGTAAATCGGAGTTCGTAGTTCGGCTGATCTTAGAGGAATATTTGTATGTTTCAAAATTGAACACTTGGAAACTTTTCTGGTGAAAATCACACAATGGATTCCTATGGAAGGAAATACAAGTTACTGGTAAGTACGCTTAGAATTACTTTTCAGGGTCAGTGCTTGGCTAAAAGATGCAGCACTGGGTTCTTTCCTGATTACAGGTGAGTAAATCTGAATTCGTAGTTCGGCTGATTTTAGAAGAATATTTGTACGTTTCAAAAATGGACACTTAGAAACTGTTCTGGTGAAAACCACACAATGGATTCCTATGGAAGGAAATACAAGTTACTGGTAAGTACACTTAGAATTACCTTTCAGGGTCAGTGCTGGGCTAAAAGATGCAGCAGTGGGTTCTCTTCTGATTACAGGTGAGTAAATCGGAATTCGTATTTCAGCTGATCTTAGAGGAATATTTGTACGTTTCAAAATTGGACACTTGGAAACTTTTCTGGTGAAAATCACACAATGGATTCCTATGGAAGGAAATACAAGTTACTGGTAAGTTTGCTTAGAATTACTTTTCAGGGTCAGTGCTGGGCTAAAAGATGCAGCACTGGGTTCTCTCCTGATAACAGGTGAGTAAATCGGAATTCGTAGTTCGGCTGAATTTAGATGAATATTTGTACGTTTCAAAAATGGACACTTAGAATCTTTTCTGATGAAAACCACACAATGGATTCCTTTCGAAGGAAATACAAGTTACTGGTAAGTACACTTAGAATTACATTTCAGGGTCAGTGCTGGGCTAAAAGATGCAGCACTGGGTTATTTCCTGATTACAGGTGAGTAAATCGGAATTCGTAGTTCGACTGATTTTAGATGAATATTTGTACGTTTCAAAAATGGACACTTAGAAACTTTTCTGGTGAAAAGAAACCACACAATGGATTCCTATGGAAGGAAATACAAGTTACTGGTAAGTACACTTAGAATTACTTATCAAGGTCTGTGCTGGGCTAAGAGATGCAGAACTGTGTTCTTTCCTGATCACAGGTGAGTAAATCGGAATTCGTAGATCGGCTGATTTTAGATGAATATTTGTACGTTTCAAAAATGGACACTTAGAAACTTTTCTGGTGAAAACCGCACAATAGATTCCTATGGAAGGAAATACAAGTTACTGGTAAGTACGCTTAGAATTACTTTTCAGTGTCAGTGCTGGGCTAAAAGATGCAGCACTGGGTTCTCTCCTGATAACAGGTGAGTAAATCAGAATTCGTGTTCGGCTGATTTTAGAGGAATATTTATACGTTTCAAAATTGGACACTTAGAAACTTTTCTGTTGAAAACCAAACAATGGATTCCTATGGAAGGAAATACAAGTTACTGGTAAGTACGCTTAGAATTACTTTTCAGAATCAGTGCTGGGCTAAAAGATGCAGCCCTGGGTTCTCTCCTGATTACAGGTGAGTAAATCGGAATTCGTAGTTTGGCTGATTTTAGAAGAATATTTGTACGTTTCAAAAATGGACACAGAAAATTTTCTGGTGAAAATCACACAATGGATTCCTATGGAAGGAAATACAAGTTACTGGTAAGTACGTTTCAGGGTCAGTGCTGGGCTAAAAGATGCAGCAGTGGGTTCTCTCCTGATTACAGGTGAGTAAATCGGAATTCGTAGTTTGTCTGATTTTAGACAAATATTTGTACGTTTCAAAAATAGACACAGAAAATTTTCTGGTGAAAACCACACAATGGATTACTATGGAAGGAAATACAAGTTACTGGTAAGTACACTTAGAATTACTTTTCAGAGTCATTGCTGGGCTAAAAGATGCAGCCCTGGGTTTTCTCCTGATAACAGGTGAGTAAATCGGAATTCGTAGTTCGGCTGATCTTAGAGGAATATTTGTACGTTTCAAAATTGGACACTTGGAAACTTTTCTGGTGAAAATCACACAATGGATTCCTATGGAAGGAAATACAAGTTACTGGTAAGTACGCTTAGAATTACTTTTCAGAGTCAGTGCTGGGCTAAAAGATGCAGCCCTGGGTTCTCTCCTGATTACAGGTGAGTAAATCGGAATTCGTAGTTTGGCTGATTTTAGAAGAATATTTGTACGTTTCAAAAATGGACACAGAAAATTTTCTGGTGAAAATCACACAATGGATTCCTATGGAAGGAAATACAAGTTACTGGTAAGTACGTTTCAGGGTCAGTGCTGGGCTAAAAGATGCAGCAGTGGGTTCTCTCCTGATTACAGGTGAGTAAATCGGAATTCGTAGTTTGTCTGATTTTAGACAAATATTTGTACGTTTCAAAAATAGACACAGAAAATTTTCTGGTGAAAACCACACAATGGATTACTATGGAAGGAAATACAAGTTACTGGTAAGTACACTTAGAATTACTTTTCAGAGTCATTGCTGGGCTAAAAGATGCAGCCCTGGGTTTTCTCCTGATAACAGGTGAGTAAATCGGAATTCGTAGTTCGGCTGATCTTAGAGGAATATTTGTACGTTTCAAAATTGGACACTTGGAAACTTTTCTGGTGAAAATCACACAATGGATTCCTATGGAAGGAAATACAAGTTACTGGTAAGTACGCTTAGAATTACTTTTCAGTGTCAGTGCTGGGCTAAAAGATGCAGCACTGGGTTCTCTCCTGATAACAGGTGAGTAAATCGGAGTTCGTAGTTCGGCTGATCTTAGAGGAATATTTGTATGTTTCAAAATTGAACACTTGGAAACTTTTCTGGTGAAAATCACACAATGGATTCCTATGGAAGGAAATACAAGTTACTGGTAAGTACGCTTAGAATTACTTTTCAGGGTCAGTGCTTGGCTAAAAGATGCAGCACTGGGTTCTTTCCTGATTACAGGTGAGTAAATCTGAATTCGTAGTTCGGCTGATTTTAGAAGAATATTTGTACGTTTCAAAAATGGACACTTAGAAACTTTTCTGGTGAAAACCACACAATGGATTCCTATGGAAGGAAATACAAGTTACTGGTAAGTACACTTAGAATTACCTTTCAGGGTCAGTGCTGGGCTAAAAGATGCAGCAGTGGGTTCTCTTCTGATTACAGGTGAGTAAATCGGAATTCGTAGTTCGTCTGATTTTAGACAAATATTTGTACGTTTCAAAAATAGACAGAAAATTTTCTGGCGAAAACCACACAATGGATTCCTATGGAAGGAAATACAAGTTACTGGCAAGTACACTTAGAATTACTTTTCAGGGTCAGTGCTGAGATAAAAGATGCGTTACAACAAACAAATGATGGGCGGAATGCTGACAATGCAGACATTCTCCCCCAGTCAAGAGATCTGGGTTAAATCCATCGTTCTTTTGCCCACTACGCCACCCCAGTTCAGACATGGCCATATGCAAATCAGTCTTGACCCTGTGCCTCATGGGAACAGTCCAGCCCGAACTGCCAAGCCATGTCTTCCCTGGACCGGAATCAAGCATCCTAGGACCGGTTTCTGGCTATCAGCCGTCATCAGCCAGGATAGCTTGACTCCAGTGGCGTAGTGAGCACGGGACCCAAGTCTGGGCATACCCATCCCACTTAGGGCAAAAAGCGTTACAACAAACAAATGATGGACGGAATGCTGACAATGCAGACATTCTCCCCCAGTGCTGGGCTAAAAGATGCAGCACTGGGTTCTCTCCTGATTACTGGTGAGTACATCGGAATTCGTAGTTCGGCTGATTTTAGAAGAATATTTGTACGTTTCAAAAAATGGACACTTAAAAACTTTTCTGGTGAAAACCACACAATGGATTCCGATGGAAGGAAATACAAGTTACTGGTAAGTACACTTAGAATTACTTTTCAGAGTCGGTGCTAGGCTAAAAGATGCAGCAGTGGGTTCTCTCCTGATTACAGGTGAGTAAATCGGAATTCGTATTTCAGCTGATCTTAGAGGAATATTTGTACGTTTCAAAATTGGACACTTGGAAACTTTTCTGGTGAAAATCACACAATGGATTCCTATGGAAGGAAATACAAGTTACTGGTAAGTTTGCTTAGAATTACTTTTCAGGGTCAGTGCTGGGCTAAAAGATGCAGCACTGGGTTCTCTCCTGATAACAGGTGAGTAAATTGGAATTCGTAGATTGGCTGATTTTAGAGGAATATTTGTACATTTCAATAATGGACACTTAGAAACTTTTCTGGTGAAACCCACACAATGGATTGCTATTAAAGGAAATACAAGTTACTGGTAAGTACACTTAGAATTACCTTTCAGGGTCAGTGCTGGCTAAAAGATGCAGCACTGTGTTCTCTCCTGATTACAGGTGAGTAAATCGGAATTCATAGTTCGGCTGATTTTAGTGGAATATTTCTACGTTTCAAAAATGGACACTTAGAAACTTTTCTGGTGAAAAGAAACCACACAATGGATTCCTATGGAAGGAAATACAAGTTACTGGTAAGTACACTTAGAATTACTTTTCAGGGTCAGTGCTTGGCTAAAAGATGCAGAACTGGGTTCTTTCCTGATTACAGGTGAGTAAATCGGAGTTCGTAGTTCGGCTGATTTTAGAGGAATATTTGTATGTTTAAAAATTGAACACTTGGAAACTTTTCTGGTGAAAACCACACAATGGATTCCTATGGAAGGAAATACAAGTTACTGGTAAGTACACTTAGAATTACCTTTCAGGGTCAGTGCTGGGCTAAAAGATGCAGCACTGGGTTCTCTCCTGATTACAGGTGAGTACATTGGAATTCGTAGTTCGGCTGATTTTAGAAGAATATTTGTACGTTTCAAAAATGGACACTGAAAAGCTTTTCTGGTGAAAACCACACAATGGATTCCGATGGAAGGAAATACAAGTTGCTGGGAAGTACACTTAGAATTACTTTTCAGAGTCGGTGCTAGGCTAAAACATGCAGCACTGGGTTCTCTCCTGATTACAGGTGAGTAAATCGGAGTTCGTAGTTCGGCTGATCTTAGAGGAATATTTGTACGTTTCAAAATTGGACACTTGGAAACTTTTGTGGTGAAAATCACACAATGGATTCCTATGGAAGGAAATACAAGTTACTGGTAAGTTCGCTTTGAATTACTTTTCAGGGTCAGTGCTGGGCTAAAAGATGCAGCACTGGGTTCTCTCCTGATAACAGGTGAGTAAATCGGACTTCGTAGTTCGGCTGATTTTAGAGGAATATTTGTATGTTTCAAAATTGGACACTTGGAAACTTTTTGGGTGAAAACCACACAATGGATTCCTATGGAAGGAAATACAAGATACTGGTAAGTACACTTAGAATTACTTTTCAGGGTCAGTTCTGGGCTAAAAGATGCAGCACTGGGTTCTTTCCTGATTACAGGTGAGTACATCCGAATTCGTAGTTCGGCTGATTTTAGAAGAATATTTGTACGTTTCAAAAATGGACACATAGAAACTTTTCTGGTGAAAAGCACACAATGGATTCCTATGGAAGGAAATACAAGTTACTGGTAAGTACACTTAGAATTACCTTTCAGGGTCAGTGCTGGTCTAAAAGATGCAGCACTGGGTTCTCTTCTGATTACAGGTGAGTAAATCGGAATTCGTAGATCGGCTGATTTTAGATGAATATTTGTACGTTTCAAAAATGGACACTTAGAAACTTTTCTGGTGAAAACCACACAATGGTTTCCTATGGAAGGAAATACAAGTTACTGGTAAGTACGCTTAGAATTACTTTTCAGTGTTAGTGCTGGGCTAAAAGATGCAGCACTGGGTTCTCTCCTGATAACAGGTGAGTAAATCAGAATTCATGTTCGGCTGATTTTAGAGGAATATTTACACGTTTCAAAATTGGACACTTAGAAACTTTTCTGTTGAAAACCAAACAATGGATTCCTATGGAAGGAAATACAAATTACTGGTAAGTACGCTTAGAATTACTTTTCAGAGTCAGTGCTGGGCTAAAAGATGCAGCACTGGGTTCTCTCCTGATTACAGGTGAATTAATCGGAATTCGTAGTTCGGCTGATTTTAGAGGAATATTTGTACATTTCGAAAATCGACACTTAGAAACTTTTCTGGCGAAAACCACACAATTGTTTCCTATGAAAGGAAATACAAGTTACTGGTAAGTACACTTAGAATTACTTTTCAGGGTCAGTGCTGGGCTAAAAGATGCAGCACTGTGTTCTCTCCTGATTACAGGTGAGTAAATCGGAATTCGTAGTTCGGCTGAATTTAGATGAATATTTGTACGTTTCAAAAATGGACACTTAGAATCTTTTCTGATGAAAACCACACAATGGATTCCTTTGGAAGGAAATACAAGTTACTGGTAAGTACACTTAGAATTACATTTCAGGGTCAGTGCTGGGCTAAAAGATGCAGCACTGGGTTATTTCCTGATTACAGGTGAGTAAATCGGAATTCGTAGTTCGGCTGATTTTAGATGAATATTTGTACGTTTCAAAAATGGACACTTAGAAACTTTTCTGGTGAAAAGAAACCACACAATGGATTCCTATGGAAGGAAATACAAGTTACTGGTAAGTACACTTAGAATTACTTTTCAAGGTCTGTGCTGGGCTAAGAGATGCAGAACTGTGTTCTTTCCTGATCACAGGTGAGTAAATCGGAATTCGTAGATCGGCTGATTTTAGATGAATATTTGTACGTTTCAAAAATGGACACTTAGAAACTTTTCTGGTGAAAACCGCACAATAGATTCCTATGGAAGGAAATACAAGTTACTGGTAAGTACGCTTAGAATTACTTTTCAGTGTCAGTGCTGGGCTAAAAGATGCAGCACTGGGTTCTCTCCTGATAACAGGTGAGTAAATCAGAATTCGTGTTCGGCTGATTTTAGAGGAATATTTATACGTTTCAAAATTGGACACTTAGAAACTTTTCTGTTGAAAACCAAACAATGGATTCCTATGGAAGGAAATACAAGTTACTGGTAAGTACGCTTAGAATTACTTTTCAGAGTCAGTGCTGGGCTAAAAGATGCAGCCCTGGGTTCTCTCCTGATTACAGGTGAGTAAATCGGAATTCGTAGTTTGGCTGATTTTAGAAGAATATTTGTACGTTTCAAAAATGGACACAGAAAATTTTCTGGTGAAAATCACACAATGGATTCCTATGGAAGGAAATACAAGTTACTGGTAAGTACGTTTCAGGGTCAGTGCTGGGCTAAAAGATGCAGCAGTGGGTTCTCTCCTGATTACAGGTGAGTAAATCGGAATTCGTAGTTCGTCTGATTTTAGACAAATATTTGTACGTTTCAAAAATAGACAGAAAATTTTCTGGTGAAAACCACACAATGGATTACTATGGAAGGAAATACAAGTTACTGGTAAGTACACTTAGAATTACTTTTCAGAGTCATTGCTGGGCTAAAAGATGCAGCCCTGGGTTTTCTCCTGATAACAGGTGAGTAAATCGGAATTCGTAGTTCGGCTGATCTTAGAGGAATATTTGTACGTTTCAAAATTGGACACTTGGAAACTTTTCTGGTGAAAATCACACAATGGATTCCTATGGAAGGAAATACAAGTTACTGGTAAGTACGCTTAGAATTACTTTTCAGTGTCAGTGCTGGGCTAAAAGATGCAGCACTGGGTTCTCTCCTGATAACAGGTGAGTAAATCGGAGTTCGTAGTTCGGCTGATCTTAGAGGAATATTTGTATGTTTCAAAATTGAACACTTGGAAACTTTTCTGGTGAAAATCACACAATGGATTCCTATGGAAGGAAATACAAGTTACTGGTAAGTACGCTTAGAATTACTTTTCAGGGTCAGTGCTTGGCTAAAAGATGCAGCACTGGGTTCTTTCCTGATTACAGGTGAGTAAATCTGAATTCGTAGTTCGGCTGATTTTAGAAGAATATTTGTACGTTTCAAAAATGGACACTTAGAAACTTTTCTGGTGAAAACCACACAATGGATTCCTATGGAAGGAAATACAAGTTACTGGTAAGTACACTTAGAATTACCTTTCAGGGTCAGTGCTGGGCTAAAAGATGCAGCAGTGGGTTCTCTTCTGATTACAGGTGAGTAAATCGGAATTCGTAGTTCGTCTGATTTTAGACAAATATTTGTACGTTTCAAAAATAGACAGAAAATTTTCTGGCGAAAACCACACAATGGATTCCTATGGAAGGAAATACAAGTTACTGGCAAGTACACTTAGAATTACTTTTCAGGGTCAGTGCTGAGATAAAAGATGCGTTACAACAAACAAATGATGGACGGAATGCTGACAATGCAGACATTCTCCCCCAGTCAAGAGATCTGGGTTAAATCCATCGTTCTTTTGCCCACTACGCCACCCCAGTTCAGACATGGCCATATGCAAATCAGTCTTGACCCTGTGCCTCATGGGAACAGTCCAGCCCGAACTGCCAAGCCATGTCTTCCCTGGACCGGAATCAAGCATCCTAGGACCGGTTTCTGGCTATCAGCCGTCATCAGCCAGGATAGCTTGACTCCAGTGGCGTAGTGAGCATGGGACCCAAGTCTGGGCATACCCATCCCACTTAGGGCAAAAAGCGTTACAACAAACAAATGATGGACGGAATGCTGACAATGCAGACATTCTCCCCCAGTGCTGGGCTAAAAGATGCAGCACTGGGTTCTCTCCTGATTACAGGTGAGTACATCGGAATTCGTAGTTCGGCTGATTTTAGAAGAATATTTGTACGTTTCAAAAAATGGACACTTAAAAACTTTTCTGGTGAAAACCACACAATGGATTCCGATGGAAGGAAATACAAGTTACTGGTAAGTACACTTAGAATTACTTTTCAGAGTCGGTGCTAGGCTAAAAGATGCAGCAGTGGGTTCTCTCCTGATTACAGGTGAGTAAATCGGAATTCGTATTTCAGCTGATCTTAGAGGAATATATGTACGTTTCAAAATTGGACACTTGGAAACTTTTCTGGTGAAAATCACACAATGGATTCCTATGGAAGGAAATACAAGTTACTGGTAAGTTTGCTTAGAATTACTTTTCAGGGTCAGTGCTGGGCTACAAGATGCAGCACTGGGTTCTCTCCTGATAACAGGTGAGTAAATTGGAATTCGTAGATTGGCTGATTTTAGAGGAATATTTGTACATTTCAAAAATGGACACTTAGAAACTTTTCTGGTGAAAACCACACAATGGATTGCTATTAAAGGAAATACAAGTTACTGGTAAGTACACTTAGAATTACCTTTCAGGGTCAGTGCTGGGCTAAAAGATGCAGCACTGTGTTCTCTCCTGATTACAGGTGAGTAAATCGGAATTCATAGTTCGGCTGATTTTAGTGGAATATTTCTACGTTTCAAAAATGGACACTTAGAAACTTTTCTGGTGAAAATAAACCACACAATGGATTCCTATGGAAGGAAATACAAGTTACTGGTAAGTACACTTAGAATTACTTTTCAGGGTCAGTGCTTGGCTAAAAGATGCAGAACTGGGTTCTTTCCTGATTACAGGTGAGTAAATCGGAGTTCGTAGTTCGGCTGATTTTAGAGGAATATTTGTATGTTTCAAAATTGGACACTTAGAAACTTTTTGGGTGAAAACCACACAATGGATTCCTATGGAAGGAAATACAAGATACTGGTAAGTACACTTAGAATTACTTTTCAGGGTCAGTTCTGGGCTAAAAGATGCAGCACTGGGTTCTTTCCTGATTACAGGTGAGTACATCCGAATTCGTAGTTCGGCTGATTTTAGAAGAATATTTGTACGTTTCAAAAATGGACACATAGAAACTTTTCTGGTGAAAAGCACACAATGGATTCCTATGGAAGGAAATACAAGTTACTGGTAAGTACACTTAGAATTACCTTTCAGGGTCAGTGCTGGTCTAAAAGATGCAGCACTGGGTTCTCTTCTGATTACAGGTGAGTAAATCGGAATTCGTAGATCGGCTGATTTTAGATGAATATTTGTACGTTTCAAAAATGGACACTTAGAAACTTTTCTGGTGAAAACCACACAATGGTTTCCTATGGAAGGAAATACAAGTTACTGGTAAGTACGCTTAGAATTACTTTTCAGTGTTAGTGCTGGGCTAAAAGATGCAGCACTGGGTTCTCTCCTGATAACAGGTGAGTAAATCAGAATTCATGTTCGGCTGATTTTAGAGGAATATTTATACGTTTCAAAATTGGACACTTAGAAACTTTTCTGTTGAAAACCAAACAATGGATTCCTATGGAAGGAAATACAAATTACTGGTAAGTACGCTTAGAATTACTTTTCAGAGTCAGTGCTGGGCTAAAAGATGCAGCACTGGGTTCTCTCCTGATTACAGGTGAGTAAATCGGAATTTGTAGTTCGGCTGAATTTAGATGAATATTTGTACGTTTCAAAAATGGACACTTAGAATCTTTTCTGATGAAAACCACACAATGGATTCCTTTGGAAGGAAATACAAGTTACTGGTAAGTACACTTAGAATTACATTTCAGGGTCAGAGCTGGGCTAAAAGATGCAGCACTGGGTTATTTCCTGATTACAGGTGAGTAAATCGGAATTCGTAGTTCGGCTGATTTTAGATGAATATTTGTACGTTTCAAAAATGGACACTTAGAAACTTTTCTGGTGAAAAGAAACCACACAATGGATTCCTATGGAAGGAAATACAAGTTACTGGTAAGTACACTTAGAATTACTTTTCAAGGTCTGTGCTGGGCTAAGAGATGCAGAACTGTGTTCTTTCCTGATCACAGGTGAGTAAATCGGGATTCGTAGATCGGCTGATTTTAGATGAATATTTGTACGTTTCAAAAATGGACACTTAGAAACTTTTCTGGTGAAAACCACACAATAGATTCCTATGGAAGGAAATACAAGTTACTGGTAAGTACGCTTAGAATTACATTTCAGTGTCAGTGCTGGGCTAAAAGATGCAGCACTGGGTTCTCTCCTGATAACAGGTGAGTAAATCAGAATTCGTGTTCGGCTGATTTTAGAGGAATATTTATACGTTTCAAAATTGGACACTTAGAAACTTTTCTGTTGAAAACCAAACAATGGATTCCTATGGAAGGAAATACAAGTTACTGGTAAGTACGCTTAGAATTACTTTTCAGAGTCAGTGCTGGGCTAAAAGATGCAGCCCTGGGTTCTCTCCTGATTACAGGTGAGTAAATCGGAATTCGTAGTTTGGCTGATTTTAGAAGAATATTTGTACGTTTCAAAAATGGACACAGAAAATTTTCTGGTGAAAATCACACAATGGATTCCTATGGAAGGAAATACAAGTTACTGGTAAGTACGTTTCAGGGTCAGTGCTGGGCTAAAAGATGCAGCAGTGGGTTCTCTCCTGATTACAGGTGAGTAAATCGGAATTCGTAGTTCGTCTGATTTTAGACAAATATTTGTACGTTTCAAAAATAGACACAGAAAATTTTCTGGTGAAAACCACACCATGGATTACTATGGAAGAAAATACAAGTTACTGGTAAGTACACTTAGAATTACTTTTCAGAGTCATTGCTGGGCTAAAAGATGCAGCCCTGGGTTTTCTCCTGATAACAGGTGAGTAAATCGGAATTCGTAGTTCGGCTGATCTTAGAGGAATATTTGTACTTTTCAAAATTGGACACTTGGAAACTTTTCTGGTGAAAATCACACAATGGATTCCTATGGAAGGAAATACAAGTTACTGGTAAGTACGTTTAGAATTACTTTTCAGTGTCAGTGCTGGGCTAAAAGATGCAGCACTGGGTTCTCTCCTGATAACAGGTGAGTAAATCGGAGTTCGTAGTTCGGCTGATCTTAGAGGAATATTTGTATGTTTCAAAATTGAACACTTGGAAACTTTTCTGGTGAAAATCACACAATGGATTCCTATGGAAGGAAATACAAGTTACTGGTAAGTACGCTTAGAATTACTTTTCAGGGTCAGTGCTTGGCTAAAAGATGCAGCACTGGGTTCTTTCCTGATTACAGGTGAGTAAATCTGAATTCGTAGTTCGGCTGATTTTAGAAGAATATTTGTACGTTTCAAAAATGGACACTTAGAAACTTTTCTGGTGAAAACCACACAATGGATTCCTATGGAAGGAAATACAAGTTACTGGTAAGTACACTTAGAATTACCTTTCAGGGTCAGTGCTGGGCTAAAAGATGCAGCAGTGGGTTCTCTTCTGATTACAGGTGAGTAAATCGGAATTCGTAGTTCGTCTGATTTTAGACAAATATTTGTACGTTTCAAAAATAGACAGAAAATTTTCTGGTGAAAACCACACAATGGATTCCTATGGAAGGAAATACAAGTTACTGGCAAGTACACTTAGAATTACTTTTCAGGGTCAGTGCTGAGATAAAAGATGCGTTACAACAAACAAATGATGGACGGAATGCTGACAATGCAGACATTCTCCCCCAGTCAAGAGATCTGGGTTAAATCCATCGTTCTTTTGCCCACTACGCCACCCCAGTTCAGACATGGCCATATGCAAATCAGTCTTGACCCTGTGCCTCATGGGAACAGTCCAGCCCGAACTGCCAAGCCATGTCTTCCCTGGACCGGAATCAAGCATCCTAGGACCGTTTTCTGGCTATCAGCCGTCATCAGCCAGGATAGCTTGACTCCAGTGGCGTAGTGAGCACGGGACCCAAGTCTGGGCATACCCATCCCACTTAGGGCAAAAAGCGTTACAACAAACAAATGATGGACGGAATGCTGACAATGCAGACATTCTCCCCCAGTGCTGGGCTAAAAGATGCAGCACTGGGTTCTCTCCTGATTACAGGTGAGTACATCAGAATTCGTAGTTCGGCTGATTTTAGAAGAATATTTGTACGTTTCAAAAATGGACACTTGGAAACTTTTCTGGTGAAAACCACACAATGGATTCCGATGGAAGGAAATACAAGTTACTGGTAAGTACACTTAGAATTACTTTTCAGAGTCGGTGCTAGGCTAAAAGATGCAGCAGTGGGTTCTCTCCTGATTACAGGTGAGTAAATCGGAATTCGTATTTCAGCTGATCTTAGAGGAATATTTGTATGTTTCAAAATTGGACACTTGGAAACTTTTCTGGTGAAAATCACACAATGGATTCCTATGGAAGGAAATACAAGTTACTGGTAAGTTTGCTTAGAATTACTTTTCAGGGTCAGTGCTGGGCTAAAAGATGCAGCACTGGGTTCTCTCCTGATAACAGGTGAGTAAATTGGAATTCGTAGATTGGCTGATTTTAGAGGAATATTTGTACATTTCAAAAATGGACACTTAGAAACTTTTCTGGTGAAAACCACACAATGGATTGCTATTAAAGGAAATACAAGTTACTGGTAAGTACACTTAGAATTACCTTTCAGGTTCAGTGCTGGGCTAAAAGATGCAGCACTGTGTTCTCTCCTGATTACAGGTGAGTAAATCGGAATTCATAGTTCGGCTGATTTTAGTGGAATATTTCTACGTTTCAAAAATGGACACTTAGAAACTTTTCTGGTGAAAACTACACAATGGATTCCTATGGAAGGAAATACAAGTTACTGGTAAGTACACTTAGAATTACCTTTCAGGGTCAGTGCTGGGCTAAAAGATACAGCACTGGGTTCTCTTCTGATTACAGGTGAGTAAATCGGAAGCCGTAGTTCGGCTGATCTTAGAGGAATATTTGTACGTTTCAAAATTGAACACTTGGAAACTTTTCTGGTGAAAATCACACAATGGATTCCTATGGAAGGAAATACAAGTTACTGGTAAGTACGCTTAGAATTACTTTTCAGTGTCAGTGCTGGGCTAAAAGATGCAGCACTGGGTTATCTCCTGATAAAAGGTGAGTAAATCAGAATTCGTGTTCGGCTGATTTTAGTGGAATATTTATACGTTTCAAAATTGGACACTTAGAAACATTTCTGTTGAAAACCAAACAATGGATTCCTATGGAAGGAAATACAAGTTACTGGTAAGTACGCTTAGAATTACTTTTCAGGGTCCGTGCTGGGCTAAAAGATGCAGCACTGTGTTCTCTCCTGATTACAGGTGAGTAAATCGGAATTCGTAGTTCGGCTGATTTTAGTGGAATATTTGTACGTTTCAAAAGTGGACACTTAGAAACTTTTTTGATGAAAACCACACAATGGATTCCTATAAAAGAAAATACAAGTTACTGGTAAGTACACTTAGAATTACTTTTCAGGGGTCAGTGCTGGGCTAAAAGATGCAGCACTGGGTTCTTTCCTGATTACAGGTGAGTAAATCGGAATTCGTAGTTCCGCTGATTTTAGATGAATATTTGTACGTTTCAAAAATGGACACTTAGAAAAGTTTCTGGTGAAAACCACACAATGGATTCCTATGGAAGGAAATACCAGTTACTGGTAAGTACACTTAGAATTACTTTTCAGGGTCAGTGCTAGGCTAAAAGATGCAGCCCTGGGTTTTCTCCTGAAAACACGTGAGTACATCGGAATTCGTAGTTCGGCTGATCTTAGAGGACTATTTGTACGTTTCAAAATTGGACACTTGGAAACTTTTCTGGTGAAAATCACACAATGGATTCCTATGGAAAAAAATACAAGTTACTGGTAAGTACGCTTAGAATTACTTTTCAGTGTCAGTGCTGGGCTAAAAGATGCAGCACTGGGTTCTCTCCTGATAACAGGTGAGTAAATCGGAGTTCGTAGTTCGGCTGATCTTAGAGGAATATTTGTATGTTTCAAAATTGAACACTTGGAAACTTTTCTGGTGAAAATCACACAATGGATTCCTATGGAAGGAAATACAAGTTACTGGTAAGTATGCTTAGAATTACTTCTCAGGGTCAGTGCTGGGCTAAAAGATGCAGCACTGGGTTCTTTCCTGATTACAGGTGAGTAAATCGGAATTCGTAGTTCGGCTGATTTTAGAAGAATATTTGTACGTTTCAAAAATGGACCCTTAGAAACTTTTCTGGTGAAAACCACACAATGGATTCCTATGGAAGGAAATACAAGTTACTGGTAAGTACACTTAGCATTACCTTTCAGGGTCAGTGCTGGGCTAAAAGATGCAGCAGTGGGTTCTCTCCTGATTACAGGTGAGTAAATCGGAATTCGTAGTTCTTCTGATTTTAGACAAATATTTGTACGTTTCAAAAATAGACAGAAAATTTTCTGGTGAAAACCACACAATGGATTCCTATGGAAGGAAATACAAGTTACTGGCAAGTACACTTAGAATTACTTTTCAGGGTCAGTGCTGGGCTAAAAGATGCAGCACTGGGTTCTCTCCTGATTACAGGTGAGTACATCGGAATTCGTAGTTCGGCTGATTTTAGAAGACTATTTGTACGTTTCAAAAATGGACACTTAGAAACTTTTCTGGTGAAAACCACACAATGGATTCCCATGGAAGGAAATACAAGTTACTGGTAAGTACACTTAGAATTACATTTCAGGGTCAGTACTGGGCTACAAGATGCAGCACTGGGTTCTTTCCTGATTATAGGTGAGTACATCGGAATTCGAAGTTCGGCTGATTTTAGATGAATATTTGTACGTTTCAAAAATGGACACTTAGAAACTTTTCTGGTGAAAAGAAACCACACAATGGATTCCTATGGAAGGAAATACAAGTTACTGGTAAGTACACTTAGAATTACTTTTCAGGGTCAGTGCTTGGCTAAAAGATGCAGAACTGGGTTCTTTCCTGATTACAGGTGAGTAAATCAGAATTCGTAGTCCGGCTGATTTTAGATGAATATTTGTACGTTTCAAAAATGGACACTTAGAAACTTTTCTGGTGAAAAGAAACCACACAATGGTTTCCTATGGAAGAAAATACAAGTTACTGGTAAGTACGCTTAGAATTAATTTTCAGTGTCAGTGCTGGGCTAAAAGATGCAGCACTGGGTTCTCTCCTGATAAAAGGTGAGTAAATCAGAATTCGTGTTCGGCTGATTTTAGAGGAATATTTATACGTTTCAAAATTGGACACTTAGAAACTTTTCTGTTGAAAACCAAACAATGGATTCCTATGAAAGGAAATACAAGTTACTGGTAAGTACGCTTAGAATTTCTTTTCAGGGTCCGTGCTGGGCTAAAAGATGCAGCACTGTGTTCTCTCCTGATTACAGGTGAGTAAATCGGAAGTTGTAGTTCGGCTGATTTTAGTGGAATATTTGTACGTTTCAAAAATGGACACTTAGAAACTTTTTTGGTGAAAACCACACAATGGATTCCTATAAAAGGAAATACAAGTTACTGGTAAGTACACTTAGAATTACTTTTCAGGGTCAGTGCTGGGCTAAAAGATGCAGCACTGGGTTCTTTCCTGATTACAGGTGAGTAAATCGGAATTCGTAGTTCGGCTGATTTTAGATGAATATTTGTACGTTTCAAAAATGGACACTTAGAAACTTTTCTGGTGAAAACCACACAATGGATTCCTATGGAAGGAAATACAATTTACTGGTAAGTACACTTAGAATTACCTTTCAGGGTCAGTGCAGGGATAAAAGATGCAGCACTGGGTTCTCTCCTGATTACAGGTGATTATATCGGAATTCGTAGTTCGTCTGATTTTAGACAAATATTTGTACGTTTCAAAAAAAGACACAGAAAAGTTTCTGGTGAAAACCACACAATGGATTCCTATGGAAGGAAATACCAGTTACTGGTAAGTACACTTAGAATTACTTTTCAGGGTCAGTGCTAGGCTAAAAGATGCAGCCCTGGGTTTTCTCCTGATAACAGGTGAGTAAATCGGAATTCGTAGTTCGGCTGATCTTAGAGGACTATTTGTATGTTTCAAAATTGGACACTTGGAAATTTTTCTGGTGAAAATCACACAATGGATTCCTATGGAAGGAAATACAAGTTACTGGTAAGTACGCTTAGAATTACTTTTCAGTGTCAGTGCTGGGCTAAAAGATGCAGCACTGGGTTGTCTCCTGATAACAGGTGAGTAAATCGGAGTTCGTAGTTCGGCTGATCTTAGAGGAATATTTGTATGTTTCAAAACTGAACACTTGGAAACTTTTCTGGTGAAAATCACACAATGGATTCCTATGGAAGGAAATACAAGTTACTGGTAAGTACGCTTAGAATTACTTCTCAGGGTCAGTGCTGGGCTAAAAGATGCAGCACTGGGTTCTTTCCTGATTACTGGTGAGTTAATCGGAATTCGTAGTTCGGCTGATTTTAGAAGAATATTTGTACGTTTCAAAAATGGACCCTTAGAAACTTTTCTGGTGAAAACCACACAATGGATTCCTATGGAAGGAAATACAAGTTACTGGTAAGTACACTTAGAATTACCTTTCAGGGTCAGCGCTGGGCTAAAAGATGCAGCAGTGGGTTCTCTCCTGATTACAGGTGAGTAAATCGGAATTCGTAGTTCGTCTGATTTTAGAAAAATATTTGTACGTTTCAAAAACTAGACACAGAAAATTTTCTGGTGAAAATCACACAATGGATTCCTATGGAAGGAAATACAAGTTACTGGTAAGTTTGCTTTGAATTACTTTTCAGGGTCAGTGCTGGGCTAAAAGATCCAGCACTGGGTTCTCTCCTGATAACAGGTGAGTAAATCAGAATTCGTAGTTCGGCTGATTTTAGAGGAATATTTGTATGTTTCAAAATTGGACACTTAGAAACTTTTGGGGTGAAAACCACACAATGGATTCCTATGGAAGGAAATACAAGATACTGGTAAGTACACTTAGAATTACCTTTCAGGGTCAGTGCTGGGCTAAAAGATGCAGCAGTGGGTTCTTTCCTGATTACAGGTGAGTACAACGGAATTCGTAGTTCGGCTGATTTTAGAAGAATATTTGTACGTTTCAAAAATGGACTCTTAGAAACTTTTCTGGTGAAAACCACACAATGGATTCCTATGGAAGGAAATACAACTTACTGGTAAGTACACTTAGAATTACCTTTCAGGGTCAGTGCTGGGCTAAAAGATGCAGCAGTGGGTTCTCTCCTGATTACAGGTGAGTAAATCGGAATTCGTAGTTCTTCTGATTTTAGACAAATATTTGTACGTTTCAAAAATAGACACTTAAAAGCTTTTCTGGTGAAAACCACACAATGGATTCCGATGGAAGGAAATACAAGTTACTGGTAAGTACACTTAGAATTACTTTTCAGAGTCGGTGCTAGGCTAAAACATGCAGCACTGGGTTCTCTCCTGATTACAGGTGAGTAAATCGGAGTTCGTAGTTCGGCTGATCTTAGAGGAATATTTGTACGTTTCAAAATTGGACACTTGGAAACTTTTGTGGTGAAAATCACACAATGTATTCCTATGGAAGGAAATACAAGTTACTGGTAAGTTCGCTTTGAATTACTTTTCAGGGTCAGTGCTGGGCTAAAAGATGCAGCACTGGGTTCTCTCCTGATAACAGGTGAGTAAATCAGAATTCGTGTTCGGCTGATTTTAGAGGAATATTTATACGTTTCAAAATTGGACACTTAGAAACTTTTCTGTTGAAAACCAAACAATGGATTCCTATGGAAGGAAATACAAATTACTGGTACGTACGCTTAGAATTACTTTTCAGAGTCAGTGCTGGGCTAAAAGATGCAGCACTGGGTTCTCTCCTGATTACAGGTGAATTAATCGGAATTCGTAGTTTGGCTGATTTGAGAGGAATATTTGTACATTTCGAAAATCGACACTTAGAAACTTTTCTGGCGAAAACCACACAATTGTTTCCTATGAAAGGAAATACAAGTTACTGGTAAGTACACTTAGAATTACTTTTCAGGGTCAGTGCTGGGCTAAAAGATGCAGCACTGTGTTCTCTCCTGATTACAGGTGAGTAAATCGGAATTCGTAGTTCGGCTGAATTTAGATGAATATTTGTACATTTCAAAAATGGACACTTATAATCTTTTCTGGTGAAAACCACACAATGGATTCCTTTGGAAGGAAATACAAGTTACTGGTAAGTACACTTAGAATTACATTTCAGGGTCAGTGCTGGGCTAAAAGATGCAGCACTGGGTTATTTCCTGATTACAGGTGAGTAAATCGGAATTCGTAGTTCGGCTGATTTTAGATGAATATTTGTACGTTTCAAAAATGGACAGTTAGAAACTTTTCTGGTGAAAAGAAACCACACAATGGATTCCTATGGAAGGAAATACAAGTTACTGGTAAGTACACTTAGAATTACTTTTCAGGGTCAGTGCTGGGCTAAGAGATGCAGAACTGTGTTCTTTCCTGATCACAGGTGAGTAAATCAGAATTCGTAGATCGGCTGATTTTAGATGAATATTTGTACGTTTCAAAAATGGACACTTAGAAACTTTTCGGTTGAAAACCAAACAATGGATTCCTATGGAAGGAAATACAAGTTACTGGTAAGTACGCTTAGAATTACTTTTCAGAGTCAGTGCTGTGCTAAAAGATGCAGCCCTGGGTTCTCTCCTGATTACAGGTGAGTAAATGGGAATTCGTAGTTTGGCTGATTTTAGAAGAATATTTGTACGTTTAAAAAATGGACACAGAAAATTTTCTGGTGAAAATCACACAATGGATTCCTATGGAAGGAAATATAAGTTACTGGTAAGTACGTTTCAGGGTCAGTGCTGGGCTAAAAGATGCAGCAGTGGGTTCTCTCCTGATTACAGGTGAGTAAATCGGAATTCGTAGTTCGTCTGATTTTAGACAAATATTTGTACGCTTCAAAAATAGACACAGAAAATTTTCTGGTGAAAACCACACAATGGATTACTATGGAAGGAAATACAAGTTACTGGTAAGTACACTTAGAATTACTTTTCAGAGTCATTGCTGGGCTAAAAGATGCAGCCCTGGGTTTTCTCCTGATAACAGGTGAGTAAATCGGAATTCGTAGTTCGGCTGATCTTAGAGGAATATTTGTACGTTTCAAAATTGGACACTTGGAAACTTTTCTGGTGAAAATCACACAATGGAGTCCTATGGAAGGAAATACAAGTTACTGGTAAGTACGCTTAGAATTACTTTTCAGGGTCAGTGCTGGGCTAAAAGATGCAGCACTGGGTTCTTTCCTGATTACAGGTGAGTAAATCGGAATTCGTAGTTCGGCTGATTTTAGAAGAATATTTGTACGTTTCAAAAATGGACACTTAGAAACTTTTCTGGTGAAAACCACACAATGGATTCCTATGGAAGGAAATACAAATTACTGGTAAGTACACTTAGAATTACCTTTCAGGGTCAGTGCTGGGCTAAAAGATGCAGCAGTGGGTTCTCTCCTGATTACAGGTGAGTAAATCGGAATTCGTAGTTCGTCTGATTTTAGACAAATATTTGTACGTTTCAAAAATAGACACAGAAAATTTTCTGGTGAAAACCACACAATGGATTCCTATGGAAGGAAATACAAGTTACTGGCAAGTACACTTAGAATTACTTTTCAGGGTCAGTGCTGGGATAAAAGATGCGTTACAACAAACAAATGATGGACGGAATGCTGACAATGCAGACATTCTCCCCCAGTCAAGAGATCTGGGTTAAATCCATCGTTCTTTTGCCCACTACGCCACCCCAGTTCAGACATGGCCATATGCAAATCAGTCTTGACCCTGTGCATCATGGGAACAGTCCAGCCCGAACTGCCAAGCCATGTCTTCCCTGGACCGGAATCAAGCATCCTAGGACCGGTTTCTGGCTATCAGCCGTCATCAGTCAGGATAGCTTGACTCCAGTGGCGTAGTGAGCACGGGACCCACGTCTGGGCATACCCATCCCACTTAGGGCAAAAACCGTTACAACAAACAAATGATGGACGGAATGCTGACAATACAGACATTCTCCCCCAGTGCTGGGCTAAAAGATGCAGCACTGGGTTCTCTCCTGATTACAGGTGAGTACATCGGAATTCGTAGTTCGGCTGATTTTAGAAGAATATTTGTACGTTTCAAAAAATGGACACTTAAAAACTTTTCTGGTGAAAACCACACAATGGATTCCGATGGAAGGAAATACAAGTCACTGGTAAGTACACTTAGAATTACTTTTCAGACTCGGTGCTAGGCTAAAAGATGCAGCAGTGGTTTCTCTCCTGATTACAGGTGAGTAAATCGGAATTCGTAGTTCAGCTGATCTTAGAGGAATATTTGTACGTCTCAAAATTGGACACTTGGAAACTTTTCTGGTGAAAATCACACAATGGATTCCCATGGAAGGAAATACAAGTTACTGGTAAGTTTGCTTAGAATTACTTTTCAGGGTCAGTGCTGGGCTAAAAGATGCAGCACTGGGTTCTGTCCTGATAACAGGTGAGTAAATTGGAATTCGTAGATCGGCTGATTTTAGAGGAATATTTGTACATTTCAAAAATGGACACTTAGAAACTTTTCTGGTGAAAACCACTCAATGGATTGCTATTAAAGGAAATACAAGTTACTGGTAAGTACACTTAGAATTACCTTTCAGGGTCAGTGCTGGGCTAAAAGATGCAGCACTGTGTTCTCTCCTGATTACAGGTGAGTAAATCGGAAGTCATAGTTCGGCTGATTTTAGTGGAATATTTGTACGTTTCAAAAATGGACACTTAGAAACTTTTCTGGTGAAAAGAAACCACACAATGGATTCCTATGGAAGGAAATACAAGTTACTGGTAAGTACACTTAGAATTACTTTTCAGGGTCAGTGCTTGGCTAAAAGATGCAGAACTGGGTTCTTTCCTGATTACAGGTGAGTAAATCGGAATTCGTAGTCCGGCTGATTTTAGATGAATATTTGTACGTTTCAAAAATGGACACTTAGAAACTTTTCTGGTGAAAACTACACAATGGATTCCTATGGAAGGAAATACAAGTTACTGGTAAGTACACTTAGAATTACCTTTCAGGGTCAGTGCTGGGCCAAAAGATGCAGCACTGGGTTCTCTTCTGATTACAGGTGAGCAAATCAGAATTTGTAGATCGGCTGATTTTAGATGAATATTTGTACGTTTCAAAAATGGACACTTAGAAACTTTTCTGGTGACAACCACACAATGGTTTCCTATGGAAGGAAATACAAGTTACTGGTAAATACGCTTAGAATTACTTTTCAGGGTCCGTGCTGGGCTAAAAGATGCAGCACTGTGTTCTCTCCTGATTACAGGTGAGTAAATCGGAATTCGTAGTTCGGCTGATTTTAGTGGAATATTTGTACGTTTCAAAAGTGGACACTTAGAAACTTTTTTGGTGAAAACCACACAATGGATTCCTATAAAAGGAAATACAAGTTACTGGTAAATACACTTAGAATTACTTTTCAGGGGTCAGTGCTGGGCTAAAAGATGCAGCACTGGGTTCTTTCCTGATTACAGGTGAGTAAATCGGAATTCGTAGTTCCGCTTATTTTAGATGAATATTTGTACGTTTCAAAAATGGACACTTAGAAACTTTTCTGGTGAAAACCACACAATGGATTCCTATGGAAGGAAATACAAGTTACTGGTAAGTACACTTAGAATTACCTTTCAGGGTCAGTGCAGGGCTAAAAGATGCAGCACTGGGTTCTCTCCTGATTACAGGTGATTAAATCGGAATTCGTAGTTCGTCTGATTTTAGACAAATATTTGTACGTTTCAAAAATAGACACAGAAAAGTTTCTGGTGAAAACCACACAATGGATTCCTATGGAAGGAAATACCAGTTACTGGTAAGTACAGTTAGAATTACTTTTTAGGGTCAGTGCTAGGCTAAAAGATGCAGCCCTGGGTTTTCTCCTGATAACAGGTGAGTACATCGGAATTCGTAGTTCGGCTGATCTTAGAGGACTATTTGTACGTTTCAAAATTGGACACTTGGAAACTTTTCTGGTGAAAATCACACAATGGATTCCTATGGAAAAAAATACAAGTTACTGGTAATTACGCTTAGAATTACTTTTCAGTGTCAGTGCTGGGCTAAAAGATGCAGCACTGGGTTCTCTCCTGATAATAGGTGAGTAAATCGGAGTTCGTAGTTCGGCTGATCTTAGAGGAATATTTGTATGTTTCAAAATTGAACACTTGGAAACTTTTCTGGTGAAAATCACACAATGGATTCCTATGGAAGGAAATACAAGTTACTGGTAAGTACGCTTAGAATTACTTCTCAGGGTCAGTGCTGGGCTAAAAGATGCAGCACTGGGTTCTTTCCTGATTACAGGTGAGTAAATCGGAATTCGTAGTTCGGCTGATTTTAGAAGAATATTTGTACGTTTCAAAAATGGACCCTTAGAAACTTTTCTGGTGAAAACCACACAATGGATTACTATGGAAGGAAATACAAGTTACTGGTAAGTACACTTAGAATTACCTTTCAGGGTCAGTGCTGGGCTAAAAGATGCAGCAGTGGGTTCTCTCCTGGTTACAGGTGAGTAAATCGGAATTCGTAGTTCTTCTGATTTTAGACAAATATTTGTACGTTTCAAAAATAGACACAGAAAATTTTCTGGTGAAAACCACACAATGGATTCCCATGGAAGGAAATACAAGTTACTGGCAAGTACACTTAGAATTACTTTTCAGGGTCAGTGCTGGGCTAAAAGATGCAGCAGTGGGTTCTTTCCTGATTACAGGTGAGTACATCGGAATTCGTAATTCGGCTGATTTTAGACAAATATTTGTACGTTTCAAAAATGGACACTTAGAAAATTTTCTGGTGAAAAGAAACCACACAATGGATTCCTATGGAAGGAAATACAAGTTACTGGTAAGTACACTTAGAATTACTTTTCAGGGTCAGTGCTTGGCTAAAAGATGCAGAACTAGGTTCTTTCCTGATTACAGGTGAGTAAATCAGAATTCGTAGTCCGGCTGATTTTAGATGAATATTTGTACGTTTCAAAAATGGACACTTAGAAACTTTTCTGGTGAAAAGAAACCACACAATGGTTTCCTATGGAAGAAAATACAAGTTACTGGTAAGTACGCTTAGAATTACTTTTCAGTGTCAGTGCTGGGCTAAAAGATGCAGCACTGGGTTCTCTCCTGATAAAAGGTGAGTAAATCAGAATTCGTGTTCGGCTGATTTTAGAGGAATATTTATACGTTTCAAAATTGGACACTTAGAAACTTTTCTGTTGAAAACCAAACAATGGATTCCTATGGAAGGAAATACAAGTTACTGGTAAGTACGCTTAGAATTTCTTTTCAGGGTCCGTGCTGGGCTAAAAGATGCAGCACTGTGTTCTCTCCTGATTACAGGTGAGTAAATCGGAATTCGTAGTTCGGCTGATTTTAGTGGAATATTTGTACGTTTCAAAAATGGACACTTAGAAACTTTTTTGGTGAAAACCACACAATGGATTCCTATAAAAGGAAATACAAGTTACTGGTAAGTACACTTAGAATTACCTTTCAGGGTCAGTGCAGGGCTAAAAGATGCAGCACTGGGTTCTCTCCTGATTACAGGTGATTATATCGGAATTCGTAGTTCGTCTGATTTTAGACAAATATTTGTACGTTTCAAAAATAGACACAGAAAAGTTTCTGGTGAAAACCACACAATGGATTCCTATGGAAGGAAATACCAGTTACTGGTAAGTACACTTAGAATTACTTTTCAGGGTCAGTGCTAGGCTAAAAGATGCAGCCCTGGGTTTTCTCCTGATAACAGGTGAGTAAATCGGAATTCGTAGTTCTTCTGATCTTAGAGGACTATTTGTATGTTTCAAAATTGGACACTTGGAAACTTTTCTGGTGAAAATCACACAATGGATTCCTATGGAAGGAAATACAAGTTACTGGTAAGTACGCTTAGAATTACTTTTCAGTGTCAGTGCTGGGCTAAAAGATGCAGCACTGGGTTCTCTCCTGATAACAGGTGAGTAAATCGGAGTTCGTAGTTCGGCTGATCTTAGAGGAATATTTGTATGTTTCAAAATTGAACACTTGGAAACTTTTCTGGTGAAAATCACACAATGGATTCCTATGGAAGGAAATACAAGTTACTGGTAAGTACGCTTAGAATTACTTCTCAGGGTCAGTGCTGGGCTAAAAGATGCAGCACTGGGTTCTTTCCTGATTACAGGTGAGTTAATCGGAATTCGTAGTTCGGCTGATTTTAGAAGAATATTTGTACGTTTCAAAAATGGACCCTTAGAAACTTTTCTGGTGAAAACCACACAATGGATTCCTATGGAAGGAAATACAAGTTACTGGTAAGTACACTTAGAATTACCTTTCAGGGTCAGCGCTGGGCTAAAAGATGCAGCAGTGGGTTCTCTCCTGATTACAGGTGAGTAAATCGGAATTCGTAGTTCGTCTGATTTTAGAAAAATATTTGTACGTTTCAAAAACTAGACAGAAAATTTTCTGGTGAAAATCACACAATGGATTCCTATGGAAGGAAATACAAGTTACTGGTAAGTTTGCTTTGAATTACTTTTCAGGGTCAGTGCTGGGCTAAAAGATGCAGCACTGGGTTCTCTCCTGATAACAGGTGAGTAAATCGGAATTCGTAGTTCGGCTGATTTTAGAGGAATATTTGTATGTTTCAAAATTGGACACTTAGAAACTTTTGGGGTGAAAACCACACAATGGATTCCTATGGAAGGAAATACAAGATACTGGTAAGCACACTTAGAATTACCTTTCAGGGTCAGTGCTGGGCTAAAAGATGCAGCAGTGGGTTCTTTCCTGATTACAGGTGAGTACATCGGAATTCGTATTTCGGCTGATTTTAGAAGAATATTTGTACGTTTCAAAAATGGACTCTTAGAAACTTTTCTGGTGAAAACCACACAATGGATTCCTATGGAAGGAAATACAACTTACTGGTAAGCACACTTAGAATTACCTTTCAGGGTCAGTGCTGGGCTAAAAGATGCAGCAGTGGGTTCTCTCCTGATTACAGGTGAGTAAATCGGAATTCGTAGTTCTTCTGATTTTAGACAAATATTTGTACGTTTCAAAAATAGACACAGAAAATTTTCTGGTGAAAACCACACAATGGATTCCTATGGAAGGAAATACAAGTTACTGGCAAGTACACATAGAATTACTTTTCAGGGTCAGTGCTGGGCTAAAAGATGCAGCACTGGGTTCTCTCCTGATTACAGGTGAGTACATCGGAATTCATAGTTCGGCTGATTTTAGAAGAATATTTGTACGTTTCAAAAATGGACACTTAGAAACTTTTCTGGTGAAAACCACACAATGGATTCCTATGGAAGGAAATACAAGTTACTGGTAAGTACACTTAGAATTACATTTCAGGGTCAGTGCTGGGCTACAAGATGCAGCACTGGGTTCTTTCCTGATTACAGGTGAGTACATCGGAATTCGTAGTTCGGCTGATTTTAGATGAATATTTGTACGTTTCAAAAATGGACACTTAGAAACTTTTCTGGTGAAAACCACACAATGGATTCCTATGGAAGGAAATACAAGTTACTGGTAAGTACACTTAGAATTACCTTTCAGGGTCAGTGCTGGGCTAAAAGATGCAGCAGTGAGTTCTCTCCTGATTACAGGTGAGTAAATCAGAATTCGTAGTTCGGCTGATTTTAGACAAATATTTGTACGTTTCAAAAATGGACACTTAGAAAATTTTCTGGTGAAAAGAAACCACACAATGGATTCCTATGGAAGGAAATACAAGTTACTGGTAAGTACACTTAGAATTACTTTTCAGGGTCAGTGCTTGGCTAAAAGATGCAGAACTGGGTTCTTTCCTGATTACAGGTGAGTAAATCAGAATTCGTAGTCCGGCTGATTTTAGATGAATATTTGTACGTTTCAAAAATGGACACTTAGAAACTTTTCTGGTGAAAAGAAACCACACAATTGTTTCCTATGGAAGAAAATACAAGTTACTGGTAAGTACGCTTAGAATTACTTTTCAGTGTCAGTGCTGGGCTAAAAGATGCAGCACTGGGTTCTCTCCTGATAAAAGGTGAGTAAATCAGAATTCGTGTTCGGCTGATTTTAGAGGAATACTTATACGTTTCAAAATTGGACACTTAGAAACTTTTCTGTTGAAAACCAAACAATGGATTCCTATAGAAGGAAATACAAGTTACTGGTAAGTACGCTTAGAATTTCTTTTCAGGGTCCGTGCTGGGCTAAAAGATGCAGCACTGTGTTCTCTCCTGATTACAGGTGAGTAAATCGGAATTCGTAGTTCGGCTGATTTTAGTGGAATATTTGTACGTTTCAAAAATGGACACTTAGAAACTTTTTGGGTGAAAACCACACAATGGATTCCTATAAAAGGAAATACAAGTTACTGGTAAGTACACTTAGAATTACCTTTCAGGGTCAGTGCAGGGCTAAAAGATGCAGCACTGGGTTCTCTCCTGATTACAGGTGATTATATCGGAATTCGTAGTTCGTCTGATTTTAGACAAATATTTGTACATTTCAAAAATAGACACAGAAAAGTTTCTGGTGAAAACCACACAATGGATTCCTATGGAAGGAAATACCAGTTACTGGTAAGTACACTTAGAATTACTTTTCAGGGTCAGTGCTAGGCTAAAAGATGCAGCCCTGGGTTTTCTCCTGATAACAGGTGAGTAAATCGGAATTCGTAGTTCTTCTGATCTTAGAGGACTATTTGTATGTTTCAAAATTGGACACTTGGAAACTTTTCTGGTGAAAATCACACAATGGATTCCTATGGAAGGAAATACAAGTTACTGGTAAGTACGCTTAGAATTACTTTTCAGTGTCAGTGCTGGGCTAAAAGATGCAGCACTGGGTTCTCTCCTGATAACAGGTGAGTAAATCGGAGTTCGTAGTTCGGCTGATCTTAGAGGAATATTTGTATGTTTCAAAATTGAACACTTGGAAACTTTTCTGGTGAAAATCACACAATGGATTCCTATGGAAGGAAATACAAGTTACTGGTAAGTACGCTTAGAATTACTTCTCAGGGTCAGTGCTGGGCTAAAAGATGCAGCACTGGGTTCTTTCCTGATTACAGGTGAGTTAATCGGAATTCGTAGTTCGGCTGATTTTAGAAGAATATTTGTACGTTTCAAAAATGGACCCTTAGAAACTTTTCTGGTGAAAACCACACAATGGATTCCTATGGAAGGAAATACAAGTTACTGGTAAGTACACTTAGAATTACCTTTCAGGGTCAGCGCTGGGCTAAAAGATGCAGCAGTGGGTTCTCTCCTGATTACAGGTGAGTAAATCGGAATTCGTAGTTCGTCTGATTTTAGAAAAATATTTGTACGTTTCAAAAACTAGACAGAAAATTTTCTGGTGAAAATCACACAATGGATTCCTATGGAAGGAAATACAAGTTACTGGTAAGTTTGCTTTGAATTACTTTTCAGGGTCAGTGCTGGGCTAAAAGATGCAGCACTGGGTTCTCTCCTGATAACAGGTGAGTAAATCGGAATTCGTAGTTCGGCTGATTTTAGAGGAATATTTGTATGTTTCAAAATTGGACACTTAGAAACTTTTGGGGTGAAAAACCACACAGTGGATTCCTATGGAAGGAAATACAAGATACTGGTAAGCACACTTAGAATTACCTTTCAGGGTCAGTGCTGGGCTAAAAGATGCAGCAGTGGGTTCTTTCCTGATTACAGGTGAGTACATCGGAATTCGTAGTTCGGCTGATTTTAGAAGAATATTTGTACGTTTCAAAAATGGACTCTTAGAAACTTTTCTGGTGAAAACCACACAATGGATTCCTATGGAAGGAAATACAACTTACTGGTAAGCACACTTAGAATTACCTTTCAGGGTCAGTGCTGGGCTAAAAGATGCAGCAGTGGGTTCTCTCCTGATTACAGGTGAGTAAATCGGAATTCATAGTTCTTCTGATTTTAGACAAATATTTGTACGTTTCAAAAATAGACACAGAAAATTTTCTGGTGAAAACCACACAATGGATTCCTATGGAAGGAAATACAAGTTACTGGCAAGTACACTTAGAATTACTTTTCAGGGTCAGTGCTGGGCTAAAAGATGCAGCACTGGGTTCTCTCCTGATTACAGGTGAGTACATCGGAATTCATAGTTCGGCTGATTTTAGAAGAATATTTGTACGTTTCAAAAATGGACACTTAGAAACTTTTCTGGTGAAAACCACACAATGGATTCCTATGGAAGGAAATACAAGTTACTGGTAAGTACACTTAGAATTACATTTCAGGGTCAGTGCTGGGCTACAAGATGCAGCACTGGGTTCTTTCCTGATTACAGGTGAGTACATCGGAATTCGTAGTTCGGCTGATTTTAGATGAATATTTGTACGTTTCCAAAATAGACACTTAGAAACTTTTCTAGTGAAAACCACACAATGGATTCCTATGGAAGGAAATACAAGTTACTGGTAAGTACACTTAGAATTACCTTTCAGGGTCAGTGCTGGGCTAAAAGATGCAGCAGTGAGTTCTCTCCTGATTACAGGTGAGTAAATCGGAATTCGTAGTTCGGCTGATTTTAGACAAATATTTGTACGTTTCAAAAATGGACACTTAGAAAATTTTCTGGTGAAAAGAAACCACACAATGGATTCCTATGGAAGGAAATACAAGTTACTGGTAAGTACACTTAGAATTACTTTTCAGGGTCAGTGCTTGGCTAAAAGATGCAGAACTGGGTTCTTTCCTGATTACAGGTGAGTAAATCAGAATTCGTAGTCCGGCTGATTTTAGATGAATATTTGTACGTTTCAAAAATGGACACTTAGAAACTTTTCTGGTGAAAAGAAACCACACAATGGTTTCCTATGGAAGAAAATACAAGTTACTGGTAAGTACGCTTAGAATTACTTTTCAGTGTCAGTGCTGGGCTAAAAGATGCAGCACTGGGTTCTCTCCTGATAAAAGGTGAGTAAATCAGAATTCGTGTTCGGCTGATTTTAGAGGAATATTTATATGTTTCAAAATTGGACACTTAGAAACTTTTCTGTTGAAAACCAAACAATGGATTCCTATGGAAGGAAATACAAGTTACTGGTAAGTACGCTTAGAATTTCTTTTCAGGGTCCGTGCTGGGCTAAAAGATGCAGCACTGTGTTCTCTCCTGATTACAGGTGAGTAAATCGGAATTCGTAGTTCGGCTGATTTTAGTGGAATATTTGTACGTTTCAAAAATGGACACTTAGAAACTTTTTTGGTGAAAACCACACAATGGATTCCTATAAAAGGAAATACAAGTTACTGGTAAGTACACTTAGAATTACCTTTCAGGGTCAGTGCAGGGCTAAAAGATGCAGCACTGGGTTCTCTCCTGATTACAGGTGATTATATCGGAATTCGTAGTTCGTCTGATTTTAGACAAATATTTGTACGTTTCAAAAATAGACACAGAAAAGTTTCTGGTGAAAACCACACAATGGATTCCTATGGAAGGAAATACCAGTTACTGGTAAGTACACTTAGAATTACTTTTCAGGGTCAGTGCTAGGCTAAAAGATGCAGCCCTGGGTTTTCTCCTGATAACAGGTGAGTAAATCGGAATTCGTAGTTCTTCTGATCTTAGAGGACTATTTGTATGTTTCAAAATTGGACACTTGGAAACTTTTCTGGTGAAAATCACACAATGGATTCCTATGGAAGGAAATACAAGTTACTGGTAAGTACGCTTAGAATTACTTTTCAGTGTCAGTGCTGGGCTAAAAGATGCAGCACTGGGTTCTCTCCTGATAACAGGTGAGTAAATCGGAGTTCGTAGTTCGGCTGATCTTAGAGGAATATTTGTATGTTTCAAAATTGAACACTTGGAAACTTTTCTGGTGAAAATCACACAATGGATTCCTATGGAAGGAAATACAAGTTACTGGTAAGTACGCTTAGAATTACTTCTCAGGGTCAGTGCTGGGCTAAAAGATGCAGCACTGGGTTCTTTCCTGATTACAGGTGAGTTAATCGGAATTCGTAGTTCGGCTGATTTTAGAAGAATATTTGTACGTTTCAAAAATGGACCCTTAGAAACTTTTCTGGTGAAAACCACACAATGGATTCCTATGGAAGGAAATACAAGTTACTGGTAAGTACACTTAGAATTACCTTTCAGGGTCAGCGCTGGGCTAAAAGATGCAGCAGTGGGTTCTCTCCTGATTACAGGTGAGTAAATCGGAATTCGTAGTTCGTCTGATTTTAGAAAAATATTTGTACGTTTCAAAAACTAGACAGAAAATTTTCTGGTGAAAATCACACAATGGATTCCTATGGAAGGAAATACAAGTTACTGGTAAGTTTGCTTTGAATTACTTTTCAGGGTCAGTGCTGGGCTAAAAGATGCAGCACTGGGTTCTCTCCTGATAACAGGTGAGTAAATCGGAATTCGTAGTTCGGCTGTTTTTAGAGGAATATTTGTACGTTTCAAAAATGGACACTTAGAAACTTTTCTGGTGAAAACCACACAATGGATTCCTATGGAAGGAAATACAAGTTACTGGTAAGTACACTTAGAATTACATTTCAGGGTCAGTGCTGGGCTACAAGATGCAGCACTGGGTTCTTTCCTGATTACAGGTGAGTACATCGGAATTCGTAGTTCGGCTGATTTTAGATGAATATTTGTACGTTTCAAAAATGGACCCTTAGAAACTTTTCTGGTGAAAACCACACAATGGATTCCTATGGAAGGAAATACAAGTTACTGGTAAGTACACTTAGAATTACCTTTCAGGGTCAGCGCTGGGCTAAAAGATGCAGCAGTGGGTTCTCTCCTGATTACAGGTGAGTAAATCGGAATTCGTAGTTCGTCTGATTTTAGAAAAATATTTGTACGTTTCAAAAACTAGACAGAAAATTTTCTGGTGAAAATCACACAATGGATTCCTATGGAAGGAAATACAAGTTACTGGTAAGTTTGCTTTGAATTACTTTTCAGGGTCAGTGCTGGGCTAAAAGATGCAGCACTGGGTTCTCTCCTGATAACAGGTGAGTAAATCGGAATTCGTAGTTCGGCTGATTTTAGAGGAATATTTGTATGTTTCAAAATTGGACACTTAGAAACTTTTGGGGTGAAAACCACACAATGGATTCCTATGGAAGGAAATACAAGATACTGGTAAGCACACTTAGAATTACCTTTCAGGGTCAGTGCTGGGCTAAAAGATGCAGCAGTGGGTTCTTTCCTGATTACAGGTGAGTACATCGGAATTCGTAGTTCGGCTGATTTTAGAAGAATATTTGTACGTTTCAAAAATATACTCTTAGAAACTTTTCTGGTGAAAACCACACAATGGATTCCTATGGAAGGAAATACAAGTTACTGGCAAGTACACTTAGAATTACTTTTCAGGGTCAGTGCTGGGCTAAAAGATGCAGCACTGGGTTCTCTCCTGATTACAGGTGATTACATCGGAATTCATAGTTCGGCTGATTTTAGAAGAATATTTGTACGTTTCAAAAATGGACACTTAGAAACTTTTCTGGTGAAAACCACACAATGGATTCCTATGGAAGGAAATACAAGTTACTGGTAAGTACACTTAGAATTACATTTCAGGGTCAGTGCTGGGCTACAAGATGCAGCACTGGGTTCTTTCCTGATTACAGGTGAGTACATCGGAATTCGTAGTTCGGCTGATTTTAGATGAATATTTGTACGTTTCAAAAATGGACACTTAGAAACTTTTCTGGTGAAAACCACACAATGGATTCCTATGGAAGGAAATACAAGTTACTGGTAAGTACACTTAGAATTACCTTTCAGGGTCAGTGCTGGGCTAAAAGATGCAGCAGTGAGTTCTCTCCTGATTACAGGTGAGTAAATCGGAATTCGTAGTTCGGCTGATTTTAGACAAATATTTGTACGTTTCAAAAATGGACACTTAGAAAATTTTCTGGTGAAAAGAAACCACACAATGGATTCCTATGGAAGGAAATACAAGTTACTGGTAAGTACACTTAGAATTACTTTTCAGGGTCAGTGCTTGGCTAAAAGATGCAGAACTGGGTTCTTTCCTGATTACAGGTGAGTAAATCAGAATTCGTAGTCCGGCTGATTTTAGATGAATATTTGTACGTTTCAAAAATGGACACTTAGAAACTTTTCTGGTGAAAAGAAACCACACAATGGTTTCCTATGGAAGAAAATACAAGTTACTGGTAAGTACGCTTAGAATTACTTTTCAGTGTCAGTGCTGGGCTAAAAGATGCAGCACTGGGTTCTCTCCTGATAAAAGGTGAGTAAATCAGAATTCGTGTTCGGCTGATTTTAGAGGAATATTTATACGTTTCAAAATTGGACACTTAGAAACTTTTCTGTTGAAAACCAAACAATGGATTCCTATGGAAGGAAATACAAGTTACTGGTAAGTACGCTTAGAATTTCTTTTCAGGGTCCGTGCTGGGCTAAAAGATGCAGCACTGTGTTCTCTCCTGATTACAGGTGAGTAAATCGGAATTCGTAGTTCGGCTGATTTTAGTGGAATATTTGTACGTTTCAAAAATGGACACTTAGAAACTTTTTTGGTGAAAACCACACAATGGATTCCTATAAAAGGAAATACAAGTTACTGGTAAGTACACTTAGAATTACCTTTCAGGGTCAGTGCAGGGCTAAAAGATGCAGCACTGGGTTCTCTCCTGATTACAGGTGATTATATCGGAATTCGTAGTTCGTCTGATTTTAGACAAATATTTGTACGTTTCAAAAATAGACACAGAAAAGTTTCTGGTGAAAACCACACAATGGATTCCTATGGAAGGAAATACCAGTTACTGGTAAGTACACTTAGAATTACTTTTCAGGGTCAGTGCTAGGCTAAAAGATGCAGCCCTGGGTTTTCTCCTGATAACAGGTGAGTAAATCGGAATTCGTAGTTCTTCTGATCTTAGAGGACTATTTGTATGTTTCAAAATTGGACACTTGGAAACTTTTCTGGTGAAAATCACACAATGGATTCCTATGGAAGGAAATACAAGTTACTGGTAAGTACGCTTAGAATTACTTTTCAGTGTCAGTGCTGGGCTAAAAGATGCAGCACTGGGTTCTCTCCTGATAACAGGTGAGTAAATCGGAGTTCGTAGTTCGGCTGATCTTAGAGGAATATTTGTATGTTTCAAAATTGAACACTTGGAAACTTTTCTGGTGAAAATCACACAATGGATTCCTATGGAAGGAAATACAAGTTACTGGTAAGTACGCTTAGAATTACTTCTCAGGGTCAGTGCTGGGCTAAAAGATGCAGCACTGGGTTCTTTCCTGATTACAGGTGAGTTAATCGGAATTCGTAGTTCGGCTGATTTTAGAAGAATATTTGTACGTTTCAAAAATGGACCCTTAGAAACTTTTCTGGTGAAAACCACACAATGGATTCCTATGGAAGGAAATACAAGTTACTGGTAAGTACACTTAGAATTACCTTTCAGGGTCAGCGCTGGGCTAAAAGATGCAGCAGTGGGTTCTCTCCTGATTACAGGTGAGTAAATCGGAATTCGTAGTTCGTCTGATTTTAGAAAAATATTTGTACGTTTCAAAAACTAGACAGAAAATTTTCTGGTGAAAATCACACAATGGATTCCTATGGAAGGAAATACAAGTTACTGGTAAGTTTGCTTTGAATTACTTTTCAGGGTCAGTGCTGGGCTAAAAGATGCAGCACTGGGTTCTCTCCTGATAACAGGTGAGTAAATCGGAATTCGTAGTTCGGCTGTTTTTAGAGGAATATTTGTACGTTTCAAAAATGGACACTTAGAAACTTTTCTGGTGAAAACCACACAATGGATTCCTATGGAAGGAAATACAAGTTACTGGTAAGTACACTTAGAATTACATTTCAGGGTCAGTGCTGGGCTACAAGATGCAGCACTGGGTTCTTTCCTGATTACAGGTGAGTACATCGGAATTCGTAGTTCGGCTGATTTTAGATGAATATTTGTACGTTTCAAAAATGGACCCTTAGAAACTTTTCTGGTGAAAACCACACAATGGATTCCTATGGAAGGAAATACAAGTTACTGGTAAGTACACTTAGAATTACCTTTCAGGGTCAGCGCTGGGCTAAAAGATGCAGCAGTGGGTTCTCTCCTGATTACAGGTGAGTAAATCGGAATTCGTAGTTCGTCTGATTTTAGAAAAATATTTGTACGTTTCAAAAACTAGACAGAAAATTTTCTGGTGAAAATCACACAATGGATTCCTATGGAAGGAAATACAAGTTACTGGTAAGTTTGCTTTGAATTACTTTTCAGGGTCAGTGCTGGGCTAAAAGATGCAGCACTGGGTTCTCTCCTGATAACAGGTGAGTAAATCGGAATTCGTAGTTCGGCTGATTTTAGAGGAATATTTGTATGTTTCAAAATTGGACACTTAGAAACTTTTGGGGTGAAAACCACACAATGGATTCCTATGGAAGGAAATACAAGATACTGGTAAGCACACTTAGAATTACCTTTCAGGGTCAGTGCTGGGCTAAAAGATGCAGCAGTGGGTTCTTTCCTGATTACAGGTGAGTACATCGGAATTCGTAGTTCGGCTGATTTTAGAAGAATATTTGTACGTTTCAAAAATATACTCTTAGAAACTTTTCTGGTGAAAACCACACAATGGATTCCTATGGAAGGAAATACAACTTACTGGTAAGCACACTTAGAATTACCTTTCAGGGTCAGTGCTGGGCTAAAAGATGCAGCAGTGGGTTCTCTCCTGATTACAGGTGAGTAAATCGGAATTCGTAGTTCTTCTGATTTTAGACAAATATTTGTACGTTTCAAAAATAGACACAGAAAATTTTCTGGTGAAAACCACACAATGGATTCTATGGAAGGAAATACAAGTTACTGGCAAGTACACTTAGAATTACTTTTCAGGGTCAGTGCTGGGCTAAAAGATGCAGCACTGGGTTCTCTCCTGATTACAGGTGATTACATCGGAATTCATAGTTCGGCTGATTTTAGAAGAATATTTGTACGTTTCAAAAATGGACACTTAGAAACTTTTCTGGTGAAAACCACACAATGGATTCCTATGGAAGGAAATACAAGTTACTGGTAAGTACACTTAGAATTACATTTCAGGGTCAGTGCTGGGCTACAAGATGCAGCACTGGGTTCTTTCCTGATTACAGGTGAGTACATCGGAATTCGTAGTTCGGCTGATTTTAGATGAATATTTGTACGTTTCAAAAATGGACACTTAGAAACTTTTCTGGTGAAAACCACACAATGGATTCCTATGGAAGGAAATACAAGTTACTGGTAAGTACACTTAGAATTACCTTTCAGGGTCAGTGCTGGGCTAAAAGATGCAGCAGTGAGTTCTCTCCTGATTACAGGTGAGTAAATCGGAATTCGTAGTTCGGCTGATTTTAGACAAATATTTGTACGTTTCAAAAATGGACACTTAGAAAATTTTCTGGTGAAAAGAAACCACACAATGGATTCCTATGGAAGGAAATACAAGTTACTGGTAAGTACACTTAGAATTACTTTTCAGGGTCAGTGCTTGGCTAAAAGATGCAGAACTGGGTTCTTTCCTGGTTACAGGTGAGTAAATCAGAATTCGTAGTCCGGCTGATTTTAGATGAATATTTGTACGTTTCAAAAATGGACACTTAGAAACTTTTCTGGTGAAAAGAAACCACACAATGGTTTCCTATGGAAGAAAATACAAGTTACTGGTAAGTACGCTTAGAATTACTTTTCAGTGTCAGTGCTGGGCTAAAAGATGCAGCACTAGGTTCTCTCCTGATAAAAGGTGAGTAAATCAGAATTCGTGTTCGGCTGATTTTAGTGGAATATTTGTACGTTTCAAAAATGGACACTTAGAAACTTTTCTGTTGAAAACCAAACAATGGATTCCTATGGAAGGAAATACAAGTTACTGGTAAGTACGCTTAGAATTTCTTTTCAGGGTCCGTGCTGGGCTAAAAGATGCAGCATTGTGTTCTCTCCTGATTACAGGTGAGTAAATCGGAATTCGTAGTTCGGCTGATTTTAGTGGAATGTTTGTACGTTTCAAAAATGGACACTTAGAAACTTTTTTGGTGAAAACCACTCAATGGATTCCTATAAAAGGAAATACAAGTTACTGGTAAGTACACTTAGAATTACCTTTCAGGGTCAGTGCAGGGCTAAAAGATGCAGCACTGGGTTCTCTCCTGATTACAGGTGATTATATCGGAATTCGTAGTTCGTCTGATTTTAGACAAATATTTGTACGTTTCAAAAATAGACACAGAAAAGTTTCTGGTGAAAACCACACAATGGATTCCTATGGAAGGAAATACCAGTTACTGGTAAGTACACTTAGAATTACTTTTCAGGGTCAGTGCTAGGCTAAAAGATGCAGCCCTGGGTTTTCTCCTGATAACAGGTGAGTACATCGGAATTCGTAGTTCTTCTGATCTTAGAGGACTATTTGTATGTTTCAAAATTGGACACTTGGAAACTTTTCTGGTGAAAATCACACAATGGATTCCTATGGAAGGAAATACAAGTTACTGGTAAGTACGCTTAGAATTACTTTTCAGTGTCAGTGCTGGGCTAAAAGATGCAGCACTGGGTTCTCTCCTGATAACAAGTGAGTAAATCGGAGTTCGTAGTTCGGCTGATCTTAGAGGAATATTTGTATGTTTCAAAATTGAACACTTGGAAACTTTTCTGGTGAAAATCACACAATGGATTCCTATGGAAGGAAATACAAGTTACTGGTAAGTACGCTTAGAATTACTTCTCAGGGTCAGTGCTGGGCTAAAAGATGCAGCACTGGGTTCTTTCCTGATTACAGGTGAGTTAATCGGAATTCGTAGTTCGGCTGATTTTAGAAGAATATTTGTACGTTTCAAAAATGGACCCTTAGAAACTTTTCTGGTGAAAACCACACAATGGATTCCTATGGAAGGAAATACAACTTACTGGTAAGCACACTTAGAATTACCTTTCAGGGTCAGCGCTGGGCTAAAAGATGCAGCAGTGGGTTCTCTCCTGATTACAGGTGAGTAAATCGGAATTCGTAGTTCGTCTGATTTTAGAAAAATATTTGTACCTTTCAAAAACTAGACAGAAAATTTTCTGGTGAAAATCACACAATGGATTCCTATGGAAGGAAATACAAGTTACTGGTAAGTTTGCTTTGAATTACTTTTCAGGGTCAGTGCTGGGCTAAAAGATGCAGCACTGGGTTCTCTCCTGATAACAGGTGAGTAAATCGGAATTCGTAGTTCGGCTGATTTTAGAGGAATATTTGTATGTTTCAAAATTGGACACTTAGAAACTTTTGGGGTGAAAACCACACAATGGATTCCTATGGAAGGAAATACAAGATACTGGTAAGCACACTTAGAATTACCTTTCAGGGTCAGTGCTGGGCTAAAAGATGCAGCAGTGGGTTCTTTCCTGATTACAGGTGAGTACATCGGAATTCGTAGTTCGGCTGATTTTAGAAGAATATTTGTACGTTTCAAAAATGGACTCTTAGAAACTTTTCTGGTGAAAACCACACAATGGATTCCTATGGAAGGAAATACAACTTACTGGTAAGCACACTTAGAATTACCTTTCAGGGTCAGTGCTGGGCTAAAAGATGCAGCAGTGGGTTCTCTCCTGATTACAGGTGAGTAAATCGGAATTCGTAGTTCTTCTGATTTTAGACAAATATTTGTACGTTTCAAAAATAGACACAGAAAATTTTCTGGTGAAAACCACACAATGGATTCCTATGGAAGGAAATACAAGTTACTGGCAAGTACACTTAGAATTACTTTTCAGGGTCAGTGCTGGGCTAAAAGATGCAGCACTGGGTTCTCTCCTGATTACAGGTGAGTACATCAGAATTCGTAGTTCGGCTGATTTTAGAAGAATATTTGTACGTTTCAAAAATGGACACTTAGAAACTTTTCTGGTGAAAACCACACAATGGATTCCTATGGAAGGAAATACAAGTTACTGGTAAGTATACTTAGAATTACATTTCAGGGTCAGTGCTGGGCTACAAGATGCAGCACTGGGTTCTTTCCTGATTACAGGTGAGTACATCGGAATTCGTAGTTCGGCTGATTTTAGATGAATATTTGTACGTTTCAAAAATGGACACTTAGAAACTTTTCTGGTGAAAACCACACAATGGATTCCTATGGAAGGAAATACAAGTTACTGGTAAGTACACTTAGAATTACCTTTCAGGGTCAGTGCTGGGCTAAAAGATGCAGCAGTGAGTTCTCTCCTGATTACAGGTGAGTAAATCGGAATTCGTAGTTCTTCTGATTTTAGACAAATATTTGTACGTTTCAAAAATAGACAGAAAATTTTCTGGTGAAAACCACACAATGGATTCCTATGGAAGGAAATACAAGTTACTGGCAAGTACACGTAGAATTACTTTTCAGGGTCAGTGCTGGGCTAAAAGATGCAGCACTGGGTTCTTTCCTGATTACAGGTGAGTTAATCGGAATTCGTAGTTCGGCTGATTTTAGAAGAATATTTGTACGTTTCAAAAATGGACCCTTAGAAACTTTTCTGGTGAAAACCACACAATGGATTCCTATGGAAGGAAATACAAGTTACTGGTAAGTACACTTAGAATTACCTTTCAGGGTCAGCGCTGGGCTAAAAGATGCAGCAGTGGGTTCTCTCCTGATTACAGGTGAGTAAATCGGAATTCGTAGTTCGTCTGATTTTAGAAAAATATTTGTACCTTTCAAAAACTAGACAGAAAATTTTCTGGTGAAAATCACACAATGGATTCCTATGGAAGGAAATACAAGTTACTGGTAAGTTTGCTTTGAATTACTTTTCAGGGTCAGTGCTGGGCTAAAAGATGCAGCACTGGGTTCTCTCCTGATAACAGGTGAGTAAATCGGAATTCGTAGTTCGGCTGATTTTAGAGGAATATTTGTATGTTTCAAAATTGGACACTTAGAAACTTTTGGGGTGAAAACCACACAATGGATTCCTATGGAAGGAAATACAAGATACTGGTAAGCACACTTAGAATTACCTTTCAGGGTCAGTGCTGGGCTAAAAGATGCAGCAGTGGGTTCTTTCCTGATTACAGGTGAGTACATCGGAATTCGTAGTTCGGCTGATTTTAGAAGAATATTTGTACGTTTCAAAAATGGACTCTTAGAAACTTTTCTGGTGAAAACCACACAATGGATTCCTATGGAAGGAAATACAACTTACTGGTAAGCACACTTAGAATTACCTTTCAGGGTCAGTGCTGGGCTAAAAGATGCAGCAGTGGGTTCTCTCCTGATTACAGGTGAGTAAATCGGAATTCGTAGTTCTTCTGATTTTAGACAAATATTTGTACATTTCAAAAATAGACACAGAAAATTTTCTGGTGAAAACCACACAATGGATTCCTATGGAAGGAAATACAAGTTACTGGCAAGTACACTTAGAATTACTTTTCAGGGTCAGTGCTGGGCTAAAAGATGCAGCACTGGGTTCTCTCCTGATTACAGGTGAGTACATCGGAATTCGTAGTTCGGCTGATTTTAGAAGAATATTTGTACGTTTTAAAAATGGACACTTAGAAACTTTTCTGGTGAAAACCACACAATGGATTCCTATGGAAGGAAATACAAGTTACTGGTAAGTATACTTAGAATTACATTTCAGGGTCAGTGCTGGGCTACAAGATGCAGCACTGGGTTCTTTCCTGATTACAGGTGAGTACATCGGAATTCGTAGTTCGGCTGATTTTAGATGAATATTTGTACGTTTCAAAAATGGACACTTAGAAACTTTTCTGGTGAAAACCACACAATGGATTCCTATGGAAGGAAATACAAGTTACTGGTAAGTACACTTAGAATTACCTTTCAGGGTCAGTGCTGGGCTAAAAGATGCAGCAGTGAGTTCTCTCCTGATTACAGGTGAGTAAATCGGAATTCGTAGTTCTTCTGATTTTAGACAAATATTTGTACGTTTCAAAAATAGACAGAAAATTTTCTGGTGAAAACCACACAATGGATTCCTATGGAAGGAAATACAAGTTACTGGCAAGTACACGTAGAATTACTTTTCAGGGTCAGTGCTGGGCTAAAAGATGCAGCACTGGGTTCTCTCCTGATTACAGGTGAGTACATCGGAATTCGTAGTTCGGCTGATTTTAGAAGAATATTTGTACGTTTCAAAAATGGACACTTAGAACTTTTTCTGGTGAAAACCACACAATGGATTCCTATGGAAGGAAATACAAGTTACTGGTAAGTACACTTAGAATTACATTTCAGGGTCAGTGCTGGGCTACAAGATGCAGCACTGGGTTCTTTCCTGATTACAGGTGAGTACATCGGAATTCGTAGTTTGGCTGATTTTAGATGAATATTTGTACGTTTCAAAAATGGACACTTAGAAACTTTTCTGGTGAAAAGAAACCACACAATGGATTCCTATGGAAGGAAATACAACTTACTGGTAAGTACACTTAGAATTACTTTTCAGGGTCAGTGCTTGGCTAAAAGATGCAGAACTGGGTTCTTTCCTGATTACAGGTGAGTAAATCGGAATTCGTTGTCCGGCTGATTTTAGATGAATATTTGTAAGTTTCAAAAATGGACACTTAGAAACTTTTCTAGTGAAAACCACACAATGGATTCCTATGGAAGGAAATACAAGTTACTGGTAAGTACACTTAGAATTACCTTTCAGGGTCAGTGCTGGGCTAAAAGATGCAGCACTGGGTTCTCTTCTGATTACAGGTGAGCAAATCAGAATTTGTAGATCGGCTGATTTTAGATGAATATTTGTACGTTTCAAAAATGGACACTTAGAAACTTTTCTTGTGAAAACCACACAATGGTTTCCTATGGAAGGAAATACAAGTTACTGGTAAGTACGCTTAGAATTACTTTTCAGTGTCAGTGCTGGGCTAAAAGATGCAGCACTGGGTTCTCTCCTGATAAAAGGTGAGTAAATCAGAATTCGTGTTCGGCTGATTTTAGAGGAATATTTATACGTTTCAAAATTGGACACTTAGAAACTTTTCTGTTGAAAACCAAACAATGGATTCCTATGGAAGGAAATACAAGTTACTGGTAAGTACGCTTAGAATTTCTTTTCAGGGTCCGTGCTGGGCTAAAAGATGCAGCACTGTGTTCTCTCCTGATTACAGGTGAGTAAATCGGAATTCGTAGTTCGGCTGATTTTAGTGGAATATTTGTACGTTTCAAAAATGGACACTTAGAAACTTTTTTGGTGAAAACCACACAATGGATTCCTATAAAAGGAAATACAAGGTACTGGTAAGTACACTTAGAATTACCTTTCAGGGTCAGTGCAGGGCTAAAAGATGCAGCACTGGGTTCTCTCCTGATTACAGGTGATTATATCGGAAATCGTAGTTCGTCTGATTTTAGACAAATATTTGTACGTTTCAAAAATAGACACAGAAAAGTTTCTGGTGAAAACCACACAATGGATTCCTATGGAAGGAAATACCAGTTACTGGTAAGTACACTTAGAATTACTTTTCAGGGTCAGTGCTAGGCTAAAAGATGCAGCCCTGGGTTTTCTCCTGATAACAGGTGAGTAAATCGGAATTCGTAGTTCTTCTGATCTTAGAGGACTATTTGTATGTTTCAAAATTGGACACTTGGAAACTTTTCTGGTGAAAATCACACAATGGATTCCGATGGAAGGAAATACAAGTTACTGGTAAGTACGCTTAGAATTACTTTTCAGTGTCAGTGCTGGGCTAAAAGATGCAGCACTGGGTTCTCTCCTGATAACAGGTGAGTAAATCGGAGTTCGGCTGATCTTAGAGGAATATTTGTATGTTTCAAAATTGAACACTTGGAAACTTTTCTGGTGAAAATCACACAATGGATTCCTATGGAAGGAAATACAAGTTACTGGTAAGTACGCTTAGAATTACTTCTCAGGGTCAGTGCTGGGCTAAAAGATGCAGCACTGGGTTCTTTCCTGATTACAGGTGAGTTAATCGGAATTCGTAGTTCGGCTGATTTTAGAAGAATATTTGTACGTTTCAAAAATGGACCCTTAGAAACTTTTCTGGTGAAAACCACACAATGGATTCCTATGGAAGGAAATACAAGTTACTGGTAAGTACACTTAGAATTACCTTTCAGGGTCAGCGCTGGGCTAAAAGATGCAGCATTGGGTTCTCTCCTGATTACAGGTGATTATATCGGAATTCGTAGTTCGTCTGATTTTAGACAAATATTTGTACGTTTCAAAAATAGACACAGAAAAGTTTCTGGTGAAAACCACACAATGGATTCCTATGGAAGGAAATACCAGTTACTGGTAAGTACACTTAGAATTACTTTTCAGGGTCAGTGCTAGGCTAAAAGATGCAGCCCTGGGTTTTCTCCTGATAACAGGTGAGTAAATCGGAATTCGTAGTTCTTCTGATCTTAGAGGACTATTTGTATGTTTCAAAATTGGACACTTGGAAACTTTTCTGGTGAAAATCACACAATGGATTCGTATGGAAGGAAATACAAGTTACTGGTAAGTACGCTTAGAATTACTTTTCAGTGTCAGTGCTGGGCTAAAAGATGCAGCACTGGGTTCTCTCCTGATAACAGGTGAGTAAATCGGAGTTCGTAGTTCGGCTGATCTTAGAGGAATATTTGTATGTTTCAAAATTGAACACTTGGAAACTTTTCTGGTGAAAATCACACAATGGATTCCTATGGAAGGAAATACAAGTTACTGGTAAGTACGCTTAGAATTACTTCTCAGGGTCAGTGCTGGGCTAAAAGATGCAGCACTGGGTTCTTTCCTGATTACAGGTGAGTTAATCGGAATTCGTAGTTCGGCTGATTTTAGAAGAATATTTGTACGTTTCAAAAATGGACCCTTAGAAACTTTTCTGGTGAAAACCACACAATGGATTCCTATGGAAGGAAATACAAGTTACTGGTAAGTACACTTAGAATTACCTTTCAGGGTCAGCGCTGGGCTAAAAGATGCAGCAGTGGGTTCTCTCCTGATTACAGGTGAGTAAATCGGAATTCGTAGTTCGTCTGATTTTAGAAAAATATTTGTACGTTTCAAAAACTAGACAGAAAATTTTCTGGTGAAAATCACACAATGGATTCCTATGGAAGGAAATACAAGTTACTGGTAAGTTTGCTTTGAATTACTTTTCAGGGTCAGTGCTGGGCTAAAAGATGCAGCACTGGGTTCTCTCCTGATAACAGGTGAGTAAATCGGAATTCGTAGTTCGGCTGATTTTAGAGGAATATTTGTATGTTTCAAAATTGGACACTTAGAAACTTTTGGGGTGAAAACCACACAATGGATTCCTATGGAAGGAAATACAAGATACTGGTAAGCACACTTAGAATTACCTTTCAGGGTCAGTGCTGGGCTAAAAGATGCAGCAGTGGGTTCTTTCCTGATTACAGGTGAGTACATCGGAATTCGTAGTTCGGCTGATTTTAGAAGAATATTTGTACGTTTCAAAAATGGACTCTTAGAAACTTTTCTGGTGAAAACCACACAATGGATTCCTATGGAAGGAAATACAACTTACTGGTAAGCACACTTAGAATTACCTTTCAGGGTCAGTGCTGGGCTAAAAGATGCAGCAGTGGGTTCTCTCCTGATTACAGGTGAGTAAATCGGAATTCGTAGTTCTTCTGATTTTAGACAAATATTTGTACGTTTCAAAAATAGACACAGAAAATTTTCTGGTGAAAACCACACAATGGATTCCTATGGAAGGAAATACAAGTTACTGGCAAGTACACTTAGAATTACTTTTCAGGGTCAGTGCTGGGCTAAAAGATGCAGCACTGGGTTCTCTCCTGATTACAGGTGAGTACATCGGAATTCATAGTTCGGCTGATTTTAGAAGAATATTTGTACGTTTCAAAAATGGACACTTAGAAACTTTTCTGGTGAAAACCACACAATGGATTCCTATGGAAGGAAATACAAGTTACTGGTAAGTACACTTAGAATTACATTTCAGGGTCAGTGCTGGGCTACAAGATGCAGCACTGGGTTCTTTCCTGATTACAGGTGAGTACATCGGAATTCGTAGTTCGGCTGATTTTAGATGAATATTTGTACGTTTCAAAAATGGACACTTAGAAACTTTTCTGGTGAAAACCACACAATGGATTCCTATGGAAGGAAATACAAGTTACTGGTAAGTACACTTAGAATTACCTTTCAGGGTCAGTGCTGGGCTAAAAGATGCAGCAGTGAGTTCTCTCCTGATTACAGGTGAGTAAATCGGAATTCGTAGTTCTTCTGATTTTAGACAAATATTTGTACGTTTCAAAAATAGACAGAAAATTTTCTGGTGAAAACCACACAATGGATTCCTATGGAAGGAAATACAAGTTACTGGCAAGTACACTTAGAATTACTTTTCAGGGTCAGTGCTGGGCTAAAAGATGCAGCACTGGGTTCTCTCCTGATTACAGGTGAGTACATCGGAATTCATAGTTCGGCTGATTTTAGAAGAATATTTGTACGTTTCAAAAATGGACACTTAGAAACTTTTCTGGTGAAAACCACACAATGGATTCCTATGGAAGGAAATACAAGTTATTGGTAAGTACACTTAGAATTACATTTCAGGGTCAGTGCTGGGCTACAAGATGCAGCACTGGGTTCTTTCCTGATTACAGGTGAGTACATCGGAATTCGTAGTTCGGCTGATTTTAGATGAATATTTGTACGTTTCAAAAATAGACACTTAGAAACTTTTCTGGTGAAAACCACACAATGGATTCCTATGGAAGGAAATACAAGTTACTGGTAAGTACACTTAGAATTACCTTTCAGGGTCAGTGCTGGGCTAAAAGATGCAGCAGTGAGTTCTCTCCTGATTACAGGTGAGTAAATCGGAATTCGTAGTTCGGCTGATTTTAGACAAATATTTGTACGTTTCAAAAATGGACACTTAGAAAATTTTCTGGTGAAAAGAAACCACACAATGGATTCCTATGGAAGGAAATACAAGTTACTGGTAAGTACGCTTAGAATTACTTTTCAGTGTCAGTGCTGGGCTAAAAGATGCAGCACTGGGTTCTCTCCTGATAAAAGGTGAGTAAATCAGAATTCGTGTTCGGCTGATTTTAGAGGAATATTTATACGTTTCAAAATTGGACACTTAGAAACTTTTCTGTTGAAAACCAAACAATGGATTCCTATGGAAGGAAATACAAGTTACTGGTAAGTACGCTTAGAATTTCTTTTCAGGGTCCGTGCTGGGCTAAAAGATGCAGCACTGTGTTCTCTCCTGATTACAGGTGAGTAAATCGGAATTCGTAGTTCGGCTGATTTTAGTGGAATATTTGTACGTTTCAAAAATGGACACTTAGAAACTTTTTTGGTGAAAACCACACAATGGATTCCTATAAAAGGAAATACAAGTTACTGGTAAGTACACTTAGAATTACCTTTCAGGGTCAGTGCAGGGCTAAAAGATGCAGCACTGGGTTCTCTCCTGATTACAGGTGATTATATCGGAATTCGTAGTTCGTCTGATTTTAGACAAATATTTGTACGTTTGAAAAATAGACACAGAAAAGTTTCTGGTGAAAACCACACAATGGATTCCTATGGAAGGAAATACCAGTTACTGGTAAGTACACTTAGAATTACTTTTCAGGGTCAGTGCTAGGCTAAAAGATGCAGCCCTGGGTTTTCTCCTGATAACGGGTGAGTAAATCGGAATTCGTAGTTCTTCTGATCTTAGAGGACTATTTGTATGTTTCAAAATTGGACACTTGGAAACTTTTCTGGTGAAAATCACACAATGGATTCCTATGGAAGGAAATACAAGTTACTGGTAAGTACGCTTAGAATTACTTTTCAGTGTCAGTGCTGGGCTAAAAGATGCAGCACTGGGTTCTCTCCTGATAACAGGTGAGTAAATCGGAGTTCGTAGTTCGGCTGATCTTAGAGGAATATTTGTATGTTTCAAAATTGAACACTTGGAAACTTTTCTGGTGAAAATCACACAATGGATTCCTATGGAAGGAAATACAAGTTACTGGTAAGTACACTTAGAATTACCTTTCAGGGTCAGCGCTGGGCTAAAAGATGCAGCAGTGGGTTCTCTCCTGATTACAGGTGAGTAAATCGGAATTCGTAGTTCGTCTGATTTTAGAAAAATATTTGTACGTTTCAAAAACTAGACAGAAAATTTTCTGGTGAAAATCACACAATGGATTCCTATGGAAGGAAATACAAGTTACTGGTAAGTTTGCTTTGAATTACTTTTCAGGGTCAGTGCTGGGCTAAAAGATGCAGCACTGGGTTCTCTCCTGATAACAGGTGAGTAAATCGGAATTCGTAGTTCGGCTGATTTTAGAGGAATATTTGTACGTTTCAAAAATGGACACTTAGAAACTTTTCTGGTGAAAACCACACAATGGATTCCTATGGAAGGAAATACAAGTTACTGGTAAGTACACTTAGAATTACATTTCAGGGTCAGTGCTGGGCTACAAGATGCAGCACTGGGTTCTTTCCTGATTACAGGTGAGTACATCGGAATTCGTAATTCGGCTGATTTTAGATGAATATTTGTACGTTTCAAAAATGGACCCTTAGAAACTTTTCTGGTGAAAACCACACAATGGATTCCTATGGAAGGAAATACAAGTTACTGGTAAGTACACTTAGAATTACCTTTCAGGGTCAGCGCTGGGCTAAAAGATGCAGCAGTGGGTTCTCTCCTGATTACAGGTGAGTAAATCGGAATTCGTAGTTCGTCTGATTTTAGAAAAATATTTGTACGTTTCAAAAACTAGACAGAAAATTTTCTGGTGAAAATCACACAATGGATTCCTATGGAAGGAAATACAAGTTACTGGTAAGTTTGCTTTGAATTACTTTTCAGGGTCAGTGCTGGGCTAAAAGATGCAGCACTGGGTTCTCTCCTGATAACAGGTGAGTAAATCGGAATTCGTAGTTCGGCTGATTTTAGAGGAATATTTGTATGTTTCAAAATTGGACACTTAGAAACTTTTGGGGTGAAAACCACACAATGGATTCCTATGGAAGGAAATACAAGATACTGGTAAGCACACTTAGAATTACCTTTCAGGGTCAGTGCTGGGCTAAAAGATGCAGCAGTGGGTTCTTTCCTGATTACAGGTGAGTACATCGGAATTCGTAGTTCGGCTGATTTTAGAAGAATATTTGTACGTTTCAAAAATGGACTCTTAGAAACTTTTCTGGTGAAAACCACACAATGGATTCCTATGGAAGGAAATACAACTTACTGGTAAGCACACTTAGAATTACCTTTCAGGGTCAGTGCTGGGCTAAAAGATGCAGCAGTGGGTTCTCTCCTGATTACAGGTGAGTAAATCGGAATTCGTAGTTCTTCTGATTTTAGACAAATATTTGTACGTTTCAAAAATAGACACAGAAAATTTTCTGGTGAAAACCACACAATGGATTCCTATGGAAGGAAATACAAGTTACTGGCAAGTACACTTAGAATTACTTTTCAGGGTCAGTGCTGGGCTAAAAGATGCAGCACTGGGTTCTCTCCTGATTACAGGTGAGTACATCGGAATTCATAGTTCGGCTGATTTTAGAAGAATATTTGTACGTTTCAAAAATGGACACTTAGAAACTTTTCTGGTGAAAACCACACAATGGATTCCTATGGAAGGAAATACAAGTTACTGGTAAGTACACTTAGAATTACATTTCAGGGTCAGTGCTGGGCTACAAGATGCAGCACTGGGTTCTTTCCTGATTACAGGTGAGTACATCGGAATTCGTAGTTCGGCTGATTTTAGATGAATATTTGTACGTTTCAAAAATGGACACTTAGAAACTTTTCAGGTGAAAACCACACAATGGATTCCTATGGAAGGAAATACAAGTTACTGGTAAGTACACTTAGAATTACCTTTCAGGGTCAGTGCTGGGCTAAAAGATGCAGCAGTGAGTTCTCTCCTGATTACAGGTGAGTAAATCGGAATTCGTAGTTCGGCTGATTTTAGACAAATATTTGTACGTTTCAAAAATGGACACTTAGAAAATTTTCTGGTGAAAAGAAACCACACAATGGATTCCTATGGAAGGAAATACAAGTTACTGGTAAGTACACTTAGAATTACTTTTCAGGGTCAGTGCTTGGCTAAAAGATGCAGAACTGGGTTCTTTCCTGATTACAGGTGAGTAAATCAGAATTCGTAGTCCGGCTGATTTTAGATGAATATTTGTACGTTTCAAAAATGGACACTTAGAAACTTTTCTGGTGAAAAGAAACCACACAATGGTTTCCTATGGAAGAAAATACAAGTTACTGGTAAGTACGCTTAGAATTACTTTTCAGTGTCAGTGCTGGGCTAAAAGATGCAGCACTGGGTTCTCTCCTGATAAAAGGTGAGTAAATCAGAATTCGTGTTCGGCTGATTTTAGTGGAATATTTGTAAGTTTCAAAAATGGACACTTAGAAACTTTTCTAGTGAAAACCACACAATGGATTCCTATGGAAGGAAATACAAGTTACTGGTAAGTACACTTAGAATTACCTTTCAGGGTCAGTGCTGGGCTAAAAGATGCAGCACTGGGTTCTCTTCTGATTACAGGTGAGCAAATCAGAATTTGTAGATCGGCTGATTTTAGATGAATATTTGTACGTTTCAAAAATGGACACTTAGAAACTTTTCTTGTGAAAACCACACAATGGTTTCCTATGGAAGGAAATACAAGTTACTGGTAAGTACGCTTAGAATTACTTTTCAGTGTCAGTGCTGGGCTAAAAGATGCAGCACTGGGTTCTCTCCTGATAAAAGGTGAGTAAATCAGAATTCGTGTTCGGCTGATTTTAGAGGAATATTTATACGTTTCAAAATTGGACACTTAGAAACTTTTCTGTTGAAAACCAAACAATGGATTCCTATGGAAGGAAATACAAGTTACTGGTAAGTACGCTTAGAATTTCTTTTCAGGGTCCGTGCTGGGCTAAAAGATGCAGCACTGTGTTCTCTCCTGGTTACAGGTGAGTAAATCGGAATTCGTAGTTCGGCTGATTTTAGTGGAATATTTGTACGTTTCAAAAATGGACACTTAGAAACTTTTTTGGTGAAAACCACACAATGGATTCCTATAAAAGGAAATACAAGGTACTGGTAAGTACACTTAGAATTACCTTTCAGGGTCAGTGCAGGGCTAAAAGATGCAGCACTGGGTTCTCTCCTGATTACAGGTGATTATATCGGAATTCGTAGTTCGTCTGATTTTAGACAAATATTTGTACGTTTCAAAAATAGACACAGAAAAGTTTCTGGTGAAAACCACACAATGGATTCCTATGGAAGGAAATACCAGTTACTGGTAAGTACACTTAGAATTACTTTTCAGGGTCAGTGCTAGGCTAAAAGATGCAGCCCTGGGTTTTCTCCTGATAACAGGTGAGTAAATCGGAATTCGTAGTTCTTCTGATCTTAGAGGACTATTTGTATGTTTCAAAATTGGACACTTGGAAACTTTTCTGGTGAAAATCACACAATGGATTCCTATGGAAGGAAATACAAGTTACTGGTAAGTACGCTTAGAATTACTTTTCAGTGTCAGTGCTGGGCTAAAAGATGCAGCACTGGGTTCTCTCCTGATAACAGGTGAGTAAATCGGAGTTCGTAGTTCGGCTGATCTTAGAGGAATATTTGTATGTTTCAAAATTGAACACTTGGAAACTTTTCTGGTGAAAATCACACAATGGATTCCTATGGAAGGAAATACAAGTTACTGGTAAGTACGCTTAGAATTTTTTCTCAGGGTCAGTGCTGGGCTAAAAGATGCAGCACTGGGTTCTTTCCTGATTACAGGTGAGTTAATCGGAATTCGTAGTTCAGCTGATTTTAGAAGAATATTTGTACGTTTCAAAAATGGACCCTTAGAAACTTTTCTGGTGAAAACCACACAATGGATTCCTATGGAAGGAAATACAAGTTACTGGTAAGTACACTTAGAATTACCTTTCAGGGTCAGCGCTGGGCTAAAAGATGCAGCAGTGGGTTCTCTCCTGCTTACAGGTGAGTAAATCGGAATTCGTAGTTCGTCTGATTTTAGAAAAATATTTGTACGTTTCAAAAACTAGACAGAAAATTTTCTGGTGAAAATCACACAATGGATTCCTATGGAAGGAAATACAAGTTACTGGTAAGTTTGCTTTGAATTACTTTTCAGGGTCAGTGCTGGGCTAAAAGATGCAGCACTGGGTTCTCTCCTGATAACAGGTGAGTAAATCGGAATTCGTAGTTCGGCTGATTTTAGAGGAATATTTGTATGTTTCAAAATTGGACACTTAGAAACTTTTGGGGTGAAAACCACACAATGGATTCCTATGGAAGGAAATACAAGATACTGGTAAGCACACTTAGAATTACCTTTCAGGGTCAGTGCTGGGCTAAAAGATGCAGCAGTGGGTTCTTTCCTGATTACAGGTGAGTACATCGGAATTCGTAGTTCGGCTGATTTTAGAAGAATATTTGTACGTTTCAAAAATGGACTCTTAGAAACTTTTCTGGTGAAAACCACACAATGGATTCCTATGGAAGGAAATACAACTTACTGGTAAGCACACTTAGAATTACCTTTCAGGGTCAGTGCTGGGCTAAAAGATGCAGCAGTGGGTTCTCTCCTGATTACAGGTGAGTAAATCGGAATTCGTAGTTCTTCTGATTTTAGACAAATATTTGTACGTTTCAAAAATAGACACAGAAAATTTTCTGGTGAAAACCACACAATGGATTCCTATGGAAAAAAATACAAGTTACTGGCAAGTACACTTAGAATTACTTTTCAGGGTCAGTGCTGGGCTAAAAGATGCAGCACTGGGTTCTCTCCTGATTACAGGTGAGTACATCGGAATTCATAGTTCGGCTGATTTTAGAAGAATATTTGTACGTTTCAAAAATGGACACTTAGAAACTTTTCTGGTGAAAACCACACAATGGATTCCTATGGAAGGAAATACAAGTTACTGGTAAGTACACTTAGAATTACATTTCAGGGTCAGTGCTGGGCTACAAGATGCAGCACTGGGTTCTTTCCTGATTACAGGTGAGTACATCGGAATTCGTAGTTCGGCTGATTTTAGATGAATATTTGTACGTTTCAAAAATGGACACTTAGAAACTTTTCAGGTGAAAACCACACAATGGATTCCTATGGAAGGAAATACAAGTTACTGGTAAGTACACTTAGAATTACCTTTCAGGGTCAGTGCTGGGCTAAAAGATGCAGCAGTGAGTTCTCTCCTGATTACAGGTGAGTAAATCGGAATTCGTAGTTCGGCTGATTTTAGACAAATATTTGTACGTTTCAAAAATGGACACTTAGAAAATTTTCTGGTGAAAAGAAACCACACAATGGATTCCTATGGAAGGAAATACAAGTTACTGGTAAGTACACTTAGAATTACTTTTCAGGGTCAGTGCTTGGCTAAAAGATGCAGAACTGGGTTCTTTCCTGATTACAGGTGAGTAAATCAGAATTCGTAGTCCGGCTGATTTTAGATGAATATTTGTACGTTTCAAAAATGGACACTTAGAAACTTTTCTGGTGAAAAGAAACCACACAATGGTTTCCTATGGAAGAAAATACAAGTTACTGGTAAGTACGCTTAGAATTACTTTTCAGTGTCAGTGCTGGGCTAAAAGATGCAGCACTGGGTTCTCTCCTGATAAAAGGTGAGTAAATCAGAATTCGTGTTCGGCTGATTTTAGTGGAATATTTGTAAGTTTCAAAAATGGACACTTAGAAACTTTTCTAGTGAAAACCACACAATGGATTCCTATGGAAGGAAATACAAGTTACTGGTAAGTACACTTAGAATTACCTTTCAGGGTCAGTGCTGGGCTAAAAGATGCAGCACTGGGTTCTCTTCTGATTACAGGTGAGCAAATCAGAATTTGTAGATCGGCTGATTTTAGATGAATATTTGTACGTTTCAAAAATGGACACTTAGAAACTTTTCTTGTGAAAACCACACAATGGTTTCCTATGGAAGGAAATACAAGTTACTGGTAAGTACGCTTAGAATTACTTTTCAGTGTCAGTGCTGGGCTAAAAGATGCAGCACTGGGTTCTCTCCTGATAAAAGGTGAGTAAATCAGAATTCGTGTTCGGCTGATTTTAGAGGAATATTTATACGTTTCAAAATTGGACACTTAGAAACTTTTCTGTTGAAAACCAAACAATGGATTCCTATGGAAGGAAATACAAGTTACTGGTAAGTACGCTTAGAATTTCTTTTCAGGGTCCGTGCTGGGCTAAAAGATGCAGCACTGTGTTCTCTCCTGGTTACAGGTGAGTAAATCGGAATTCGTAGTTCGGCTGATTTTAGTGGAATATTTGTACGTTTCAAAAATGGACACTTAGAAACTTTTTTGGTGAAAACCACACAATGGATTCCTATAAAAGGAAATACAAGGTACTGGTAAGTACACTTAGAATTACCTTTCAGGGTCAGTGCAGGGCTAAAAGATGCAGCACTGGGTTCTCTCCTGATTACAGGTGATTATATCGGAATTCGTAGTTCGTCTGATTTTAGACAAATATTTGTACGTTTCAAAAATAGACACAGAAAAGTTTCTGGTGAAAACCACACAATGGATTCCTATGGAAGGAAATACCAGTTACTGGTAAGTACACTTAGAATTACTTTTCAGGGTCAGTGCTAGGCTAAAAGATGCAGCCCTGGGTTTTCTCCTGATAACAGGTGAGTAAATCGGAATTCGTAGTTCTTCTGATCTTAGAGGACTATTTGTATGTTTCAAAATTGGACACTTGGAAACTTTTCTGGTGAAAATCACACAATGGATTCCTATGGAAGGAAATACAAGTTACTGGTAAGTACGCTTAGAATTACTTTTCAGTGTCAGTGCTGGGCTAAAAGATGCAGCACTGGGTTCTCTCCTGATAACAGGTGAGTAAATCGGAGTTCGTAGTTCGGCTGATCTTAGAGGAATATTTGTATGTTTCAAAATTGAACACTTGGAAACTTTTCTGGTGAAAATCACACAATGGATTCCTATGGAAGGAAATACAAGTTACTGGTAAGTACGCTTAGAATTTTTTCTCAGGGTCAGTGCTGGGCTAAAAGATGCAGCACTGGGTTCTTTCCTGATTACAGGTGAGTTAATCGGAATTCGTAGTTCAGCTGATTTTAGAAGAATATTTGTACGTTTCAAAAATGGACCCTTAGAAACTTTTCTGGTGAAAACCACACAATGGATTCCTATGGAAGGAAATACAAGTTACTGGTAAGTACACTTAGAATTACCTTTCAGGGTCAGCGCTGGGCTAAAAGATGCAGCAGTGGGTTCTCTCCTGCTTACAGGTGAGTAAATCGGAATTCGTAGTTCGTCTGATTTTAGAAAAATATTTGTACGTTTCAAAAACTAGACAGAAAATTTTCTGGTGAAAATCACACAATGGATTCCTATGGAAGGAAATACAAGTTACTGGTAAGTTTGCTTTGAATTACTTTTCAGGGTCAGTGCTGGGCTAAAAGATGCAGCACTGGGTTCTCTCCTGATAACAGGTGAGTAAATCGGAATTCGTAGTTCGGCTGATTTTAGAGGAATATTTGTATGTTTCAAAATTGGACACTTAGAAACTTTTGGGGTGAAAACCACACAATGGATTCCTATGGAAGGAAATACAAGATACTGGTAAGCACACTTAGAATTACCTTTCAGGGTCAGTGCTGGGCTAAAAGATGCAGCAGTGGGTTCTTTCCTGATTACAGGTGAGTACATCGGAATTCGTAGTTCGGCTGATTTTAGAAGAATATTTGTACGTTTCAAAAATGGACTCTTAGAAACTTTTCTGGTGAAAACCACACAATGGATTCCTATGGAAGGAAATACAACTTACTGGTAAGCACACTTAGAATTACCTTTCAGGGTCAGTGCTGGGCTAAAAGATGCAGCAGTGGGTTCTCTCCTGATTACAGGTGAGTAAATCGGAATTCGTAGTTCTTCTGATTTTAGACAAATATTTGTACGTTTCAAAAATAGACACAGAAAATTTTCTGGTGAAAACCACACAATGGATTCCTATGGAAGGAAATACAAGTTACTGGCAAGTACACTTAGAATTACTTTTCAGGGTCAGTGCTGGGCTAAAAGATGCAGCACTGGGTTCTCTCCTGATTACAGGTGAGTACATCGGAATTCATAGTTCGGCTGATTTTAGAAGAATATTTGTACGTTTCAAAAATGGACACTTAGAAACTTTTCTGGTGAAAACCACACAATGGATTCCTATGGAAGGAAATACAAGTTACTGGTAAGTACACTTAGAATTACATTTCAGGGTCAGTGCTGGGCTACAAGATGCAGCACTGGGTTCTTTCCAGATTACAGGTGAGTACATCGGAATTCGTAGTTCGGCTGATTTTAGATGAATATTTGTACGTTTCAAAAATGGACACTTAGAAACTTTTCTGGTGAAAACCACACAATGGATTCCTATGGAAGGAAATACAAGTTACTGGTAAGTACACTTAGAATTACCTTTCAGGGTCAGTGCTGGGCTAAAAGATGCAGCAGTGAGTTCTCTCCTGATTACAGGTGAGTAAATCGGAATTCGTAGTTCGGCTGATTTTAGACAAATATTTGTACGTTTCAAAAATGGACACTTAGAAAATTTTCTGGTGAAAAGAAACCACACAATGGATTCCTATGGAAGGAAATACAAGTTACTGGTAAGTACACTTAGAATTACTTTTCAGGGTCAGTGCTTGGCTAAAAGATGCAGAACTGGGTTCTTTCCTGATTACAGGTGAGTAAATCAGAATTCATAGTCCGGCTGATTTTAGATGAATATTTGTACGTTTCAAAAATGGACACTTAGAAACTTTTCTGGTGAAAAGAAACCACACAATGGTTTCCTATGGAAGAAAATACAAGTTACTGGTAAGTACGCTTAGAATTACTTTTCAGTGTCAGTGCTGGGCTAAAAGATGCAGCACTGGGTTCTCTCCTGATAAAAGGTGAGTAAATCAGAATTCGTGTTCGGCTGATTTTAGTGGAATATTTGTAAGTTTCAAAAATGGACACTTAGAAACTTTTCTAGTGAAAACCACACAATGGATTCCTATGGAAGGAAATACAAGTTACTGGTAAGTACACTTAGAATTACCTTTCAGGGTCAGTGCTGGGCTAAAAGATGCAGCACTGGGTTCTCTTCTGATTACAGGTGAGCAAATCAGAATTTGTAGATCGGCTGATTTTAGATGAATATTTGTACGTTTCAAAAATGGACACTTAGAAACTTTTCTTGTGAAAACCACACAATGGTTTCCAATGGAAGGAAATACAAGTTACTGGTAAGTACGCTTAGAATTACTTTTCAGTGTCAGTGCTGGGCTAAAAGATGCAGCACTGGGTTCTCTCCTGATAAAAGGTGAGTAAATCAGAATTCGTGTTCGGCTGATTTTAGAGGAATATTTATACGTTTCAAAATTGGACACTTAGAAACTTTTCTGTTGAAAACCAAACAATGGATTCCTATGGAAGGAAATACAAGTTACTGGTAAGTACGCTTAGAATTTCTTTTCAGGGTCCGTGCTGGGCTAAAAGATGCAGCACTGTGTTCTCTCCTGATTACAGGTGAGTAAATCGGAATTCGTAGTTCGGCTGATTTTAGTGGAATATTTGTACGTTTCAAAAATGGACACTTAGAAACTTTTTTGGTGAAAACCACACAATGGATTCCTATAAAAGGAAATACAAGGTACTGGTAAGTACACTTAGAATTACCTTTCAGGGTCAGTGCAGGGCTAAAAGATGCAGCACTGGGTTCTCTCCTGATTACAGGTGATTATATCGGAATTCGTAGTTCGTCTGATTTTAGACAAATATTTGTACGTTTCAAAAATAGACACAGAAAAGTTTCTGGTGAAAACCACACAATGGATTCCTATGGAAGGAAATACCAGTTACTGGTAAGTACACTTAGAATTACTTTTCAGGGTCAGTGCTAGGCTAAAAGATGCAGCCCTGGGTTTTCTCCTGATAACAGGTGAGTAAATCGGAATTCGTAGTTCTTCTGATCTTAGAGGACTATTTGTATGTTTCAAAATTGGACACTTGGAAACTTTTCTGGTGAAAATCACACAATGGATTCCTATGGAAGGAAATACAAGTTACTGGTAAGTACGCTTAGAATTACTTTTCAGTGTCAGTGCTGGGCTAAAAGATGCAGCACTGGGTTCTCTCCTGATAACAGGTGAGTAAATCGGAGTTCGTAGTTCGGCTGATCTTAGAGGAATATTTGTATGTTTCAAAATTGAACACTTGGAAACTTTTCTGGTGAAAATCACACAATGGATTCCTATGGAAGGAAATACAAGTTACTGGTAAGTACGCTTAGAATTACTTCTCAGGGTCAGTGCTGGGCTAAAAGATGCAGCACTGGGTTCTTTCCTGATTACAGGTGAGTTAATCGGAATTCGTAGTTCGGCTGATTTTAGAAGAATATTTGTACGTTTCAAAAATGGACCCTTAGAAACTTTTCTGGTGAAAACCACACAATGGATTCCTATGGAAGGAAATACAAGTTACTGGTAAGTACACTTAGAATTACCTTTCAGGGTCAGCGCTGGGCTAAAAGATGCAGCAGTGGGTTCTCTCCTGATTACAGGTGAGTAAATCGGAATTCGTAGTTCGTCTGATTTTAGAAAAATATTTGTACGTTTCAAAAACTAGACAGAAAATTTTCTGGTGAAAATCACACAATGGATTCCTATGGAAGGAAATACAAGTTACTGGTAAGTTTGCTTTGAATTACTTTTCAGGGTCAGTGCTGGGCTAGAAGATGCAGCACTGGGTTCTCTCCTGATAACAGGTGAGTAAATCGGAATTCGTAGTTCGGCTGATTTTAGAGGAATATTTGTATGTTTCAAAATTGGACACTTAGAAACTTTTGGGGTGAAAACCACACAATGGATTCCTATGGAAGGAAATACAAGATACTGGTAAGCACACTTAGAATTACCTTTCAGGGTCAGTGCTGGGCTAAAAGATGCAGCAGTGGGTTCTTTCCTGATTACAGGTGAGTACATCGGAATTCGTAGTTCGGCTGATTTTAGAAGAATATTTGTACGTTTCAAAAATGGACTCTTAGAAACTTTTCTGGTGAAAACCACACAATGGATTCCTATGGAAGGAAATACAACTTACTGGTAAGCACACTTAGAATTACCTTTCAGGGTCAGTGCTGGGCTAAAAGATGCAGCAGTGGGTTCTCTCCTGATTACAGGTGAGTAAATCGGAATTCGTAGTTCTTCTGATTTTAGACAAATATTTGTACGTTTCAAAAATAGACACAGAAAATTTTCTGGTGAAAACCACACAATGGATTCCTATGGAAGGAAATACAAGTTACTAGCAAGTACACTTAGAATTACTTTTCAGGGTCAGTGCTGGGCTAAAAGATGCAGCACTGGGTTCTCTCCTGATTACAGGTGAGTACATCGGAATTCATAGTTCGGCTGATTTTAGAAGAATATTTGTACGTTTCAAAAATGGACACTTAGAAACTTTTCTGGTGAAAACCACACAATGGATTCCTATGGAAGGAAATACAAGTTACTGGTAAGTACACTTAGAATTACATTTCAGGGTCAGTGCTGGGCTACAAGATGCAGCACTGGGTTCTTTCCTGATTACAGGTGAGTACATCGGAATTCGTAGTTCGGCTGATTTTAGATGAATATTTGTACGTTTCAAAAATGGACACTTAGAAACTTTTCTGGTGAAAACCACACAATGGATTCCTATGGAAGGAAATACAAGTTACTGGTAAGTACACTTAGAATTACCTTTCAGGGTCAGTGCTGGGCTAAAAGATGCAGCAGTGAGTTCTCTCCTGATTACAGGTGAGTAAATCGGAATTCGTAGTTCTTCTGATTTTAGACAAATATTTGTACGTTTCAAAAATAGACAGAAAATTTTCTGGTGAAAACCACACAATGGATTCCTATGGAAGGAAATAAAAGTTACTGGCAAGTACACTTAGAATTACTTTTCAGGGTCAGTGCTGGGCTAAAAGATGCAGCACTGGGTTCTCTCCTGATTACAGGTGAGTACATCGGAATTCATAGTTCGGCTGATTTTAGAAGAATATTTGTACGTTTCAAAAATGGACACTTAGAAACTTTTCTGGTGAAAACCACACAATGGATTCCTATGGAAGGAAATACAAGTTACTGGTAAGTACACTTAGAATTACATTTCAGGGTCAGTGCTGGGCTACAAGATGCAGCACTGGGTTCTTTCCTGATTACAGGTGAGTACATCGGAATTCGTAGTTCGGCTGATTTTAGATGAATATTTGTACGTTTCAAAAATAGACACTTAGAAACTTTTCTGGTGAAAACCACACAATGGATTCCTATGGAAGGAAATACAAGTTACTGGTAAGTACACTTAGAATTACCTTTCAGGGTCAGTGCTGGGCTAAAAGATGCAGCAGTGAGTTCTCTCCTGATTACAGGTGAGTAAATCGGAATTCGTAGTTCGGCTGATTTTAGACAAATATTTGTACGTTTCAAAAATGGACACTTAGAAAATTTTCTGGTGAAAAGAAACCACACAATGGATTCCTATGGAAGGAAATACAAGTTACTGGTAAGTACACTTAGAATTACTTTTCAGGGTCAGTGCTTGGCTAAAAGATGCAGAACTGGGTTCTTTCCTGATTACAGGTGAGTAAATCAGAATTCGTAGTCCGGCTGATTTTAGATGAATATTTGTACGTTTCAAAAATGGACACTTAGAAACTTTTCTGGTGAAAAGAAACCACACAATGGTTTCCTATGGAAGAAAATACAAGTTACTGGTAAGTACGCTTAGAATTACTTTTCAGTGTCAGTGCTGGGCTAAAAGATGCAGCACTGGGTTCTCTCCTGATAAAAGGTGAGTAAATCAGAATTCGTGTTCGGCTGATTTTAGAGGAATATTTATACGTTTCAAAATTGGACACTTAGAAACTTTTCTGTTGAAAACCAAACAATGGATTCCTATGGAAGGAAATACAAGTTACTGGTAAGTACGCTTAGAATTTCTTTTCAGGGTCCGTGCTGGGCTAAAAGATGCAGCACTGTGTTCTCTCCTGATTACAGGTGAGTAAATCGGAATTCGTAGTTCGGCTGATTTTAGTGGAATATTTGTACGTTTCAAAAATGGACACTTAGAAACTTTTTTGGTGAAAACCACACAATGGATTCCTATAAAAGGAAATACAAGTTACTGGTAAGTACACTTAGAATTACCTTTCAGGGTCAGTGCAGGGCTAAAAGATGCAGCACTGGGTTCTCTCCTGATTACAGGTGATTATATCGGAATTCGTAGTTCGTCTGATTTTAGACAAATATTTGTACGTTTCAAAAATAGACACAGAAAAGTTTCTGGTGAAAACCACACAATGGATTCCTATGGAAGGAAATACCAGTTACTGGTAAGTACACTTAGAATTACTTTTCAGGGTCAGTGCTAGGCTAAAAGATGCAGCCCTGGGTTTTCTCCTGATAACAGGTGAGTAAATCGGAATTCGTAGTTCTTCTGATCTTAGAGGACTATTTGTATGTTTCAAAATTGGACACTTGGAAACTTTTCTGGTGAAAATCACACAATGGATTCCTATGGAAGGAAATACAAGTTACTGGTAAGTACGCTTAGAATTACTTTTCAGTGTCAGTGCTGGGCTAAAAGATGCAGCACTGGGTTCTCTCCTGATAACAGGTGAGTAAATCGGAGTTCGTAGTTCGGCTGATCTTAGAGGAATATTTGTATGTTTCAAAATTGAACACTTGGAAACTTTTCTGGTGAAAATCACACAATGGATTCCTATGGAAGGAAATACAAGTTACTGGTAAGTACGCTTAGAATTACTTCTCAGGGTCAGTGCTGGGCTAAAAGATGCAGCACTGGGTTCTTTCCTGATTACAGGTGAGTTAATCGGAATTCGTAGTTCGGCTGATTTTAGAAGAATATTTGTACGTTTCAAAAATGGACCCTTAGAAACTTTTCTGGTGAAAACCACACAATGGATTCCTATGGAAGGAAATACAAGTTACTGGTAAGTACACTTAGAATTACCTTTCAGGGTCAGCGCTGGGCTAAAAGATGCAGCATTGGGTTCTCTCCTGATTACAGGTGATTATATCGGAATTCGTAGTTCGTCTGATTTTAGACAAATATTTGTACGTTTCAAAAATAGACACAGAAAAGTTTCTGGTGAAAACCACACAATGGATTCCTATGGAAGGAAATACCAGTTACTGGTAAGTACACTTAGAATTACTTTTCAGGGTCAGTGCTAGGCTAAAAGATGCAGCCCTGGGTTTTCTCCTGATAACAGGTGAGTAAATCGGAATTCGTAGTTCTTCTGATCTTAGAGGACTATTTGTATGTTTCAAAATTGGACACTTGGAAACTTTTCTGGTGAAAATCACACAATGGATTCCTATGGAAGGAAATACAAGTTACTGGTAAGTACGCTTAGAATTACTTTTCAGTGTCAGTGCTGGGCTAAAAGATGCAGCACTGGGTTCTCTCCTGATAACAGGTGAGTAAATCGGAGTTCGTAGTTCGGCTGATCTTAGAGGAATATTTGTATGTTTCAAAATTGAACACTTGGAAACTTTTCTGGTGAAAATCACACAATGGATTCCTATGGAAGGAAATACAAGTTACTGGTAAGTACGCTTAGAATTACTTCTCAGGGTCAGTGCTGGGCTAAAAGATGCAGCACTGGGTTCTTTCCTGATTACAGGTGAGTTAATCGGAATTCGTAGTTCGGCTGATTTTAGAAGAATATTTGTACGTTTCAAAAATGGACCCTTAGAAACTTTTCTGGTGAAAACCACACAATGGATTCCTATGGAAGGAAATACAAGTTACTGGTAAGTACACTTAGAATTACCTTTCAGGGTCAGCGCTGGGCTAAAAGATGCAGCAGTGGGTTCTCTCCTGATTACAGGTGAGTAAATCGGAATTCGTAGTTCGTCTGATTTTAGAAAAATATTTGTACGTTTCAAAAACTAGACAGAAAATTTTCTGGTGAAAATCACACAATGGATTCCTATGGAAGGAAATACAAGTTACTGGTAAGTTTGCTTTGAATTACTTTTCAGGGTCAGTGCTGGGCTAAAAGATGCAGCACTGGGTTCTCTCCTGATAACAGGTGAGTAAATCGGAATTCGTAGTTCGGCTGATTTTAGAGGAATATTTGTATGTTTCAAAATTGGACACTTAGAAACTTTTGGGGTGAAAACCACACAATGGATTCCTATGGAAGGAAATACAAGATACTGGTAAGCACACTTAGAATTACCTTTCAGGGTCAGTGCTGGGCTAAAAGATGCAGCAGTGGGTTCTTTCCTGATTACAGGTGAGTACATCGGAATTCGTAGTTCGGCTGATTTTAGAAGAATATTTGTACGTTTCAAAAATGGACTCTTAGAAACTTTTCTGGTGAAAACCACACAATGGATTCCTATGGAAGGAAATACAACTTACTGGTAAGCACACTTAGAATTACCTTTCAGGGTCAGTGCTGGGCTAAAAGATGCAGCAGTGGGTTCTCTCCTGATTACAGGTGAGTAAATCGGAATTCGTAGTTCTTCTGATTTTAGACAAATATTTGTACGTTTCAAAAATAGACACAGAAAATTTTCTGGTGAAAACCACACAATGGATTCCTATGGAAGGAAATACAAGTTACTGGCAAGTACACTTAGAATTACTTTTCAGGGTCAGTGCTGGGCTAAAAGATGCAGCACTGGGTTCTCTCCTGATTACAGGTGAGTACATCGGAATTCATAGTTCGGCTGATTTTAGAAGAATATTTGTACGTTTCAAAAATGGACACTTAGAAACTTTTCTGGTGAAAACCACACAATGGATTCCTATGGAAGGAAATACAAGTTACTGGTAAGTACACTTAGAATTACATTTCAGGGTCAGTGCTGGGCTACAAGATGCAGCACTGGGTTCTTTCCTGATTACAGGTGAGTACATCGGAATTCGTAGTTCGGCTGATTTTAGATGAATATTTGTACGTTTCAAAAATGGACACTTAGAAACTTTTCTGGTGAAAACCACACAATGGATTCCTATGGAAGGAAATACAAGTTACTGGTAAGTACACTTAGAATTACCTTTCAGGGTCAATGCTGGGCTAAAAGATGCAGCAGTGAGTTCTCTCCTGATTACAGGTGAGTAAATCGGAATTCGTAGTTCTTCTGATTTTAGACAAATATTTGTACGTTTCAAAAATAGACAGAAAATTTTCTGGTGAAAACCACACAATGGATTCCTATGGAAGGAAATACAAGTTACTGGCAAGTACACTTAGAATTACTTTTCAGGGTCAGTGCTGGGCTAAAAGATGCAGCACTGGGTTCTCTCCTGATTACAGGTGAGTACATCGGAATTCATAGTTCGGCTGATTTTAGAAGAATATTTGTACGTTTCAAAAATGGACACTTAGAAACTTTTCTGGTGAAAACCACACAATGGATTCCTATGGAAGGAAATACAAGTTATTGGTAAGTACACTTAGAATTACATTTCAGGGTCAGTGCTGGGCTACAAGATGCAGCACTGGGTTCTTTCCTGATTACAGGTGAGTACATCGGAATTCGTAGTTCGGCTGATTTTAGATGAATATTTGTACGTTTCAAAAATAGACACTTAGAAACTTTTCTGGTGAAAACCACACAATGGATTCCTATGGAAGGAAATACAAGTTACTGGTAAGTACACTTAGAATTACCTTTCAGGGTCAGTGCTGGGCTAAAAGATGCAGCAGTGAGTTCTCTCCTGATTACAGGTGAGTAAATCGGAATTCGTAGTTCGGCTGATTTTAGACAAATATTTGTACGTTTCAAAAATGGACACTTAGAAAATTTTCTGGTGAAAAGAAACCACACAATGGATTCCTATGGAAGGAAATACAAGTTACTGGTAAGTACGCTTAGAATTACTTTTCAGTGTCAGTGCTGGGCTAAAAGATGCAGCACTGGGTTCTCTCCTGATAAAAGGTGAGTAAATCAGAATTCGTGTTCGGCTGATTTTAGAGGAATATTTATACGTTTCAAAATTGGACACTTAGAAACTTTTCTGTTGAAAACCAAACAATGGATTCCTATGGAAGGAAATACAAGTTACTGGTAAGTACGCTTAGAATTTCTTTTCAGGGTCCGTGCTGGGCTAAAAGATGCAGCACTGTGTTCTCTCCTGATTACAGGTGAGTAAATCGGAATTCGTAGTTCGGCTGATTTTAGTGGAATATTTGTACGTTTCAAAAATGGACACTTAGAAACTTTTTTGGTGAAAACCACACAATGGATTCCTATAAAAGGAAATACAAGTTACTGGTAAGTACACTTAGAATTACCTTTCAGGGTCAGTGCAGGGCTAAAAGATGCAGCACTGGGTTCTCTCCTGATTACAGGTGATTATATCGGAATTCGTAGTTCGTCTGATTTTAGACAAATATTTGTACGTTTGAAAAATAGACACAGAAAAGTTTCTGGTGAAAACCACACAATGGATTCCTATGGAAGGAAATACCAGTTACTGGTAAGTACACTTAGAATTACTTTTCAGGGTCAGTGCTAGGCTAAAAGATGCAGCCCTGGGTTTTCTCCTGATAACGGGTGAGTAAATCGGAATTCGTAGTTCTTCTGATCTTAGAGGACTATTTGTATGTTTCAAAATTGGACACTTGGAAACTTTTCTGGTGAAAATCACACAATGGATTCCTATGGAAGGAAATACAAGTTACTGGTAAGTACGCTTAGAATTACTTTTCAGTGTCAGTGCTGGGCTAAAAGATGCAGCACTGGGTTCTCTCCTGATAACAGGTGAGTAAATCGGAGTTCGTAGTTCGGCTGATCTTAGAGGAATATTTGTATGTTTCAAAATTGAACACTTGGAAACTTTTCTGGTGAAAATCACACAATGGATTCCTATGGAAGGAAATACAAGTTACTGGTAAGTACACTTAGAATTACCTTTCAGGGTCAGCGCTGGGCTAAAAGATGCAGCAGTGGGTTCTCTCCTGATTACAGGTGAGTAAATCGGAATTCGTAGTTCGTCTGATTTTAGAAAAATATTTGTACGTTTCAAAAACTAGACAGAAAATTTTCTGGTGAAAATCACACAATGGATTCCTATGGAAGGAAATACAAGTTACTGGTAAGTTTGCTTTGAATTACTTTTCAGGGTCAGTGCTGGGCTAAAAGATGCAGCACTGGGTTCTCTCCTGATAACAGGTGAGTAAATCGGAATTCGTAGTTCGGCTGATTTTAGAGGAATATTTGTACGTTTCAAAAATGGACACTTAGAAACTTTTCTGGTGAAAACCACACAATGGATTCCTATGGAAGGAAATACAAGTTACTGGTAAGTACACTTAGAATTACATTTCAGGGTCAGTGCTGGGCTACAAGATGCAGCACTGGGTTCTTTCCTGATTACAGGTGAGTACATCGGAATTCGTAATTCGGCTGATTTTAGATGAATATTTGTACGTTTCAAAAATGGACCCTTAGAAACTTTTCTGGTGAAAACCACACAATGGATTCCTATGGAAGGAAATACAAGTTACTGGTAAGTACACTTAGAATTACCTTTCAGGGTCAGCGCTGGGCTAAAAGATGCAGCAGTGGGTTCTCTCCTGATTACAGGTGAGTAAATCGGAATTCGTAGTTCGTCTGATTTTAGAAAAATATTTGTACGTTTCAAAAACTAGACAGAAAATTTTCTGGTGAAAATCACACAATGGATTCCTATGGAAGGAAATACAAGTTACTGGTAAGTTTGCTTTGAATTACTTTTCAGGGTCAGTGCTGGGCTAAAAGATGCAGCACTGGGTTCTCTCCTGATAACAGGTGAGTAAATCGGAATTCGTAGTTCGGCTGATTTTAGAGGAATATTTGTATGTTTCAAAATTGGACACTTAGAAACTTTTGGGGTGAAAACCACACAATGGATTCCTATGGAAGGAAATACAAGATACTGGTAAGCACACTTAGAATTACCTTTCAGGGTCAGTGCTGGGCTAAAAGATGCAGCAGTGGGTTCTTTCCTGATTACAGGTGAGTACATCGGAATTCGTAGTTCGGCTGATTTTAGAAGAATATTTGTACGTTTCAAAAATGGACTCTTAGAAACTTTTCTGGTGAAAACCACACAATGGATTCCTATGGAAGGAAATACAACTTACTGGTAAGCACACTTAGAATTACCTTTCAGGGTCAGTGCTGGGCTAAAAGATGCAGCAGTGGGTTCTCTCCTGATTACAGGTGAGTAAATAGGAATTCGTAGTTCTTCTGATTTTAGACAAATATTTGTACGTTTCAAAAATAGACACAGAAAATTTTCTGGTGAAAACCACACAATGGATTCCTATGGAAGGAAATACAAGTTACTGGCAAGTACACTTAGAATTACTTTTCAGGGTCAGTGCTGGGCTAAAAGATGCAGCACTGGGTTCTCTCCTGATTACAGGTGAGTACATCGGAATTCATAGTTCGGCTGATTTTAGAAGAATATTTGTACGTTTCAAAAATGGACACTTAGAAACTTTTCTGGTGAAAACCACACAATGGATTCCTATGGAAGGAAATACAAGTTACTGGTAAGTACACTTAGAATTACATTTCAGGGTCAGTGCTGGGCTACAAGATGCAGCACTGGGTTCTTTCCTGATTACAGGTGAGTACATCGGAATTCGTAGTTCGGCTGATTTTAGATGAATATTTGTACGTTTCAAAAATGGACACTTAGAAACTTTTCTGGTGAAAACCACACAATGGATTCCTATGGAAGGAAATACAAGTTACTGGTAAGTACACTTAGAATTACCTTTCAGGGTCAGTGCTGGGCTAAAAGATGCAGCAGTGAGTTCTCTCCTGATTACAGGTGAGTAAATCGGAATTCGTAGTTCGGCTGATTTTAGACAAATATTTGTACGTTTCAAAAATGGACACTTAGAAAATTTTCTGGTGAAAAGAAACCACACAATGGATTCCTATGGAAGGAAATACAAGTTACTGGTAAGTACACTTAGAATTACTTTTCAGGGTCAGTGCTTGGCTAAAAGATGCAGAACTGGGTTCTTTCCTGATTACAGGTGAGTAAATCAGAATTCGTAGTCCGGCTGATTTTAGATGAATATTTGTACATTTCAAAAATGGACACTTAGAAACTTTTCTGGTGAAAAGAAACCACACAATGGTTTCCTATGGAAGAAAATACAAGTTACTGGTAAGTACGCTTAGAATTACTTTTCAGTGTCAGTGCTGGGCTAAAAGATGCAGCACTGGGTTCTCTCCTGATAAAAGGTGAGTAAATCAGAATTCGTGTTCGGCTGATTTTAGTGGAATATTTGTAAGTTTCAAAAATGGACACTTAGAAACTTTTCTAGTGAAAACCACACAATGGATTCCTATGGAAGGAAATACAAGTTACTGATAAGTACACTTAGAATTACCTTTCAGGGTCAGTGCTGGGCTAAAAGATGCAGCACTGGGTTCTCTTCTGATTACAGGTGAGCAAATCAGAATTTGTAGATCGGCTGATTTTAGATGAATATTTGTACGTTTCAAAAATGGACACTTAGAAACTTTTCTTGTGAAAACCACACAATGGTTTCCTATGGAAGGAAATACAAGTTACTGGTAAGTACGCTTAGAATTACTTTTCAGTGTCAGTGCTGGGCTAAAAGATGCAGCACTGGGTTCTCTCCTGATAAAAGGTGAGTAAATCAGAATTCGTGTTCGGCTGATTTTAGAGGAATATTTATACGTTTCAAAATTGGACACTTAGAAACTTTTCTGTTGAAAACCAAACAATGGATTCCTATGGAAGGAAATACAAGTTACTGGTAAGTACGCTTAGAATTTCTTTTCAGGGTCCGTGCTGGGCTAAAAGATGCAGCACTGTGTTCTCTCCTGGTTACAGGTGAGTAAATCGGAATTCGTAGTTCGGCTGATTTTAGTGGAATATTTGTACGTTTCAAAAATGGACACTTAGAAACTTTTTTGGTGAAAACCACACAATGGATTCCTATAAAAGGAAATACAAGGTACTGGTAAGTACACTTAGAATTACCTTTCAGGGTCAGTGCAGGGCTAAAAGATGCAGCACTGGGTTCTCTCCTGATTACAGGTGATTATATCGGAATTCGTAGTTCGTCTGATTTTAGACATATATTTGTACGTTTCAAAAATAGACACAGAAAAGTTTCTGGTGAAAACCACACAATGGATTCCTATGGAAGGAAATACCAGTTACTGGTAAGTACACTTAGAATTACTTTTCAGGGTCAGTGCTAGGCTAAAAGATGCAGCCCTGGGTTTTCTCCTGATAACAGGTGAGTAAATCGGAATTCGTAGTTCTTCTGATCTTAGAGGACTATTTGTATGTTTCAAAATTGGACACTTGGAAACTTTTCTGGTGAAAATCACACAATGGATTCCTATGGAAGGAAATACAAGTTACTGGTAAGTACGCTTAGAATTACTTTTCAGTGTCAGTGCTGGGCTAAAAGATGCAGCACTGGGTTCTCTCCTGATAACAGGTGAGTAAATCGGAGTTCGTAGTTCGGCTGATCTTAGAGGAATATTTGTATGTTTCAAAATTGAACACTTGGAAACTTTTCTGGTGAAAATCACACAATGGATTCCTATGGAAGGAAATACAAGTTACTGGTAAGTACGCTTAGAATTACTTCTCAGGGTCAGTGCTGGGCTAAAAGATGCAGCACTGGGTTCTTTCCTGATTACAGGTGAGTTAATCGGAATTCGTAGTTCAGCTGATTTTAGAAGAATATTTGTACGTTTCAAAAATGGACCCTTAGAAACTTTTCTGGTGAAAACCACACAATGGATTCCTATGGAAGGAAATACAAGTTACTGGTAAGTACACTTAGAATTACCTTTCAGGGTCAGCGCTGGGCTAAAAGATGCAGCAGTGGGTTCTCTCCTGATTACAGGTGAGTAAATCGGAATTCGTAGTTCGTCTGATTTTAGAAAAATATTTGTACGTTTCAAAAACTAGACAGAAAATTTTCTGGTGAAAATCACACAATGGATTCCTATGGAAGGAAATACAAGTTACTGGTAAGTTTGCTTTGAATTACTTTTCAGGGTCAGTGCTGGGCTAAAAGATGCAGCACTGGGTTCTCTCCTGATAACAGGTGAGTAAATCGGAATTCGTAGTTCGGCTGATTTTAGAGGAATATTTGTATGTTTCAAAATTGGACACTTAGAAACTTTTGGGGTGAAAACCACACAATGGATTCCTATGGAAGGAAATACAAGATACTGGTAAGCACACTTAGAATTACCTTTCAGGGTCAGTGCTGGGCTAAAAGATGCAGCAGTGGGTTCTTTCCTGATTACAGGTGAGTACATCGGAATTCGTAGTTCGGCTGATTTTAGAAGAATATTTGTACGTTTCAAAAATGGACTCTTAGAAACTTTTCTGGTGAAAACCACACAATGGATTCCTATGGAAGGAAATACAACTTACTGGTAAGCACACTTAGAATTACCTTTCAGGGTCAGTGCTGGGCTAAAAGATGCAGCAGTGGGTTCTCTCCTGATTACAGGTGAGTAAATCGGAATTCGTAGTTCTTCTGATTTTAGACAAATATTTGTACGTTTCAAAAATAGACACAGAAAATTTTCTGGTGAAAACCACACAATGGATTCCTATGGAAGGAAATACAAGTTACTGGCAAGTACACTTAGAATTACTTTTCAGGGTCAGTGCTGGGCTAAAAGATGCAGCACTGGGTTCTCTCCTGATTACAGGTGAGTACATCGGAATTCATAGTTCGGCTGATTTTAGAAGAATATTTGTACGTTTCAAAAATGGACACTTAGAAACTTTTCTGGTGAAAACCACACAATGGATTCCTATGGAAGGAAATACAAGTTACTGGTAAGTACACTTAGAATTACATTTCAGGGTCAGTGCTGGGCTACAAGATGCAGCACTGGGTTCTTTCCTGATTACAGGTGAGTACATCGGAATTCGTAGTTCGGCTGATTTTAGATGAATATTTGTACGTTTCAAAAATGGACACTTAGAAACTTCTCTGGTGAAAACCACACAAAGGATTCCTATGGAAGGAAATACAAGTTACTGGTAAGTACACTTAGAATTACCTTTCAGGGTCAGTGCTGGGCTAAAAGATGCAGCAGTGAGTTCTCTCCTGATTACAGGTGAGTAAATCGGAATTCGTAGTTCGGCTGATTTTAGACAAATATTTGTACGTTTCAAAAATGGACACTTAGAAAATTTTCTGGTGAAAAGAAACCACACAATGGATTCCTATGGAAGGAAATACAAGTTACTGGTAAGTACACTTAGAATTACTTTTCAGGGTCAGTGCTTGGCTAAAAGATGCAGAACTGGGTTCTTTCCTGATTACAGGTGAGTAAATCAGAATTCGTAGTCCGGCTGATTTTAGATGAATATTTGTACGTTTCAAAAATGGACACTTAGAAACTTTTCTGGTGAAAAGAAACCACACAATGGTTTCCTATGGAAGAAAATACAAGTTACTGGTAAGTACGCTTAGAATTACTTTTCAGTGTCAGTGCTGGGCTAAAAGATGCAGCACTGGGTTCTCTCCTGATAAAAGGTGAGTAAATCAGAATTCGTGTTCGGCTGATTTTAGTGGAATATTTGTAAGTTTCAAAAATGGACACTTAGAAACTTTTCTAGTGAAAACCACACAATGGATTCCTATGGAAGGAAATACAAGTTACTGGTAAGTACACTTAGAATTACCTTTCAGGGTCAGTGCTGGGCTAAAAGATGCAGCACTGGGTTCTCTTCTGATTACAGGTGAGCAAATCAGAATTTGTAGATCGGCTGATTTTAGATGAATATTTGTACGTTTCAAAAATGGACACTTAGAAACTTTTCTTGTGAAAACCACACAATGGTTTCCAATGGAAGGAAATACAAGTTACTGGTAAGTACGCTTAGAATTACTTTTCAGTGTCAGTGCTGGGCTAAAAGATGCAGCACTGGGTTCTCTCCTGATAAAAGGTGAGTAAATCAGAATTCGTGTTCGGCTGATTTTAGAGGAATATTTATACGTTTCAAAATTGGACACTTAGAAACTTTTCTGTTGAAAACCAAACAATGGATTCCTATGGAAGGAAATACAAGTTACTGGTAAGTACGCTTAGAATTTCTTTTCAGGGTCCGTGCTGGGCTAAAAGATGCAGCACTGTGTTCTCTCCTGATTACAGGTGAGTAAATCGGAATTCGTAGTTCGGCTGATTTTAGTGGAATATTTGTACGTTTCAAAAATGGACACTTAGAAACTTTTTTGGTGAAAACCACACAATGGATTCCTATAAAAGGAAATACAAGGTACTGGTAAGTACACTTAGAATTACCTTTCAGGGTCAGTGCAGGGCTAAAAGATGCAGCACTGGGTTCTCTCCTGATTACAGGTGATTATATCGGAATTCGTAGTTCGTCTGATTTTAGACAAATATTTGTACGTTTCAAAAATAGACACAGAAAAGTTTCTGGTGAAAACCACACAATGGATTCCTATGGAAGGAAATACCAGTTACTGGTAAGTACACTTAGAATTACTTTTCAGGGTCAGTGCTAGGCTAAAAGATGCAGCCCTGGGTTTTCTCCTGATAACAGGTGAGTAAATCGGAATTCGTAGTTCTTCTGATCTTAGAGGACTATTTGTATGTTTCAAAATTGGACACTTGGAAACTTTTCTGGTGAAAATCACACAATGGATTCCTATGGAAGGAAATACAAGTTACTGGTAAGTACGCTTAGAATTACTTTTCAGTGTCAGTGCTGGGCTAAAAGATGCAGCACTGGGTTCTCTCCTGATAACAGGTGAGTAAATCGGAGTTCGTAGTTCGGCTGATCTTAGAGGAATATTTGTATGTTTCAAAATTGAACACTTGGAAACTTTTCTGGTGAAAATCACACAATGGATTCCTATGGAAGGAAATACAAGTTACTGGTAAGTACGCTTAGAATTACTTCTCAGGGTCAGTGCTGGGCTAAAAGATGCAGCACTGGGTTCTTTCCTGATTACAGGTGAGTTAATCGGAATTCGTAGTTCGGCTGATTTTAGAAGAATATTTGTACGTTTCAAAAATGGACCCTTAGAAACTTTTCTGGTGAAAACCACACAATGGATTCCTATGGAAGGAAATACAAGTTACTGGTAAGTACACTTAGAATTACCTTTCAGGGTCAGCGCTGGGCTAAAAGATGCAGCAGTGGGTTCTCTCCTGATTACAGGTGAGTAAATCGGAATTCGTAGTTCGTCTGATTTTAGAAAAATATTTGTACGTTTCAAAAACTAGACAGAAAATTTTCTGGTGAAAATCACACAATGGATTCCTATGGAAGGAAATACAAGTTACTGGTAAGTTTGCTTTGAATTACTTTTCAGGGTCAGTGCTGGGCTAAAAGATGCAGCACTGGGTTCTCTCCTGATAACAGGTGAGTAAATCGGAATTCGTAGTTCGGCTGATTTTAGAGGAATATTTGTATGTTTCAAAATTGGACACTTAGAAACTTTTGGGGTGAAAACCACACAATGGATTCCTATGGAAGGAAATACAAGATACTGGTAAGCACACTTAGAATTACCTTTCAGGGTCAGTGCTGGGCTAAAAGATGCAGCAGTGGGTTCTTTCCTGATTACAGGTGAGTACATCGGAATTCGTAGTTCGGCTGATTTTAGAAGAATATTTGTACGTTTCAAAAATGGACTCTTAGAAACTTTTCTGGTGAAAACCACACAATGGATTCCTATGGAAGGAAATACAACTTACTGGTAAGCACACTTAGAATTACCTTTCAGGGTCAGTGCTGGGCTAAAAGATGCAGCAGTGGGTTCTCTCCTGATTACAGGTGAGTAAATCGGAATTCGTAGTTCTTCTGATTTTAGACAAATATTTGTACGTTTCAAAAATAGACACAGAAAATTTTCTGGTGAAAACCACACAATGGATTCCTATGGAAGGAAATACAAGTTACTGGCAAGTACACTTAGAATTACTTTTCAGGGTCAGTGCTGGGCTAAAAGATGCAGCACTGGGTTCTCTCCTGATTACAGGTGAGTACATCGGAATTCATAGTTCGGCTGATTTTAGAAGAATATTTGTACGTTTCAAAAATGGACACTTAGAAACTTTTCTGGTGAAAACCACACAATGGATTCCTATGGAAGGAAATACAAGTTACTGGTAAGTACACTTAGAATTACATTTCAGGGTCAGTGCTGGGCTACAAGATGCAGCACTGGGTTCTTTCCTGATTACAGGTGAGTACATCGGAATTCGTAGTTCGGCTGATTTTAGATGAATATTTGTACGTTTCAAAAATGGACACTTAGAAACTTTTCTGGTGAAAACCACACAATGGATTCCTATGGAAGGAAATACAAGTTACTGGTAAGTACACTTAGAATTACCTTTCAGGGTCAGTGCTGGGCTAAAAGATGCAGCAGTGAGTTCTCTCCTGATTACAGGTGAGTAAATCGGAATTCGTAGTTCGGCTGATTTTAGACAAATATTTGTACGTTTCAAAAATGGACACTTAGAAAATTTTCTGGTGAAAAGAAACCACACAATGGATTCCTATGGAAGGAAATACAAGTTACTGGTAAGTACACTTAGAATTACTTTTCAGGGTCAGTGCTTGGCTAAAAGATGCAGAACTGGGTTCTTTCCTGATTACAGGTGAGTAAATCAGAATTCGTAGTCCGGCTGATTTTAGATGAATATTTGTACGTTTCAAAAATGGACACTTAGAAACTTTTCTGGTGAAAAGAAACCACACAATGGTTTCCTATGGAAGAAAATACAAGTTACTGGTAAGTACGCTTAGAATTACTTTTCAGTGTCAGTGCTGGGCTAAAAGATGCAGCACTGGGTTCTCTCCTGATAAAAGGTGAGTAAATCAGAATTCGTGTTCGGCTGATTTTAGTGGAATATTTGTACGTTTCAAAAATGGACACTTAGAAACTTTTCTGTTGAAAACCAAACAATGGATTCCTATGGAAGGAAATACAAGTTAATGGTAAGTACGCTTAGAATTTCTTTTCAGGGTCCGTGCTGGGCTAAAAGATGCAGCACTGTGTTCTCTCCTGATTACAGGTGAGTAAATCGGAATTCGTAGTTCGGCTGATTTTAGTGGAATATTTGTACGTTTCAAAAATGGACACTTAGAAACTTTTTTGGTGAAAACCACACAATGGATTCCTATAAAAGGAAATACAAGTTACTGGTAAGTACACTTAGAATTACCTTTCAGGGTCAGTGCAGGGCTAAAAGATGCAGCACTGGGTTCTCTCCTGATTACAGGTGATTATATCGGAATTCGTAGTTCGTCTGATTTTAGACAAATATTTGTACGTTTCAAAAATAGACACAGAAAAGTTTCTGGTGAAAACCACACAATGGATTCCTATGGAAGGAAATACCAGTTACTGGTAAGTACACTTAGAATTACTTTTCAGGGTCAGTGCTAGGCTAAAAGATGCAGCCCTGGGTTTTCTCCTGATAACAGGTGAGTAAATCGGAATTCGTAGTTCTTCTGATCTTAGAGGACTATTTGTATGTTTCAAAATTGGACACTTGGAAACTTTTCTGGTGAAAATCACACAATGGATTCCTATGGAAGGAAATACAAGTTACTGGTAAGTACGCTTAGAATTACTTTTCAGTGTCAGTGCTGGGCTAAAAGATGCAGCACTGGGTTCTCTCCTGATAACAGGTGAGTAAATCGGAGTTCGTAGTTCGGCTGATCTTAGAGGAATATTTGTATGTTTCAAAATTGAACACTTGGAAACTTTTCTGGTGAAAATCACACAATGGATTCCTATGGAAGGAAATACAAGTTACTGGTAAGTACGCTTAGAATTACTTCTCAGGGTCAGTGCTGGGCTAAAAGATGCAGCACTGGGTTCTTTCCTGATTACAGGTGAGTTAATCGGAATTCGTAGTTCGGCTGATTTTAGAAGAATATTTGTACGTTTCAAAAATGGACCCTTAGAAACTTTTCTGGTGAAAACCACACAATGGATTCCTATGGAAGGAAATACAAGTTACTGGTAAGTACACTTAGAATTACCTTTCAGGGTCAGCGCTGGGCTAAAAGATGCAGCAGTGGGTTCTTTCCTGATTACAGGTGAGTACATCGGAATTCGTAGTTTGGCTGATTTTAGATGAATATTTGTACGTTTCAAAAATGGACACTTAGAAACTTTTCTGGTGAAAAGAAACCACACAATGGATTCCTATGGAAGGAAATACAAGTTACTGGTAAGTACACTTAGAATTACTTTTCAGGGTAAGTGCTTGGCTAAAAGATGCAGAACTGGGTTCTTTCCTGATTATAGGTGAGTAAATCGGAATTCGTAGTCCGGCTGATTTTAGATGAATATTTGTAAGTTTCAAAAATGGACACTTAGAAACTTTTCTGGTGAAAACCACACAATGGATTCCTATGGAAGGAAATACAAGTTACTGGTAAGTACACTTAGAATTACCTTTCAGGGTCAGTGCTGGGCTAAAAGATGCAGCACTGGGTTCTCTTCTGATTACAGGTGAGCAAATCAGAATTTGTAGATCGGCTGATTTTAGATGAATATTTGTACGTTTCAAAAATGGACACTTGGAAACTTTTCTTGTGAAAACCACACAATGGTTTCCTATGGAAGGAAATACAAGTTACTGGTAAGTACGCTTAGAATTACTTTTCAGTGTCAGTGCTGGGCTAAAATATGCAGCACTGGGTTCTCTCCTGATTACAGGTGAGTAAATCGGAATTCGTAGTTCGGCTGATTTTAGTGGAATATTTGTACGTTTCAAAAATGGACACTTAGAAACTTTTCTGGTGAAAACCACACAATGGATTCCTATGGAAGGAAATACAAGTTACTGGTAAGTACACTTAGAATTACATTTCAGGGTCAGTGCTGGGCTACAAGATGCTGCACTGGGTTCTTTTCTGATTACAGGTGAGTAAATCGGAATTCGTAGTTCGGCTGATTTTAGATGAATATTTGTACGTTTCAAAAATGGACACTTAGAAACTTTTCTGGTGAAAAGAAACCACACAATGGATTCCTATGGAAGGAAATACAAGTTAATGGTAAGTACACTTCGAATTACTTTTCAGGGTCAGTGCTTGGCTAAAAGATGCAGAACTGGGTTCTTTCCTGATTACAGGTGAGTAAATCGGAATTCGTAGTCCGGCTGATTTTAGATGACTATTTGTACGTTTCAAAAATGGACACTAAGAAACTTTTCTGGTGAAAACCACACAATGGATTCCTAAGGAAGGAAATACAAGTTACTGGTAAGTACACTTAGAATTACCTTTCAGGGTCAGTGCTGGGCTAAAAGATGCAGCACTGGGTTCTCTTCTGATTACAGGTGAGCAAATCAGAATTTGTAGATTGGCTGATTTTGGATGAATATTTGTACGTTTCAAAAATGGACACTTAGAAACTTTTCTGGTGAAAACCACACACTGGTTTCCTATGGAAGGAAATACAAGTTACTGGTAAGTACGCTTAGAATTACTTTTCAGTGTCAGTGCTGGGCTAAAAGATGCAGCACTGGGTTCTCTCCTGATAAAAGGTGAGTAAATCAGAATTCGTGTTCAGCTGATTTTAGAGGAATATTTATACGTTTCAAAATTGGACACTTAGAAATTTTTCTGTTGAAAACCAAACAATGGATTCCTATGGAAGGAAATACAAATTACTGGTAAGTATGCTTAGAATTACTTTTTAGGATCTGTGCTGGGCTAAAAGATGCAGCACTGTGTTCTCTCCTGATTACAGGTGAGTAAATCGGAATTCGTAGTTCGGCTGATTTTAGTGGAATATTTGTACGTTTCAAAAATGGACACTTAGAAACTTTTTTGGTGAAAACCACACAATGGATTCCTATGGAAGGAAATACAAGTTACTGGTAAGTACACTTAGAATTACCTTTCAGGGTCAGTGCTGGGCTAAAAGATGCAGCACTGGGTTCTCTTCTGATTACAGGTGAGCAAATCAGAATTTGTAGATCGGCTGATTTTAGATGAATATTTGTACGTTTCAAAAATGGACACTTAGAAACTTTTCTTGTGAAAACCACACAATGGTTTCCTATGGAAGCAAATACAAGTTACTGGTAAGTACGCTTAGAATTACTTTTCAGTGTCAGTGCTGGGCTAAAATATGCAGCACTGGGTTCTCTCCTGATTACAGGTGAGTAAATCGGAATTCGTAGTTCGGCTGATTTTAGTGGAATATTTGTACGTTTCAAAAATGGACACTTAGAAACTTTTCTGGTGAAAAGAAACCACACAATGGATTCCTATGGAAGGAAATACAAGTTAATGGTAAGTACACTTCGAATTACTTTTCAGGGTCAGTGCTTGGCTAAAAGATGCAGAACTGGGTTCTTTCCTGATTACAGGTGAGTAAATCGGAATTCGTAGTCCGGCTGATTTTAGATGACTATTTGTACGTTTCAAAAATGGACACTAAGAAACTTTTCTGGTGAAAACCACACAATGGATTCCTAAGGAAGGAAATACAAGTTACTGGTAAGTACACTTAGAATTACCTTTCAGGGTCAGTGCTTGGCTAAAAGATGCAGCACTGGGTTCTCTTCTGATTACAGGTGAGCAAATCAGAATTTGTAGATCGGCTGATTTTGGATGAATATTTGTACGTTTCAAAAATGGACACTTAGAAACTTTTCTGGTGAAAACCACACAATGGTTTCCTATGGAAGGAAATACAAGTTACTGGTAAGTACGCTTAGAATTACTTTTCAGTGTCAGTGCTGGGCTAAAAGATGCAGCACTGGGTTCTCTCCTGATAAAAGGTGAGTAAATCAGAATTCGTGTTCGGCTGATTTTAGAGGAATATTTATACGTTTCAAAATTGGACACTTAGAGATTTTTCTGTTGAAAACCAAACTATGGATTCCTATGGAAGGAAATACAAATTACTGATAAGTACGCTTAGAATTACTTTTTAGGATCTGTGCTGGGCTAAAAGATGCAGCACTGTGTTCTCTCCTGATCACAGGTGAGTAAATCGGAATTCGTAGTTCGGCTGATTTTAGTGGAATATTTGTACGTTTCAAAAATGGACACTTAGAAACTTTTTTGGTGAAAACCACACAATGGATTCCTATAAAAGGAAATACAAGTTACTGGTAAGTACACTTAGAATTACTTTTCAGGGTCAGTGCTGGGCTAAAAGATGCAGCACTGGGTTCTTTCCTGAGTACAGGTGAGTAAATCGGAATTCGTAGTTCGGCTGATTTTAGATGAATATTTGTACGTTTCAAAAATGGACACTTAGAAACTTTTCTGGTGAAAACCACACAATGGATTCCTATGGAAGGAAATATAAGTACCTGGTAAGTACACTTAGAATTACCTTTCAGGGTCAGTGCAGGGCTAAAAGATGCAGCACTGGGTTCTCTCCTGATTACAGGTGATTAAATCGGAAGTCGTAGTTCATCTGATTTTAGACAAATATTTGTACGTTTCAAAAATAGACACAGAAAAGTTTCTGGTGAAAACCACACAATGGATTCCTATGGAAGGAAATACCAGTTACTGGTAAGTACACTTAGAATTACTTTTCAGGGTCAGTGCAAGGCTAAAAGATGCAGCCCTGGGTTTTCTCCTGATAACAGGTGAGTAAATCGGAATTCGTAGTTCAGCTGATCTTAGAGGAATACTTGTACGTTTCAAAATTGGACACTTGGAAACTTTTCTGGTGAAAATCACACAATGGATTCCTATGGAAGGAAATACAAGTTACTGGTAAGTACGCTTAGAATTACTTTTCAGTGTCAGTGCTGGGCTAAAAGATGCAGCACTGGGTTCTCTCCTGATAACAGGTGAGTAAATCGGAAGCCGTAGTTCGGCTGATCATAGAGGAATATTTGTACGTTTCAAAATTGAACACTTGGAAACTTTTCTGGTGAAAACCACACAATGGATTCCTATGGAAGGAAATACAAGTTACTGGTAAGTACACTTAGAATTACCTTTCAGGGTCAGTGCTGGGCTAAAAGATGCAGCAGTGGGTTCTCTCCTGATTACAGGTGAGTAAATCGGAATTCGTAGTTCGGCTGATTTTAGACAAATATTTGTACGTTTCAAAAATAGACACAGAAAATTTTCTGGTGAAAACCACACAATGGATTCCTATGGAAGGAAATACAAGTTACTGGCAAGTACACTTAAAATTACTTTTCAGGGTCAGTGCTAGGCTAAAACATGCAGCACTGGGTTCTCTCCTGATTACAGGTGAGTAAATCGGAGTTCGTAGTTCGGCTGATCTTAGAGGAATATTTGTACGTTTCAAAATAGGACAGTTGGAAACTTTTGTGGTGAAAATCACTCAATGGATTCCTATGGAAGGAAATACAAGTTACTGGTAAGTTCGCTTTGAATTACTTTTCAGGGTCAGTGCTGGGCTAAAAGATGCAGCACTGGGTTCTCTCCTGATAACAGGTGAGTAAATCGGAGTTCGTAGTTCGGCTGATTTTAGAGGAATATTTGTATGTTTCAAAATTGGACACTTAGAAACTTTTTGGGTGAAAACCACACAATGGATTCCTATGGAAGGAAATACAAGATACTGGTAAGTACACTTAGAATTACTTTTCAGGGTCAGTTCTGGGCTAAAAGATGCAGCACTGGGTTCTTTCCTGATTACAGGTGAGTACATCGGAATTCGTAGTTCGGCTGATTTTAGAAGAATAGTTGTACGTTTCAAAAATGGACACTTAGAAACTTTTCTGGTGAAAACCACACAATGGATTCCTACGGAAGAAAATACAAGTTACTGGTAAGTACACTTAGAATTACCTTTCAGGGTCAGTGCTGGTCTAAAAGATGCAGCACTGGGTTCTCTTCTTATTACAGGTGAGTAAATCGGAATTCGTAGATCGGCTGATTTTAGATGAATATTTGTACGTTTCAAAAATGGACACTTAGAAACTTTTCTGTTGAAAACCAAACAATGGATTCCTATGGAAGGAAATACAAATTACTGGTAAGTACGCTTAGAATTAATTTTCAGAGTCAGTGCTGGGCTAAATGATGCAGCACTGGGTTCTCTCCTGATTACAGGTGAGTACATCGGAATTCGTAGTTCGGCTGATTTTAGAAGAATATTTGTAAGTTTCAAAAAAGGACACTTAGAAACTTTTCTGGTGAAAACCACACAATAGATTCCTATGGAAGGAAATACAAGTTACTGGTAAGTACACTTAGAATTACCTTTCAGGGTCAGTGCTGGGCTAGAAGATGCAGCAGTGGGTTCTCTCCTGATTACAGGTGAGTAAATCGGAATTCGTAGTTCTTCTGATTTTAGAGAAATATTTGTACGTTTCAAAAATAGACACAGAAAATTTTCTGGTGAAAACCACACAATGGATTCCTATGGAAGGAAATACAAGTTACTGGCAAGTACACTTAGAATTACCTTTCAGGGTCAGTGCTGGGCTAAAAGATGCAGCACTGGGTTCTCTTCTGATTACAGGTGAGCAAATCAGAATTTGTAGATCGGCTGATTTTAGATGAATATTTGTACGTTTCAAAAATGGACACTTAGAAACTTTTCTTGTGAAAACCACACAATGGTTTCCTATGGAAGCAAATACAAGTTACTGGTAAGTACGCTTAGAATTACTTTTCAGTGTCAGTGCTGGGCTAAAATATGCAGCACTGGGTTCTCTCCTGATTACAGGTGAGTAAATCGGAATTCGTAGTTCGGCTGATTTTAGTGGAATATTTGTACGTTTCAAAAATGGACACTTAGAAACTTTTCTGGTGAAAAGAAACCACACAATGGATTCCTATGGAAGGAAATACAAGTTAATGGTAAGTACACTTCGAATTACTTTTCAGGGTCAGTGCTTGGCTAAAAGATGCAGAACTGGGTTCTTTCCTGATTACAGGTGAGTAAATCGGAATTCGTAGTCCGGCTGATTTTAGATGACTATTTGTACGTTTCAAAAATGGACACTAAGAAACTTTTCTGGTGAAAACCACACAATGGATTCCTAAGGAAGGAAATACAAGTTACTGGTAAGTACACTTAGAATTACCTTTCAGGGTCAGTGCTTGGCTAAAAGATGCAGCACTGGGTTCTCTTCTGATTACAGGTGAGCAAATCAGAATTTGTAGATCGGCTGATTTTGGATGAATATTTGTACGTTTCAAAAATGGACACTTAGAAACTTTTCTGGTGAAAACCACACAATGGTTTCCTATGGAAGGAAATACAAGTTACTGGTAAGTACGCTTAGAATTACTTTTCAGTGTCAGTGCTGGGCTAAAAGATGCAGCACTGGGTTCTCTCCTGATAAAAGGTGAGTAAATCAGAATTCGTGTTCGGCTGATTTTAGAGGAATATTTATACGTTTCAAAATTGGACACTTAGAGATTTTTCTGTTGAAAACCAAACTATGGATTCCTATGGAAGGAAATACAAATTACTGATAAGTACGCTTAGAATTACTTTTTAGGATCTGTGCTGGGCTAAAAGATGCAGCACTGTGTTCTCTCCTGATCACAGGTGAGTAAATCGGAATTCGTAGTTCGGCTGATTTTAGTGGAATATTTGTACGTTTCAAAAATGGACACGTAGAAACTTTTTTGGTGAAAACCACACAATGGATTCCTATAAAAGGAAATACAAGTTACTGGTAAGTACACTTAGAATTACTTTTCAGGGTCAGTGCTGGGCTAAAAGATGCAGCACTGGGTTCTTTCCTGGTACAGGTGAGTAAATCGGAATTCGTAGTTCGGCTGATTTTAGATGAATATTTGTACGTTTCAAAAATGACACTTAGAAACTTTTCTGGTGAAAACCACACAATGGATTCCTATGGAAGGAAATATAAGTACCTGGTAAGTACACTTAGAATTACCTTTCAGGGTCAGTGCAGGGCTAAAAGATGCAGCACTGGGTTCTCTCCTGATTACAGGTGATTAAATCGGAAGTCGTAGTTCATCTGATTTTAGACAAATATTTGAACGTTTCAAAAATAGACACAGAAAAGTTTCTGGTGAAAACCACACAATGGATTCCTATGGAAGGAAATACCAGTTACTGGTAAGTACACTTAGAATAACTTTTCAGGGTCAGTGCAAGGCTAAAAGATGCAGCCCTGGGTTTTCTCCTGATAACAGGTGAGTAAATCGGAATTTGTAGTTCAGCTGATCTTAGAGGAATACTTGTACGTTTCAAAATTGGACACTTGGAAACTTTTCTGGTGAAAATCACACAATGGATTCCTATGGAAGGAAATACAAGTTACTGGTAAGTACGCTTAGAATTACTTTTCAGTGTCAGTGCTGGGCTAAAAGATGCAGCACTGGGTTCTCTCCTGATAACAGGTGAGTAAATCGGAAGCCGTAGTTCGGCTGATCTTAGAGGAATATTTGTACGTTTCAAAATTGAACACTTGGAAACTTTTCTGGTGAAAACCACACAATGGATTCCTATGGAAGGAAATACAAGTTACTGGTAAGTACACTTAGAATTACCTTTCAGGGTCAGTGCTGGGCTAAAAGATGCAGCAGTGGGTTCTCTCCTGATTACAGGTGAGTAAATCGGAATTCGTAGTTCGGCTGATTTTAGACAAATATTTGTACGTTTCAAAAATAGACACAGAAAATTTTCTGGTGAAAACCACACAATGGATTCCTATGGAAGGAAATACAAGTTACTGGCAAGTACACTTAAAATTACTTTTCAGGGTCAGTGCTAGGCTAAAACATGCAGCACTGGGTTCTCTCCTGATTACAGGTGAGTAAATCGGAGTTCGTAGTTCGGCTGATCTTAGAGGAATATTTGTACGTTTCAAAATAGGACAGTTGGAAACTTTTGTGGTGAAAATCACTCAATGGATTCCTATGGAAGGAAATACAAGTTACTGGTAAGTTCGCTTTGAATTACTTTTCAGGGTCAGTGCTGGGCTAAAAGATGCAGCACTGGGTTCTCTCCTGATAACAGGTGAGTAAATCGGAGTTCGTAGTTCGGCTGATTTTAGAGGAATATTTGTATGTTTCAAAATTGGACACTTAGAAACTTTTTGGGTGAAAACCACACAATGGATTCCTATGGAAGGAAATACAAGATACTGGTAAGTACACTTAGAATTACTTTTCAGGGTCAGTTCTGGGCTAAAAGATGCAGCACTGGGTTCTTTCCTGATTACAGGTGAGTACATCGGAATTCGTAGTTCGGCTGATTTTAGAAGAATAGTTGTACGTTTCAAAAATGGACACTTAGAAACTTTTCTGGTGAAAACCACACAATGGATTCCTACGGAAGAAAATACAAGTTACTGGTAAGTACACTTAGAATTACCTTTCAGGGTCAGTGCTGGTCTAAAAGATGCAGCACTGGGTTCTCTTCTTATTACAGGTGAGTAAATCGGAATTCGTAGATCGGCTGATTTTAGATGAATATTTGTACGTTTCAAAAATGGACACTTAGAAACTTTTCTGTTGAAAACCAAACAATGGATTCCTATGGAAGGAAATACAAATTACTGGTAAGTACGCTTAGAATTAATTTTCAGAGTCAGTGCTGGGCTAAATGATGCAGCACTGGGTTCTCTCCTGATTACAGGTGAGTACATCGGAATTCGTAGTTCGGCTGATTTTAGAAGAATATTTGTAAGTTTCAAAAAAGGACACTTAGAAACTTTTCTGGTGAAAACCACACAATAGATTCCTATGGAAGGAAATACAAGTTACTGGTAAGTACACTTAGAATTACCTTTCAGGGTCAGTGCTGGGCTAGAAGATGCAGCAGTGGGTTCTCTCCTGATTACAGGTGAGTAAATCGGAATTCGTAGTTCTTCTGATTTTAGAGAAATATTTGTACGTTTCAAAAATAGACACAGAAAATTTTCTGGTGAAAACCACACAATGGATTCCTATGGAAGGAAATACAAGTTACTGGCAAGTACACTTAGAATTACCTTTCAGGGTCAGTGCTGGGCTAAAAGATGCAGCACTGGGTTCTCTTCTGATTGCAGGTGAGCAAATCAGAATTTGTAGATCGGCTGATTTTAGATGAATATTTGTACGTTTCAAAAATGGACACTTAGAAACTTTTCTTGTGAAAACCACACAATGGTTTCCTATGGAAGGAAATACAAGTTACTGGTAAGTACGCTTAGAATTACTTTTCAGTGTCAGTGCTGGGCTAAAATATGCAGCACTGGGTTCTCTCCTGATTACAGGTGAGTAAATCGGAATTCGTAGTTCGGCTGATTTTAGTGGAATATTTGTACGTTTCAAAAATGGACACTTAGAAACTTTTCTGGTGAAAACCACACAATGGATTTCTATGGAAGGAAATACAAGTTACTGGTAAGTACACTTAGAATTACATTTCAGGGTCAGTGCTGGGCTACAAGATGCTGCACTGGGTTCTTTCCTGATTACAGGTGAGTAAATCGGAATTCGTAGTTCGGCTGATTTTAGATGAATATTTGTACGTTTCAAAAATGGACACTTAGAAACTTTTCTGGTGAAAAGAAACCACACAATGGATTCCTATGGAAGGAAATACAAGTTAATGGTAAGTACACTTCGAATTACTTTTCAGGGTCAGTGCTTGGCTAAAAGATGCAGAACTGGGTTCTTTCCTGATTACAGGTGAGTAAATCGGAATTCGTAGTCCGGCTGATTTTAGATGACTATTTGTACGTTTCAAAAATGGACACTAAGAAACTTTTCTGGTGAAAACCACACAATGGATTCCTAAGGAAGGAAATACAAGTTACTGGTAAGTACACTTAGAATTACCTTTCAGGGTCAGTGCTGGGCTAAAAGATGCAGCACTGGGTTCTCTTCTGATTACAGGTGAGCAAATCAGAATTTGTAGATTTGCTGATTTTGGATGAATATTTGTACGTTTCAAAAATGGACACTTAGAAATTTTCTGGTGAAAACCACACAATGGTTTCCTATGGAAGGAAATACAAGTTACTGGTAAGTACGCTTAGAATTACTTTTCAGTGTCAGTGCTGGGCTAAAAGATGCAGCACTGGGTTCTCTCCTGATAAAAGGTGAGTAAATCAGAATTCGTGTTCAGCTGATTTTAGAGGAATATTTATACGTTTCAAAATTGGACACTTAGAAATTTTTCTGTTGAAAACCAAACAATGGATTCCTATGGAAGGAAATACAAATTACTGGTAAGTATGCTTAGAATTACTTTTTAGGATCTGTGCTGGGCTAAAAGATGCAGCACTGTGTTCTCTCCTGATTACAGGTGAGTAAATCGGAATTCGTAGTTCGGCTGATTTTAGTGGAATATTTGTACGTTTCAAAAATGGACACTTAGAAACTTTTTGGGTGAAAACCACACAATGGATTCCTATGGAAGGAAATACAAGTTACTGGTAAGTACACTTAGAATTACCTTTCAGGGTCAGTGCTGGGCTAAAAGATGCAGCACTGGGTTCTCTTCTGATTACAGGTGAGCAAATCAGAATTTGTAGATCGGCTGATTTTAGATGAATATTTGTACGTTTCAAAAATGGACACTTAGAAACTTTTCTTGTGAAAACCACACAATGGTTTCCTATGGAAGCAAATACAAGTTACTGGTAAGTACGCTTAGAATTACTTTTCAGTGTCAGTGCTGGGCTAAAATATGCAGCACTGGGTTCTCTCCTGATTACAGGTGAGTAAATCGGAATTCGTAGTTCGGCTGATTTTAGTGGAATATTTGTACGTTTCAAAAATGGACACTTAGAAACTTTTCTGGTGAAAAGAAACCACACAATGGATTCCTATGGAAGGAAATACAAGTTAATGGTAAGTACACTTCGAATTACTTTTCAGGGTCAGTGCTTGGCTAAAAGATGCAGAACTGGGTTCTTTCCTGATTACAGGTGAGTAAATCGGAATTCGTAGTCCGGCTGATTTTAGATGACTATTTGTACGTTTCAAAAATGGACACTAAGAAACTTTTCTGGTGAAAACCACACAATGGATTCCTAAGGAAGGAAATACAAGTTACTGGTAAGTACACTTAGAATTACCTTTCAGGGTCAGTGCTTGGCTAAAAGATGCAGCACTGGGTTCTCTTCTGATTACAGGTGAGCAAATCAGAATTCGTAGATCGGCTGATTTTGGATGAATATTTGTACGTTTCAAAAATGGACACTTAGAAACTTTTCTGGTGAAAACCACACAATGGTTTCCTATGGAAGGAAATACAAGTTACTGGTAAGTACGCTTAGAATTACTTTTCAGTGTCAGTGCTGGGCTAAAAGATGCAGCACTGGGTTCTCTCCTGATAAAAGGTGAGTAAATCAGAATTCGTGTTCGGCTGATTTTAGAGGAATATTTATACGTTTCAAAATTGGACACCTAGAAATTTTTCTGTTGAAAACCAAACAATGGATTCCTATGGAAGGAAATACAAATTACTGGTAAGTACGCTTAGAATTACTTTTTAGGATCTGTGCTGGGCTAAAAGATGCAGCACTGTGTTCTCTCCTGATTACAGGTGAGTAAATCGGAATTCGTAGTTCGGTTATTTGTAGTGGAATATTTGTACGTTTCAAAAATGGACACTTAGAAACTTTTTTGGTGAAAACCACACAATGGATTCCTATAAAAGGAAATACAAGTTACTGGTAAGTACACTTAGAATTACTTTTCAGGGTCAGTGCTGGGCTAAAAGATGCAGCACTGGGTTCTTTCCTGAGTACAGGTGAGTAAATCGGAATTCGTAGTTCGGCTGATTTTAGATGAATATTTGTACGTTTCAAAAATGGACACTTAGAAACTTTTCTGGTGAAAACCACACAATGGATTCCTATGGAAGGAAATATAAGTACCTGGTAAGTACACTTAGAATTACCTTTCAGGGTCAGTGCAGGGCTAAAAGATGCAGCACTGGGTTCTCTCCTGATTACAGGTGATTAAATCGGAAGTCGTAGTTCGTCTGATTTTAGACAAATATTTGTACGTTTCAAAAATAGACACAGAAAAGTTTCTGGTGAAAACCACACAATGGATTCCTATGGAAGGAAATACCAGTTACTGGTAAGTACACTTAGAATTACTTTTCAGGGTCAGTGCAAGGCTAAAAGATGCAGCCCTGGGTTTTCTCCTGATAACAGGTGAGTAAATCGGAATTCGTAGTTCAGCTGATCTTAGAGGAATACTTGTACGTTTCAAAATTGGACACTTGGAAACTTTTCTGGTGAAAATCACACAATGGATTCCTATGGAAGGAAATACAAGTTACTGGTAAGTACGCTTAGAATTACTTTTCAGTGTCAGTGCTGGGCTAAAAGATGCAGCACTGGGTTCTCTCCTGATAACACGTGAGTAAATCGGAAGCCGTAGTTCGGCTGATCTTAGAGGAATATTTGTACGTTTCAAAATTGAACACTTGGAAACTTTTCTGGTGAAAACCACACAATGGATTCCTATGGAAGGAAATACAAGTTACTGGTAAGTACACTTAGAATTACCTTTCAGGGTCAGTGCTGGGCTAAAAGATGCAGCAGTGGGTTCTCTCCTGATTACAGGTGAGTAAATCGGAATTCATAGTTCGGCTGATTTTAGACAAATATTTGTACGTTTCAAAAATAGACACAGAAAATTTTCTGGTGAAAACCACACAATGGATTCCTATGGAAGGAAATACAAGTTACTGGCAAGTACACTTAAAATTACTTTTCAGGGTCAGTGCTAGGTTAAAACATGCAGCACTGGGTTCTCTCCTGATTACAGGTGAGTAAATCGGAGTTCGTAGTTCGGCTGATCTTAGAGGAATATTTGTACGTTTCAAAATTGGACAGTTGGAAACTTTTGTGGTGAAAATCACACAATGGATTCCTATGGAAGGAAATACAAGTTACTGGTAAGTTCGCTTTGAATTACTTTTCAGGGTCAGTGCTGGGCTAAAAGATGCAGCACTGGGTTCTCTCCTGATAACAGGTGAGTAAATCGGAGTTCGTAGTTCGGCTGATTTTAGAGGAATATTTGTATGTTTCAAAATTGGACACTTAGAAACTTTTTGGGTGAAAACCACACAATGGATTCCTATGGAAGGAAATACAAGATACTGGTAAGTACACTTAGAATTACTTTTCAGGGTCAGTTCTGGGCTAAAAGATGCAGCACTGGGTTCTTTCCTGATTACAGGTGAGTACATCGGAATTCGTAGATCGGCTGATTTTAGAAGAATAGTTGTACGTTTCAAAAATGGACACTTAGAAACTTTTCTGGTGAAAACCACACAATGGATTCCTACGGAAGGAAATACAAGTTACTGGTAAGTACACTTAGAATTACCTTTCAGGGTCAGTGCTGGTCTAAAAGATGCAGCACTGGGTTCTCTTCTTATTACAGGTGAGTAAATCGGAATTCGTAGATCGGCTGATTTTAGATGAATATTTGTACGTTTCAAAAATGGACACTTAGAAACTTTTCTGTTGAAAACCAAACAATGGATTCCTATGGAAGGAAATACAAATTACTGGTAAGTACGCTTAGAATTACTTTTCAGAGTCAGTGCTGGGCTAAATGATGCAGCACTGGGTTCTCTCCTGATTACAGGTGAGTACATCGGAATTCGTAGTTCGGCTGATTTTAGAAGAATATTTGTATGTTTCAAAAAAGGACACTTAGAAACTTTTCTGGTGAAAACCACACAATAGATTCCTATGGAAGGAAATACAAGTTACTGGTAAGTACACTTAGAATTACCTTTCAGGGTCAGTGCTGGGCTAGAAGATGCAGCAGTGGGTTCTCTCCTGATTACAGGTGAGTAAATCGGAATTCGTAGTTCTTCTGATTTTAGAGAAATATTTGTACGTTTCAAAAATAGACAGAAAATTTTCTGGTGAAAACCACACAATGGATTCCTATGGAAGGAAATACAAGTTACTGGCAAGTACACTTAGAATTACTTTTCAGGGTCAGTGCTGGGCTAAAAGATGCAGCACTGGGTTCTCTCCTGATTACAGGTGAGTACATCGGAATTCGTAGTTCGGCTGATTTTAGAAGAATATTTGTACGTTTCAAAAATGGACACTTAGAAACTTTTCTGGTGAAAACCACTTAATGGATTCCTATGGAAGGAAATACAAGTTACTGGTAAGTACACTTAGAATTACATTTCAGGGTCAGTGCTGGGCTACAAGATGCAGCACTGGGTTCTTTCCTGATTACAGGTGAGTACATCGGAATTCGTAGTTCGGCTGATTTTAGATGAATATTTGTACGTTTCAAAAATGGACAATTAGAAACTTTTCTGGTGAAAAGATACCACACAATGGATTCCTATGGAAGGAAATATAAGTTACTGGTAAGTACACTTAGAATTACCTTTCAGGGTCAGTGCTGGGCTAGAAGATGCAGCAGTGGGTTCTCTCCTGATTACAGGTGAGTAAATCGGAATTCGTAGTTCTTCTGATTTTAGAGAAATATTTGTACGTTTCAAAAATAGACACAGAAAATTTTCTGGTGAAAACAACACAATGGATTCCTATGGAAGGAAATACAAGTTACTGGCAAGTACACTTAGAATTACTTTTCAGGGTCAGTGCTGGGCTAAAAGATGCAGCACTGGGTTCTCTCCTGATTACAGGTGAGTACATCGGAATTCGTAGTTCGGCTGATTTTAGAAGAATATTTGTACGTTTCAAAAATGGACAATTAGAAACTTTTCTGGTGAAAAGAAACCACACAATGGATTCCTATGGATGGAAATACAAGTTACTGGTAAGTACACTTAGAATTACTTTTCAGGGTCAGTGCTTGGCTAAAAGATGCAGAACTGGGTTCTTTCCTGATTACAGGTGAGTAAATCGGAATTCGTAGTCTGGCTGATTTTAGATGAATATTTGTAAGTTTCAAAAATGGACACTTAGAAACTTTTCTGGTGAAAACCACACAATGGTTTCCTATGGAAGAAAATACAAGTTACTGGTAAGTACGCTTAGAATTACTTTTCAGTGTCAGTGCTGGGCTAAAAGATGCAGCACTGGGTTCTCTCCTGATAAAAGGTGAGTAAATCAGAATTCGTGTTCGGCTGATTTTAGAGGAATATTTATACGTTTCAAAATTGGACACTTAGAAACTTTTCTGTTGAAAACCAAACAATGGATTCCTATGGAAGGAAATACAAGTTACTGGTAAGTACGCTTAGAATTTCTTTTCAGGGTCCGTGCTGGGCTAAAAGATGCAGCACTGTGTTCTCTCCTGATTACAGGTGAGTAAATCGGAATTCGTAGTTCGGCTGATCTGAGAGGAATATTTGTACGTTTCAAAATTGAACACTTGGAAACTTTTCTGGTGAAAACCACACAATGGATTCCTATGGAAGGAAATACAAGTTACTGGTAAGTACACTTAGAATTACCTTTCAGGGTCAGTGCTGGGCTAAAAGATGCAGCAGTGGGTTCTCTCCTGATTACAGGTGAGTAAATCGGAATTCGTAGTTCGGCTGATTTTAGACAAATATTTGTACGTTTCAAAAATAGACACAGAAAATTTTCTGGTGAAAACCACACAATGGATTCCTATGGAAGGAAATGCAAGTTACTGGCAAGTACACTTAAAATTACTTTTCAGGGTCAGTGCTAGGCTAAAACATGCAGCACTGGGTTCTCTCCTGATTACAGGTGAGTAAATCGGAGTTCGTAGTTCGGCTGATCTTAGAGGAATATTTGTACGTTTCAAAATTGGACACTTGGAAACTTTTGTGGTGAAAATCACACTATGGATTCCTATGGAAGGAAATACAAGTTACTGGTAAGTTCGCTTTGAATTACTTTTCAGGGTCAGTGCTGGGCTAAAAGATGCAGCAGTGGGTTCTCTCCTGATAACAGGTGAGTAAATCGGAGTTCGTAGTTCGGCTGATTTTAGAGGAATATTTGTATGTTTCAAAATTGGACACTTAAAATTTTCTGGTGAAAACCACACAATGGATTCCTATGGAAGGAAATACAAGTTACTGGCAAGTACACTTAGAACTACTTTTCAGGGTCAGTGCTGGGCTAAAAGATGCAGCACTGGGTTCTCTTCTGATTACAGGTGAGTACATCGGAATTCGTAGTTCGGCTTATTTTAGAAGAATATTTGTACGTTTCAAAAATGGACACTTAGAAACTTTTCTGGTGAAAACCACTTAATGGATTCCTATGGAAGGAAATACAAGTTACTGGTAAGTACACTTAGAATTACATTTCAGGGTCAGTGCTGGGCTACAAGATGCAGCACTGGGTTCTTTCCTGATTACAGGTGAGTACATCGGAATTCGTAGTTCGGCTGATTTTAGATGAATATTTGTACGTTTCAAAAATGGACAATTAGAAACTTTTCTGGTGAAAATAAACCACACAATGGATTCCTATGGAAGGAAATACAAGTTACTGGTAAGTACACTTAGAATTACTTTTCAGGGTCAGTGCTTGGCTAAAAGATGCAGAACTGGGTTCTTTCCTGATTACAGGTGAGTAAATCGGAATTCGTAGTCCGGCTGATTTTAGATGAATATTTGTAAGTTTCAAAAATGGACACTTAGAAACTTTTCTGGTGAAAACCACACAATGGTTTCCTATGGAAGAAAATACAAGTTACTGGTAAGTACGCTTAGAATTACTTTTCAGTGTCAGTGCTGGGCTAAAAGATGCAGCACTGGGTTCTCTCCTGATAAAAGGTGAGTAAATCAGAATTCGTGTTCGGCTGATTTTAGAGTAATATTTATACGTTTCAAAATTGGACACTTAGAAACTTTTCTGTTGAAAACCAAACAATGGATTCCTATGGAAGGAAATACAAGTTACTGGTAAGTACGCTTAGAATTTCTTTTCAGGGTCCGTGCTGGGCTAAAAGATGCAGCACTGTGTTCTCTCCTGATTACAGGTGAGTAAATCGGAATTCGTAGTTCGGCTGATCTTAGAGGAATATTTGTACGTTTCAAAATTGAACACTTGGAAACTTTTCTGGTGAAAACCACACAATGGATTCCTATGGAAGGAAATACAAGTTACTGGTAAGTACACTTAGAATTACCTTTCAGGGTCAGTGCTGGGCTAAAAGATGCAGCAGTGGGTTCTCTCCTGATTACAGGTGAGTAAATCGGAATTCGTAGTTCGGCTGATTTTAGACAAATATTTGTACGTTTCAAAAATAGACACAGAAAATTTTCTGGTGAAAACCACACAATGGATTCCTATGGAAGGAAATACAAGTTACTGGCAAGTACACTTAAAATTACTTTTCAGGGTCAGTGCTAGGCTAAAACATGCAGCGCTGGGTTCTCTCCTGATTACAGGTGAGTAAATCGGAGTTCGTAGTTCGGCTGATCTTAGAGGAATATTTGTACGTTTCAAAATTGGACACTTGGAAACTTTTGTGGTGAAAATCACACAATGGATTCCTATGGAAGGAAATACAAGTTACTGGTAAGTTCGCTTTGAATTACTTTTCAGGGTCAGTGCTGGGCTAAAAGATGCAGCACTGGGTTCTCTTCTGATTACAGGTGAGTAAATCGGAATTCGTAGATCGGCTGATTTTAGATGAATATTTGTACGTTTCAAAAATGGACACTTAGAAACTTTTCTGTTGAAAACCAAACAATGGATTCCTATGGAAGGAAATACAAATTACTGGTAAGTACGCTTAGAATTACTTTTCAGAGTCAGTGCTGGGCTAAATGATGCAGCACTGGGTTCTCTCCTGATTACAGGTGAGTACATCGGAATTCGTAGTTCGGCTGATTTTAGAAGAATATTTGTAAGTTTCAAAAAAGGACACTTAGAAACTTTTCTGGTGAAAACCACACAATAGATTCCTATGGAAGGAAATACAAGTTACTGGTAAGTACACTTAGAATTACCTTTCAGGGTCAGTGCTGGGCTAGAAGATGCAGCAGTGGGTTCTCTCCTGATTACAGGTGAGTAAATCGGAATTCGTAGTTCTTCTGATTTTAGAGAAATATTTGTACGTTTCAAAAATAGACACAGAAAATGTTCTGGTGAAAACCACACAATGGATTCCTATGGAAGGAAATACAAGTTACTGGCAAGTACACTTAGAATTACTTTTCAGGGTCAGTGCTGGGCTAAAAGATACAGCACTGGGTTCTCTCCTGATTACAGGTGAGTACATCGGAATTCGTAGTCCGGCTGATTTTAGATGAATATTTGTACGTTTCAAAAATGGACACTTAGAAACTTTTCTGGTGAAAACCACACAATGGTTTCCTATGGAAGAAAATACAAGTTACTGGTAAGTACGCTTAGAATTACTTTTCAGTGTCAGTGCTGGGCTAAAAGATGCAGCACTGGGTTCTCTCCTGATAAAAGGTGAGTAAATCAGAATTCGTGTTCGGCTGATTTTAGAGGAATATTTATACGTTTCAAAATTGGACACTTAGAAACTTTTCTGTTGAAAACCAAACAATGGATTCCTATGGAAGGAAATACAAGTTACTGGTAAGTACGCTTAGAATTTCTTTTCAGGGTCCGTGCTGGGCTAAAAGATGCAGCACTGTGTTCTCTCCTGATTACAGGTGAGTAAATCGGAATTCGTAGTTTGGCTGATCTTAGAGGAATATTTGTACGTTTCAAAATTGAACACTTGGAAACTTTTCTGGTGAAAACCACACAATGGATTCCTATGGAAGGAAATACAAGTTACTGGTAAGTACACTTAGAATTACCTTTCAGGGTCAGTGCTGGGCTAAAAGATGCAGCAGTGGGTTCTCTCCTGATTACAGGTGAGTAAATCGGAATTCGTAGTTCGGCTGATTTTAGACAAATATTTGTACGTTTCAAAAATAGACACAGAAAATTTTCTGGTGAAAACCACACAATGGATTCCTATGGAAGGAAATACAAGTTACTGGCAAGTACACTTAAAATTACTTTTCAGGGTCAGTGCTAGGCTAAAACATGCAGCGCTGGGTTCTCTCCTGATTACAGGTGAGTAAATCGGAGTTCGTAGTTCGGCTGATCTTAGAGTGATATTTGTACGTTTCAAAATTGGACACTTGGAAACTTTTGTGGTGAAAATCACACAATGGATTCCTATGGAAGGAAATACAAGTTACTGGTAAGTTCGCTTTGAATTACTTTTCAGGGTCAGTGCTGGGCTAAAAGATGCAGCACTGGTTTCTCTCCTGATAACAGGTGAGTAAATCGGAGGTCGTAGTTCGGCTGATTTTAGAGGAATATTTGTATGTTTCAAAAATGGACACTTAGAAACTTTTCTGGTGAAAACCACACAATGGATTCCTACGGAAGGAAATACAAGTTACTGGTAAGTACACTTAGAATTACCTTTCAGGGTCAGTGCTGGTCTAAAAGATGCAGCACTGGGTTCTCTTCTGATTACAGGTGAGTAAATCGGAATTCGTAGATCGGCTGATTTTAGATGAATATTTGTACGTTTCAAAAATGGACACTTAGAAACTTTTCTGTTGAAAACCAAACAATGGATTCCTATGGAAGGAAATACAAATTACTGGTAAGTACGCTTAGAATTACTTTTCAGAGTCAGTGCTGGGCTAAATGATGCAGCACTGGGTTCTCTCCTGATTACAGGTGAGTACATCGGAATTCGTAGTTCGGCTGATTTTAGAAGAATATTTGTAAGTTTCAAAAAAGGACACTTAGAAACTTTTCTGGTGAAAACCACACAATAGATTCCTATGGAAGGAAATACAAGTTACTGGTAAGTACACTTAGAATTACCTTTCAGGGTCAGTGCTGGGCTAGAAGATGCAGCAGTGGGTTCTCTCCTGATTACAGGTGAGTAAATCGGAATTCGTAGTTCTTCTGATTTTAGAGAAATATTTGTACGTTTCAAAAATAGACACAGAAAATTTTCTGGTGAAAACCACACAATGGATTCCTATGGAAGGAAATACAAGTTACTGGCAAGTACACTTAGAATTACTTTTCAGGGTCAGTGCTGGGCTAAAAGATGCAGCACTGGGTTCTCTCCTGATTACAGGTGAGTACATCGGAATTCGTAGTTCGGCTGATTTTAGAAGAATATTTGTACGTTTCAAAAATGGACACTTAGAAACTTTTCTGGTGAAAACCACTTAATGGATTCCTATGGAAGGAAATACAAGTTACTGGTAAGTAAACTTAGAATTACATTTCAGGGTCAGTGCTGGGCTACAAGATGCAGCACTGGGTTCTTTCCTGATTACAGGTGAGTACATCGGAATTCGTAGTTCGGTTGATTTTAGATGAATATTTGTACGTTTCAAAAATGGACAATTAGAAACTTTTCTGGTGAAAAGAAACCACACAATGGATTCCTATGGAAGGAAATACAAGTTACTGGTAAGTACACTTAGAATTACTTTTCAGGGTCAGTGCTTGGCTAAAAAAAGCAGAACTGGGTTCTTTCCTGATTACAGGTGAGTAAATCGGAATCCGTAGTCCGGCTGATTTTAGATGAATATTTGTAAGTTTCAAAAATGGACACTTAGAAACTTTTCTGGTGAAAACCACACAATGGTTTCCTATGGAAGAAAATACAAGTTACTGGTAAGTACGCTTAGAATTACTTTTCAGTGTCAGTGCCGGGCTAAAAGATAAAGCACTGGGTTCTCTCCTGATAAAAGGTGAGTAAATCAGAATCCGTAGTCCGGCTGATTTTAGAGGAATATTTATACGTTTCAAAATTGGACACTTAGAAACTTTTCTGTTGAAAACCAAACAATGGATTCCTATGGAAGGAAATACAAGTTACTGGTAAGTACGCTTAGAATTTCTTTTCAGGGTCCGTGCTGGGCTAAAAGATGCAGCACTGTGTTCTCTCCTGATTACAGGTGAGTAAATCGGAATTCGTAGTTCGGCTGATTTTAGTGGAATATTTGTACGTTTCAAAAATGGACACTTAGAAACTTTTTGGGTGAAAACCACACAATGGATTCCTATAAAAGGAAATACAAGTTACTGGTAAGTACACTTAGAATTACTTTTCAGGGTCAGTGCTGGGCTAAAAGATGCAGCACTGGGTTCTTTCCTGATTACAGGTGAGTAAATCGGAATTCGTAGTTCGGCTGATTTTAGATGAATATTTGTACGTTTCAAAAATGGACACTTAGAAACTTTTCTGGTGAAAACCACACAATGGATTCCTATGGAAGGAAATACAAGTTACTGGTAAGTACACTTAGAATTACCTTTCAGGGTCAGTGCAGGGCTTAAATATGCAGCACTGGGTTCTCTCCTGATTACAGGTGAATATATCGGAATTCGTAGTTTGTCTGGTTTTAGACAAATATTTGTACGTTTCAAAAATAGACACAGAAAAGTTTCTGGTGAAAACCACACAATGGATTCCTATGGAAGGAAATACCAGTTACTGGTAAGTACGCTTAGAATTACTTTTCAGTGTCAGTGCTGGGCTAAAAGATGCAGCACTGGGTTCTCTCCTGATAACAGGTGAGTAAATCGGAGTTCGTAGTTCGGCTGATCTTAGAGGAATATTTGTATGTTTCAAAATTGAACACTTGGAAACTTTTCTGGTGAAAATCACACAATGGATTCCTATGGAAGGAAATACAAGTTACTGGTAAGTACGCTTAGAATTACTTCTCAGGGTCAGTGCTGGGCTAAAAGATGCAGCACTGGGTTCTTTCCTGATTACAGGTGAGTTAATCAGAATTCGTAGTTCGGCTGATTTTAGAAGAATATTTGTACGTTTCAAAAATGGACCCTTAGAAACTTTTCTGGTGAAAACCACACAATGGATTCCTATGGAAGGAAATACAAGTTACTGGTAAGTACACTTAGAATGACCTTTCAGGGTCAGTGCTGGGCTAAAAGATGCAGCAGTGGGTTCTCTCCTGATTACAGGTGAGTAAATCGGAATTTGTAGTTCGTCTGATTTTAGAAAAATATTTGTACGTTTCAAAAACTAGACACAGAAAATTTTCTGGTGAAAATCACACAATGGATTCCTATGGAAGGAAATACAAGTTACTGGTAAGTTCGCTTTGAATTACTTTTCAGGGTCAGTGCTGGGCTAGAAGATGCAGCAGTGGGTTCTCTCCTGATTACAGGTGAGTAAATCGGAATTCGTAGTTCTTCTGATTTTAGACAAATATTTGTACGTTTCAAAAATAGACACAGAAAATTTTCTGGTGAAAACCACACAATGGATTCCTATGGAAGGAAATACAAGTTACTGGCACGTACACTTAGAATTACTTTTCAGGGTCAGTGCTAGGCTAAAAGTTGCAGCACTGGGTTCTCTCCTGATTACAGGTGAGTTAATCGGAATTCATAGTTCGGCTGATTTTAGATGAATATTTGTACGTTTCAAAAATGGACACTTAGAAACTTTTCTGGTGAAAACCACAAAATGGATTCCTATGTAAGGAAATACAAGTTACTGGTAAGTACACTTAGAATTACCTTTCAGGGTCAGTGCTGGGCTAAAAGATGCAGCAGTGGGTTCTCTCCTGATTACAGGTGAGTAAATCGGAATTTGTAGTTCGTCTGATTTTAGAAAAATATTTGTACGTTTCAAAAACTAGACAGAAAATTTTCTGGTGAAAATCACACAATGGATTCCTATGGAAGGAAATACAAGTTACTGGTAAGTTCGCTTTGAATTACTTTTCAGGGTCAGTGCTGGGCTAGAAGATGCAGCAGTGGGTTCTCTCCTGATTACAGGTGAGTAAATCGGAATTCGTAGTTCTTCTGATTTTAGACAAATATTTGTACGTTTCAAAAATAGACACAGAAAATTTTCTGGTGAAAACCACACAATGGATTCCTATGGAAGGAAATACAAGTTACTGGCACGTACACTTAGAATTACTTTTCAGGGTCAGTGCTGGGCTAAAAGATGCAGCACTGGGTTCTCTCCTGATTACAGGTGAGTACATCGGAATTCGTAGTTCGGCTGATTTTAGAAGAATATTTGTACGTTTCAAAAATGGACACTTAGAAACTTTTTTGGTGAAAACCACACCATGGATTCCTATAAAAGGAAATACAAGTTACTGGTAAGTACACTTAGAATTACTTTTCAGGGTCAGTGCTGGGCTAAAAGATGTAGCACTGGGTTCTTTCCTGATTACAGGTGAGTACATCGAAATTCGTAGTTCGGCTGATTTTAGATGAATATTTGTACGTTTCAAAAATGGACACTTAAAAACTTTTCTGGTGAAAAGAAACCACACAATGGATTCCTATGGAAGGAAATACAAGTTACTGGTAAGTACACTTAGAATTACTTTTCAGGGTCAGTGCTTGGCTAAAAGATGCAGAACTGGGTTCTTTCCTGATTACAGGTGAGTAAATCGGAATTCGTAGTCCGGCTGATTTTAGATGAATATTTGTAAGTTTCAAAAATGGACACTTAGAAACTTTTCTGGTGAAAACCACACAATGGTTTCCTATGGAAGAAAATACAAGTTACTGGTAAGTACCTTTAGAATTACTTTTCAGTGTCAGTGCTGGGATAAAAGATGCAGCACTGGGTTCTCTCCTGATAAAAGGTGAGTAAATCAGAATTCGTGTTCGGCTGATTTTAGAGGAATATTTATACGTTTCAAAATTGGACACTTAGAAACTTTTCTGTTGAAAACCAAACAATGGATTCCTATGGAAGGAAATACAAGTTACTGGTAAGTACTCTTAGAATTTTTTTTCAGGGTCCGTGCTGGGCTAAAAGATGCAGCACTGTGTTCTCTCCTGATTACAGGTGAGTAAATCGGAATTCGTAGTTCGGCTTATTTTAGTGGAATATTTGTACGTTTCAAAAATGGACACTTAGAAACTTTTTTGGTGAAAACCACACAATGGATTCCTATAAAAGGAAATACAAGTTACTGGTAAGTACACTTAGAATTACTTTTCAAGGTCAGTGCTGGGCTAAAAGATGCAGCACTGGGTTCTTTCCTGATTACAGGTGAGTACATCGGAATTCGTAGTTCGGCTGATTTTAGATGAATATTTGTACGTTTCAAAAATGGACACTTAGAAACTTTTCTGGTGAAAACCACACAATGGATTCCTATGGAAGGAAATAAAAGTTACTGGTAAGTACACTTAGAATTACCTTTCAGGGTCAGTGCAGGGCTAAAAGATGCAGCACTGGGTTCTCTCCTGATTACAGGTAATTTTTCCGAATTCGTAGTTCGTCTGATTTTAGACAAATATTTGTACGTTTCAAAAATAGACACAGAAAAGTTTCTGGTGAAAACCACACAATGGATTCCTATGGAAGGAAATACCAGTTACTGGTAAGTACACTTAGAATTACTTTTCAGGGTCAGTGCTAGGCTAAAAGATGCAGCCCTGGGTTTTCTCCTGATAACAGGTGAGTAAATCGGAATTCGTAGTTCGGCTGATCTTAGAGGACTATTTGTACGTTTCAAAATTGGACACTTGGATACTTTTGTGGTGAAAATCACACAATGGATTCCTATGGAAGGAAATACAAGTTACTGGTAAGTTCGCTTTGAATTACTTTTCAGGGTCAGTGCTGGGCTAAAAGATGCAGCAGTGGGTTCTCTCCTGATAACAGGTGAGTAAATCGGAGTTCGTAGTTCGGCTGATTTTAGAGGAATATTTGTATGTTTCAAAATTGGACACTTAAAATTTTCTGGTGAAAACCACACAATGGATTCCTATGGAAGGAAATACAAGTTACTGGCAAGTACACTTAGAACTACTTTTCAGGGTCAGTGCTGGGCTAAAAGATGCAGCACTGGGTTCTCTTCTGATTACAGGTGAGTACATCGGAATTCGTAGTTCGGCTAATTTTAGAAGAATATTTGTACGTTTCAAAAATGGACACTTAGAAACTTTTCTGGTGAAAACCACTTAATGGATTCCTATGGAAGGAAATACAAATTACTGGTAAGTACACTTAGAATTACATTTCAGGGTCAGTGCTGGGCTACAAGATGCAGCACTGGGTTCTTTCCTGATTACAGGTGAGTACATCGGAATTCGTAGTTCGGCTGATTTTAGATGAATATTTGTACGTTTCAAAAATGGACAATTAGAAACTTTTCTGGTGAAAAGAAACCACACAATGGATTCCTATGGAAGGAAATACAAGTTACTGGTAAGTACACTTAGAATTACTTTTCAGGGTCAGTGCTTGGCTAAAAGATGCAGAACTGGGTTCTTTCCTGATTACAGGTGAGTAAATCGGAATTCGTAGTCCGGCTGATTTTAGATGAATATTTGTAAGTTTCAAAAATGGACACTTAGAAACTTTTCTGGTGAAAACCACACAATGGTTTCCTATGGAAGAAAATACAAGTTACTGGTAAGTACGCTTAGAATTACTTTTCAGTGTCAGTGCTGGGCTAAAAGATGCAGCACTGGGTTCTCTCCTGATAAAAGGTGAGTAAATCAGAATTCGTGTTCGGCTGATTTTAGAGGAATATTTATACGTTTCAAAATTGGACACTTAGAAACTTTTCTGTTGAAAACCAAACAATGGATTCCTATGGAAGGTAATACAAGTTACTGGTAAGTACGCTTAGAATTTCTTTTCAGGGTCCGTGCTGGGCTAAAAGATGCAGCACTGTGTTCTCTCCTGATTACAGGTGAGTAAATCGGAATTCGTAGTTCGGCTGATTTTAGTGGAATATTTGTACGTTTCAAAAATGGACACTTAGAAACTTTTTGGGTGAAAACCACACAATGGATTCCTATAAAAGGAAATACAAGTTACTGGTAAGTACACTTAGAATTACTTTTCAGGGTCAGTGCTGGGCTAAAAGATGCAGCACTGGGTTCTTTCCTGATTACAGGTGAGTAAATCGGAATTCGTAGTTCGGCTGATTTTAGATGAATATTTGTACGTTTCAAAAATGGACACTTAGAAACTTTTCTGGTGAAAACCACACAATGGATTCCTATGGAAGGAAATACAAGTTACTGGTAAGTACACTTAGAATTACCTTTCAGGGTCAGTGCAGGGCTTAAATATGCAGCACTGGGTTCTCTCCTGATTGCAGGTGAATATATCGGAATTCGCAGTTTGTCTGGTTTTAGACAAATATTTGTAAGTTTCAAAAATAGACACAGAAAAGTTTCTGGTGAAAACCACACAATGGATTCCTATGGAAGGAAATACCAGTTACTGGTAAGTACGCTTAGAATTACTTTTCAGTGTCAGTGCTGGGCTAAAAGATGCAGCACTGGGTTCTCTCCTGATAACAGGTGAGTAAATCGGAGTTCGTAGTTCGGCTGATCTTAGAGGAATATTTGTATGTTTCAAAATTGAACACTTGGAAACTTTTCTGGTGAAAATCACACAATGGATTCCTATGGAAGGAAATACAAGTTACTGGTAAGTACGCTTAGAATTACTTCACAGGGTCAGTGCTGGGCTAAAAGATGCAGCACTGGGTTCTTTCCTGATTACAGGTGAGTTAATCGGAATTCGTAGTTCGGCTGATTTTAGAAGAATATTTGTACGTTTCAAAAATGGACCCTTAGAAACTTTTCTGGTGAAAACCACACAATGGATTCCTATGGAAGGAAATACAAGTTACTGATAAGTACACTTAGAATGACCTTTCAGGGTCAGTGCTGGGCTAAAAGATGCAGCAGTGGGTTCTCTCCTGATTACGGGTGAGTAAATCTGAATTTGTAGTTCGTCTGATTTTAGAAAAATATTTGTACGTTTCAAAAACTAGACACAGAAAATTTTCTGGTGAAAATCACACAATGGATTCCTATGGAAGGAAATACAAGTTACTGGTAAGTTCGCTTTGAATTACTTTTCAGGGTCAGTGCTGGGCTAGAAGATGCAGCAGTGGGTTCTCTCCTGATTACAGGTGAGTAAATCGGAATTCGTAGTTCTTCTGATTTTAGACAAATATTTGTACGTTTCAAAAATAGACACAGAAACTTTTCTGGTGAAAACCACACAATGGATTCCTATGGAAGGAAATACAAGTTACTGGCACGTACACTTAGAATTACTTTTCAGGGTCAGTGCTATTCTAAAAGATGCAGCACTGGGTTCTCTCCTGATTACAGGTGAGTTAATCGGAATTCGTAGTTCAGCTGATTTTAGATGAATATTTGTACGTTTCAAAAATGGACACTTAGAAACTTTTCTGGTGAAAACCACACAATGGATTCCTATGTAAGGAAATACAAGTTACTGGTAAGTACACTTAGAATTACCTTTCAGGGTCAGTGCTGGGCTAAAAGATGCAGCAGTGGGTTCTCTCCTGATTACAGGTGAGTAAATCGGAATTTGTAGTTCGTCTGATTTTAGAAAAATATTTGTACGTTTCAAAAACTAGACAGAAAATTTTCTGGTGAAAATCACACAATGGATTCCTATGGAAGGAAATACAAGTTACTGGTAAGTTCGCTTTGAATTACTTTTCAGGGTCAGTGCTGGGCTACAAGATGCAGCAGTGGGTTCTCTCCTGATTACAGGTGAGTAAATCGGAATTCGTAGTTCTTCTGATTTTAGACAAATATTTGTACGTTTCAAAAATAGACACAGAAAATTTTCTGGTGAAAACCACACAATGGATTCCTATGGAAGGAAATACAAGTTACTGGCACGTACACTTAGAATTACTTTTCAGGGTCAGTGCTGGGCTAAAAGATGCAGCACTGGGTTCTCTCCTGATTACAGGTGAGTACATCGGAATTCGTAGTTCGGCTGATTTTAGAAGAATATTTGTACGTTTCAAAAATGGACACTTAGAAACTTTTTTGGTGAAAACCACACCATGGATTCCTATAAAAGGAAATACAAGTTACTGGTAAGTACACTTAGAATTACTTTTCAGGGTCAGTGCTGGGCTAAAAGATGTAGCACTGGGTTCTTTCCTGATTACAGGTGAGTAAATCGGAATTCGTAGTTCGGCTGATTTTAGATGAATATTTGTACGTTTCAAAAATGGACACTTAGAAACTTTTCTGGTGAAAACCACACAATGGATTCCTATGGAAGGAAATACAAGTTACTGGTAAGTACACTTAGAATTACCTTTCAGGGTCAGTGCAGGGCTAAAAGATGCAGCACTGGGTTCTCTCCTGATTACAGGTAATTTTTCCGAATTCGTAGTTCGTCTGATTTTAGACAAATATTTGTACGTTTCAAAAATAGACACAGAAAAGTTTCTGGTGAAAACCACACAATGGATTCCTATGGAAGGAAATACCAGTTACTGGTAAGTACACTTAGAATTACTTTTCAGGGTCAGTGCTAGGCTAAAAGATGCAGCCCTGGGTTTTCTCCTGATAACAGGTGAGTAAATCGGAATTCGTAGTTCGGCTGATCTTAGAGGACTATTTGTACGTTTCAAAATTGGACACTTGGAAACTTTTCTGGTGAAAATCACACAATGGATTCCTATGGAAGGAAATACAAGTTACTGGTAAGTACGCTTAGAATTACTTCTCAGGGTCAGTGCTGGGCTAAAAGATGCAGCACTGGGTTCTTTCCTGATTACAGGTGAGTTAATCGGAATTCGTAGTTCGGTTGATTTTAGAAGAATATTTGTACGTTTCAAAAATGGACCCTTAGAAAATTTTCTGGTGAAAACCACACAATGGTTTCGTATTGAAGAAAATACAAGTTACTGGTAAGTACGCTTAGAATTACTTTTCAGTGTCAGTGCTGGGCTAAAAGATGCAGCACTGGGTTCTCTCCTGATAAAAGGTGAGTAAATCAGAATTCGTGTTCGGCTGATTTTAGAGGAATATTTATACGTTTCAAAATTGGACACTTAGAAACTTTTCTGTTGAAAACCAAACAATGGATTCCTATGGAAGGAAATACAAGTTACTGGCACGTACACTTAGAATTACTTTTCAGGGTCAGTGTTGGGCTAAAAGATGCAGCACTGGGTTCTCTCCTGATTACAGGTGAGTACATCGGAATTCGTAGTTCGGCTGATTTTAGAAGAATATTTGTACGTTTCAAAAATGGACACTTAGAAACTTTTTTGGTGAAAACCACACCATGGATTCCTATAAAAGGAAATACAAGTTACTGGTAAGTACACTTAGAATTACTTTTCAGGGTCAGTGCTGGGCTAAAAGATGTAGCACTGGGTTCTTTCCTGATTACAGGTGAGTAAATCGGAATTCGTAGTTCGGCTGATTTTAGATGAATATTTGTACGTTTCAAAAATGGACACTTAGAAACTTTTCTGGTGAAAACCACACAATGGATTCCTATGGAAGGAAATACAAGTTACTGGTAAGTACACTTTGAATTACCTTTCAGGGTCAGTGCAGGGCTAAAAGATGCAGCACTGGGTTCTCTCCTGATTACAGGTAATTTTTCCGAATTCGTAGTTCGTCTGATTTTAGACAAATATTTGTACGTTTCAAAAATAGACACAGAAAAGTTTCTGGTGAAAACCACACAATGGATTCCTATGGAAGGAAATACCAGTTACTGGTAAGTACACTTAGAATTACTTTTCAGGGTCAGTGCTAGGCTAAAAGATGCAGCCCTGGGTTTTCTCCTGATAACAGGTGAGTAAATCGGAATTCGTAGTTCGGCTGATCTTAGAGGACTATTTGTACGTTTCAAAATTGGACACTTGGAAACTTTTCTGGTGAAAATCACACAATGGATTCCTATGGAAGGAAATACAAGTTACTGGTAAGTACGCTTAGAATTACTTCTCAGGGTCAGTGCTGGGCTAAAAGATGCAGCACTGGGTTCTTTCCTGATTACAGGTGAGTTAATCGGAATTCGTAGTTCGGCTGATTTTAGAAGAATATTTGTACGTTTCAAAAATGGACCCTTAGAAAATTTTCTGGTGAAAACCACACAATGGTTTCGTATTGAAGAAAATACAAGTTACTGGTAAGTACGCTTAGAATTACTTTTCAGTGTCAGTGCTGGGCTAAAAGATGCAGCACTGGGTTCTCTCCTGATAAAAGGTGAGTAAATCAGAATTCGTGTTCGGCTGATTTTAGAGGAATATTTATACGTTTCAAAATTGGACACTTAGAAACTTTTCTGTTGAAAACCAAACAATGGATTCCTATGGAAGGAAATACAAGTTACTGGTAAGTACGCTTAGAATTTCTTTTCAGGGTCCGTGCTGGGCTAAAAGATGCAGCACTGTGTTCTCTCCTGATTACAGGTGAGTAAATCAGAATTCGTAGTTCGGCTGATCTTAGAGGAATATTTGTACGTTTCAAAATTGAACACTTGGAAACTTTTCTGGTGAAAACCACACAATGGATTCCTATGGAAGGAAATACAAGTTACTGGTAAGTACACTTAGAATTACCTTTCAGGGTCAGTGCTGGGCTAAAAGATGCAGCAGTGGGTTCTCTCCTGATTACAGGTGAGTAAATCGGAATTCGTAGTTCGGCTGATTTTAGACAAATATTTGTACGTTTCAAAAATAGACACAGAAAATTTTCTGGTGAAAACCACACAATGGATTCCTATGGAAGGAAATACAAGTTACTGGCAAGTACACTTAAAATTACTTTTCAGGGTCAGTGCTAGGCTAAAACATGCAGCACTGGGTTCTCTCCTGATTACAGGTGAGTAAATCGTAGTTCGTAGTTCGGCTGATCTTAGAGGAATATTTGTACGTTTCAAAATTGGACACTTGGAAACTTTTGTGGTGAAAATCACACAATGGATTCCTATGGAAGGAAATACAAGTTACTGGTAAGTTCGCTTTGAATTACTTTTCAGGGTCAGTGCTGGGCTAAAAGATGCAGCACTGGGTTCTCTCCTGATAACAGGTGAGTAAATCGGAGGTCGTAGTTCGGCTGATTTTAGAGGAATATTTGTATGTTTCAAAAATGGACACTTAGAAACTTTTCTGGTGAAAACCACACAATGGATTCCTACGGAAGGAAATACAAGTTACTGGTAAGTACACTTAGAATTACCTTTCAGGGTCAGTGCTGGTCTAAAAGATGCAGCACTGGGTTCTCTTCTGATTACAGGTGAGTAAATCGGAATTCGTAGATCGGCTGATTTTAGATGAATATTTGTACGTTTCAAAAATGGACACTTAGAAACTTTTCTGTTGAAAACCAAACAATGGATTCCTATGGAAGGAAATACAAATTACTGGTAAGTACGCTTAGAATTACTTTTCAGAGTCAGTGCTGGGCTAAATGATGCAGCACTGGGTTCTCTCCTGATTACAGGTGAGTACATCGGAATTCGTAGTTCGGCTGATTTTAGAAGAATATTTGTAAGTTTCAAAAAAGGACACTTAGAAACTTTTCTGGTGAAAACCACACAATAGATTCCTATGGAAGGAAATACAAGTTACTGGTAAGTACACTTAGAATTACCTTTCAGGGTCAGTGCTGGGCTAGAAGATGCAGCAGTGGGTTCTCTCCTGATTACAGGTGAGTAAATCAGAATTCGTAGTTCTTCTGATTTTAGAGAAATATTTGTACGTTTCAAAAATAGACAGAAAATTTTCTGGTGAAAACCACACAATGGATTCCTATGGAAGGAAATACAAGTTACTGGCAAGTACACTTAGAATTACTTTTTAGGGTCAGTGCTGGGCTAAAAGATGCAGCACTGGGTTCTCTCCTGATTACAGGTGAGTACATCGGAATTCGTAGTTCGGCTGATTTTAGAAGAATATTTGTACGTTTCAAAAATGGACACTTAGAAACTTTTCTGGTGAAAACCACTTAATGGATTCCTATGGAAGGAAATACAAGTTACTGGTAAGTACACTTAGAATTACATTTCAGGGTCAGTGCTGGGCTACAAGATGCAGCACTGGGTTCTTTCCTGATTACAGGTGAGTACATCGGAATTCGTAGTTCGGCTGATTTTAGATGAATATTTGTACGTTTCAAAAATGGACAATTAGAAACTTTTCTGGTGAAAAGAAACCACACAATGGATTCCTATGGAAGGAAATACAAGTTACTGGTAAGTACACTTAGAATTACTTTTCAGGGTCAGTGCTTGGCTAAAAAAAGCAGAACTGGGTTCTTTCCTGATTACAGGTCAGTAAATCGGAATTCGTAGTCCGGCTGATTTTAGATGAATATTTGTAAGTTTCAAAAATGGACACTTAGAAACTTTTCTGGTGAAAACCACACAATGGTTTCCTATGGAAGAAAATACAAGTTACTGGTAAGTACGCTTAGAATTACTTTTCAGTGTCAGTGCTGGGCTAAAAGATGCAGCACTGGGTTCTTTCCTGATAAAAGGTGAGTAAATCAGAATTCGTGTTCGGCTGATTTTAGAGGAATATTTATACGTTTCAAAATTGGACACTTAGAAACTTTTCTGTTGAAAACCAAACAATGGATTCCTATGGAAGGAAATACAAGTTACTGGTAAGTACGCTTAGAATTTCTTTTCAGGGTCCGTGCTGGGCTAAAAGATACAGCACTGTGTTCTCTCCTGATTACAGGTGAGTAAATCGGAATTCGTAGTTCGGCTGATTTTAGTGGAATATTTGTACGTTTCAAAAATGGACACTTAGAAAATTTTTTGGTGAAAACCACACAATGGATTCCTATAAAAGGAAATACAAGTTACTGGTAAGTACACTTAGAATTACTTTTCAGGGTCAGTGCTGGGCTAAAAGATGCAGCACTGGGTTCTTTCCTGATTACAGGTGAGTAAATCGGAATTCGTAGTTCGGCTGATTTTAGATGAATATTTGTACGTTTCAAAAATGGACACTTAGAAACTTTTCTGGTGAAAACCACACAATGGATTCCTATGGAAGGAAATACAAGTTACTGGTAAGTACGCTTAGAATTACTTTTCAGTGTCAGTGCTGGGCTAAAAGATGCAGCACTGGGTTCTCTCCTGATAAAAGGTGAGTTAATCAGAATTCGTGTTCGGCTGATTTTAGAGGAATATTTATACGTTTCAAAATTGGACACTTAGAAACTTTTCTGTTGAAAACCAAACAATGGATTCCTATGGAAGGAAATACAAGTTACTGGTAAGTACGCTTAGAATTTCTTTTCAGGGTCCGTGCTTGGCTAAAAGATGCAGCACTGTGTTCTCTCCTGATTACAGGTGAGTAAATCGGAATTCGTAGTTCAGCTGATTTTAGTGGAATATTTGTACGTTTCAAAAATGGACACTTAGAAACTTTTTTGGTGAAAACCACACAATGGATTCCTATAAAAGGAAATACAAGTTACTGGTAAGTACACTTAGAATTACTTTTCAGGGTCAGTGCTGGGCTAAAAGATGCAGCACTGGGTTCTTTCCTGATTACAGGTGAGTAAATCGGAATTCGTAGTTCGGCTGATTTTAGATGAATATTTGTACGTTTCAAAAATGGACACTTAGAAACTTTTCTGGTGAAAACCACACAATGGATTCCTATGGAAGGAAATACAAGTTACTGGTAAGTACACTTAGAATTACCTTTCAGGGTCAGTGCAGGGCTTAAATATGCAGCACTGGGTTCTCTCCTGATTACAGGTGAATATATCGGAATTCGTAGTTTGTCTGGTTTTAGACAAATATTTGTACGTTTCAAAAATAGACACAGAAAAGTTTCTGGTGAAAACCACACAATGGATTCCTATGGAAGGAAATACCAGTTACTGGTAAGTACGCTTAGAATTACTTTTCAGTGTCAGTGCTGGGCTAAAAGATGCAGCACTGGGTTCTCTCCTGATAACAGGTGAGTAAATCGGAGTTCGTAGTTCGGCTGATCTTAGAGGAATATTTGTATGTTTCAAAATTGAACACTTGGAAACTTTTCTGGTGAAAATCACACAATGGATTCCTATGGAAGGAAATACAAGTTACTGGTAAGTACGCTTAGAATTACTTTTCAGGGTCAGTGCTGGGCTAAAAGATGCAGCACTGGGTTCTTTCCTGATTACAGGTGAGTAAATCGGAATTCGTAGTTCGGCTGATTTTAGATGAATATTTGTACGTTTCAAAAATGGACACTTAGAAACTTTTCTGGTGAAAACCACACAATGGATTCCTATGGAAGGAAATACAAGTTACTGGTAAGTACGCTTAGAATTACTTTTCAGTGTCAGTGCTGGGCTAAAAGATGCAGCACTGGGTTCTCTCCTGATAAAAGGTGAGTTAATCAGAATTCGTGTTCGGCTGATTTTAGAGGAATATTTATATGTTTCAAAATTGGACACTTAGAAACTTTTCTGTTGAAAACCAAACAATGGATTCCTATGGAAGGAAATACAAGTTACTGGTAAGTACGCTTAGAATTTCTTTTCAGGGTCCGTGCTTGGCTAAAAGATGCAGCACTGTGTTCTCTCCTGATTACAGGTGAGTAAATCGGAATTCGTAGTTCAGCTGATTTTAGTGGAATATTTGTACGTTTCAAAAATGGACACTTAGAAACTTTTTTGGTGAAAACCACACAATGGATTCCTATAAAAGGAAATACAAGTTACTGGTAAGTACACTTAGAATTACTTTTCAGGGTCAGTGCTGGGCTAAAAGATGCAGCACTGGGTTCTTTCCTGATTACAGGTGAGTAAATCGGAATTCGTAGTTCGGCTGATTTTAGATGAATATTTGTACGTTTCAAAAATGGACACTTAGAAACTTTTCTGGTGAAAACCACACAATGGATTCCTATGGAAGGAAATACAAGTTACTGGTAAGTACACTTAGAATTACCTTTCAGGGTCAGTGCAGGGCTTAAATATGCAGCACTGGGTTCTCTCCTGATTACAGGTGAATATATCGGAATTCGTAGTTTGTCTGGTTTTAGACAAATATTTGTACGTTTCAAAAATAGACACAGAAAAGTTTCTGGTGAAAACCACACAATGGATTCCTATGGAAGGAAATACCAGTTACTGGTAAGTACGCTTAGAATTACTTTTCAGTGTCAGTGCTGGGCTAAAAGATGCAGCACTGGGTTCTCTCCTGATAACAGGTGAGTAAATCGGAGTTCGTAGTTCGGCTGATCTTAGAGGAATATTTGTATGTTTCAAAATTGAACACTTGGAAACTTTTCTGGTGAAAATCACACAATGGATTCCTATGGAAGGAAATACAAGTTACTGGTAAGTACGCTTAGAATTACTTCTCAGGGTCAGTGCTGGGCTAAAAGATGCAGCACTGGGTTCTTTCCTGATTACAGGTGAGTTAATCGGAATTCGTAGTTCGGCTGATTTTAGAAGAATATTTGTACGTTTCAAAAATGGACCCTTAGAAACTTTTCTGGTGAAAACCACACAATGGATTCCTATGGAAGGAAATACAAGTTACTGGTAAGTACACTTAGAATGACCTTTCAGGGTCAGTGCTGGGCTAAAAGATGCAGCAGTGGGTTCTCTCCTGATTACAGGTGAGTAAATCGGAATTTGTAGTTCGTCTGATTTTAGAAAAATATTTGTACGTTTCAAAAACTAGACACAGAAAATTTTCTGGTGAAAATCACACAATGGATTCCTATGGAAGGAAATACAAGTTACTGGTAAGTTCGCTTTGAATTACTTTTCAGGGTCAGTGCTGGGCTAGAAGATGCAGCAGTGGGTTCTCTCCTGATTACAGGTGAGTAAATCGGAATTCGTAGTTCTTCTGATTTTAGACAAATATTTGTACGTTTCAAAAATAGACACAGAAACTTTTCTGGTGAAAACCACACAATGGATTCCTATGGAAGGAAATACAAGTTACTGGCACGTACACTTAGAATTACTTTTCAGGGTCAGTGCTAGGCTAAAAGATGCAGCACTGGGTTCTCTCCTGATTACAGGTGAGTTAATCGGAATTCGTAGTTCGGCTGATTTTAGATGAATATTTGTACGTTTCAAAAATGGACACTTAGAAACTTTTCTGGTGAAAACCACACAATGGATTCCTATGTAAGGAAATACAAGTTACTGGTAAGTACACTTAGAATTACCTTTCAGGGTCAGTGCTGGGCTAAAAGATGCAGCAGTGGGTTCTCTCCTGATTACAGGTGAGTAAATCGGAATTTGTAGTTCGTCTGATTTTAGAAAAATATTTGTACGTTTCAAAAACTAGACACAGAAAATTTTCTGGTGAAAATCACACAATGGATTCCTATGGAAGGAAATACAAGTTACTGGTAAGTTCGCTTTGAATTACTTTTCAGGGTCAGTGCTGGGCTAGAAGATGCAGCAGTGGGTTCTCTCCTGATTACAGGTGAGTAAATCGGAATTCGTAGTTCTTCTGATTTTAGACAAATATTTGTACGTTTCAAAAATAGACACAGAAAATTTTCTGGTGAAAACCACACAATGGATTCCTATGGAAGGAAATACAAGTTACTGGCACGTACACTTAGAATTACTTTTCAGGGTCAGTGCTGGGCTAAAAGATGCAGCACTGGGTTCTCTCCTGATTACAGGTGAGTACATCGGAATTCGTAGTTCGGCTGATTTTAGAAGAATATTTGTACGTTTCAAAAATGGACACTTAGAAACTTTTTTGGTGAAAACCACACCATGGATTCCTATAAAAGGAAATACAAGTTACTGGTAAGTACACTTAGAATTACTTTTCAGGGTCAGTGCTGGGCTAAAAGATGTAGCACTGGGTTCTTTCCTGATTACAGGTGAGTACATCGAAATTCGTAGTTCGGCTGATTTTAGATGAATATTTGTACGTTTCAAAAATGGACACTTAAAAACTTTTCTGGTGAAAAGAAACCACACAATGGATTCCTATGGAAGGAAATACAAGTTACTGGTAAGTACACTTAGAATTACTTTTCAGGGTCAGTGCTTGGCTAAAAGATGCAGAACTGGGTTCTTTCCTGATTACAGGTGAGTAAATCGGAATTCGTAGTCCGGCTGATTTTAGATGAATATTTGTAAGTTTCAAAAATGGACACTTAGAAACTTTTCTGGTGAAAACCACACAATGGTTTCCTATGGAAGAAAATACAAGTTACTGGTAAGTACCTTTAGAATTACTTTTCAGTGTCAGTGCTGGGCTAAAAGATGCAGCACTGGGTTCTCTCCTGATAAAAGGTGAGTAAATCAGAATTCGTGTTCGGCTGATTTTAGAGGAATATTTATACGTTTCAAAATTGGACACTTAGAAACTTTTCTGTTGAAAACCAAACAATGGATTCCTATGGAAGGAAATACAAGTTACTGGTAAGTACTCTTAGAATTTTTTTTCAGGGTCCGTGCTGGGCTAAAAGATGCAGCACTGTGTTCTCTCCTGATTACAGGTGAGTAAATCGGAATTCGTAGTTCGGCTTATTTTAGTGGAATATTTGTACGTTTCAAAAATGGACACTTAGAAACTTTTTTGGTGAAAACCACACAATGGATTCCTATAAAAGGAAATACAAGTTACTGGTAAGTACACTTAGAATTACTTTTCAAGGTCAGTGCTGGGCTAAAAGATGCAGCACTGGGTTCTTTCCTGATTACAGGTGAGTAAATCGGAATTCGTAGTTCGGCTGATTTTAGATGAATATTTGTACGTTTCAAAAATGGACACTTAGAAACTTTTCTGGTGAAAACCACACAATGGATTCCTATGGAAGGAAATACAAGTTACTGGTAAGTACACTTAGAATTACCTTTCAGGGTCAGTGCAGGGCTAAAAGATGCAGCACTGGGTTCTCTCCTGATTACAGGTAATTTTTCCAAATTCGTAGTTCGTCTGATTTTAGACAAATATTTGTACGTTTCAAAAATAGACACAGAAAAGTTTCTGGTGAAAACCACACAATGGATTCCTATGGAAGGAAATACCAGTTACTGGTAAGTACACTTAGAATTACTTTTCAGGGTCAGTGCTAGGCTAAAAGATGCAGCCCTGGGTTTTCTCCTGATAACAGGTGAGTAAATCGGAATTCGTAGTTCGGCTGATCTTAGAGGACTATTTGTACGTTTCAAAATTGGACACTTGGAAACTTTTCTGGTGAAAATCACACAATGGATTCCTATGGAAGGAAATACAAGTTACTGGTAAGTACGCTTAGAATTACTTCTCAGGGTCAGTGCTGGGCTAAAAGATGCAGCACTGGGTTCTTTCCTGATTACAGGTGAGTTAATCGGAATTCGTAGTTCGGCTGATTTTAGAAGAATATTTGTACGTTTCAAAAATGGACCCTTAGAAAATTTTCTGGTGAAAACCACACAATGGTTTCGTATTGAAGAAAATACAAGTTACTGGTAAGTACGCTTAGAATTACTTTTCAGTGTCAGTGCTGGGCTAAAAGATGCAGCACTGGGTTCTCTCCTGATAAAAGGTGAGTAAATCAGAATTCGTGTTCGGCTGATTTTAGAGGAATATTTATACGTTTCAAAATTGGACACTTAGAAACTTTTCTGTTGAAAACCAAACAATGGATTCCTATGGAAGGAAATACAAGTTACTGGTAAGTACGCTTAGAATTTCTTTTCAGGGTCCGTGCTGGGCTAAAAGTTGCAGCACTGTGTTCTCTCCTGATTACAGGTGAGTAAATCGGAATTCGTAGTTCGGCTGATTTTAGTGGAATATTTGTACGTTTCAAAATTGAACACTTGGAAACTTTTCTGGTGAAAACCACACAATGGATTCCTATAAAAGGAAATACAAGTTACTGGTAAGTACACTTAGAATTACTTTTCAGGGTCAGTGCTGGGCTAAAAGATGCAGCAGTGGGTTCTCTCCTGATTACAGGTGAGTAAATCGGAATTCGTAGTTCGGCTGATTTTAGACAAATATTTGTACGTTTCAAAAATGGACACTTAGAAACTTTTCTGGTGAAAACCACACAATGGATTCCTATGGAAGGAAATACAAGTTACTGGTAAGTACACTTAGAATTACCTTTCAGGGTCAGTGCAGGGCTTAAATATGCAGCACTGGGTTCTCTCCTGATTACAGGTGAATATATGGGAATTCGTAGTTTGTCTGGTTTTAGACAAATATTTGTACGTTTCAAAAATAGACACAGAAAAGTTTCTGGTGAAAACCACACAATGGATTCCTATGGAAGGAAATACCAGTTACTGGTAAGTACGCTTAGAATTACTTTTCAGTGTCAGTGCTGGGCTAAAAGATGCAGCACTGGGTTCTCTCCTGATAACAGGTGAGTAAATCGGAGTTCGTAGTTCGGCTGATCTTAGAGGAATATTTGTATGTTTCAAAATTGAACACTTGGAAACTTTTCTGGTGAAAATCACACAATGGATTCCTATGGAAGGAAATACAAGTTACTGGTAAGTACGCTTAGAATTACTTCTCAGGGTCAGTGCTGGGCTAAAAGATGCAGCACTGGGTTCTTTCCTGATTACAGGTGAGTTAATCGGAATTCGTAGTTCGGCTGATTTTAGAAGAATATTTGTACGTTTCAAAAATGGACCCTTAGAAACTTTTCTGGTGAAAACCACACAATGGATTCCTATGGAAGGAAATACAAGTTACTGGTAAGTACACTTAGAATGACCTTTCAGGGTCAGTGCTGGGCTAAAAGATGCAGCAGTGGGTTCTCTCCTGATTACAGGTGAGTAAATCGGAATTTGTAGTTCGTCTGATTTTAGAAAAATATTTGTACGTTTCAAAAACTAGACACAGAAAATTTTCTGGTGAAAATCACACAATGGATTCCTATGGAAGGAAATACAAGTTACTGGTAAGTTCGCTTTGAATTACTTTTCAGGGTCAGTGCTGGGCTAGAAGATGCAGCAGTGGGTTCTCTCCTGATTACAGGTGAGTAAATCGGAATTCGTAGTTCTTCTGATTTTAGACAAATATTTGTACGTTTCAAAAATAGACACAGAAAATTTTCTGGTGAAAACCACACAATGGATTCCTATGGAAGGAAATACAAGTTACTGGCACGTACACTTAGAATTACTTTTCAGGGTCAGTGCTAGGCTAAAAGATGCAGCACTGGGTTCTCTCCTGATTACAGGTGAGTTAATCGGAATTCGTAGTTCGGCTGATTTTAGATGAATATTTGTACGTTTCAAAAATGGACACTTAGAAACTTTTCTGGTGAAAACCACACAATGGATTCCTATGTAAGGAAATACAAGTTACTGGTAAGTACACTTAGAATTACCTTTCAGGGTCAGTGCTGGGCTAAAAGATGCAGCAGTGGGTTCTCTCCTGATTACAGGTGAGTAAATCGGAATTTGTAGTTCGTCTGATTTTAGAAAAATATTTGTACGTTTCAAAAACTAGACACAGAAAATTTTCTGGTGAAAATCACACAATGGATTCCTATGGAAGGAAATACAAGTTACTGGTAAGTTCGCTTTGAATTACTTTTCAGGGTCAGTGCTGGGCTAGAAGATGCAGCAGTGGGTTCTCTCCTGATTACAGGTGAGTAAATCGGAATTCGTAGTTCTTCTGATTTTAGACAAATATTTGTACGTTTCAAAAATAGACACAGAAAATTTTCTGGTGAAAACCACACAATGGATTCCTATGGAAGGAAATACAAGTTACTGGCACGTACACTTAGAATTACTTTTCAGGGTCAGTGCTGGGCTAAAAGATGCAGCACTGGGTTCTCTCCTGATTACAGGTGAGTACATCGGAATTCGTAGTTCGGCTGATTTTAGAAGAATATTTGTACGTTTCAAAAATGGACACTTAGAAACTTTTTTGGTGAAAACCACACCATGGATTCCTATAAAAGGAAATACAAGTTACTGGTAAGTACACTTAGAATTACTTTTCAGGGTCAGTGCTGGGCTAAAAGATGTAGCACTGGGTTCTTTCCTGATTACAGGTGAGTACATCGAAATTCGTAGTTCGGCTGATTTTAGATGAATATTTGTACGTTTCAAAAATGGACACTTAAAAACTTTTCTGGTGAAAAGAAACCACACAATGGATTCCTATGGAAGGAAATACAAGTTACTGGTAAGTACACTTAGAATTACTTTTCAGGGTCAGTGCTTGGCTAAAAGATGCAGAACTGGGTTCTTTCCTGATTACAGGTGAGTAAATCGGAATTCGTAGTCCGGCTGATTTTAGATGAATATTTGTAAGTTTCAAAAATGGACACTTAGAAACTTTTCTGGTGAAAACCACACAATGGTTTCCTATGGAAGAAAATACAAGTTACTGGTAAGTACCTTTAGAATTACTTTTCAGTGTCAGTGCTGGGCTAAAAGATGCAGCACTGGGTTCTCTCCTGATAAAAGGTGAGTAAATCAGAATTCGTGTTCGGCTGATTTTAGAGGAATATTTATACGTTTCAAAATTGGACACTTAGAAACTTTTCTGTTGAAAACCAAACAATGGATTCCTATGGAAGGAAATACAAGTTACTGGTAAGTACACTTAGAATTACCTTTCAAGGTCAGTGCTGGGCTAAAAGATGCAGCACTGGGTTCTTTCCTGATTACAGGTGAGTAAATCGGAATTCGTAGTTCGGCTGATTTTAGATGAATATTTGTACGTTTCAAAAATGGACACTTAGAAACTTTTCTGGTGAAAACCACACAATGGATTCCTATGGAAGGAAATACAAGTTACTGGTAAGTACACTTAGAATTACCTTTCAGGGTCAGTGCAGGGCTAAAAGATGCAGCACTGGGTTCTCTCCTGATTACAGGTAATTTTTCCGAATTCGTAGTTCGTCTGATTTTAGACAAATATTTGTACGTTGCAAAAATAGACACAGAAAAGTTTCTGGTGAAAACCACACAATGGATTCCTATGGAAGGAAATACCAGTTATTGGTAAGTACACTTAGAATTACTTTTCAGGGTCAGTGCTAGGCTAAAAGATGCAGCCCTGGGTTTTCTCCTGATAACAGGTGAGTAAATCGGAATTCGTAGTTCGGCTGATCTTAGAGGACTATTTGTACGTTTCAAAATTGGACACTTGGAAACTTTTCTGGTGAAAATCACACAATGGATTCCTATGGAAGGAAATACAAGTTACTGGTAAGTACGCTTAGAATTACTTCTCAGGGTCAGTGCTGGGCTAAAAGATGCAGCACTGTGTTCTCTCCTGATTACAGGTGAGTAAATCGGAATTCGTAGTTCGGCTGATTTTAGTGGAAGATTTGTACGTTTCAAAAATGGACACTTAGAAACTTTTCTGGTGAAAACCACACAATGGATTCCTTTGGAAGGAAATACAAGTTACTGGTAAGTACACTTAGAATTACCTTTCAGGGTCAGTGCAGGGCTAAAAGATGCAACCCTGGGTTTTCTCCTGATAACAGGTGAGTAAATCGGAATTCGTAGTTCGGCTGATCTTAGACGACTATTTGTACGTTTCAAAACTGGACACTTGGAAACTTTTCTGGTGAAAACCACACAATGGATTCCTATGGAAGGAAATACAAGTTACTGGTAAGTACACTTAGAATTACCTTTCAGGGTCAGTGCTGGGCTAAAAGATGCAGCAGTGGGTTCTCTCCTGATTACAGGTGAGTAAATCGGAATTCGTAGTTCGGCTGATTTTAGACAAATATTTGTACGTTTCAAAAATAGACACAGAAACTTTTCTGGTGAAAACCACACAATGGATTCCTATGGAAGGAAATACAAGTTACTGGCAAGTACACTTAAAATTACTTTTCAGGGTCAGTGCTAGGCTAAAACATGCAGCACTGGGTTCTCTCCTGATTACAGGTGAGTAAATCGGAGTTCGTAGTTCGGCTGATCTTAGAGGAATATTTGTACGTTTCAAAATTGGACACTTGGAAACTTTTGTGGTGAAAATCACACAATGGATTCCTATGGAAGGAAATACAAGTTACTGGTAAGTTTGCTTTGAATTACTTTTCAGGGTCAGTGCTGGGCTAAAAGATGCAGCACTGGGTTCTCTCCTGATAACAGGTGAGTAAATCGGAGGTCGTAGTTCGGCTGATTTTAGAGGAATATTTGTATGTTTCAAAAATGGACACTTAGAAACTTTTCTGGTGAAAACCACACAATGGATTCCTACGGAAGGAAATACAAGTTACTGGTAAGTACACTTAGAATTACCTTTCAGGGTCAGTGCTGGTCTAAAAGATGCAGCACTGGGTTCTCTTCTGATTACAGGTGAGTAAATCGGAATTCGTAGATCGGCTGATTTTAGATGAATATTTGTACGTTTCAAAAATGGACACTTAGAAACTTTTCTGTTGAAAACCAAACAATGGATTCCTATGGAAGGAAATACAAATTACTGGTAAGTACGCTTAGAATTACTTTTCAGAGTCAGTGCTGGGCTAAATGATGCAGCACTGGGTTCTCTCCTGATTACAGGTGAGTACATCGGAATTCGTAGTTCGGCTGATTTTAGAAGAATATTTGTAAGTTTCAAAAAAGGACACTTAGAAACTTTTCTGGTGAAAACCACACAATAGATTCCTATGGAAGGAAATACAAGTTACTGGTAAGTACACTTAGAATTACCTTTCAGGGTCAGTGCTGGGCTAGAAGATGCAGCAGTGGGTTCTCTCCTGATTACAGGTGAGTAAATCGGAATTCGTAGTTCTTCTGATTTTAGAGAAATATTTGTACGTTTCAAAAATAGACAGAAAATTTTCTGGTGAAAACCACACAATGGATTCCTATGGAAGGAAATACAAGTTACTGGCAAGTACACTTAGAATTACTTTTCAGGGTCAGTGCTGGGCTAAAAGATGTAGCACTGGGTTCTCTCCTGATTACAGGTGAGTACATCGGAATTCGTAGTTCGGCTGATTTTAGAAGAATATTTGTACGTTTCAAAAATGGACACTTAGAAACTTTTCTGGTGAAAACCACTTAATGGATTCCTATGGAAGGAAATACAAGTTACTGGTAAGTACACTTAGAATTATATTTCAGGGTCAGTGCTGGGCTACAAGATGCAGCACTGGGTTCTTTCCTGATTACAGGTGAGTACATCGGAATTCGTAGTTCGGCTGATTTTAGATGAATATTTGTACGTTTCAAAAATGGACAATTAGAAACTTTTCTGGTGAAAAGAAACCACACAATGGTTTCCTATGGAAGGAAATACAAGTTACTGGTAAGTACACTTAGAATTACTTTTCAGGGTCAGTGCTTGGCTAAAAAAAGCAGAACTGGGTTCTTTCCTGATTACAGGTGAGTAAATCGGAATTCGTAGTCCGGCTGATTTTAGATGAATATTTGTAAGTTTCAAAAATGGACACTTAGAAACTTTTCTGGTGAAAACCACACAATGGTTTCCTATGGAAGAAAATACAAGTTACTGGTAAGTACGCTTAGAATTACTTTTCAGTGTCAGTGCTGGGCTAAAAGATGCAGCACTGGGTTCTCTCCTGATAAAAGGTGAGTAAATCAGAATTCGTGTTCGGCTGATTTTAGAGGAATATTTATACGTTTCAAAATTGGACACTTAGAAACTTTTCTGTTGAAAACCAAACAATGGATTCCTATGGAAGGAAATACAAGTTACTGGTAAGTACGCTTAGAATTTCTTTTCAGGGTCCGTGCTGGGCTAAAAGATGCAGCACTGTGTTCTCTCCTGATTACAGGTGAGTAAATCGGAATTTGTAGTTCGGCTGATTTTAGTGGAATATTTGTACGTTTCAAAAATAGACACTTAGAAACTTTTTTGGTGAAAACCACACAATGGATTCCTATAAAAGGAAATACAAGTTACTGGTAAGAGTACTTAGAATTACTTTTCAGGGTCAGTGCTGGGCTAAAAGATGCAGCACTGGGTTCTTTCCTGATTACAGGTGAGTAAATCGGAATTCGTAGTTCGGCTGATTTTAGATGAATATTTGTACGTTTCAAAAATGGACACTTAGAAACTTTTCTGGTGAAAACCACACAATGGATTCCTATGGAAGGAAATACAAGTTACTGGTAAGTACACTTAGAATTACCTTTCAGGGTCAGTGCAGGGCTTAAATATGCAGCACTGGGTTCTCTCCTGATTACAGGTGAATATATCGGAATTCGTAGTTTGTCTGGTTTTAGACAAATATTTGTACGTTTCAAAAATAGACACAGAAAAGTTTCTGGTGAAAACCACACAATGGATTCCGATGGAAGGAAATACAAGTTACTGGAAAGTACACTTAGAATTACTTTTCAGAGTCTGTGCTGGGCTAAAAGAGGCAGCACTGGGTTCTCTCCTGATTACAGGTGAGTAAATCAGAATTCGTTGTTCGGCTGATTTTAGAGGAATATTTGTACGTTTCAAAAATGGACACAGAAAATTTTCTGGTGAAAACCACACAATGGATTCCTATGGAAGGAAATACAAGTTACTGGTAAGTACGCTTAGAATTACTTTTCAGGGTCTGTGCTGGGCTAAAAGATGCATCACTGGGTTCTCTCCTGATTACAGGTGAGTAAATAGGAATTCGTAGTTCGGCTGATTTTAGAGGAATATTTGTAAGTTTCAAAAATGGACACTTAGAAAATGTTCTGGTGAAAACCACACAATGGATTCCTATGGAAGGAAACACAAGTTACTGGTAAGTACGCTTAGAATTACTTTTCAGGGTCTGTGCTGGGTTAAAAGATGCAGCACTGGGTTCTCTCCTGATTACAGGTGAGTAAATCGGAATTCGTAGTTCGGCTTTTTTTAGAGGAATATTTGTACGTTTCAAAAATGGACACTTGGAAAAATTTCTGGTGAAAACCACACAATGGATTCCGATGGAAGGAAATACAAGTTACTGGTAAGTACGCTTAGAATTACTTTTCAGAGTCTGTGCTGGGCTAAAAGAGGCAGCACTGGGTTCTCTCCTGATTACAGGTGAGTAAATCAGAATTCGTTGTTCGGCTGATTTTAGAGGAATATTTGTACGTTTCAAAAATGGGCACAGAAAATTTTCTGGTGAAAACCACACAATGGATTCCTATGGAAGGAAATACAAGCTACTGGTAAGTACGCTTAGAATTACTTTTCAGGGTCTATGCTGGGCTAAAAGATGCAGCACTGGGTTCTCTCCTGATTACAGGTGAGTAAATCGGAATTCGTAGTTCGGCTGATTTTAGAGGAATATTTGTACGTTTCAAAAATGGACACAGAAAATTTTCTAGTAAAAACCACACAATGGATTCCTATGGAAGGAAATACAAGTTACTGGTAAGTACGCTTAGAATACCTTTTCAGGGTCTGTGCTGGGCTAAAAGATGCAGCACTGGGTTCTCTCCTGATTACAGGTGAGTAAATCGGAATTCGTAGTTCGGCTGATTTTAGACGAATATTGGAACGTTTAAAAAATGGACACTTAGAAAATTTTCTGGTGAAAACCACACAATGGATTCCAATGGAAGGAAATAAAAGTTACTGGTAAGTATGCTTAGAATTACTTTTCAGGGTCTGGGCTGGGCTAAAAGATGCATCACTGGGTTCTCTCCTGGTTACAGGTGAGTAAATTGGAATTCGTAGTTCGGCTGATTTTAGAGGAATATTTGTACGTTTCAAAAATGGACACTTAGAAAATGTTCTGGTGAAAACCACTCAATGGATTCCTATGGAAGGAAACACAAGTTACTGGTAAGTATGCTTAGAATGACTTTTCAGGGTCTGGGCTGGGCTAAAAGAGGCAGCACTGGGTTCTCTCCTGATTACAGGTGAGTAAATAGGAATTCGTAGTTCGGCTGATTTTAGAGGAATATTTGTACGGTTCAAAAATGGACACTTAGAAAATGTTCTGGTGAAAACCACACAAAGGATTCCTATGGAAGGAAACACAAGTTACAGGTAAGTATGGTAAGTACGCTTAGAATTACTTTTCAGGGTCTGTGCTGGGCTAAAATATGCTGCACTGGGTTCTCTCCTGATTATAGGTTAGTAAATAGGAATTCGTAGTTTGGTTGATTTTAGAGGAATATTTGTACGTTTCAAAAATGGACACGTAGAAAATTTTCTGGTGAAAACCACACAATGGATTCCGATGGAAGGAAATACAAGTTACTGGTAAGTACACTTAGAATTACTTTTCAGAGTCTGTGCTGGGCTAAAAGAGGCAGCACTGGGTTCTCTCCTGATTACAGGTGAGTAAATCAGAATTCGTTGTTCGGCTGATTTTAGAGGAATATTTGTACGTTTCAAAAATGGACACAGAAAATTTTCTGGTGAAAACCACACAATGGATTCCTATGGAAGGAAATACAAGTTACTGGTAAGTACGCTTAGAATTACTTTTCAGGGTCTGTGCTGGGCTAAAAGATGCATCACTGGGTTCTCTCCTGATTACAGGTGAGTAAATAGGAATTCGTAGTTCGGCTGATTTTAGAGGAATATTTGTACGTTTCAAAAATGGACACTTAGAATATGTTCTGGTGAAAACCACACAATGGATTCCTATGGAAGGAAACACAAGTTACTGGTAAGTACACTTAGAATTACTTTTCAGAGTCTGTGCTGGGCTAAAAGAGGCAGCACTGGGTTCTCTCCTGATTACAGGTGAGTAAATCAGAATTCGTTGTTCGGCTGATTTTAGAGGAATATTTGTACGTTTCAAAAATGGACACAGAAAATTTTCTGGTGAAAACCACACAATGGATTCCTATGGAAGGAAATACAAGTTACTGGTAAGTACGCTTAGAATTACTTTTCAGGGTCTGTGCTGGGCTAAAAGATGCAGCACTGGGTTCTCTCCTGATTACAGGTGAGTAAATAGGAATTCGTAGTTCGGCTGATTTTAGAGGAATATTTGTACGTTTCAAAAATGGACACTTAGAAAATGTTCTGTTGAAAACCACACAATGGAGTCCTATGGAAGGAAACACAAGTTACTGGTAAGTACGCTTAGAATTACTTTTCAGGGTCTGTGCTGGGTTAAAAGATGCAGCACTGGGTTCTCTCCTGATTACAGGTGAGTAAATCGGAATTCGTAGTTCGGCTTATTTTAGAGGAATATTTGTACGTTTCAAAAATGGACACTTGGAAAAATTTCTGGTGAAAACCTCACAATGGATTCCGATGGAAGGAAATACAAGTTACTGGTAAGTATGCTTATAATTACTTTTCAGAGTCTGTGCTGGGCTAAAAGAGGCAGCACTGGGTTCTCTCCTGATTACAGGTGAGTAAATCAGAATTCGTTGTTCGGCTGATTTTAGAGGAATATTTGTACGTTTCAAAAATGGACACAGAAAATTTTCTGGTGAAAACCACACAATGGATTCCTATGGAAGGAAATACAAGCTACTGGTAAGTACGCTTAGAATTACTTTTCAGGGTCTATGCTGGGCTAAAAGATGCAGCACTGGGTTCTCTCCTGATTACAGGTGAGTAAATCGGAATTCGTAGTTCGGCTGATTTTATAGGAATATTTGTACGTTTCAAAAATGGACACAGAAAATTTTCTAGTGAAAACCACACAATGGATTCCTATGGAAGAAAATACAAGTTACTGGTAAGTACGCTTAGAATACCTTTTCAGGGTCTGTGCTGGGCTAAAAGATGCAGCACTGGGTTCTCTCCTGATTACAGGTGAGTAAATCGGAATTCGTAGTTCGGCTGATTTTAGACGAATATTGGTACATTTAAAAAATGGACACTTAGAAAAATTTCTGGTGAAAACCACACAATGGATTCCGATGGAAGGAAATACAAGTTACTGGTAAGTACGCTTAGAATTACTTTTCAGAGTCTGTGCTGGGCTAAAAGAGGCAGCACTAGGCTCTCTCCTGATTACAGGTGAGTAAATCAGAATTTGTTGTTCGGCTGATTTTAGAGGAATATTTGTACGTTTCAAAAATGGACACAGAAAATTTTCTGGTGAAAACCACACAATGGATTCCTATGGAAGGAAATACAAGCTACTGGTAAGTACGCTCAGAATTACTTTTCAGGGTCTGTGCTGGGCTAAAAGATGCAGCACTGGGTTTTCTCCTGATTACAGGTGAGTAAATCGGAATTCGTAGTTCGGCTGATTTTAGAGGAATATTTGTACGTTTCAAAAATGGACACAGAAAATGTTCTAGTGAAAACCACACAATGGATTCCTATGAAAGGAAATACAAGTTACTGGTAAGTACGCTTAGAATACCTTTTCAGGGTCTGTGCTGGGCTAAAAGATGCAGCACTGGGTTCTGTCCTGATTACAGGTGAGTAAATCGGAATTCGTAGTTCGGCTGATTTTAGAGGAATATTGGTACGTTTAAAAAATGGACACTTAGAAAATTTTCTGGTGAAAACCACACAATGGATTCCAATGGAAGGAAATAAAAGTTACTGGTAAGTATGCTTAGAATTACTTTTCAGGGTCTGTGCTGGGCTAAAAGATGCAGCCCTGGGTTCTCTCCTAATTACAGGTGAGTAAATCGGAATTCGTAGTTCGGCTGATTTTAGAGGAATATTTGTACGTTTCAAAAATGGACACTTAGAAAATGTTCTGGTGAAAACCACACAATGGATTCCTATGGAAGGAAACACAAGTTACTGGTAAGTATGCTTAGAATTACTTTTCAGGGTCTGGGCTGGGCTAAAAGATGCAGCACTGGGTTCTCTCCTGATTACAGGTGAGTAAATCGGAATTCGTAGTTCGGCTTATTTTGGAGGAATATTTGTACGTTTCAAAAATGGACACTTGGAAAAATTTCTGGTGAAAACCACACAATGGATTCCGATGGAAGGAAATACAAGTTACTGGTAAGTACGCTTAGAATTACTTTTCAGGGTCTGTGCTGGGCTAAAAGATGCAGCACTGGGTTCTCTCCTGATTACAGGTGAGTAAATAGGAATTCGTAGTTCGGCTGATTTTAGAGGAATATTTGTACGGTTCAAAAATGGACACTTAGAAAATGTTCTGGTGAAAACCACACAATGGATTCCTATGGAAGGAAACACAAGTTACTGGTAAGTACGCTTAGAATTACTTTTCAGGGTCTGTGCTGGGCTAAAATATGCTGCACTGGGTTCTCTCCTGATTATAGGTTAGTAAATAGGAATTCGTAGTTCGGTTGATTTTAGAGGAATATTTGTACGTTTCAAAAATGGACACTTAGAATATGTTCTGGTGAAAACCACACAATGGATTCCTATGGAAGGAAACACAAGTTACTGGTAAGTACACTTAGAATTACTTTTCAGAGTCTGTGCTGGGCTAAAAGAGGCAGCACTGGGTTCTCTCCTGATTACAGGTGAGTAAATCAGAATTCATTGTTCGGCTGATTTTAGAGGAATATTTGTACGTTTCAAAAATGGACACAGAAAATTTTCTGGTGAAAACCACACAATGGATTCCTATGGAAGGAAATACAAGTTACTGGTAAGTACGCTTAGAATTACTTTTCAGGGTCTGTGCTGGGCTAAAAGATGCAGCACTGGGTTCTCTCCTGATTACAGGTGAGTAAATAGGAATTCGTAGTTTGGCTGATTTTAGAGGAATATTTGTACGTTTCAAAAATGGACACTTGGAAAAATTTCTGGTGAAAACCTCACAATGGATTCCGATGGAAGGAAATACAAGTTACTGGTAAGTACGCTTATAATTACTTTTCAGAGTCTGTGCTGGGCTAAAAGAGGCAGCACTGGGTTCTCTCCTGATTACAGGTGAGTAAATCAGAATTCGTTGTTCGGCTGATTTTAGAGGAATATTTGTACGTTTCAAAAATGGACACAGAAAATTTTCTGGTGAAAACCACACAATGGATTCCTATGGAAGGAAATACAAGCTACTGGTAAGTACGCTTAGAATTACTTTTCAGGGTCTATGCTGGGCTAAAAGATGCAGCACTGGGTTCTCTCCTGATTACAGGTGAGTAAATCGGAATTCGTAGTTCGGCTGATTTTATAGGAATATTTGTACGTTTCAAAAATGGACACAGAAAATTTTCTAGTGAAAACCACACAATGGATTCCTATGGAAGAAAATACAAGTTACTGGTAAGTACGCTTAGAATACCTTTTCAGGGTCTGTGCTGGGCTAAAAGATGCAGCACTGGGTTCTCTCCTGATTACAGGTGAGTAAATCGGAATTCGTAGTTCGGCTGATTTTAGAGGAATATTTGTACGTTTCAAAAATGGACACAGAAAATTTTCTGGTGAAAACCACACAATGGATTCCTATGGAAGGAAATACAAGCTACTGGTAAGTACGCTCAGAATTACTTTTCAGGGTCTGTGCTGGGCTAAAAGATGCAGCACTGGGTTTTCTCCTGATTACAGGTGAGTAAATCGGAATTCGTAGTTCGGCTGATTTTAGAGGAATATTTGTACGTTTCAAAAATGGACACAGAAAATGTTCTAGTGAAAACCACACAATGGATTCCTATGAAAGGAAATACAAGTTACTGGTAAGTACGCTTAGAATACCTTTTCAGGGTCTGTGCTGGGCTAAAAGATGCAGCACTGGGTTCTGTCCTGATTACAGGTGAGTAAATCGGAATTCGTAGTTCGGCTGATTTTAGACGAATATTGGTACGTTTAAAAAATGGACACTTAGAAAATTTTCAGGTGAAAACCACACAATGGATTCCAATGGAAGGAAATAAAAGTTACTGGTAAGTATGCTTAGAATTACTTTTCAGGGTCTGTGCTGGGCTAAAAGATGCAGCCCTGGGTTCTCTCCTGATTACAGGTGAGTAAATCGGAATTCGTAGTTCGGCTGATTTTAGAGGAATATTTGTACGTTTCAAAAATGGACACTTAGAAAATGTTCTGGTGAAAACCACACAATGGATTCCTATGGAAGGAAACACAAGTTACTGGTAAGTATGCTTAGAATTACTTTTCAGGGTCTGGGCTGGGCTAAAAGATGCAGCACTGGGTTCTCTCCTGATTACAGGTGAGTAAATCGGAATTCGTAGTTCGGCTTATTTTGGAGGAATATTTGTACGTTTCAAAAATGGACACTTGGAAAAATTTCTGGTGAAAACCACACAATGGATTCCGATGGAAGGAAATACAAGTTACTGGTAAGTACGCTTAGAATTACTTTTCAGGGTCTGTGCTGGGCTAAAAGATGCAGCACTGGGTTCTCTCCTGATTACAGGTGAGTAAATAGGAATTCGTAGTTCGGCTGATTTTAGAGGAATATTTGTACGGTTCAAAAATGGACACTTAGAAAATGTTCTGGTGAAAACCACACAATGGATTCCTATGGAAGGAAACACAAGTTACTGGTAAGTACGCTTAGAATTACTTTTCAGGGTCTGTGCTGGGCTAAAATATGCTGCACTGGGTTCTCTCCTGATTATAGGTTAGTAAATAGGAATTCGTAGTTCGGTTGATTTTAGAGGAATATTTGTACGTTTCAAAAATGGACACGTAGAAAATTTTCTGGTGAAAACCACACAATGGATTCCGATGGAAGGAAATACAAGTTACTGGTAAGTACACTTAGAATTACTTTTCAGAGTCTGTGCTGGGCTAAAAGAGGCAGCACTGGGTTCTCTCCTGATTACAGGTGAGTAAATCGGAATTCGTTGTTCGGCTTATTTTGGAGGAATATTTGTACGTTTCAAAAATGGACACTTGGAAAAATTTCTGGTGAAAACCACACAATGGATTCCGATGGAAGGAAATACAAGTTACTGGTAAGTACGCTTAGAATTACTTTTCAGGGTCTGTGCTGGGCTAAAAGATGCAGCACTGGGTTCTCTCCTGATTACAGGTGAGTAAATAGGAATTCGTAGTTCGGCTGATTTTAGAGGAATATTTGTACGGTTCAAAAATGGACACTTAGAAAATGTTCTGGTGAAAACCACACAATGGATTCCTATGGAAGGAAACACAAGTTACTGGTAAGTACGCTTAGAATTACTTTTCAGGGTCTGTGCTGGGTTAAAAGATGCAGCACTGGGTTCTCTCCTGATTACAGGTGAGTAAATCAGAATTTGTAGTTCGGCTTATTTTGGAGGAATATTTGTACGTTTCAAAAATGGACACTTGGAAAAATTTCTGGTGAAAACCACACAATGGATTCCGATGGAAGGAAATACAAGTTACTGGTAAGTACGCTTAGAATTACTTTTCAGAGTCTGTGCTGGGCTAAAAGAGGCAGCACTGGGTTCTCTCCTGATTACAGGTGAGTAAATCAGAATTCGTTGTTCGGCTGATTTTAGAGGAATATTTGTACGTTTCAAAAATGGACACAGAAAATTTTCTGGTGAAAACCACACAATGGATTCCTATGGAAGGAAATACAAGCTACTGGTAAGTACGCTTAGAATTACTTTTCAGGGTCTATGCTGGGCTAAAAGATGCAGCACTGGGTTCTCTCCTGATTACAGGTGAGTAAATCGGAATTCGTAGTTCGGCTGATTTTAGAGGAATATTTGTACGTTTCAAAAATGGACACAGAAAATTTTCTAGTGAAAACCACACAATGGATTCCTATGGAAGGAAATACAAGTTACTGGTAAGTACGCTTAGAATACCTTTTCAGGGTCTGTGCTGGGCTAAAAGATGCAGCACTGGGTTCTCTCCTGATTATAGGTGAGTAAATCGGAATTCGTAGTTCGGTTGATTTTAGACGAATATTGGTACGTTTCAAAAATGGACACAGAAAATCTTCTGGTGAAAACCACACAATGGATTCCAATGGCAGGAAATAAAAGTTACTGGTAAGTATGCTTAGAATTACTTTTCAGGGTCTGGGCTGGGCTAAAAGATGCATCACTGGGTTCTCTCCTGGTTACAGGTGAGTAAATCGGAATTCGTAGTTCGGCTGATTTTAGAGGAATATTTGTAAGTTTCAAAAATGGACACTTAGAAAATGTTCTGGTGAAAACCACACAATGGATTCCTATGGAAGGAAACACAAGTTACTGGTAAGTATGCTTAGAATTACTTTTCAGGGTCTGGGCTGGGCTAAAAGATGCAGCACTGGGTTCTCTCCTGATTACAGGTGAGTAAATCGGAATTCGTAGTTCGGCTTATTTTGGAGGAATATTTGTACGTTTCAAAAATGGACACTTGGAAAAATTTCTGGTGAAAACCACACAATGGATTCCGATGGAAGGAAATACAAGTTACTGGTAAGTACGCTTAGAATTACTTTTCAGAGTCTGTGCTGGGCTAAAAGAGGCAGCACTGGGTTCTCTCCTGATTACAGGTGAGTAAATCAGAATTCGTTGTTCGGCTGATTTTAGAGGAATATTTGTACGTTTCAAAAATGGGCACAGAAAATTTTCTGGTGAAAACCACACAATGGATTCCTATGGAAGGAAATACAAGCTACTGGTAAGTACGCTTAGAATTACTTTTCAGGGTCTATGCTGGGCTAAAAGATGCAGCACTGGGTTCTCTCCTGATTACAGGTGAGTAAATCGGAATTCGTAGTTCGGCTGATTTTAGAGGAATATTTGTACGTTTCAAAAATGGACACAGAAAATTTTCTAGTAAAAACCACACAATGGATTCCTATGGAAGGAAATACAAGTTACTGGTAAGTACGCTTAGAATACCTTTTCAGGGTCTGTGCTGGGCTAAAAGATGCAGCACTGGGTTCTCTCCTGATTACAGGTGAGTAAATCGGAATTCGTAGTTCGGCTGATTTTAGACGAATATTGGAACGTTTAAAAAATGGACACTTAGAAAATTTTCTGGTGAAAACCACACAATGGATTCCAATGGAAGGAAATAAAAGTTACTGGTAAGTATGCTTAGAATTACTTTTCAGGGTCTGGGCTGGGCTAAAAGATGCATCACTGGGTTCTCTCCTGGTTACAGGTGAGTAAATTGGAATTCGTAGTTCGGCTGATTTTAGAGGAATATTTGTACGTTTCAAAAATGGACACTTAGAAAATGTTCTGGTGAAAACCACACAATGGATTCCTATGGAAGGAAACACAAGTTACTGGTAAGTATGCTTAGAATGACTTTTCAGGGTCTGGGCTGGGCTAAAAGAGGCAGCACTGGGTTCTCTCCTGATTACAGGTGAATAAATCGGAATTCGTAGTTCGGCTTATTTTGGAGGAATATTTGTACGTTTCAAAAATGGACACTTGGAAAAATTTCTGGTGAAAACCACACAATGGATTCCGATGGAAGGAAATACAAGTTACTGGTAAGTACGCTTAGAATTACTTTTCAGGGTCTGTGCTGGGCTAAAAGATGCAGCACTGGGTTCTCTCCTGATTACAGGTGAGTAAATAGGAATTCGTAGTTCGGCTGATTTTAGAGGAATATTTGTACGGTTCAAAAATGGACACTTAGAAAATGTTCTGGTGAAAACCACACAAAGGATTCCTATGGAAGGAAACACAAGTTACAGGTAAGTATGGTAAGTACGCTTAGAATTACTTTTCAGGGTCTGTGCTGGGCTAAAATATGCTGCACTGGGTTCTCTCCTGATTATAGGTTAGTAAATAGGAATTCGTAGTTTGGTTGATTTTAGAGGAATATTTGTACGTTTCAAAAATGGACACGTAGAAAATTTTCTGGTGAAAACCACACAATGGATTCCGATGGAAGGAAATACAAGTTACTGGTAAGTACACTTAGAATTACTTTTCAGAGTCTGTGCTGGGCTAAAAGAGGCAGCACTGGGTTCTCTCCTGATTACAGGTGAGTAAATCAGAATTCGTTGTTCGGCTGATTTTAGAGGAATATTTGTACGTTTCAAAAATGGACACAGAAAATTTTCTGGTGAAAACCACACAATGGATTCCTATGGAAGGAAATACAAGTTACTGGTAAGTACGCTTAGAATTACTTTTCAGGGTCTGTGCTGGGCTAAAAGATGCATCACTGGGTTCTCTCCTGATTACAGGTGAGTAAATAGGAATTCGTAGTTCGGCTGATTTTAGAGGAATATTTGTAAGTTTCAAAAATGGACACTTAGAAAATGTTCTGGTGAAAACCACACAATGGATTCCTATGGAAGGAAACACAAGTTACTGGTAAGTACGCTTAGAATTACTTTTCAGGGTCTGTGCTGGGTTAAAAGATGCAGCACTGGGTTCTCTCCTGATTACAGGTGAGTAAATCGGAATTCGTAGTTCGGCTTTTTTTAGAGGAATATTTGTACGTTTCAAAAATGGACACTTGGAAAAATTTCTGGTGAAAACCACACAATGGATTCCGATGGAAGGAAATACAAGTTACTGGTAAGTACGCTTAGAATTACTTTTCAGAGTCTGTGCTGGGCTAAAAGAGGCAGCACTGGGTTCTCTCCTGATTACAGGTGAGTAAATCAGAATTCGTTGTTCGGCTGATTTTAGAGGAATATTTGTACGTTTCAAAAATGGGCACAGAAAATTTTCTGGTGAAAACCACACAATGGATTCCTATGGAAGGAAATACAAGCTACTGGTAAGTACGCTTAGAATTACTTTTCAGGGTCTATGCTGGGCTAAAAGATGCAGCACTGGGTTCTCTCCTGATTACAGGTGAGTAAATCGGAATTCGTAGTTCGGCTGATTTTAGAGGAATATTTGTACGTTTCAAAAATGGACACAGAAAATTTTCTAGTAAAAACCACACAATGGATTCCTATGGAAGGAAATACAAGTTACTGGTAAGTACGCTTAGAATACCTTTTCAGGGTCTGTGCTGGGCTAAAAGATGCAGCACTGGGTTCTCTCCTGATTACAGGTGAGTAAATCGGAATTCGTAGTTCGGCTGATTTTAGACGAATATTGGAACGTTTAAAAAATGGACACTTAGAAAATTTTCTGGTGAAAACCACACAATGGATTCCAAAGGAAGGAAATAAAAGTTACTGGTAAGTATGCTTAGAATTACTTTTCAGGGTCTGGGCTGGGCTAAAAGATGCATCACTGGGTTCTCTCCTGGTTACAGGTGAGTAAATTGGAATTCGTAGTTCGGCTGATTTTAGAGGAATATTTGTACGTTTCAAAAATGGACACTTAGAAAATGTTCTGGTGAAAACCACACAATGGATTCCTATGGAAGGAAACACAAGTTACTGGTAAGTATGCTTAGAATGACTTTTCAGGGTCTGGGCTGGGCTAAAAGAGGCAGCACTGGGTTCTCTCCTGATTACAGGTGAATAAATCGGAATTCGTAGTTCGGCTTATTTTGGAGGAATATTTGTACGTTTCAAAAATGGACACTTGGAAAAATTTCTGGTGAAAACCACACAATGGATTCCGATGGAAGGAAATACAAGTTACTGGTAAGTACGCTTAGAATTACTTTTCAGGGTCTGTGCTGGGCTAAAAGATGCAGCACTGGGTTCTCTCCTGATTACAGGTGAGTAAATAGGAATTCGTAGTTCGGCTGATTTTAGAGGAATATTTGTACGGTTCAAAAATGGACACTTAGAAAATGTTCTGGTGAAAACCACACAAAGGATTCCTATGGAAGGAAACACAAGTTACAGGTAAGTATGGTAAGTACGCTTAGAATTACTTTTCAGGGTCTGTGCTGGGCTAAAATATGCTGCACTGGGTTCTCTCCTGATTATAGGTTAGTAAATAGGAATTCGTAGTTTGGTTGATTTTAGAGGAATATTTGTACGTTTCAAAAATGGACACGTAGAAAATTTTCTGGTGAAAACCACACAATGGATTCCGATGGAAGGAAATACAAGTTACTGGTAAGTACACTTAGAATTACTTTTCAGAGTCTGTGCTGGGCTAAAAGAGGCAGCACTGGGTTCTCTCCTGATTACAGGTGAGTAAATCAGAATTCGTTGTTCGGCTGATTTTAGAGGAATATTTGTACGTTTCAAAAATGGACACAGAAAATTTTCTGGTGAAAACCACACAATGGATTCCTATGGAAGGAAATACAAGTTACTGGTAAGTACGCTTAGAATTACTTTTCAGGGTCTGTGCTGGGCTAAAAGATGCATCACTGGGTTCTCTCCTGATTACAGGTGAGTAAATAGGAATTCGTAGTTCGGCTGATTTTAGAGGAATATTTGTACGTTTCAAAAATGGACACTTAGAATATGTTCTGGTGAAAACCACACAATGGATTCCTATGGAAGGAAACACAAGTTACTGGTAAGTACACTTAGAATTACTTTTCAGAGTCTGTGCTGGGCTAAAAGAGGCAGCACTGGGTTCTCTCCTGATTACAGGTGAGTAAATCAGAATTCGTTGTTCGGCTGATTTTAGAGGAATATTTGTACGTTTCAAAAATGGACACAGAAAATTTTCTGGTGAAAACCACACAATGGATTCCTATGGAAGGAAATACAAGTTACTGGTAAGTACGCTTAGAATTACTTTTCAGGGTCTGTGCTGGGCTAAAAGATGCAGCACTGGGTTCTCTCCTGATTACAGGTGAGTAAATAGGAATTCGTAGTTCGGCTGATTTTAGAGGAATATTTGTACGTTTCAAAAATGGACACTTAGAAAATGTTCTGTTGAAAACCACACAATGGAGTCCTATGGAAGGAAACACAAGTTACTGGTAAGTACGCTTAGAATTACTTTTCAGGGTCTGTGCTGGGTTAAAAGATGCAGCACTGGGTTCTCTCCTGATTACAGGTGAGTAAATCGGAATTCGTAGTTCGGCTTATTTTAGAGGAATATTTGTACGTTTCAAAAATGGACACTTGGAAAAATTTCTGGTGAAAACCTCACAATGGATTCCGATGGAAGGAAATACAAGTTACTGGTAAGTATGCTTATAATTACTTTTCAGAGTCTGTGCTGGGCTAAAAGAGGCAGCACTGGGTTCTCTCCTGATTACAGGTGAGTAAATCAGAATTCGTTGTTCGGCTGATTTTAGAGGAATATTTGTACGTTTCAAAAATGGACACAGAAAATTTTCTGGTGAAAACCACACAATGGATTCCTATGGAAGGAAATACAAGCTACTGGTAAGTACGCTTAGAATTACTTTTCAGGGTCTATGCTGGGCTAAAAGATGCAGCACTGGGTTCTCTCCTGATTACAGGTGAGTAAATCGGAATTCGTAGTTCGGCTGATTTTATAGGAATATTTGTACGTTTCAAAAATGGACACAGAAAATTTTCTAGTGAAAACCACACAATGGATTCCTATGGAAGAAAATACAAGTTACTGGTAAGTACGCTTAGAATACCTTTTCAGGGTCTGTGCTGGGCTAAAAGATGCAGCACTGGGTTCTCTCCTGATTACAGGTGAGTAAATCGGAATTCGTAGTTCGGCTGATTTTAGACGAATATTGGTACATTTAAAAAATGGACACTTAGAAAAATTTCTGGTGAAAACCACACAATGGATTCCGATGGAAGGAAATACAAGTTACTGGTAAGTACGCTTAGAATTACTTTTCAGAGTCTGTGCTGGGCTAAAAGAGGCAGCACTAGGCTCTCTCCTGATTACAGGTGAGTAAATCAGAATTTGTTGTTCGGCTGATTTTAGAGGAATATTTGTACGTTTCAAAAATGGACACAGAAAATTTTCTGGTGAAAACCACACAATGGATTCCTATGGAAGGAAATACAAGCTACTGGTAAGTACGCTCAGAATTACTTTTCAGGGTCTGTGCTGGGCTAAAAGATGCAGCACTGGGTTTTCTCCTGATTACAGGTGAGTAAATCGGAATTCGTAGTTCGGCTGATTTTAGAGGAATATTTGTACGTTTCAAAAATGGACACAGAAAATGTTCTAGTGAAAACCACACAATGGATTCCTATGAAAGGAAATACAAGTTACTGGTAAGTACGCTTAGAATACCTTTTCAGGGTCTGTGCTGGGCTAAAAGATGCAGCACTGGGTTCTGTCCTGATTACAGGTGAGTAAATCGGAATTCGTAGTTCGGCTGATTTTAGAGGAATATTGGTACGTTTAAAAAATGGACACTTAGAAAATTTTCTGGTGAAAACCACACAATGGATTCCAATGGAAGGAAATAAAAGTTACTGGTAAGTATGCTTAGAATTACTTTTCAGGGTCTGTGCTGGGCTAAAAGATGCAGCCCTGGGTTCTCTCCTAATTACAGGTGAGTAAATCGGAATTCGTAGTTCGGCTGATTTTAGAGGAATATTTGTACGTTTCAAAAATGGACACTTAGAAAATGTTCTGGTGAAAACCACACAATGGATTCCTATGGAAGGAAACACAAGTTACTGGTAAGTATGCTTAGAATTACTTTTCAGGGTCTGGGCTGGGCTAAAAGATGCAGCACTGGGTTCTCTCCTGATTACAGGTGAGTAAATCGGAATTCGTAGTTCGGCTTATTTTGGAGGAATATTTGTACGTTTCAAAAATGGACACTTGGAAAAATTTCTGGTGAAAACCACACAATGGATTCCGATGGAAGGAAATACAAGTTACTGGTAAGTACGCTTAGAATTACTTTTCAGGGTCTGTGCTGGGCTAAAAGATGCAGCACTGGGTTCTCTCCTGATTACAGGTGAGTAAATAGGAATTCGTAGTTCGGCTGATTTTAGAGGAATATTTGTACGGTTCAAAAATGGACACTTAGAAAATGTTCTGGTGAAAACCACACAATGGATTCCTATGGAAGGAAACACAAGTTACTGGTAAGTACGCTTAGAATTACTTTTCAGGGTCTGTGCTGGGCTAAAATATGCTGCACTGGGTTCTCTCCTGATTATAGGTTAGTAAATAGGAATTCGTAGTTCGGTTGATTTTAGAGGAATATTTGTACGTTTCAAAAATGGACACTTAGAATATGTTCTGGTGAAAACCACACAATGGATTCCTATGGAAGGAAACACAAGTTACTGGTAAGTACACTTAGAATTACTTTTCAGAGTCTGTGCTGGGCTAAAAGAGGCAGCACTGGGTTCTCTCCTGATTACAGGTGAGTAAATCAGAATTCATTGTTCGGCTGATTTTAGAGGAATATTTGTACGTTTCAAAAATGGACACAGAAAATTTTCTGGTGAAAACCACACAATGGATTCCTATGGAAGGAAATACAAGTTACTGGTAAGTACGCTTAGAATTACTTTTCAGGGTCTGTGCTGGGCTAAAAGATGCAGCACTGGGTTCTCTCCTGATTACAGGTGAGTAAATAGGAATTCGTAGTTTGGCTGATTTTAGAGGAATATTTGTACGTTTCAAAAATGGACACTTGGAAAAATTTCTGGTGAAAACCTCACAATGGATTCCGATGGAAGGAAATACAAGTTACTGGTAAGTACGCTTATAATTACTTTTCAGAGTCTGTGCTGGGCTAAAAGAGGCAGCACTGGGTTCTCTCCTGATTACAGGTGAGTAAATCAGAATTCGTTGTTCGGCTGATTTTAGAGGAATATTTGTACGTTTCAAAAATGGACACAGAAAATTTTCTGGTGAAAACCACACAATGGATTCCTATGGAAGGAAATACAAGCTACTGGTAAGTACGCTTAGAATTACTTTTCAGGGTCTATGCTGGGCTAAAAGATGCAGCACTGGGTTCTCTCCTGATTACAGGTGAGTAAATCGGAATTCGTAGTTCGGCTGATTTTATAGGAATATTTGTACGTTTCAAAAATGGACACAGAAAATTTTCTAGTGAAAACCACACAATGGATTCCTATGGAAGAAAATACAAGTTACTGGTAAGTACGCTTAGAATACCTTTTCAGGGTCTGTGCTGGGCTAAAAGATGCAGCACTGGGTTCTCTCCTGATTACAGGTGAGTAAATCGGAATTCGTAGTTCGGCTGATTTTAGAGGAATATTTGTACGTTTCAAAAATGGACACAGAAAATTTTCTGGTGAAAACCACACAATGGATTCCTATGGAAGGAAATACAAGCTACTGGTAAGTACGCTCAGAATTACTTTTCAGGGTCTGTGCTGGGCTAAAAGATGCAGCACTGGGTTTTCTCCTGATTACAGGTGAGTAAATCGGAATTCGTAGTTCGGCTGATTTTAGAGGAATATTTGTACGTTTCAAAAATGGACACAGAAAATGTTCTAGTGAAAACCACACAATGGATTCCTATGAAAGGAAATACAAGTTACTGGTAAGTACGCTTAGAATACCTTTTCAGGGTCTGTGCTGGGCTAAAAGATGCAGCACTGGGTTCTGTCCTGATTACAGGTGAGTAAATCGGAATTCGTAGTTCGGCTGATTTTAGACGAATATTGGTACGTTTAAAAAATGGACACTTAGAAAATTTTCAGGTGAAAACCACACAATGGATTCCAATGGAAGGAAATAAAAGTTACTGGTAAGTATGCTTAGAATTACTTTTCAGGGTCTGTGCTGGGCTAAAAGATGCAGCCCTGGGTTCTCTCCTGATTACAGGTGAGTAAATCGGAATTCGTAGTTCGGCTGATTTTAGAGGAATATTTGTACGTTTCAAAAATGGACACTTAGAAAATGTTCTGGTGAAAACCACACAATGGATTCCTATGGAAGGAAACACAAGTTACTGGTAAGTATGCTTAGAATTACTTTTCAGGGTCTGGGCTGGGCTAAAAGATGCAGCACTGGGTTCTCTCCTGATTACAGGTGAGTAAATCGGAATTCGTAGTTCGGCTTATTTTGGAGGAATATTTGTACGTTTCAAAAATGGACACTTGGAAAAATTTCTGGTGAAAACCACACAATGGATTCCGATGGAAGGAAATACAAGTTACTGGTAAGTACGCTTAGAATTACTTTTCAGGGTCTGTGCTGGGCTAAAAGATGCAGCACTGGGTTCTCTCCTGATTACAGGTGAGTAAATAGGAATTCGTAGTTCGGCTGATTTTAGAGGAATATTTGTACGGTTCAAAAATGGACACTTAGAAAATGTTCTGGTGAAAACCACACAATGGATTCCTATGGAAGGAAACACAAGTTACTGGTAAGTACGCTTAGAATTACTTTTCAGGGTCTGTGCTGGGCTAAAATATGCTGCACTGGGTTCTCTCCTGATTATAGGTTAGTAAATAGGAATTCGTAGTTCGGTTGATTTTAGAGGAATATTTGTACGTTTCAAAAATGGACACGTAGAAAATTTTCTGGTGAAAACCACACAATGGATTCCGATGGAAGGAAATACAAGTTACTGGTAAGTACACTTAGAATTACTTTTCAGAGTCTGTGCTGGGCTAAAAGAGGCAGCACTGGGTTCTCTCCTGATTACAGGTGAGTAAATCGGAATTCGTAGTTCGGCTTATTTTGGAGGAATATTTGTACGGTTCAAAAATGGACACTTAGAAAATGTTCTGGTGAAAACCACACAATGGATTCCTATGGAAGGAAACACAAGTTACTGGTAAGTACGCTTAGAATTACTTTTCAGGGTCTGTGCTGGGTTAAAAGATGCAGCACTGGGTTCTCTCCTGATTACAGGTGAGTAAATCAGAATTTGTAGTTCGGCTTATTTTGGAGGAATATTTGTACGTTTCAAAAATGGACACTTGGAAAAATTTCTGGTGAAAACCACACAATGGATTCCGATGGAAGGAAATACAAGTTACTGGTAAGTACGCTTAGAATTACTTTTCAGAGTCTGTGCTGGGCTAAAAGAGGCAGCACTGGGTTCTCTCCTGATTACAGGTGAGTAAATCAGAATTCGTTGTTCGGCTGATTTTAGAGGAATATTTGTACGTTTCAAAAATGGACACAGAAAATTTTCTGGTGAAAACCACACAATGGATTCCTATGGAAGGAAATACAAGCTACTGGTAAGTACGCTTAGAATTACTTTTCAGGGTCTATGCTGGGCTAAAAGATGCAGCACTGGGTTCTCTCCTGATTACAGGTGAGTAAATCGGAATTCGTAGTTCGGCTGATTTTAGAGGAATATTTGTACGTTTCAAAAATGGACACAGAAAATTTTCTAGTGAAAACCACACAATGGATTCCTATGGAAGGAAATACAAGTTACTGGTAAGTACGCTTAGAATACCTTTTCAGGGTCTGTGCTGGGCTAAAAGATGCAGCACTGGGTTCTCTCCTGATTATAGGTGAGTAAATCGGAATTCGTAGTTCGGTTGATTTTAGACGAATATTGGTACGTTTCAAAAATGGACACAGAAAATCTTCTGGTGAAAACCACACAATGGATTCCAATGGCAGGAAATAAAAGTTACTGGTAAGTATGCTTAGAATTACTTTTCAGGGTCTGGGCTGGGCTAAAAGATGCATCACTGGGTTCTCTCCTGGTTACAGGTGAGTAAATCGGAATTCGTAGTTCGGCTGATTTTAGAGGAATATTTGTAAGTTTCAAAAATGGACACTTAGAAAATGTTCTGGTGAAAACCACACAATGGATTCCTATGGAAGGAAACACAAGCTAATGGTAAGTACGCTTAGAATTACTTTTCAGGGTCTGTGCTGGGTTAAAAGATGCAGCACTGGGTTCTCTCCTGATTACAGGTGAGTAAATCGGAATTCGTAGTTCGGCTTTTTTTAGAGGAATATTTGTACGTTTCAAAAATGGACACTTGGAAAAATTTCTGGTGAAAACCACACAATGGATTCCGATGGAAGGAAATACAAGTTACTGGTAAGTACGCTTAGAATTACTTTTCAGAGTCTGTGCTGGGCTAAAAGAGGCAGCACTGGGTTCTCTCCTGATTACAGGTGAGTAAATCAGAATTCGTTGTTCGGCTGATTTTAGAGGAATATTTGTACGTTTCAAAAATGGGCACAGAAAATTTTCTGGTGAAAACCACACAATGGATTCCTTTGGAAGGAAATACAAGCTACTGGTAAGTACGCTTAGAATTACTTTTCAGGGTCTATGCTGGGCTAAAAGATGCAGCACTGGGTTCTCTCCTGATTACAGGTGAGTAAATCGGAATTCGTAGTTCGGCTGATTTTAGAGGAATATTTGTACGTTTCAAAAATGGACACAGAAAATTTTCTAGTAAAAACCACACAATGGATTCCTATGGAAGGAAATACAAGTTACTGGTAAGTACGCTTAGAATACCTTTTCAGGGTCTGTGCTGGGCTAAAAGATGCAGCACTGGGTTCTCTCCTGATTACAGGTGAGTAAATCGGAATTCGTAGTTCGGCTGATTTTAGACGAATATTGGAACGTTTAAAAAATGGACACTTAGAAAATTTTCTGGTGAAAACCACACAATGGATTCCAATGGAAGGAAATAAAAGTTACTGGTAAGTATGCTTAGAATTACTTTTCAGGGTCTGGGCTGGGCTAAAAGATGCATCACTGGGTTCTCTCCTGGTTACAGGTCAGTAAATTGGAATTCGTAGTTCGGCTGATTTTAGAGGAATATTTGTACGTTTCAAAAATGGACACTTAGAAAATGTTCTGGTGAAAACCACACAATGGATTCCTATGGAAGGAAACACAAGTTACTGGTAAGTATGCTTAGAATGACTTTTCAGGGTCTGGGCTGGGCTAAAAGAGGCAGCACTGGGTTCTCTCCTGATTACAGGTGAATAAATCGGAATTCGTAGTTCGGCTTATTTTGGAGGAATATTTGTACGTTTCAAAAATGGACACTTGGAAAAATTTCTGGTGAAAACCACACAATGGATTCCGATGGAAGGAAATACAAGTTACTGGTAAGTACGCTTAGAATTACTTTTCAGGGTCTGTGCTGGGCTAAAAGATGCAGCACTGGGTTCTCTCCTGATTACAGGTGAGTAAATAGGAATTCGTAGTTCGGCTGATTTTAGAGGAATATTTGTACGGTTCAAAAATGGACACTTAGAAAATGTTCTGGTGAAAACCACACAAAGGATTCCTATGGAAGGAAACACAAGTTACAGGTAAGTATGGTAAGTACGCTTAGAATTACTTTTCAGGGTCTGTGCTGGGCTAAAATATGCTGCACTGGGTTCTCTCCTGATTATAGGTTAGTAAATAGGAATTCGTAGTTTGGTTGATTTTAGAGGAATATTTGTACGTTTCAAAAATGGACACGTGGAAAATTTTCTGGTGAAAACCACACAATGGATTCCGATGGAAGGAAATACAAGTTACTGGTAAGTACACTTAGAATTACTTTTCAGAGTCTGTGCTGGGCTAAAAGAGGCAGCACTGGGTTCTCTCCTGATTACAGGTGAGTAAATCAGAATTCGTTGTTCGGCTGATTTTAGAGGAATATTTGTACGTTTCAAAAATGGACACAGAAAATTTTCTGGTGAAAACCACACAATGGATTCCTATGGAAGGAAATACAAGTTACTGGTAAGTACGCTTAGAATTACTTTTCAGGGTCTGTGCTGGGCTAAAAGATGCATCACTGGGTTCTCTCCTGATTACAGGTGAGTAAATAGGAATTCGTAGTTCGGCTGATTTTAGAGGAATATTTGTAAGTTTCAAAAATGGACACTTAGAAAATGTTCTGGTGAAAACCACACAATGGATTCCTATGGAAGGAAACACAAGTTACTGGTAAGTACGCTTAGAATTACTTTTCAGGGTCTGTGCTGGGTTAAAAGATGCAGCACTGGGTTCTCTCCTGATTACAGGTGAGTAAATCGGAATTCGTAGTTCGGCTTTTTTTAGAGGAATATTTGTACGTTTCAAAAATGGACACTTGGAAAAATTTCTGGTGAAAACCACACAATGGATTCCGATGGAAGGAAATACAAGTTACTGGTAAGTACGCTTAGAATTACTTTTCAGAGTCTGTGCTGGGCTAAAAGAGGCAGCACTGGGTTCTCTCCTGATTACAGGTGAGTAAATCAGAATTCGTTGTTCGGCTGATTTTAGAGGAATATTTGTACGTTTCAAAAATGGGCACAGAAAATTTTCTGGTGAAAACCACACAATGGATTCCTATGGAAGGAAATACAAGCTACTGGTAAGTACGCTTAGAATTACTTTTCAGGGTCTATGCTGGGCTAAAAGATGCAGCACTGGGTTCTCTCCTGATTACAGGTGAGTAAATCGGAATTCGTAGTTCGGCTGATTTTAGAGGAATATTTGTACGTTTCAAAAATGGACACAGAAAATTTTCTAGTAAAAACCACACAATGGATTCCTATGGAAGGAAATACAAGTTACTGGTAAGTACGCTTAGAATACCTTTTCAGGGTCTGTGCTGGGCTAAAAGATGCAGCACTGGGTTCTCTCCTGATTACAGGTGAGTAAATCGGAATTCGTAGTTCGGCTGATTTTAGACGAATATTGGAACGTTTAAAAAATGGACACTTAGAAAATTTTCTGGTGAAAACCACACAATGGATTCCAATGGAAGGAAATAAAAGTTACTGGTAAGTATGCTTAGAATTACTTTTCAGGGTCTGGGCTGGGCTAAAAGATGCATCACTGGGTTCTCTCCTGGTTACAGGTGAGTAAATTGGAATTCGTAGTTCGGCTGATTTTAGAGGAATATTTGTACGTTTCAAAAATGGACACTTAGAAAATGTTCTGGTGAAAACCACACAATGGATTCCTATGGAAGGAAACACAAGTTACTGGTAAGTATGCTTAGAATGACTTTTCAGGGTCTGGGCTGGGCTAAAAGAGGCAGCACTGGGTTCTCTCCTGATTACAGGTGAATAAATCGGAATTCGTAGTTCGGCTTATTTTGGAGGAATATTTGTACGTTTCAAAAATGGACACTTGGAAAAATTTCTGGTGAAAACCACACAATGGATTCCGATGGAAGGAAATACAAGTTACTGGTAAGTACGCTTGGAATTACTTTTCAGGGTCTGTGCTGGGCTAAAAGATGCAGCACTGGGTTCTCTCCTGATTACAGGTGAGTAAATAGGAATTCGTAGTTCGGCTGATTTTAGAGGAATATTTGTACGGTTCAAAAATGGACACTTAGAAAATGTTCTGGTGAAAACCACACAAAGGATTCCTATGGAAGGAAACACAAGTTACAGGTAAGTATGGTAAGTACGCTTAGAATTACTTTTCAGGGTCTGTGCTGGGCTAAAATATGCTGCACTGGGTTCTCTCCTGATTATAGGTTAGTAAATAGGAATTCGTAGTTTGGTTGATTTTAGAGGAATATTTGTACGTTTCAAAAATGGACACGTAGAAAATTTTCTGGTGAAAACCACACAATGGATTCCGATGGAAGGAAATACAAGTTACTGGTAAGTACACTTAGAATTACTTTTCAGAGTCTGTGCTGGGCTAAAAGAGGCAGCACTGGGTTCTCTCCTGATTACAGGTGAGTAAATCAGAATTCGTTGTTCGGCTGATTTTAGAGGAATATTTGTACGTTTCAAAAATGGACACAGAAAATTTTCTGGTGAAAACCACACAATGGATTCCTATGGAAGGAAATACAAGTTACTGGTAAGTACGCTTAGAATTACTTTTCAGGGTCTGTGCTGGGCTAAAAGATGCATCACTGGGTTCTCTCCTGATTACAGGTGAGTAAATAGGAATTCGTAGTTCGGCTGATTTTAGAGGAATATTTGTACGTTTCAAAAATGGACACTTAGAATATGTTCTGGTGAAAACCACACAATGGATTCCTATGGAAGGAAACACAAGTTACTGGTAAGTACACTTAGAATTACTTTTCAGAGTCTGTGCTGGGCTAAAAGAGGCAGCACTGGGTTCTCTCCTGATTACAGGTGAGTAAATCAGAATTCGTTGTTCGGCTGATTTTAGAGGAATATTTGTACGTTTCAAAAATGGACACAGAAAATTTTCTGGTGAAAACCACACAATGGATTCCTATGGAAGGAAATACAAGTTACTGGTAAGTACGCTTAGAATTACTTTTCAGGGTCTGTGCTGGGCTAAAAGATGCAGCACTGGGTTCTCTCCTGATTACAGGTGAGTAAATAGGAATTCGTAGTTCGGCTGATTTTAGAGGAATATTTGTACGTTTCAAAAATGGACACTTAGAAAATGTTCTGTTGAAAACCACACAATGGAGTCCTATGGAAGGAAACACAAGTTACTGGTAAGTACGCTTAGAATTACTTTTCAGGGTCTGTGCTGGGTTAAAAGATGCAGCACTGGGTTCTCTCCTGATTACAGGTGAGTAAATCGGAATTCGTAGTTCGGCTTATTTTAGAGGAATATTTGTACGTTTCAAAAATGGACACTTGGAAAAATTTCTGGTGAAAACCTCACAATGGATTCCGATGGAAGGAAATACAAGTTACTGGTAAGTATGCTTATAATTACTTTTCAGAGTCTGTGCTGGGCTAAAAGAGGCAGCACTGGGTTCTCTCCTGATTACAGGTGAGTAAATCAGAATTCGTTGTTCGGCTGATTTTAGAGGAATATTTGTACGTTTCAAAAATGGACACAGAAAATTTTCTGGTGAAAACCACACAATGGATTCCTATGGAAGGAAATACAAGCTACTGGTAAGTACGCTTAGAATTACTTTTCAGGGTCTATGCTGGGCTAAAAGATGCAGCACTGGGTTCTCTCCTGATTACAGGTGAGTAAATCGGAATTCGTAGTTCGGCTGATTTTATAGGAATATTTGTACGTTTCAAAAATGGACACAGAAAATTTTCTAGTGAAAACCACACAATGGATTCCTATGGAAGAAAATACAAGTTACTGGTAAGTACGCTTAGAATACCTTTTCAGGGTCTGTGCTGGGCTAAAAGATGCAGCACTGGGTTCTCTCCTGATTACAGGTGAGTAAATCGGAATTCGTAGTTCGGCTGATTTTAGACGAATATTGGTACATTTAAAAAATGGACACTTAGAAAAATTTCTGGTGAAAACCACACAATGGATTCCGATGGAAGGAAATACAAGTTACTGGTAAGTACGCTTAGAATTACTTTTCAGAGTCTGTGCTGGGCTAAAAGAGGCAGCACTAGGCTCTCTCCTGATTACAGGTGAGTAAATCAGAATTTGTTGTTCGGCTGATTTTAGAGGAATATTTGTACGTTTCAAAAATGGACACAGAAAATTTTCTGGTGAAAACCACACAATGGATTCCTATGGAAGGAAATACAAGCTACTGGTAAGTACGCTCAGAATTACTTTTCAGGGTCTGTGCTGGGCTAAAAGATGCAGCACTGGGTTTTCTCCTGATTACAGGTGAGTAAATCGGAATTCGTAGTTCGGCTGATTTTAGAGGAATATTTGTACGTTTCAAAAATGGACACAGAAAATGTTCTAGTGAAAACCACACAATGGATTCCTATGAAAGGAAATACAAGTTACTGGTAAGTACGCTTAGAATACCTTTTCAGGGTCTGTGCTGGGCTAAAAGATGCAGCACTGGGTTCTGTCCTGATTACAGGTGAGTAAATCGGAATTCGTAGTTCGGCTGATTTTAGAGGAATATTGGTACGTTTAAAAAATGGACACTTAGAAAATTTTCTGGTGAAAACCACACAATGGATTCCAATGGAAGGAAATAAAAGTTACTGGTAAGTATGCTTAGAATTACTTTTCAGGGTCTGTGCTGGGCTAAAAGATGCAGCCCTGGGTTCTCTCCTAATTACAGGTGAGTAAATCGGAATTCGTAGTTCGGCTGATTTTAGAGGAATATTTGTACGTTTCAAAAATGGACACTTAGAAAATGTTCTGGTGAAAACCACACAATGGATTCCTATGGAAGGAAACACAAGTTACTGGTAAGTATGCTTAGAATTACTTTTCAGGGTCTGGGCTGGGCTAAAAGATGCAGCACTGGGTTCTCTCCTGATTACAGGTGAGTAAATCGGAATTCGTAGTTCGGCTTATTTTGGAGGAATATTTGTATGTTTCAAAAATGGACACTTGGAAAAATTTCTGGTGAAAACCACACAATGGATTCCGATGGAAGGAAATACAAGTTACTGGTAAGTACGCTTAGAATTACTTTTCAGGGTCTGTGCTGGGCTAAAAGATGCAGCACTGGGTTCTCTCCTGATTACAGGTGAGTAAATAGGAATTCGTAGTTCGGCTGATTTTAGAGGAATATTTGTACGGTTCAAAAATGGACACTTAGAAAATGTTCTGGTGAAAACCACACAATGGATTCCTATGGAAGGAAACACAAGTTACTGGTAAGTACGCTTAGAATTACTTTTCAGGGTCTGTGCTGGGCTAAAATATGCTGCACTGGGTTCTCTCCTGATTATAGGTTAGTAAATAGGAATTCGTAGTTCGGTTGATTTTAGAGGAATATTTGTACGTTTCAAAAATGGACACGTAGAAAATTTTCTGGTGAAAACCACACAATGGATTCCGATGGAAGGAAATACAAGTTACTGGTAAGTACACTTAGAATTACTTTTCAGAGTCTGTGCTGGGCTAAAAGAGGCAGCACTGGGTTCTCTCCTGATTACAGGTGAGTAAATCGGAATTCGTAGTTCGGCTTATTTTGGAGGAATATTTGTACGTTTCAAAAATGGACACTTGGAAAAATTTCTGGTGAAAACCACACAATGGATTCCGATGGAAGGAAATACAAGTTACTGGTAAGTACGCTTAGAATTACTTTTCAGGGTCTGTGCTGGGCTAAAAGATGCAGCACTGGGTTCTCTCCTGATTACAGGTGAGTAAATAGGAATTCGTAGTTCGGCTGATTTTAGAGGAATATTTGTACGGTTCAAAAATGGACACTTAGAAAATGTTCTGGTGAAAACCACACAATGGATTCCTATGGAAGGAAACACAAGTTACTGGTAAGTACGCTTAGAATTACTTTTCAGGGTCTGTGCTGGGTTAAAAGATGCAGCACTGGGTTCTCTCCTGATTACAGGTGAGTAAATCAGAATTTGTAGTTCGGCTTATTTTGGAGGAATATTTGTACGTTTCAAAAATGGACACTTGGAAAAATTTCTGGTGAAAACCACACAATGGATTCCGATGGAAGGAAATACAAGTTACTGGTAAGTACGCTTAGAATTACTTTTCAGAGTCTGTGCTGGGCTAAAAGAGGCAGCACTGGGTTCTCTCCTGATTACAGGTGAGTAAATCAGAATTCGTTGTTCGGCTGATTTTAGAGGAATATTTGTACGTTTCAAAAATGGACACAGAAAATTTTCTGGTGAAAACCACACAATGGATTCCTATGGAAGGAAATACAAGCTACTGGTAAGTACGCTTAGAATTACTTTTCAGGGTCTATGCTGGGCTAAAAGATGCAGCACTGGGTTCTCTCCTGATTACAGGTGAGTAAATCGGAATTCGTAGTTCGGCTGATTTTAGAGGAATATTTGTACGTTTCAAAAATGGACACAGAAAATTTTCTAGTGAAAACCACACAATGGATTCCTATGGAAGGAAATACAAGTTACTGGTAAGTACGCTTAGAATACCTTTTCAGGGTCTGTGCTGGGCTAAAAGATGCAGCACTGGGTTCTCTCCTGATTATAGGTGAGTAAATCGGAATTCGTAGTTCGGTTGATTTTAGACGAATATTGGTACGTTTCAAAAATGGACACAGAAAATCTTCTGGTGAAAACCACACAATGGATTCCAATGGCAGGAAATAAAAGTTACTGGTAAGTATGCTTAGAATTACTTTTCAGGGTCTGGGCTGGGCTAAAAGATGCATCACTGGGTTCTCTCCTGGTTACAGGTGAGTAAATCGGAATTCGTAGTTCGGCTGATTTTAGAGGAATATTTGTAAGTTTCAAAAATGGACACTTAGAAAATGTTCTGGTGAAAACCACACAATGGATTCCTATGGAAGGAAACACAAGTTACTGGTAAGTATGCTTAGAATTACTTTTCAGGGTCTGTGCTGGGTTAAAAGATGCAGCAATGGGTTCTCTCCTGATTACAGGTGAGTAAATCAGAATTCGTTGTTCGGCTGATTTTAGAGGAATATTTGTACGTTTCAAAAATGGACACAGAAAATTTTCTGGTGAAAACCACACAATGGATTCCTATGGAAGGAAACACAAGTTACTGGTAAGTACGCTTAGAATTACTTTTCAGGGTCTGTGCTGGGTTAAAAGATGCAGCACTGGGTTCTCTCCTGATTACAGGTGAGTAAATCGGAATTCGTAGTTCTGCTTTTTTTAGAGGAATATTTGTACATTTCAAAAATGGACACTTGGAAAAATTTCTGGTGAAAACCACACAATGGATTCCGATGGAAGGAAATACAAGTTACTGGTAAGTACGCTTAGAATTACTTTTCAGAGTCTGTGCTGGGCTAAAAGAGGCAGCACTGGGTTCTCTCCTGATTACAGGTGAGTAAATCAGAATTCGTTGTTCGGCTGATTTTAGAGGAATATTTGTACGTTTCAAAAATGGGCACAGAAAATTTTCCGGTGAAAACCACACAATGGATTCCTATGGAAGGAAATACAAGCTACTGGTAAGTACGCTTAGAATTACTTTTCAGGGTCTATGCTGGGCTAAAAGATGCAGCACTGGGTTCTCTCCTGATTACAGGTGAGTAAATCGGAATTCGTAGTTCGGCTGATTTTAGAGGAATATTTGTACGTTTCAAAAATGGACACAGAAAATTTTCTAGTAAAAACCACACAATGGATTCCTATGGAAGGAAATACAAGTTACTGGTAAGTACGCTTAGAATACCTTTTCAGGGTCTGTGCTGGGCTAAAAGATGCAGCACTGGGTTCTCTCCTGATTACAGGTGAGTAAATCGGAATTCGTAGTTCGGCTGATTTTAGACGAATATTGGAACGTTTAAAAAATGGACACTTAGAAAATTTTCTGGTGAAAACCACACAATGGATTCCAATGGAAGGAAATAAAAGTTACTGGTAAGTATGCTTAGAATTACTTTTCAGGGTCTGGGCTGGGCTAAAAGATGCAGCACTGGGTTCTCTCCTGATTACAGGTGAGTAAATCGGAATTCGTAGTTCGGCTTATTTTGGAGGAATATTTGTACGTTTCAAAAATGGACACTTGGAAAAATTTCTGGTGAAAACCACACAATGGATTCCGATGGAAGGAAATACAAGTTACTGGTAAGTACGCTTAGAATTACTTTTCAGGGTCTGTGCTGGGCTAAAAGATGCAGCACTGGGTTCTCTCCTGATTACAGGTGAGTAAATAGGAATTCGTAGTTCGGCTGATTTTAGAGGAATATTTGTACGGTTCAAAAATGGACACTTAGAAAATGTTCTGGTGAAAACCACACAATGGATTCCTATGGAAGGAAACACAAGTTACTGGTAAGTATGGTAAGTACGCTTAGAATTACTTTTCAGGGTCTGTGCTGGGCTAAAATATGCTGCACTGGGTTCTCTCCTGATTATAGGATAGTAAATAGGAATTCGTAGTTTGGTTGATTTTAGAGGAATATTTGTACGTTTCAAAAATGGACACGTAGAAAATTTTCTGGTGAAAACCACACAATGGATTCCTATGGAAGGAAATACAAGTTACTGGTAACTACGCTTAGAATTACTTTTCAGGGTCTGTGCTGGGCTAAAAGATGCATCACTGGGTTCTCTCCTGATTACAGGTGAGTAAATAGGAATTCGTAGTTCGGCTGATTTTAGAGGAATATTTGTACGTTTCAAAAATGGACACAGAAAATTTTCTGGTGAAAACCACACAATGGATTCCTATGGAAGGAAATACAAGTTACTGGTAAGTACGCTTAGAATTACTTTTCAGGGTCTGTGCTGGGCTAAAAGATGCAGCACTGGGTTCTCTCCTGATTACAGGTGAGTAAATAGGAATTCGTAGTTCGGCTGATTTTAGAGGAATATTTGTACGTTTCAAAAATGGACACTTAGAAAATGTTCTGTTGAAAACCACACAATGGAGTCCTATGGAAGGAAACACAAGTTACTGGTAAGTACGCTTAGAATTACTTTTCAGGGTCTGTGCTGGGTTAAAAGATGCAGCACTGGGTTCTCTCCTGATTACAGGTGAGTAAATCGGAATTCGTAGTTCGGCTTATTTTAGAGGAATATTTGTACGTTTCAAAAATGGACACTTGGAAAAATTTCTGGTGAAAACCTCACAATGGATTCCGATGGAAGGAAATACAAGTTACTGGTAAGTACGCTTATAATTACTTTTCAGAGTCTGTGCTGGGCTAAAAGAGGCAGCACTGGGTTCTCTCCTGATTACAGGTGAGTAAATCAGAATTCGTTGTTCGGCTGATTTTAGAGGAATATTTGTACGTTTCAAAAATGGACACAGAAAATTTTCTGGTGAAAACCACACAATGGATTCCTATGGAAGGAAATACAAGCTACTGGTAAGTACGCTTAGAATTACTTTTCAGGGTCTATGCTGGGCTAAAAGATGCAGCACTGGGTTCTCTCCTGATTACAGGTGAGTAAATCGGAATTCGTAGTTCGGCTGATTTTATAGGAATATTTGTACGTTTCAAAAATGGACACAGAAAATTTTCTAGTGAAAACCACACAATGGATTCCTATGGAAGAAAATACAAGTTACTGGTAAGTACGCTTAGAATACCTTTTCAGGGTCTGTGCTGGGCTAAAAGATGCAGCACTGGGTTCTCTCCTGATTACAGGTGAGTAAATCGGAATTCGCAGTTCGGCTGATTTTAGACGAATATTGGTACGTTTAAAAAATGGACACTTAGAAAAATTTCTGGTGAAAACCACACAATGGATTCCGATGGAAGGAAATACAAGTTACTGGTAAGTACGCTTAGAATTACTTTTCAGAGTCTGTGCTGGGCTAAAAGAGGCAGCACTAGGCTCTCTCCTGATTACAGGTGAGTAAATCAGAATTTGTTGTTCGGCTGATTTTAGAGGAATATTTGTACGTTTCAAAAATGGACACAGAAAATTTTCTGGTGAAAACCACACAATGGATTCCTATGGAAGGAAATACAAGCTACTGGTAAGTACGCTCAGAATTACTTTTCAGGGTCTGTGCTGGGCTAAAAGATGCAGCACTGGGTTTTCTCCTGATTACAGGTGAGTAAATCGGAATTCGTAGTTCGGCTGATTTTAGAGGAATATTTGTACGTTTCAAAAATGGACACAGAAAATGTTCTAGTGAAAACCACACAATGGATTCCTATGAAAGGAAATACAAGTTACTGGTAAGTACGCTTAGAATACCTTTTCAGGGTCTGTGCTGGGCTAAAAGATGCAGCACTGGGTTCTGTCCTGATTACAGGTGAGTAAATCGGAATTCGTAGTTCGGCTGATTTTAGACGAATATTGGTACGTTTAAAAAATGGACACTTAGAAAATTTTCTGGTGAAAACCACACAATGGATTCCGATGGAAGGAAATAAAAGTTACTGGTAAGTATGCTTAGAATTACTTTTCAGGGTCTGTGCTGGGCTAAAAGATGCAGCCCTGGGTTCTCTCCTGATTACAGGTGAGTAAATCGGAATTCGTAGTTCGGCTGATTTTAGAGGAATATTTGTACGTTTCAAAAATGGACACTTAGAAAATGTTCTGGTGAAAACCACACAATGGATTCCTATGGAAGGAAACACAAGTTACTGGTAAGTATGCTTAGAATTACTTTTCAGGGTCTGGGCTGGGCTAAAAGATGCAGCACTGGGTTCTCTCCTGATTACAGGTGAGTAAATCGGAATTCGTAGTTCGGCCTATTTTGGAGGAATATTTGTACGTTTCAAAAATGGACACTTGGAAAAATTTCTGGTGAAAACCACACAATGGATTCCGATGGAAGGAAATACAAGTTACTGGTAAGTACGCTTAGAATTACTTTTCAGGGTCTGTGCTGGGCTATAAGATGCAGCACTGGGTTCTCTCCTGATTACAGGTGAGTAAATAGGAATTCGTAGTTCGGATGATTTTAGAGGAATATTTGTACGGTTCAAAAATGGACACTTAGAAAATGTTCTGGTGAAAACCACACAATGGATTCCTATGGAAGGAAACACAAGTTACTGGTAAGTACGCTTAGAATTACTTTTCAGGGTCTGTGCTGGGCTAAAATATGCTGCACTGGGTTCTCTCCTGATTATAGGTTAGTAAATAGGAATTCGTAGTTCGGTTGATTTTAGAGGAATATTTGTACGTTTCAAAAATGGACACGTAGAAAATTTTCTGGTGAAAACCACACAATGGATTCCGATGGAAGGAAATACAAGTTACTGGTAAGTACACTTAGAATTACTTTTCAGAGTCTGTGCTGGGCTAAAAGAGGCAGCACTGGGTTCTCTCCTGATTACAGGTGAGTAAATCAGAATTCGTTGTTCGGCTGATTTTAGAGGAATATTTGTACGTTTCAAAAATGGACACAGAAAATTTTCTGGTGAAAACCACACAATGGATTCCTATGGAAGGAAATACAAGTTACTGGTAAGTACGCTTAGAATTACTTTTCAGGGTCTGTGCTGGGCTAAAAGATGCATCACTGGGTTCTCTCCTGATTACAGGTGAGTAAATAGGAATTTTTATGGTCAATTGTGTCCCCTATCTGAGACCCCAACGGCTCCATGTACATGCTACAAGTACATGTATGTTCCCTCCACTTCAGCTATGAAGACGCAAATACAATTGTGTCCAACGTTAACATGTACTCTTTCATATCTGCCATGAATGGGCCAGATATTCCGTTCCTAAGTATGATTGGCCACCGACTTTATATGGTACACTTATTACGTTTTACAGCTCTGGCAAGGTAGGCCCTGAATTCTGCCACCGAGCCTTTTCCTGCTTCTGCCTCTGAATACTCCAGCCTGGACCTGCATCCGTGTCCATGAACTTTGTCCTACTCCCTGCGCGGCTAACGGTGCCTGACGCGGCCTGTTGCCTGCCAAAAACTGTATCCAGCCTTCAAGTTATCTGCTCCGCTCCTCATCCAATGCATTCCTGTCTAGTAGTTTAGGTAAACATCCTTCCAGCTACCGAGCAAAGGGCTCGGCCTCGCTGTCTTTATGCAAGTAATTCATAGCCCCTGTCACCATGGAAGATTCTTGCCCCCTCGCATCTCATGTAGACACATAGACGCTTGTACATGTACTAACAGTCAGTATAGAATAGATTCCGTCCGAGAGACCTTTCCTTTTGGATAAACCAGTTCCTTAAACAAAGATATTAGATACAATTTGGGATTAGGTTGACCTGACCCCCCAGACTTCTGTCTCCACATGTAGAGCTAAATGTCAATTCCCCTTCACCCTCTAGTTGCACGTCAATCACACGTCATGCGGCTGCGCGCGCATCTCTGCCAAATATTTCTGCTGACACTGCAGGATTCTCTTATGGATCCACCCACTTGTGACATCATTTTAAATGACGTTTCTAGTATACGCCTGTATTTACGCCTATTTTCATTACGTATGTGTATTCTTATCTGTATTATCAGCTGTTACGCCTCCTGCATCTGTCTTAATGCAATGCTTTTCATATATATATTGTTACTTGTCAATAATGTATTGCTGATCCCTTCCTGAACCTTCGTGGTGATGGAATATGATTGCCTGGTTCGAACCATAATTCCTTTGTAAGGAATAAAGTCCTTTTCAGAACCTCTAATACCACGGATTCTGCCTCTTATTTTTACTGAGTTATTCTTACTAGACTTTACCGCATAAAAAATAGTACAGGTAATTTAAATATTTACCACATAAATTGGCGCCCGAACAGGGACACTTTCTCATCTCACGCGCCGGAGGTGCGTTGCAGGCCCGGTCCCCTGCCACAGCTGAACGGACAAAAACGCGTACCCACAGGATTTCCTGTATCTCCCTCCGGCCAAGCGGGGGTGACTGAGGCTGCGATCAACACCCAGACGAGGCGGTGAGAAGTGCGAAGTATCCCGACCAGAGCCTAGCTGAGAGAGCAAGATCCGAGGTATACAGAGGCCCACCAGGTTCCGAAGTTCCGAGTCGAGTCGAGTCCAGTCGAGTCCAGTCCGGTCCAGTTCAGCTCAGTTCCGAGGCCTTCCGTTCCGTGCTACCCGGTGAGTACCGGTGCTGGGGAGGCAGTTAGACGTGCACATTAATTTGTGCCAGTCCTGACGGGTTTGGGTACACAGATCCGGTCTGCACTGTTTTAGCAGTGTATCTGTACTGTTTAGCAGTATATCCAGTATGTTCATGTATATAATTCAGTATTATCTAGTATTAGTATTATGTCAGTAACTAGTTTTCTTCTAATTATCATTGTTCGTTAAATGTTACATATTAAATGTTAAATGTTTTAATGTGTTTAAAAATTGTGGTATGAATGAGTGTTCATTATTGTGTTCATTATTGTGTTTATTGTATTAATTGTGTTCAAGTCCAGTTCAAGTAAGAATCAAGTAGCAAGGTTTAAAAATGCCGTTCTTTTCAAAATTAAGACAGATCAAAACTAGAAAGGGAGTACTCGAAGAAGCTGTTCCCATTCCACCTAGGGACACTCCAGGGTACTTTATGTATCATAAACATGGCCTAGATGCCGTACTATATCTTGACTTATGGGTGGACTACACCAAGGATCTAGCAGAAAGTCAGAGGTGGCCCGCAGCTGGGACATGGGATGCAGATTGCATCATGAGAGTAGAAGAAGAATTATGGAAAAAGAAAGCCAGACAGTCACAGAAAGATGCCATTGAACTATGGCGCAAAGAGTCGCATAGGCGCACAGAGAAAGCGCTCAGACAGGAAGAGAAAAGTAGGGAGAACTCTAATAAAGCCCGAGAAAACATATTAGTTGAGGAAGGTATCCGAGTAAAAACAGAACAAGTAGACAGACAACGGAACACTCTTATGAATGGTATGTATCCTCTTTTGGCCGAAGGTTTACCTAAGGCCACCCCGGAAATACCGAAAGATTTGACACCCCCATTACTTCCGATTAAAGCACATCCCAAGACCGCAAAAGATATTTTCCTTTCCTCCTATTTAGACGATGTAGCTCCCGAATATGTTAATGATCCACCACACACGCCACCTGTCGATGGTGCTCAACCCCGAGATCATCCGCCCCCACCTCCGCAACAACAAACTCCTCCGTACAATCCAACAGGTCCATCTGTTTCCACCGTTTTTCCTGCATCCACAGTTTCTACCTTACATCCCACAAATCCTTTCGTGCCTAGCACCTCAGAAGGTGCGACAGGAGGTGCGACAGCAATTTTTGCCACGCCACCGTCACAAAGTAAATCGTCTCTTAGAGATTTAGCAAACCAACGTACACCCCAAATAGCAACGTCCGACATGTTTAAGGAACATCTTGTGGATTGTAGATATGATCCAGTGCCCGGTAAAAATGACAGAATGCTGCTATCATCACTACGTATACGACGAGCTTCACTATATTTAACGACACTACCAGGAATGATTAATCATCTAGACAATATACATCGCTTTGTCCAAACAGGGCAAGGCCCTGAAAGTATTGGCGAAGCCATGGATTATCAGAAAGTGGATATACAGAGATTACTGTTACGCTTCTTCATAAACTGCTTGATCAGAGACAGAGATAGGCCTGGGGTAGATCAGGATGAAATGCAAGTACTTACCAGATGGGGTCAGAATATATCAGAGGGAAAACATGATAAACAGACGTGTATAGTAGCTATGTGCCGAAAGATCCGCAAAGAAGTAGAACGAATACATAAAGCCAGATTGGAGGCAGACAAAACTGAATCAGAGGGAGAGGAGGAGGAAGAATCAGAAATGCCCAAAGGACAATTAGAAACAATAGCTTATGTAGGTAGGGGAAGACCTTGTAACAATACCAGATACTTTAATGACTCGATACGTCCGATACGTCCAGAATGTAACAGACATTTTCAAGCCCCTATGCTAAATACGAAGTCCCCTGAACACTTATTCCAGGCTGCTGATAAATTACTCCGAGACCGAAGGGGGTATCATATGCTCGATTCTATGGATGAACAAGAATTAGCCAGGTCAGCAGTACAATGGGCTGACAGTTCTGAAAAATACAGTGATGATGCGCTAGCACACACGTTTTTGAACCTTACCCCAGACGAACAGCGTTTAGCTGGTATATACATGATACAACACCTCGTTATATTGTATAGAAGCCAACACTCCGATCCTGGTCCCCTACCTGATATACTGATAGAATTACTCACGAATAAATGGAGAGGTTCAGGTACTGATTTAATTAAAGAAATTCTAGAATATCGACACCAGTACATTGTCTTCGTATGCCCAGAACATGTTTCAGTTCCCCCCAAGGAAAGAAAAACGTATCACATAGACAGACAGAATCCCTTACGCGAAGTGCACCCAGTCAGAGGTGATGACAATATTTTTAAACGCGTGTTTGTGTACACGCCCATAACTAAAATTGAATTATTAGAAATGAAGAAAGTAGTGCCTAGTCACGACAAAGATCCAGCAGGTTTCCACCGTGAGATAAAAGACATGTTACTCATGGGAGAGTATACTTACCCTGACATTATGAAAATATTAAAAGTCCTATTACCCGCCGGTATTTACGAGAAACTCAAAGAAAAGGAATGGGAGGTGGGAGACCAAAAGATAGATTGGACAGCATTAGAAAACGAACAAAAGGCCCGAGCTGCAGGTTCAGGGCTTGGGGAAAGGACTACAGCATTACCAGGATTATTAGTGCAGGTACTACCACGTTTATTAACTACGAAAAAGGAAGACTGGGGTGCAATCTCAGCCTGTAAACAAAAACAAGATGAAGACACTAGTGATTTCTATTCCCGATTTGAAAAATGTTTTGGTATTAATAGTGGCATAAAAGCAAGTAGTGAGTCATATCCACATCTGTTTGTGACAAAATTAGTTGAAAATTCCCTGCCCCAAGTTAAGAGTAGAGTATTAAAATTCGAGAGTACTTGGCAAGGTAACACACCGTCACAGATGTTACAAATGTTACAATATCATCACAATAGAATTAGAGAAGAACAAGAACATGAACAAAGACGTATGAAAGACACGAAAATGAAAATGCTTGTTGCTCAGTCAGTTCCAGCTGACGGTCATAAAAAGGGTACGACACAGTCCAATGATTCAGTAGGTCCTGTTAGAGGGACATGCAACTATTGTAAACAGCCAGGTCATTATATACACGATTGCGCAGTTCTGAAACATAATATCTCTACGGGTATAACGAAAGAGAGACCACGTCCGCCTAGACAGGATCAGATCCAACAACAAGTACCTCAGAATATACAGCCTATGCCAGCTGTACAGCAGACCGTACCACAACCACAACAACAACAACAACAACAGCTACAGCCTATTGCTGCAACACAAAACACGACACAACAGATGTACCAGTATGCACAAAACGACTACCCAGAGTATCAGCGCTACACATGAAATAGCCTAGAGAGGGAAGTTGGCCTACCCCTTATTGAGGTTCCCGTAGATCAAGAGGGTCCTTACGTACAGAGTCAAGTATTAGGAAAAGACAGAAAGTTTCTACTCGATACAGGGGCAAGCAGAACCACTATCAGTCATAGCGAAGTCCCAGGGGCACCCCTCTCAGGCTCACAAAATATTTCCCTTGGTTTCTCAGGAAAGCCCACTATTAACGAAGTATCGCAACCGCTTGCATTCACAGTTGGTCCGTTAACACGGACTACAGATCTATTGCTTACGAAATCATGTCCAGAAAACTTGTTAGGTATAAAAACATTGAAGGCTCTAGGAGCTGTAATATGCTGTTCTCCGGACGGAGTACGACTATTTTTGCGTGACTTTAAAGGTCACTACGTGTCTAGAGACATGGATCACCGGTTACAGAATCTACCTGCACATTTATGGGCGCAAGGCCCCACTGATGTAGGTTGTATGCACATCACACCATATCGAGTCACACTCAAAACAGGAGTGGTACTACCACGAATGCGACAATACAAGTTACCGCCAGATGCTGTAGTGGCTTTACTGCGAATCATTGACGAGCTCATTGCACAAGGAGTGGTTATAGAAACTGACTCCAATGTATGTAATTCCCCGATAATTCCGATTCTTAAACGAACTGATCCACAAGCACCACCAGTATATCGATTAGTTATTGATCTGCGAGAATTAAATAAATGCATCGTACCACAATACCCCGTGGTCCCAGATATCTCTTCATTGCTAACAGCTATAGATTCAGAAGCAACGTTCTTTACTGTAATTGATCTTAAAAACGCTTTCTTTAGCGTCCCAATCGATCCGGAAAGCCAATATTTGTTCGGATTCAGTTTAAATGGACGAAGTTTTAAATTCGCACGCGCACCTCAAGGATTCACAGAAAGCCCCAGCATCTATAGCCAAGCACTGAAAAGAGAACTTGACAGTATCCACATGCCAGCTAACACTGCCCTACTTCAATACGTCGATGATCTGCTGATCACCGCCCGAAGCGAACCTGAATGTGAAAAAGCATCACTGACGGTTTTACATTTCTTAGCCGACAAGGGGCACAAAGTGTCCCCTTCAAAGCTGCAATTCTGTGTCCAGCAAGTTGTGTACCTTGGGCACTTGCTGTCCAAGGGGGGAAGACAGCTTACACCTGACCGTATCTAGTTAATTGTAAACATGCCGCCACCTAAGACACAAAAGGAGGTACGAGCATTCATAGGCCTCACTTCGTACTGTAGGCAGTGGATCCCTCAATATGCATTTCTAGCGAAACCACTCATTCAGTTGACAACACAGGAGGCAGCGACATCGACTGTCCTCCCTTGGACTCAGGAACATATGCAAGCTTTTGAAAGCTTAAAGAAAGCTTTATGCCAAGCACCTGTTTTAGCAACACCATGTTACAGCAAACGTTTTACACTTTTTGTTACAGAACGTGAAGGTACTGCTTTGTCAGTACTCACGCAGGAACAAGCAGGATCACACAAGCCATGTGCTTATTTTTCCAGTACATTAGATCCCGTAGCTCAGGCTCTTCCTGCGTGCCTGAAATCAGTCGCAGCAACAGCTTTAGCAATCAGACAAAGCGATGCCATAGTGCTAGGACATCAATTGACAGTACAAGTACCACATGCAGTAGAGGTTCTCTTGAACCGGACCCAGACACAACACTTGACTATAGCAAGACTGACGGGTTATGAATTGACATTGTTCCAGCCACACATAGAAATCAGACGTTGTAGTACATTAAATCCCGCCACACTTTTGCCATTAAATGGAACAGACCCATTGGCACATGATTGTATTGAAGTCATTACTATTACGACGAAACCCAGACAAGACTTGACAGATATTCCATTATCAGATCCAGACCTGACATTGTATGTAGATGGTTCATGCATGAGAACAAGTACAGGAGAGTTAGTGGCCGCTTATGCAGTCACAACAGACACTGAAGTTATTGAGACAAATTGTATAGATACCTTGTCAGCTCAAGCAGCAGAGCTCATCGCTCTGACACACGCCTGTATTCAAGCCAAAAATAAGAAAGTCAACATATACACAGATTCACGTTATGCATTCGGAGTCGTCCATGACTTCGGCGTACTTTGGCGAGAGAGAGGTTATTTAACTTCTCACGGTGCCCACATCCAGCACGGTCCCCTTATTCAAGCTCTGTTAGATGCAATACATCTGCCTACTGCAATATCGATTATGAAGTGTAAAGCCCATACAAAAGTGACTGACATTATTTCTCAGGGTAACGACCTAGCTGACAGAACAGCTAAACAGACTGCTCAGAATCGGACTCATCCAACTGACACGACAAAGACAATAGTTCCGACACCAACACACTGCATGACAGTTAAGGATCCCGCCCTTGATGTAATTGACATACAGACACATGCTACACCAGAAGAAATAAAGAGATGGACTGAATTAGGAGGGATCCAAACAGATCAAGGATGGATGACGAAGGGAAAATCTATATGGTTTCTCCCCGACTCAATGGTTCAAGTCATCATTAACACAATACATAGTCCAGCGCACCTAGGAGAGAAAGCTATGCTAGACAGTATTCAACACATTTGGTTCAATAAACACTTGCGAGCAGCAGCTAAACAGAAAGTACGTACCTGTATGATTTGTTGTCAGTTCAATCCAGGAAAAGGCGTACCTGTAGACCAGGGTGGATTTCAACCCCCCGATCACCCTTTTGAAGTCCTCCAGATGGATTATATCCAGATGGAACGATGTCGAGGATTCAAATATGTCCTTGTAGTTGTATGCGCTCTTTCCCGGTGGACAGAGGCGTATCCCGTCTCAGATTACACTGCCCCGACTACTGCCAAACAGTTAGTTCGAGAATTCTTCCCACGATATGGTTTGCCCCGTATCGTGTACTCAGATAATGGCCAGCCGTTCTCATCCGAGCTAATGAAACACGTTTCACTTTTGTTAGGCTATCAATGGAAATTCCACTGTGTCCGACATCCCGAGGCAGCAGGTCTCGTGGAGCGGCATAATCAAACTTTGAAAATTAGACTGTTTAAAGTATGTAGAGAAAAAGGTGTCGACTGGATAGTAGCTTTACCGGTTGCGCTCTTTTACATGAGAATGGTAGCACACTCTCGAACAGGGCTATCCCCGTATGAGGTGATCTTCGGTAGACCACCAAATATGTGGGGGACGCCTATACCTCGTAAAATCACTGATGTTGATTGTAATATGCTGACAGATTACCTGGCTTCCTTGATGTCTGCACTACAATCTTGTCGTTCACAGGTAGCTGCAACTTTTCCCGATAACACTGAGGTGAAGCCCCATGAAGTGGTTCCAGGTGACCTGGTACTGGTGAGGAACTTCGACAGGAGGAGTCCATTGGAGCCTCGCTGGCAACAACCGAAACTCGTCTTATTGACCACAAGGACAGCTGTGAAGATTGAGGGACGTAAAGGGTGGTTGCACTCGAGCCATATCAAAAAATTTCATGGACTACCATCTGAGTCGAACTTTCAGCCCTGCATTCCCTCACAGACTGACTCAAAACTCCCCCTGGTTGAAAAAACTGGAAAGGAGAACTATAAACTGAAACTAAGGTCTAGCAAGTCAGACAACTCGATTGTTTAAGTCCTCTCCAAGGTGAATCGGTTGAATTTGTCTCTGACATGTATCCTCTAGATCGAAATAGAGAGAGAAATAGACAGAAACAGCTCAAGAAACATGCGTACTGTAAATCACTTCGTAGTCACTGCATAGTGACATTGTTAATTATGTTTTTTCTAAGTCTTCTGATTATCATTGCCAGTATATTATTACACATGTATTACCCTATTTCCAAGCGTGCTTTCAATGCTACTGCCGAACATTCTTTTAGCGAATTACCCCCGCATGAGTTGTCCTATAGACTTGCGCTGCGCAACAACACATTCATTAGTATGTTACATCATTCTCATCAGACCAGCAATGCTACAAATTGTTGGATATGTGGCCGACTCCCTCCCTATCAGAAATACAAAGGAGTTCTGCCTCTCTTTCCGTATCCATTCACACACAATGGCTCCTGTGGAGCATGGTTTAGTTTGATTAATTCCCTAGATTCAAATTCAGTAGTTTATCAAGACAACTGGGTTTGGGGAAACCTGAACCTAGTTTTACTTAAAGTCTGCTACCCTAACAAGGAGGGACTTCCCAAAAGAACAGGAACTGATCTAGAAAATGAAGTATATGGATTAGGTAACTTTACACTTAATCTCATGATCCTGAATGTTGAATCCGAAACTACACCAATCTTGCCCGCTATGTCAGTATTTCCAGTTAGAGGCGAATTATGTGTAGGAAAGAATGGTTCAATACACATGGGCCATAGTAAATGTACCACTGTAATAGAATTCAGTGATAAAGGCAAGTCTACATTTAGAGCTTCTCGTCACTCCTACTTCATCTGTGGTCACACCGCATACATACGCCTACCCCTAGATTGGGATGGTACCTGTTACATTGCATTCCTTCTGCCACCTGTTTTCCTAGCCCCGCCTGATTACCATAGGAATACACATTTAGTACACAATAGACAGCAGAGAGATCTCCCGATTGTCGACTACACTGAAACAGCGTGGGAGCAGTACACAGATTTCAATAAAGGTTTCTTTCCCTACATAGGTACAGTCACTAATAGTAAGTTAATACGTAGATTAACTAGAACCCTTGAAGCAGTAGTGAATGAAACTACTTCCGCCTTAGGCAACTTAACAGAGGAGCAGTCTGCGATGCGGATTGTTGTTCTTCAAAATCGTCTTGTCCTTGACGTCATTCTGGCCGATAGGGGCGGAGCTTGTAGGGTCATCGGATCAAGTTGCTGTGTTTTCATACCAGAAAACGCGCCGTCAGTATATAAAGCCATAACTCGACTTCATAAGATCGTAAGCCAGATACACCAGAATCCAGGCACCTGGACTTGGTCCGGTTGGTTCTGGAGCGTGTTGTCAGCCTGGGGATGGAGGATCCTATCCTTCCTAGGTATTGGCTTTCTCATACTATTCAGTTGCTGCTTGTTTCTACAATGTGGGCCAGCGATTTGTGGTCTGTGTGCCACATCGTGTATCCCGCCTTCAAATTTTCATTCAAGATCCCGGAAGAAGAAAGAAGAACAAATGATGCTATATGAACAGATTGATGGATTGATGAAGATGAATATTTCATGAGGGTCCGTAGGGGACAAGGAGGGAATGAGGAAATATGAATTTTTATGGTCAATTGTGTCCCCTATCTTAGACCCCAACGGCTCCATGTACATGCTACAAGTACATGTATGTTCCCTCCACTTCAGCTATGAAGACGCAAATACAATTGTGTCCAACGTTAACATGTACTCTTTCATATCTGCCATGAATGGGCCAGATATTCCGTTCCTAAGTATGATTGGCCACCGACTTTATATGGTACACTTATTACGTTTTACAGCTCTGGCAAGGTAGGCCCTGAATTCTGCCACCGAGCCTTTTCCTGCTTCTGCCTCTGAATACTCCAGCCTGGACCTGCATCCGTGTCCATGAACTTTGTCCTACTCCCTGCGCGGCTAACGGTGCCTGACGCGGCCTGTTGCCTGCCAAAAACTGTATCCAGCCTTCAAGTTATCTGCTCCGCTCCTCATCCAATGCATTCCTGTCTAGTAGTTTAGGTAAACATCCTTCCAGCTACCGAGCAAAGGGCTCGGCCTCGCTGTCTTTATGCAAGTAATTCATAGCCCCTGTCACCATGGAAGATTCTTGCCCCCTCGCATCTCATGTAGACACATAGATGCTTGTACATGCACTAACAGTCAGTATAGAATAGATTCCGTCCGAGAGACCTTTCCTTTTGGATAAACCAGTTCCTTAAACAAAGATATTAGATACAATTTGGGATTAGGTTGACCTGACCCCCCAGACTTCTGTCTCCACATGTAGAGCTAAATGTCAATTCCCCTTCACCCTCTAGTTGCACGTCAATCACACGTCATGCGGCTGCGCGCGCATCTCTGCCAAATATTTCTGCTGACACTGCAGGATTCTCTTATGGATCCACCCACTTGTGACATCATTTTAAATGACGTTTCTAGTATACGCCTGTATTTACGCCTATTTTCATTACGTATGTGTATTCTTATCTGTATTATCAGCTGTTACGCCTCCTGCATCTGTCTTAATGCAATGCTTTTCATATATATATTGTTACTTGTCAATAATGTATTGCTGATCCCTTCCTGAACCTTCGTGGTGATGGAATATGATTGCCTGGTTCGAACCATAATTCCTTTGTAAGGAATAAAGTCCTTTTCAGAACCTCTAATACCACGGATTCTGCCTCTTATTTTTACTGAGTTATTCTTACTAGACTTTACCGCATAAAAAATAGTACAGGTAATTTAAATATTTACCACAGTTCGGCTGATTTTAGAGGAATATTTGTACGTTTCAAAAATGGACACTTAGAATATGTTCTGGTGAAAACCACACAATGGATTCCTATGGAAGGAAACACAAGTTACTGGTAAGTACACTTAGAATTACTTTTCAGAGTCTGTGCTGGGCTAAATGAGGCAGCACTGGGTTCTCTCCTGATTACAGGTGAGTAAATCAGAATAAGTTGTTCGGCTGATTTTAGAGGAATATTTGTACGTTTCAAAAATGGACACAGAAAATTTTCTGGTGAAAACCACACAATGGATTCCTATGGAAGGAAATACAAGTTACTGGTAAGTATGCTTAGAATTACTTTTCAGGGTCTGTGCTGGGCTAAAAGATGCAGCACTGGGTTCTCTCCTGATTACAGGTGAGTAAATAGGAATTCGTAGTTCGGCTGATTTTAGAGGAATATTTGTACGTTTCAAAAATGGACACTTAGAAAATGTTCTGTTGAAAACCACACAATGGAGTCCTATGGAAGGAAGCACAAGTTACTGGTAAGTACGCTTAGAATTACTTTTCAGGGTCTGTGCTGGGTTAAAAGATGCAGCACTGGGTTCTCTCCTGATTACAGGTGAGTAAATCGGAATTCGTAGTTCGGCTTATTTTAGAGGAATATTTGTACGTTTCAAAAATGGACACTTGTAAAAATTTCTGGTGAAAACCTCACAACGGATTCCGATGGAAGGAAATACAAGTTACTGGTAAGTACGCTTATAATTACTTTTCAGAGTCTGTGCTGGGCTAAAAGAGGCAGCACTGGGTTCTCTCCTGATTACAGGTGAGTAAATCAGAATTCGTTGTTCGGCTGATTTTAGAGGAATATTTGTACGTTTCAGAAATGGACACAGAAAATTTTCTGGTGAAAACCACACAATGGATTCCTATGGAAGGAAATACAAGCTACTGGTAAGTACGCTTAGAATTACTTTTCAGGGTCTATGCTGGGCTAAAAGATGCAGCACTGGGTTCTCTCCTGATTACAGGTGAGTAAATCGGAATTCGTAGTTCGGCTGATTTTATAGGAATATTTGTACGTTTCAAAAATGGACACAGAAAATTTTCTAGTGAAAACCACACAATGGATTCCTATGGAAGAAAATACAAGTTACTGGTAAGTACGCTTAGAATACCTTTTCAGGGTCTGTGCTGGGCTAAAAGATGCAGCACTGGGTTCTCTCCTGATTACAGGTGAGTAAATCGGAATTCGTAGTTCGGCTGATTTTAGACGAATATTGGTACGTTTAAAAAATGGACACTTAGAAAAATTTCTGGTGAAAACCACACAATGGATTCCGATGGAAGGAAATACAAGTTACTGGTAAGTACGCTTAGAATTACTTTTCAGAGTCTGTGCTGGGCTAAAAGAGGCAGCACTAGGCTCTCTCCTGATTACAGGTGAGTAAATCAGAATTTGTTGTTCGGCTGATTTTAGAGGAATATTTGTACGTTTCAAAAATGGACACAGAAAATTTTCTGGTGAAAACCACACAATGGATTCCTATGGAAGGAAATACAAGCTACTGGTAAGTACGCTTAGAATTACTTTTCAGGGTCTGTGCTGGGCTAAAAGATGCAGCACTGGGTTTTCTCCTGATTACAGGTGAGTAAATCGGAATTCGTAGTTCGGCTGATTTTAGAGGAATACTTGTACGTTTCAAAAATGGACACAGAAAATGTTCTAGTGAAAACCACCCAATGGATTCCTATGAAAGGAAATACAAGTTACTGGTAAGTACGCTTAGAATACCTTTTCAGGGTCTGTGCTGGGCTAAAAGATGCAGCACTGGGTTCTCTCCTGATTACAGGTGGGTAAATCGGAATTCGTAGTTCGGCTGATTTTAGACGAATATTGGTACGTTTAAAAAATGGACACTTAGAAAATTTTCTGGTGAAAACCACACAATGGATTCCAATGGAAGGAAATAAAAGTTACTGGTAAGTATGCTTAGAATTACTTTTCAGGGTCTGTGCTGGGCTAAAAGATGCAGCCCTGGGTTCTCTCCTGATTACAGGTGAGTAAATCGGAATTCGTAGTTCGGCTGATTTTAGACAAATATTTGTAGGTTTCAAAAATGGACACTTCGAAAATTTTCTGGTGAAAACCACACAATGGATTCCTTTGGAAGGAAATACAATTTACTGGTAAGTACGCTTAGAATAACATTTCAGGGTCTGTGCTGGGCTAAACGATGCAGCACTGGGTTCTCTCCTGATTACAGGTGACTAAATCGTAATTCGTAGTTCGGCTGATGTTAGAGGAATATTTGTACGTTTCAAAAATGGACCCTTCGAAAATGTTCTGGTGAAAACCACACAATGGATTCCTATGGAAGGCAATATAAGTTACTGGTAAGTATGCTTAGAATTACTTTTCAGGGTCTGGGCTGGGCTAAAAGATGCAGCACTGGGTTCTCTCCTGATTACAGGTGAGTAAATCGGAATTCGTAGTTCGGCTGATTTTGGAGGAATATTTGTACGTTTCAAAAATGGACACAGAACATTTTCTGGTGAAAACCACACAATGGATTCCTATGGAAGGAAATACAAGTTACTTGTAAGTACGCTTAGAATTACTTTTCAGGGTCTGTGCTGGGCTAAAAGATGCAGCACTGTGTTCTCTCCTGATTACAGGTGAGTAAATAGGAATTCGTAGTTCGGCTGATTTTAGAGGAATATTTGTACGGTTCAAAAATGGACACTTAGAATATGTTCTGGTGAAAACCACACAATGGATTCCTATGGAAGGAAACACAAGTTACTGGTAAGTATGCTTAGAATTACTTTTCAGGGTGTGGGCTGGGCTAAAAGATGCAGCACTGGGTTCTCTCCTGATTACAGGTGAGTAAATCGGAATTCGTAGTTCGGCTTATTTTGGAGGAATATTTGTACGTTTCAAAAATGGACACTTGGAAAAATTTCTGGTGAAAACCACACAATGGATTCCGATGGAAGGAAATACAAGTTACTGGTAAGTACGCTTAGAATTACTTTTCAGGGTCTGTGCTGGGCTAAAAGATGCAGCACTGGGTTCTCTCCTGATTACAGGTGAGTAAATAGGAATTCGTAGTTCGGCTGATTTTAGAGGTATAATTGTACGGTTCAAAAATGGACACTTAGAAAATGTTCTGGTGAAAACCACACAATGGATTTCTATGGAAGGAAACACAAGTTACTGGTAAGTACGCTTAGAATTACTTTTCAGGGTCTGTGCTGGGCTAAAATATGCTGCACTAGGTTCTCTCCTGATTATAGGTTAGTAAATAGGAATTCGTAGTTCGGTTGATTTTACAGGAATATTTGTACGTTTCAAAAATGGACACGTAGAAAATTTTCTGGTGAAAACCACACAATGGATTCCGATGGAAGGAAATACAAGTTACTGGTAAGTACACTTAGAATTACTTTTCAGAGTCTGTGCTGGGCTAAAAGAGGCAGCACTGGGTTCTCTCCTGATTACAGGTGAGTAAATCAGAATTCGTTGTTCGGCTGATTTTAGAGGAATATTTGTACGTTTCAAAAATGGACACAGAAAATTTTCTGGTGAAAACCACACAATGGATTCCTATGGAAGGAAATACAAGTTACTGGTAAGTACGCTTAGAATTACTTTTCAGGGTCTGTGCTGGGCTAAAAGATGCATCACTGGGTTCTCTCCTGATTACAGGTGACTAAATCGTAATTCGTAGTTCGGCTGATGTTAGAGGAATATTTGTACGTTTCAAAAATGGACCCTTCGAAAATGTTCTGGTGAAAACCACACAATGGATTCCTATGGAAGGCAATATAAGTTACTGGTAAGTATGCTTAGAATTACTTTTCAGGGTCTGGGCTGGGCTAAAAGATGCAGCACTGGGTTCTCTCCTGATTACAGGTGAGTAAATCGGAATTCGTAGTTCGGCTGATTTTGGAGGAATATTTGTACGTTTCAAAAATGGACACAGAAAATTTTCTGGTGAAAACCACACAATGGATTCCTATGGAAGGAAATACAAGTTACTTGTAAGTACGCTTAGAATTACTTTTCAGGGTCTGTGCTGGGCTAAAAGATGCAGCACTGTGTTCTCTCCTGATTACAGGTGAGTAAATAGGAATTCGTAGTTCGGCTGATTTTAGAGGAATATTTGTACGGTTCAAAAATGGACACTTAGAATATGTTCTGGTGAAAACCACACAATGGATTCCTATGGAAGGAAACACAAGTTACTGGTAAGTATGCTTAGAATTACTTTTCAGGGTGTGGGCTGGGCTAAAAGATGCAGCACTGGGTTCTCTCCTGATTACAGGTGAGTAAATCGGAATTCGTAGTTCGGCTTATTTTGGAGGAATATTTGTACGTTTCAAAAATGGACACTTGGAAAAATTTCTGGTGAAAACCACACAATGGATTCCGATGGAAGGAAATACAAGTTACTGGTAAGTACGCTTAGAATTACTTTTCAGGGTCTGTGCTGGGCTAAAAGATGCAGCACTGGGTTCTCTCCTGATTACAGGTGAGTAAATAGGAATTCGTAGTTCGGCTGATTTTAGAGGAATATTTGTACGGTTCAAAAATGGACACTTAGAAAATGTTCTGGTGAAAACCACACAATGGATTTCTATGGAAGGAAACACAAGTTACTGGTAAGTACGCTTAGAATTACTTTTCAGGGTCTGTGCTGGGCTAAAATATGCTGCACTAGGTTCTCTCCTGATTATAGTTTAGTAAATAGGAATTCGTAGTTCGGTTGATTTTACAGGAATATTTGTACGTTTCAAAAATGGACACGTAGAAAATTTTCTGGTGAAAACCACACAATGGATTCCGATGGAAGGAAATACAAGTTACTGGTAAGTACACTTAGAATTACTTTTCAGAGTCTGTGCTGGGCTAAAAGAGGCAGCACTGGGTTCTCTCCTGATTACAGGTGAGTAAATCAGAATTCGTTGTTCGGCTGATTTTAGAGGAATATTTGTACGTTTCAAAAATGGACACAGAAAATTTTCTGGTGAAAACCACACAATGGATTCCTATGGAAGGAAATACAAGTTACTGGTAAGTACGCTTAGAATTACTTTTCAGGGTCTGTGCTGGGCTAAAAGATGCATCACTGGGTTCTCTCCTGATTACAGGTGAGTAAATAGGAATTCGTAGTTCGGCTGATTTTAGAGGAATATTTGTACGTTTCAAAAATGGACACTTAGAATATGTTCTGGTGAAAACCACACAATGGATTCCTATGGAAGGAAACACAAGTTACTGGTAAGTACACTTAGAATTACTTTTCAGAGTCTGTGCTGGGCTAAAAGAGGCAGCACTGGGTTCTCTCCTGATTACAGGTGAGTAAATCAGAATTCGTTGTTCGGCTGATTTTAGAGGAATATTTGTACGTTTCAAAAATGGACACAGAAAATTTTCTGGTGAAAACCACACAATGGATTCCTATGGAAGGAAATACAAGTTACTGGTAAGTACTCTTAGAATTACTTTTCAGGGTCTGTGCTGGGCTAAAAGATGCAGCACTGGGTTCTCTCCTGATTACAGGTGAGTAAATAGGAATTCGTAGTTCGGCTGATTTTAGAGGAATATTTGTACGTTTCAAAAATGGACACTTAGAAAATGATCTGGTGAAAACCACACAATGGATTCCTATGGAAGGAAACACAAGTTACTGGTAAGTACGCTTAGAATTACTTTTCAGGGTCTGTGCTGGGTTAAAAGATGCAGCACTGGGTTCTCTCCTGATTACAGGTGAGTAAATCGGAATTCGTAGTTCGGCTTATTTTAGAGGAATATTTGTACGTTTCAAAAATGGACACTTGGAAAAATTTCTGGTGAAAACCACACAATGGATTCCGATGGAAGGAAATACAAGTTACTGGTAAGTACGCTTAGAATTACTTTTCAGAGTCTGTGCTTGGCTAAAAGATGCATCACTGGGTTCTCTCCTGGTTACAGGTGAGTAAATCGGAATTCGTAGTTCGGCTGATTTTACAGGAATATTTGTACGTTTCAAAAATGGACACTTAGAAAATGTTCTGGTGAAAACCACACAATGGATTCCGATGGAAGGAAATACAAGTTACTGGTAAGTATGCTTAGAATTACTTTTCAGAGTCTGTGCTGGGCTAAAAGAGGCAGCACTGGGTTCTCTCCTGATTACAGGTGAGTAAATCAGAATTCGTTGTTCGGCTGATTTTAGAGGAATATTTGTACGTTTCAAAAATGGACACAGAAAATTTTCTGGTGAAAACCACACAATGGATTCCTATGGAAGGAAATACAAGCTACTGGTAAGTACGCTTAGAATTACTTTTCAGGGTCTGTGCTGGGCTAAAAGATGCAGCACTGGGTTTTCTCCTGATTACAGGTGAGTAAATCGGAATTCGTAGTTCGGCTGATTTTAGACGAATATTGGTACGTTTAAAAAATGGACACTTAGAAAATTTTCTGGTGAAAACCACACAATGGATTCCAATGGAAGGAAATAAAAGTTACTGGTAAGTATGCTTAGAATTACTTTTCAGGGTCTGGGCTGGGCTAAAAGATGCATCACTGGGTTCTCTCCTGCTCAGGTGAGTAAATCAGAATAAGTAGTTCGGCTTATTTTAGAGGAATATTTGTACGTTTCAAAAATGGACACTTAGAAAATTTTCCGGTGAAAACCACACAATGGATTCCTATGGAAGGAAATACAAGTTACTGGTAAGTATGCTTAGAATTACTTTTCAGGGTCTGGGCTGGGCTAAAAGATGCAGCACTGGGTTCTCTTCTGCTTACAGGTGAGTAAATCGGAATTCGTAGTTCGGCTGATTTTGGAGGAATATTTGTACGTTTCAAAAATGGACACAGAAAATTTTCTGGTGAAAACCACACAATGGATTCCTATGGAAGGAAATACAAGTTACTGGTAAGTACGCTTAGAATTACTTTTCAGGGTCTGTGCTGGGCTAAAAGATGCATCACTGGGTTCTCTCCTGATTACAGGTGAGTAAATAGGAATTCGTAGTTCGGCTGATTTTAGAGGAATATTTGTACGTTTCAAAAATAGACACTTAGAATATGTTCTGGTGAAAACCACACAATGGATTCCTATGGAAGGAAACACAAGTTACTGGTAAGTACACTTAGAATTACTTTTCAGAGTCTGTGCTGGGCTAAAAGAGGCAGCACTGGGTTCTCTCCTGATTACAGGTGAGTAAATCAGAATTCGTTGTTCGGCTGATTTTAGAGGAATATTTGTACGTTTCAAAAATGGACACAGAAAATTTTCTGGTGAAAACCACACAATGGATTCCTATGGAAGGAAACACAAGTTACTGGTAAGTACGCTTAGAATTACTTTTCAGGGTCTGTGCTGGGTTAAAAGATGCAGCACTGGGTTCTCTCCTGATTACAGGTGAGTAAATCGGAATTCGTAGTTCGGCTTATTTTAGAGGAATATTTGTACGTTTCAAAAATGGACACTTGGAAAAATTTCTGGTGAAAACCTCACAATGGATTCCGATGGAAGGAAATACAAGTTACTGGTAAGTACGCTTAGAATTACTTTTCAGGGTCTATGCTGGGCTAAAAGATGCAGCACTGGGTTCTCTCCTGATTACAGGTGAGTAAATCGGAATTCGTAGTTCGGCTGAATTTAGAGGAATATTTGTACGTTTCAAAAATGGACACAGAAAATTTTCTAATGAAAACCACACAATGGATTCCTATGCAAGGAAATACAAGTTACTGGTAAGTACGCTTAGAATACCTTTTCAGGGTCTGTGCTGGGCTAAAAGATGCAGCACTGGGTTCTCTCCTGATTACAGGTGAGTAAATCGGAATTCGTAGTTCGGCTGATTTTAGACGAATATTGGTACGTTTAAAAAATGGACACTTAGAAAATTTTCTGGTGAAAACCACACAATGGATTCCAATGGAAGGAAATAAAAGTTACTGGTAAGTATGCTTAGAATTACTTTTCAGGGTCTGGGCTGGGCTAAAAGATGCATCACTGGGTTCTCTCCTGGTTACAGGTGAGTAAATCGGAATTCGTAGTTCGGCTGATTTTAGAGGAATATTTGTACGTTTCAAAAATGGACACTTAGAAAATGTTCTGGTGAAAACCACACAATGGATTCCGATGGAAGGAAATACAAGTTACTGGTAAGTATGCTTAGAATTACTTTTCAGAGTCTGTGCTGGGCTAAAAGAGGCAGCACTGGGTTCTCTCCTGATTACAGGTGAGTAAATCAGAATTCGTTGTTCGGCTGATTTTAGAGGAATATTTGTACGTTTCAAAAATGGACACAGAAAATTTTCTGGTGAAAACCACACAATGGATTCCTATGGAAGGAAATACAAGCTACTGGTAAGTACGCTTAGAATTACTTTTCAGGGTCTGTGCTGGGCTAAAAGATGCAGCACTGGGTTTTCTCCTGATTACAGGTGAGTAAATCGGAATTCGTAGTTCGGCTGATTTTAGAGGAATATTTGTACGTTTCAAAAATGGACACAGAAAATTTTCTAGTGAAAACCACACAATGGATTCCTATGAAAGGAAATACAAGTTACTGGTAAGTACGCTTAGAATACCTTTTCAGGGTCTGTGCTGGGCTAAAAGATGCAGCACTGGGTTCTCTCCTGATTACAGGTGAGTAAATCGGAATTCGTAGTTCGGCTGATTTTAGACGAATATTGGTACGTTTAAAAAATGGACACTTAGAAAATTTTCTGGTGAAAACCACACAATGGATTCCAATGGAAGGAAATAAAAGTTACTGGTAAGTACGCTTAGAAATACTTTTCAGGGTCTGTGCTGGGCTAAAAGATGCAGCCCTGGGTTCGCTCCTGATTACAGGTGAGTAAATAGGAATTCGTAGTTCGGTTGATTTTAGACAAATATTTGTAGGTTTCAAAAATGGACACTTCGAAAATTTTCTGGTGAAAACCACACAATGGATTCCTTTGGAAGGAAATACAATTTACTGGTAAGTACGCTTAGAATAACATTTCAGGGTCTGTGCTGGGCTAAACGATGCAGCACTGGGTTTTCTCCTGATTACAGGTGAGTAAATCGGAATTCATAGTTCGGCTGATTTTGGAGGAATATTTGTACGTTTCAAAAATGGACACAGAAAATTTTCTGGTGAAAACCACACAATGGATTCCTATGGAAGGAAATACAAGTTACTGGTAAGTACGCTTAGAATTACTTTTCAGGGTCTGTGCTGGGCTAAAAGAGGCAGCACTGGGTTCTCTCCTGATTACAGGTGAGTAAATAGGAATTCATAGTTCGGCTGATTTTAGAGGAATATTTGTACGGTTCAAAAATGTTCACTTAGAAAATGTTCAGGTGAAAACCACACAATGGATTCCTATGGAAGGAAACACAAGTTACTGGTAAGTACGCTTAGAATTCCTTTTCAGGGTCTGTGCTGGGCTAAAAGATGCAGCACGTGGTTCTCTCCTGATTACAGGTGAGTAAATCGGAATTCGTAGTTCGGCTGATTTTAGACGAATATTGGTACGTTTAAAAAATGGACACTTAGAAAATTTTCTGGTGAAAACCACACAATGGATTCCAATGGAAGGAAATAAAAGTTACTGGTAAGTATGCTTAGAATTACTTTTCAGGGTCTGGGCTGGGCTAAAAGATGCATCACTGGGTTCTCTCCTGCTCAGGTGAGTAAATCGGAATAAGTAGTTCGGCTGATTTTAGAGGAATATTTGTACGTTTCAAAAATGGACACTTAGAACATTTTCTGGTGAAAACCACACAATGGATTCCTATGGAAGGAAATACAAGTTACTGGTAAGTATGCTTAGAATTACTTTTCAGGGTCTGGGCTGGGCTAAAAGATGCAGCACTGGGTTCTCTTCTGCTTACAGGTGAGTAAATCGGAATTCGTAGTTCGGCTGATTTTGGAGGAATATTTGTACGTTTCAAAAATGGACACAGAAAATTTTCTGGTGAAAACCACACAATGGATTCCTATGGAAGGAAATACAAGTTATTGGTAAGTACGCTTAGAATACCTTTTCAGGGTCTGTGCTGGGCTAAAAGATGCAGCCCTGGGTTCTCTCCTGATTACAGGTGAGTAAATCGGATTTCGTTGTTCGGCTGATTTTAGAGGAATATTTGTACATTTCAAAAATGGACACTTAGAAAATTTTCTGGTGAAAACCACACAATGGATTCCTATGGAAGGAAATACAAGTAACTGGTAAGTACGCTTAGAATTACTTTTCAAGGTCTGTGCTGGGCTAAAAGATGCAGCCCTGGGTTCTCTCCTGATTACAGGTGAATAAATCGGAATTCGTAGTTCGGCTGATTTTGGAGGAATATTTGTACGTTTCAAAAATGGACAAAGAAAATTTTCTGGTGAAAACCACACAATGGATTCCTATGGAAGGAAATACAAGTTACTGGTAAGTACGCTTAGAATACCTTTTCAGGGTCTGTGCTGGGCTAAAAGATGCAGCCCTGGGTTCTCTCCTGATTACAGGTGAGTAAATCGGATTTCGTAGTTCGGCTGATTTTAGAGGAATATTTGTACATTTCAAAAATGGACACTTAGAAAATTTTCTGGTGAAAACCACACAATGGATTCCTATGGAAGGAAATACAAGTAACTGGTAAGTACGCTTAGAATTACTTTTCAAGGTCTGTGCTGGGCTAAAAGATGCAGCCCTGGGTTCTCTCCTGATTACAGGTGAATAAATCGGAATTCGTAGTTCGGCTGATTTTGGAGGAATATTTGTACGTTTCAAAAATGGACAAAGAAAATTTTCTGGTGAAAACCACACAATGGATTCCTATGGAAGGAAATACAAGTTACTGGTAAGTACGCTTAGAATACCTTTTCAGGGTCTGTGCTGGGCTAAAAGATGCAGCCCTGGGTTCTCTCCTGATTACAGGTGAGTAAATCGGATTTTGTAGTTCGGCTGATTTTAGAGGAATATTTGTACGTTTCAAAAATGGACACTTAGAACATTTTCTGGTGAAAACCACACAATGGATTCCTATGGAAGGAAATACAAGTAACTGGTAAGTACGCTTAGAATTACTTTTCAGGGTCTGTGCTGGGCTAAAAGATGCAGCCCTGGGTTCTCTCCTGATTACAGGTGAGTAAATCGGAATTCTTAGTTCGGCTGATTTTAGACGAATATGGGTACGTTTCAAAAATGGACACAGAAAATTTTCTGGTGAAAACTACACAATGGATACCTATGGAAGGAAATACAAGTTACTGGAAAGTACGCATAGAATTACTTTTCAGAGTCTGTGCTGGGCTAAAAGATGCAGCACTGTGTTCTCTCCATATTACAGGTGTATAAATCGGAATTCGTAGTTCGGCTGATTTTAGCGGAATATTTGTACGTTTCAAAAATGGACACTTCGAAAATTTTCTGGTGAAACCCACACAATGGATTCCTTTGGAACGAAATACAAGTTACTGGTAAGTACGCTTAGAATAACATTTCAGGGTCTGTGCTGGGCTAAACGATGCAGCACTGGGTTCTCTCCTGATTACAGGTGAGTAAATCGTAATTCGTAGTTCGGCTGATGTTAGAGGAATATTTGTACGTTTCAAAAATGGACACTTCGAAAATGTTCTGGTGAAAACCACACAATGGATTCCTATGGAAGGAAATACAAGTTACTGGTAAGTATGCTTAGAATTACTTTTCAGGGTCTGGGCTGGGCTAAAAGATGCAGCACTGGGTTCTCTCCTGATTACAGGTGAGTAAATCGGAATTCGTAGTTCGGCTGATTTTGGAGGAATATTTGTACGTTTCAAAAATGGACACAGAAAATTTTCTGGTGAAAACCACACAATGGATTCCTATGGAAAGAAATACAAGTTACTGGTAAGTACGCTTAGAATTACTTTTCAGGGTCTGTGCTGGGCTAAAAGATGCAGCACTGGGTTCTCTCCTGATTACAGGTGAGTAAATAGGAATTCGTAGTTCGGCTGATTTTAGAGGAATATTTGTACGTTTCAAAAATGGACACTTAGAAAATGTTCTGGTGAAAACAACACAATGGATTCCTATGGAAGGAAACACAAGTTACTGGTAAGTACGCTTAGAATTACTTTTCAGGGTCTGTGCTGGGTTAAAAGATGCAGCACTGGGTTCTCTCCTGATTACAGGTGAGTAAATCAGAATTTGTAGTTCGGCTTATTTTAGAGGAATATTTGTACGTTTCAAAAATGGACACTTGGAAAAATTTCTGGTGAAAACCACACAATGGATTCCGATGGAAGGAAATACAAGTTACTGGTAAGTACGCTTAGAATTACTTTTCAGAGTCTGTGCTGGGCTAAAAGAGGCAGCACTGGGTTCTCTCCTGATTACAGGTGAGTAAATCAGAATTCGTTGTTCGGCTGATTTTAGAGGAATATTTGTACGTTTCAAAAATGGACACAGAAAATTTTCTGGTGAAAACCACACAATGGATTCCTATGGAAGGAAATACAAGCTACTGGTAAGTACGCTTAGAATTACTTTTCAGGGTCTGTGCTGGGCTAAAAGATGCAGCACTGGGTTTTCTCCTGATTACAGGTGAGTAAATCGGAATTCGTAGTTCGGCTGATTTTAGAGGAATATTTGTACGTTTCAAAAATGGACACAGAAAATTTTCTAGTGAAAACCACACAATGGATTCCTATGAAAGGAAATACAAGTTACTGGTAAGTACGCTTAGAATACCTTTTCAGGGTCTGTGCTGGGCTAAAAGATGCAGCACTGGGTTCTCTCCTGATTACAGGTGAGTAAATCGGAATTCGTAGTTCGGCTGATTTTAGACGAATATTGGTACGTTTAAAAAATGGACACTTAGAAAATTTTCTGGTGAAAACCACACAATGGATTCCAATGGAAGGAAATAAAAGTTACTGGTAAGTACACTTAGAAATACTTTTCAGGGTCTGTTCTGGGCTAAAAGATGCAGCCCTGGGTTCGCTCCTGATTACAGGTGAGTAAATCGGAATTCGTAGTTCGGTTGATTTTAGACAAATATTTGTAGGTTTCAAAAATGGACACTTCGAAAATTTTCTGGTGAAAACCACACAATGGATTCCTTTGGAAGGAAATACAATTTACTGGTAAGTACGCTTAGAATAACATTTCAGGGTCTGTGCTGGACTAAACGATGCAGCCCTGGGTTCTCTCCTGATTACAGGTGAATAAATCGGAATTCGTAGTTCGGCTGATTTTGGAGGAATATTTGTACGTTTCAAAAATGGACAAAGAAAATTTTCTGGTGAAAACCACACAATGGATTCCTATGGAAGGAAATACAAGTTACTGGTAAGTACGCTTAGAATATCTTTTCAGGGTCTGTGCTGGGCTAAAAGATGCAGCCCTGGGTTCTCTCCTGATTACAGGTGAGTAAATCGGATTTCGTAGTTCGGCTGATTTTAGAGGAATATTTGTACATTTCAAAAATGGACACTTAGAAAATTTTCTGGTGAAAACCACACAATGGATTCCTATGGAAGGAAATACAAGTAACTGGTAAGTACGCTTAGAATTACTTTTCAAGGTCTGTGCTGGGCTAAAAGATGCAGCCCTGGGTTCTCTCCTGATTACAGGTGAATAAATCGGAATTCGTAGTTCGGCTGATTTTGGAGGAATATTTGTACGTTTCAAAAATGGACAAAGAAAATTTTCTGGTGAAAACCACACAATGGATTCCTATGGAAGGAAATACAAGTTACTGGTAAGTACGCTTAGAATACCTTTTCAGGGTCTGTGCTGGGCTAAAAGATGCAGCCCTGGGTTCTCTCCTGATTACAGGTGAGTAAATCGGATTTTGTAGTTCGGCTGATTTTAGAGGAATATTTGTACGTTTCCAAAATGGACACTTAGAACATTTTCTGGTGAAAACCACACAATGGATTCCTATGGAAGGAAATACAAGTAACTGGTAAGTACGCTTAGAATTACTTTTCAGGGTCTGTGCTGGGCTAAAAGATGCAGCCCTGGGTTCTCTCCTGATTACAGGTGAGTAAATCGGAATTCTTAGTTCGGCTGATTTTAGACGAATATGGGTACGTTTCAAAAATGGACACAGAAAATTTTCTGGTGAAAACTACACAATGGATACCTATGGAAGGAAATACAAGTTACTGGAAAGTACGCATAGAATTACTTTTCAGAGTCTGTGCTGGGCTAAAAGATGCAGCACTGTGTTCTCTCCATATTACAGGTGTATAAATCGGAATTCGTAGTTCGGCTGATTTTAGCGGAATATTTGTACGTTTCAAAAATGGACACTTCGAAAATTTTCTGGTGAAACCCACACAATGGATTCCTTTGGAACGAAATACAAGTTACTGGTAAGTACGCTTAGAATAACATTTCAGGGTCTGTGCTGGGCTAAACGATGCAGCACTGGGTTCTCTCCTGATTACAGGTGAGTAAATCGTAATTCGTAGTTCGGCTGATGTTAGAGGAATATTTGTGCGTTTCAAAAATGGACACTTCGAAAATGTTCTGGTGAAAACCACACAATGGATTCCTATGGAAGGAAATACAAGTTACTGGTAAGTATGCTTAGAATTACTTTTCAGGGTCTGGGCTGGGCTAAAAGATGCAGCACTGGGTTCTCTCCTGATTACAGGTGAGTAAATCGGAATTCGTAGTTCGGCTGATTTTGGAGGAATATTTGTACGTTTCAAAAATGGACACTTAGAAAATGTTCTGGTGAAAACAACACAATGGATTCCTATGGAAGGAAACACAAGTTACTGGTAAGTACGCTTAGAATTACTTTTCAGGGTCTGTGCTGGGTTAAAAGATGCAGCACTGGGTTCTCTCCTGATTACAGGTGAGTAAATCAGAATTTGTAGTTCGGCTTATTTTAGAGGAATATTTGTACGTTTCAAAAATGGACACTTGGAAAAATTTCTGGTGAAAACCACACAATGGATTCCGATGGAAGGAAATACAAGTTACTGGTAAGTACGCTTAGAATTACTTTTCAGAGTCTGTGCTGGGCTAAAAGAGGCAGCACTGGGTTCTCTCCTGATTACAGGTGAGTAAATCAGAATTCGTTGTTCGGCTGATTTTAGAGGAATATTTGTACGTTTCAAAAATGGACACAGAAAATTTTCTGGTGAAAACCACACAATGGATTCCTATGGAAGGAAATACAAGCTACTGGTAAGTACGCTTAGAATTACTTTTCAGGGTCTGTGCTGGGCTAAAAGATGCAGCACTGGGTTTTCTCCTGATTACAGGTGAGTAAATCGGAATTCGTAGTTCGGCTGATTTTAGAGGAATATTTGTACGTTTCAAAAATGGACACAGAAAATTTTCTGGTGAAAACCACACAATGGATTCCTATGAAAGGAAATACAAGTTACTGGTAAGTACGCTTAGAATACCTTTTCAGGGTCTGTGCTGGGCTAAAAGATGCAGCACTGGGTTCTCTCCTGATTACAGGTGAGTAAATCGGAATTCGTAGTTCGGCTGATTTTAGACGAATATTGGTACGTTTAAAAAATGGACACTTAGAAAATTTTCTGGTGAAAACCACACAATGGATTCCAATGGAAGGAAATAAAAGTTACTGGTAAGTACACTTAGAAATACTTTTCAGGGTCTGTGCTGGGCTAAAAGATGCAGCCCTGGGTTCGCTCCTGATTACAGGTGAGTAAATCGGAATTCGTAGTTCGGTTGATTTTAGACAAATATTTGTAGGTTTCAAAAATGGACACTTCGAAAATTTTCTGGTGAAAACCACACAATGGATTCCTTTGGAAGGAAATACAATTTACTGGTAAGTACGCTTAGAATAACATTTCAGGGTCTGTGCTGGACTAAACGATGCAGCACTGGGTTTTCTCTTGATTACAGGTGAGTAAATCGGAATTCATAGTTCGGCTGATTTTGGAGGAATATTTGTACGTTTCAAAAATGGACACAGAAAATTTTCTGGTGAAAACCACACAATGGATTCCTATGGAAGGAATTACAAGTTACTGGTAAGTACGCTTAGAATTACTTTTCAGGGTCTGTGCTGGGCTAAAAGAGGCAGCACTGGGTTCTCTCCTGATTACAGGTGAGTAAATCGGAATTCGTAGTTCGGCTGATTTTAGACGAATATTGGTACGTTTAAAAAATGGACACTTAGAAAATTTTCTGGTGAAAACCACACAATGGATTCCAATGGAAGGAAATAAAAGTTACTGGTAAGTATGCTTAGAATTACTTTTCAGGGTCTGGGCTGGGCTAAAAGATGCATCACTGGGTTCTCTTCTGCTTACAGGTGAGTAAATCGGAATTCGTAGTTCGGCTGATTTTGGAGGAATATTTGTACGTTTCAAAAATGGACACAGAACATTTTCTGGTGAAAACCACACAATGGATTCCTATGGAAGGAAATACAAGTTATTGGTAAGTACGCTTAGAATACCTTTTCAGGGTCTGTGCTGGGCTAAAAGATGCAGCCCTGGGTTCTCTCCTGATTACAGGTGAGTAAATCGGATTTCGTAGTTCGGCTGATTTTAGAGGAATATTTGTACGTTTCAAAAATGGACACTTGGAAAAATTTCTGGTGAAAACCACACAATGGATTCCGATGGAAGGAAATACAAGTTACTGGTAAGTACGCTTAGAATTACTTTTCAGGGTCTGTGCTGGGCTAAAAGATGCAGCACTGGGTTCTCTCCTGATTACAGGTGAGTAAATAGGAATTCGTAGTTCGGCTGATTTTAGAGGAATATTTGTACGGTTCAAAAATGGACACTTAGAAAATGTTCTGGTGAAAACCACACAATGGATTTCTATGGAAGGAAACACAAGTTACTGGTAAGTACGCTTAGAATTACTTTTCAGGGTCTGTGCTGGGCTAAAATATGCTGCACTAGGTTCTCTCCTGATTATAGGTTAGTAAATAGGAATTCGTAGTTCGGTTGATTTTACAGGAATATTTGTACGTTTCAAAAATGGACACGTAGAAAATTTTCTGGTGAAAACCACACAATGGATTCCGATGGAAGGAAATACAAGTTACTGGTAAGTACACTTAGAATTACTTTTCAGAGTCTGTGCTGGGCTAAAAGAGGCAGCACTGGGTTCTCTCCTGATTACAGGTGAGTAAATCAGAATTCGTTGTTCGGCTGATTTTAGAGGAATATTTGTACGTTTCAAAAATGGACACAGAAAATTTTCTGGTGAAAACCACACAATGGATTCCTATGGAAGGAAATACAAGTTACTGGTAAGTACGCTTAGAATTACTTTTCAGGGTCTGTGCTGGGCTAAAAGATGCATCACTGGGTTCTCTCCTGATTACAGGTGAGTAAATAGGAATTCGTAGTTCGGCTGATTTTAGAGGAATATTTGTACGTTTCAAAAATGGACACTTAGAATATGTTCTGGTGAAAACCACACAATGGATTCCTATGGAAGGAAACACAAGTTACTGGTAAGTACACTTAGAATTACTTTTCAGAGTCTGTGCTGGGCTAAAAGAGGCAGCACTGGGTTCTCTCCTGATTACAGGTGAGTAAATCAGAATTCGTTGTTCGGCTGATTTTAGAGGAATATTTGTACGTTTCAAAAATGGACACAGAAAATTTTCTGGTGAAAACCACACAATGGATTCCTATGTAAGGAAATACAAGTTACTGGTAAGTACTCTTAGAATTACTTTTCAGGGTCTGTGCTGGGCTAAAAGATGCAGCACTGGGTTCTCTCCTGATTACAGGTGAGTAAATAGGAATTCGTAGTTCGGCTGATTTTAGAGGAATATTTGTACGTTTCAAAAATGGACACTTAGAAAATGATCTGGTGAAAACCACACAATGGATTCCTATGGAAGGAAACACAAGTTACTGGTAAGTACGCTTAGAATTACTTTTCAGGGTCTGTGCTGGGTTAAAAGATGCAGCACTGGGTTCTCTCCTGATTACAGGTGAGTAAATCGGAATTCGTAGTTCGGCTTATTTTAGAGGAATATTTGTACGTTTCAAAAATGGACACTTGGAAAAATTTCTGGTGAAAACCACACAATGGATTCCGATGGAAGGAAATACAAGTTACTGGTAAGTACGCTTAGAATTACTTTTCAGAGTCTGTGCTGGGCTAAAAGATGCATCACTGGGTTCTCTCCTGGTTACAGGTGAGTAAATCGGAATTCGTAGTTCGGCTGATTTTACAGGAATATTTGTACGTTTCAAAAATGGACACTTAGAAAATGTTCTGGTGAAAACCACACAATGGATTCCGATGGAAGGAAATACAAGTTACTGGTAAGTATGCTTAGAATTACTTTTCAGAGTCTGTGCTGGGCTAAAAGAGGCAGCACTGGGTTCTCTCCTGATTACAGGTGAGTAAATCAGAATTCGTTGTTCGGCTGATTTTAGAGGAATATTTGTACGTTTCAAAAATGGACACAGAAAATTTTCTGGTGAAAACCACACAATGGATTCCTATGGAAGGAAATACAAGCTACTGGTAAGTACGCTTAGAATTACTTTTCAGGGTCTGTGCTGGGCTAAAAGATGCAGCACTGGGTTTTCTCCTGATTACAGGTGAGTAAATCGGAATTCGTAGTTCGGCTGATTTTAGACGAATATTGGTACGTTTAAAAAATGGACACTTAGAAAATTTTCTGGTGAAAACCACACAATGGATTCCAATGGAAGGAAATAAAAGTTACTGGTAAGTACGCTTAGAAATACTTTTCAGGGTCTGTGCTGGGCTAAAAGATGCAGCCCTGGGTTCGCTCCTGATTACAGGTGAGTAAATCGGAATTCGTAGTTCGGCTGATTTTAGACGAATATTGGTACGTTTAAAAAATGGACACTTAGAAAATTTTCTGGTGAAAACCACACAATGGATTCCAATGGAAGGAAATAAAAGTTACTGGTAAGTATGCTTAGAATTACTTTTCAGGGTCTGGGCTGGGCTAAAAGATGCATCACTGGGTTCTCTCCTGCTCAGGTGAGTAAATCAGAATAAGTAGTTCGGCTTATTTTAGAGGAATATTTGTACGTTTCAAAAATGGACACTTAGAAAATTTTCTGGTGAAAACCACACAATGGATTCCTATGGAAGGAAATACAAGTTACTGGTAAGTATGCTTAGAATTACTTTTCAGGGTCTGGGCTGGGCTAAAAGATGCAGCACTGGGTTCTCTTCTGCTTACAGGTGAGTAAATCGGAATTCGTAGTTCGGCTGATTTTGGAGGAATATTTGTACGTTTCAAAAATGGACACAGAAAATTTTCTGGTGAAAACCACACAATGGATTCCTATGGAAGGAAATACAAGTTACTGGTAAGTACGCTTAGAATTACTTTTCAGGGTCTGTGCTGGGCTAAAAGATGCATCACTGGGTTCTCTCCTGATTACAGGTGAGTAAATAGGAATTCGTAGTTCGGCTGATTTTAGAGGAATATTTGTACGTTTCAAAAATAGACACTTAGAATATGTTCTGGTGAAAACCACACAATGGATTCCTATGGAAGGAAACACAAGTTACTGGTAAGTACACTTAGAATTACTTTTCAGAGTCTGTGCTGGGCTAAAAGAGGCAGCACTGGGTTCTCTCCTGATTACAGGTGAGTAAATCAGAATTCGTTGTTCGGCTGATTTTAGAGGAATATTTGTACGTTTCAAAAATGGACACAGAAAATTTTCTGGTGAAAACCACACAATGGATTCCTATGGAAGGAAATACAAGTTACTGGTAAGTACGCTTAGAATTACTTTTCAGGGTCTGTGCTGGGCTAAAAGATGCAGCACTGGGTTCTCTCCTGATTACAGGTGAGTAAATAGGAATTCGTAGTTCGGCTGATTTTAGAGGAATATTTGTACGTTTCAAAAATGGACACTTAGAAAATGTTCTGGTGAAAACCACACAATGGATTCCTATGGAAGGAAACACAAGTTACTGGTAAGTACGCTTAGAATTACTTTTCAGGGTCTGTGCTGGGTTAAAAGATGCAGCACTGGGTTCTCTCCTGATTACAGGTGAGTAAATCGGAATTCGTAGTTCGGCTTATTTTAGAGGAATATTTGTACGTTTCAAAAATGGACACTTGGAAAAATTTCTGGTGAAAACCTCACAATGGATTCCGATGGAAGGAAATACAAGTTACTGGTAAGTACGCTTAGAATTACTTTTCAGGGTCTATGCTGGGCTAAAAGATGCAGCACTGGGTTCTCTCCTGATTACAGGTGAGTAAATCGGAATTCGTAGTTCGGCTGAATTTAGAGGAATATTTGTACGTTTCAAAAATGGACACAGAAAATTTTCTAATGAAAACCACACAATGGATTCCTATGCAAGGAAATACAAGTTACTGGTAAGTACGCTTAGAATACCTTTTCAGGGTCTGTGGTGGGCTAAAAGATGCAGCACTGGGTTCTCTCCTGATTACAGGTGAGTAAATCGGAATTCGTAGTTCGGCTGATTTTAGACGAATATTGGTACGTTTAAAAAATGGACACTTAGAAAATTTTCTGGTGAAAACCACACAATGGATTCCAATGGAAGGAAATAAAAGTTACTGGTAAGTATGCTTAGAATTACTTTTCAGGGTCTGGGCTGGGCTAAAAGATGCATCACTGGGTTCTCTCCTGGTTACAAATGAGTAAATCGGAATTCGTAGTTCGGCTGATTTTAGAGGAATATTTGTACGTTTCAAAAATGGACACTTAGAAAATGTTCTGGTGAAAACCACACAATGGATTCCGATGGAAGGAAATACAAGTTACTGGTAAGTATGCTTAGAATTACTTTTCAGAGTCTGTGCTGGGCTAAAAGAGGCAGCACTGGGTTCTCTCCTGATTACAGGTGAGTAAATCAGAATTCGTTGTTCGGCTGATTTTAGAGGAATATTTGTACGTTTCAAAAATGGACACAGAAAATTTTCTGGTGAAAACCACACAATGGATTCCTATGGAAGGAAATACAAGCTACTGGTAAGTACGCTTAGAATTACTTTTCAGGGTCTGTGCTGGGCTAAAAGATGCAGCACTGGGTTTTCTCCTGATTACAGGTGAGTAAATCGGAATTCGTAGTTCGGCTGATTTTAGAGGAATATTTGTACGTTTCAAAAATGGACACAGAAAATTTTCTAGTGAAAACCACACAATGGATTCCTATGAAAGGAAATACAAGTTACTGGTAAGTACGCTTAGAATACCTTTTCAGGGTCTGTGCTGGGCTAAAAGATGCAGCACTGGGTTCTCTCCTGATTACAGGTGAGTAAATCGGAATTCGTAGTTCGGCTGATTTTAGACGAATATTGGTACGTTTAAAAAATGGACACTTAGAAAATTTTCTGGTGAAAACCACACAATGGATTCCAATGGAAGGAAATAAAAGTTACTGGTAAGTACGCTTAGAAATACTTTTCAGGGTCTGTGCTGGGCTAAAAGATGCAGCCCTGGGTTCGCTCCTGATTACAGGTGAGTAAATCGGAATTCGTAGTTCGGCTGATTTTAGACGAATATTGGTACGTTTAAAAAATGGACACTTAGAAAATTTTCTGGTGAAAACCACACAATGGATTCCAATGGAAGGAAATAAAAGTTACTGGTAAGTATGCTTAGAATTACTTTTCAGGGTCTGGGCTGGGCTAAAAGATGCATCACTGGGTTCTCTTCTGCTTACAGGTGAGTAAATCGGAATTCGTAGTTCGGCTGATTTTGGAGGAATATTTGTACGTTTCAAAAATGGACACAGAACATTTTCTGGTGAAAACCACACAATGGATTCCTATGGAAGGAAATACAAGTTATTGGTAAGTACGCTTAGAATACCTTTTCAGGGTCTGTGCTGGGCTAAAAGATGCAGCCCTGGGTTCTCTCCTGATTACAGGTGAGTAAATCGGATTTCGTAGTTCGGCTGATTTTAGAGGAATATTTGTACGTTTCAAAAATGGACACTTGGAAAAATTTCTGGTGAAAACCACACAATGGATTCCGATGGAAGGAAATACAAGTTACTGGTAAGTACGCTTAGAATTACTTTTCAGGGTCTGTGCTGGGCTAAAAGATGCAGCACTGGGTTCTCTCCTGATTACAGGTGAGTAAATAGGAATTCGTAGTTCGGCTGATTTTAGAGGAATATTTGTACGGTTCAAAAATGGACACTTAGAAAATGTTCTGGTGAAAACCACACAATGGATTTCTATGGAAGGAAACACAAGTTACTGGTAAGTACGCTTAGAATTACTTTTCAGGGTCTGTGCTGGGCTAAAATATGCTGCACTAGGTTCTCTCCTGATTATAGGTTAGTAAATAGGAATTCGTAGTTCGGTTGATTTTACAGGAATATTTGTACGTTTCAAAAATGGACACGTAGAAAATTTTCTGGTGAAAACCACACAATGGATTCCGATGGAAGGAAATACAAGTTACTGGTAAGTACACTTAGAATTACTTTTCAGAGTCTGTGCTGGGCTAAAAGAGGCAGCACTGGGTTCTCTCCTGATTACAGGTGAGTAAATCAGAATTCGTTGTTCGGCTGATTTTAGAGGAATATTTGTACGTTTCAAAAATGGACACAGAAAATTTTCTGGTGAAAACCACACAATGGATTCCTATGGAAGGAAATACAAGTTACTGGTAAGTACGCTTAGAATTACTTTTCAGGGTCTGTGCTGGGCTAAAAGATGCATCACTGGGTTCTCTCCTGATTACAGGTGAGTAAATAGGAATTCGTAGTTCGGCTGATTTTAGAGGAATATTTGTACGTTTCAAAAATGGACACTTAGAATATGTTCTGGTGAAAACCACACAATGGATTCCTATGGAAGGAAACACAAGTTACTGGTAAGTACACTTAGAATTACTTTTCAGAGTCTGTGCTGGGCTAAAAGAGGCAGCACTGGGTTCTCTCCTGATTACAGGTGAGTAAATCAGAATTCGTTGTTCGGCTGATTTTAGAGGAATATTTGTACGTTTCAAAAATGGACACAGAAAATTTTCTGGTGAAAACCACACAATGGATTCCTATGGAAGGAAATACAAGTTACTGGTAAGTACTCTTAGAATTACTTTTCAGGGTCTGTGCTGGGCTAAAAGATGCAGCACTGGGTTCTCTCCTGATTACAGGTGAGTAAATAGGAATTCGTAGTTCGGCTGATTTTAGAGGAATATTTGTACGTTTCAAAAATGGACACTTAGAAAATGATCTGGTGAAAACCACACAATGGATTCCTATGGAAGGAAACACAAGTTACTGGTAAGTACGCTTAGAATTACTTTTCAGGGTCTGTGCTGGGTTAAAAGATGCAGCACTGGGTTCTCTCCTGATTACAGGTGAGTAAATCGGAATTCGTAGTTCGGCTTATTTTAGAGGAATATTTGTACGTTTCAAAAATGGACACTTGGAAAAATTTCTGGTGAAAACCACACAATGGATTCCGATGGAAGGAAATACAAGTTACTGGTAAGTACGCTTAGAATTACTTTTCAGAGTCTGTGCTGGGCTAAAAGATGCATCACTGGGTTCTCTCCTGGTTACAGGTGAGTAAATCGGAATTCGTAGTTCGGCTGATTTTACAGGAATATTTGTACGTTTCAAAAATGGACACTTAGAAAATGTTCTGGTGAAAACCACACAATGGATTCCGATGGAAGGAAATACAAGTTACTGGTAAGTATGCTTAGAATTACTTTTCAGAGTCTGTGCTGGGCTAAAAGAGGCAGCACTGGGTTCTCTCCTGATTACAGGTGAGTAAATCAGAATTCGTTGTTCGGCTGATTTTAGAGGAATATTTGTACGTTTCAAAAATGGACACAGAAAATTTTCTGGTGAAAACCACACAATGGATTCCTATGGAAGGAAATACAAGCTACTGGTAAGTACGCTTAGAATTACTTTTCAGGGTCTGTGCTGGGCTAAAAGATGCAGCACTGGGTTTTCTCCTGATTACAGGTGAGTAAATCGGAATTCGTAGTTCGGCTGATTTTAGACGAATATTGGTACGTTTAAAAAATGGACACTTAGAAAATTTTCTGGTGAAAACCACACAATGGATTCCAATGGAAGGAAATAAAAGTTACTGGTAAGTACGCTTAGAAATACTTTTCAGGGTCTGTGCTGGGCTAAAAGATGCAGCCCTGGGTTCGCTCCTGATTACAGGTGAGTAAATCGGAATTCGTAGTTCGGCTGATTTTAGACGAATATTGGTACGTTTAAAAAATGGACACTTAGAAAATTTTCTGGTGAAAACCACACAATGGATTCCAATGGAAGGAAATAAAAGTTACTGGTAAGTATGCTTAGAATTACTTTTCAGGGTCTGGGCTGGGCTAAAAGATGCATCACTGGGTTCTCTCCTGCTCAGGTGAGTAAATCAGAATAAGTAGTTCGGCTTATTTTAGAGGAATATTTGTACGTTTCAAAAATGGACACTTAGAAAATTTTCTGGTGAAAACCACACAATGGATTCCTATGGAAGGAAATACAAGTTACTGGTAAGTATGCTTAGAATTACTTTTCAGGGTCTGGGCTGGGCTAAAAGATGCAGCACTGGGTTCTCTTCTGCTTACAGGTGAGTAAATCGGAATTCGTAGTTCGGCTGATTTTGGAGGAATATTTGTACGTTTCAAAAATGGACACAGAAAATTTTCTGGTGAAAACCACACAATGGATTCCTATGGAAGGAAATACAAGTTACTGGTAAGTACGCTTAGAATTACTTTTCAGGGTCTGTGCTGGGCTAAAAGATGCATCACTGGGTTCTCTCCTGATTACAGGTGAGTAAATAGGAATTCGTAGTTCGGCTGATTTTAGAGGAATATTTGTACGTTTCAAAAATAGACACTTAGAATATGTTCTGGTGAAAACCACACAATGGATTCCTATGGAAGGAAACACAAGTTACTGGTAAGTACACTTAGAATTACTTTTCAGAGTCTGTGCTGGGCTAAAAGAGGCAGCACTGGGTTCTCTCCTGATTACAGGTGAGTAAATCAGAATTCGTTGTTCGGCTGATTTTAGAGGAATATTTGTACGTTTCAAAAATGGACACAGAAAATTTTCTGGTGAAAACCACACAATGGATTCCTATGGAAGGAAATACAAGTTACTGGTAAGTACGCTTAGAATTACTTTTCAGGGTCTGTGCTGGGCTAAAAGATGCAGCACTGGGTTCTCTCCTGATTACAGGTGAGTAAATAGGAATTCGTAGTTCGGCTGATTTTAGAGGAATATTTGTACGTTTCAAAAATGGACACTTAGAAAATGTTCTGGTGAAAACCACACAATGGATTCCTATGGAAGGAAACACAAGTTACTGGTAAGTACGCTTAGAATTACTTTTCAGGGTCTGTGCTGGGTTAAAAGATGCAGCACTGGGTTCTCTCCTGATTACAGGTGAGTAAATCGGAATTCGTAGTTCGGCTTATTTTAGAGGAATATTTGTACGTTTCAAAAATGGACACTTGGAAAAATTTCTGGTGAAAACCTCACAATGGATTCCGATGGAAGGAAATACAAGTTACTGGTAAGTACGCTTAGAATTACTTTTCAGGGTCTATGCTGGGCTAAAAGATGCAGCACTGGGTTCTCTCCTGATTACAGGTGAGTAAATCGGAATTCGTAGTTCGGCTGAATTTAGAGGAATATTTGTACGTTTCAAAAATGGACACAGAAAATTTTCTAATGAAAACCACACAATGGATTCCTATGCAAGGAAATACAAGTTACTGGTAAGTACGCTTAGAATACCTTTTCAGGGTCTGTGGTGGGCTAAAAGATGCAGCACTGGGTTCTCTCCTGATTACAGGTGAGTAAATCGGAATTCGTAGTTCGGCTGATTTTAGACGAATATTGGTACGTTTAAAAAATGGACACTTAGAAAATTTTCTGGTGAAAACCACACAATGGATTCCAATGGAAGGAAATAAAAGTTACTGGTAAGTATGCTTAGAATTACTTTTCAGGGTCTGGGCTGGGCTAAAAGATGCATCACTGGGTTCTCTCCTGGTTACAAATGAGTAAATCGGAATTCGTAGTTCGGCTGATTTTAGAGGAATATTTGTACATTTCAAAAATGGACACTTAGAAAATGTTCTGGTGAAAACCACACAATGGATTCCGATGGAAGGAAATACAAGTTACTGGTAAGTATGCTTAGAATTACTTTTCAGAGTCTGTGCTGGGCTAAAAGAGGCAGCACTGGGTTCTCTCCTGATTACAGGTGAGTAAATCAGAATTCGTTGTTCGGCTGATTTTAGAGGAATATTTGTACGTTTCAAAAATGGACACAGAAAATTTTCTGGTGAAAACCACACAATGGATTCCTATGGAAGGAAATACAAGCTACTGGTAAGTACGCTTAGAATTACTTTTCAGGGTCTGTGCTGGGCTAAAAGATGCAGCACTGGGTTTTCTCCTGATTACAGGTGAGTAAATCGGAATTCGTAGTTCGGCTGATTTTAGAGGAATATTTGTACGTTTCAAAAATGGACACAGAAAATTTTCTAGTGAAAACCACACAATGGATTCCTATGAAAGGAAATACAAGTTACTGGTAAGTACGCTTAGAATACCTTTTCAGGGTCTGTGCTGGGCTAAAAGATGCAGCACTGGGTTCTCTCCTGATTACAGGTGAGTAAATCGGAATTCGTAGTTCGGCTGATTTTAGACGAATATTGGTACGTTTAAAAAATGGACACTTAGAAAATTTTCTGGTGAAAACCACACAATGGATTCCAATGGAAGGAAATAAAAGTTACTGGTAAGTACGCTTAGAAATACTTTTCAGGGTCTGTGCTGGGCTAAAAGATGCAGCCCTGGGTTCGCTCCTGATTACAGGTGAGTAAATAGGAATTCGTAGTTTGGTTGATTTTAGACAAATATTTGTAGGTTTCAAAAATGGACACTTCGAAAATTTTCTGGTGAAAACCACACAATGGATTCCTTTGGAAGGAAATACAATTTACTGGTAAGTACGCTTAGAATAACATTTCAGGGTCTGTGCTGGGCTAAACGATGCAGCACTGGGTTTTCTCCTGATTACAGGTGAGTAAATCGGAATTCATAGTTCGGCTGATTTTGGAGGAATATTTGTACGTTTCAAAAATGGACACAGAAAATTTTCTGGTGAAAACCACACAATGGATTCCTATGGAAGGAAATACAAGTTACTGGTAAGTACGCTTAGAATTACTTTTCAGGGTCTGTGCTGGGCTAAAAGAGGCAGCACTGGGTTCTCTCCTGATTACAGGTGAGTAAATAGGAATTCATAGTTCGGCTGATTTTAGAGGAATATTTGTACGGTTCAAAAATGTTCACTTAGAAAATGTTCAGGTGAAAACCACACAATGGATTCCTATGGAAGGAAACACAAGTTACTGGTAAGTACGCTTAGAATTCCTTTTCAGGGTCTGTGCTGGGCTAAAAGATGCAGCACGTGGTTCTCTCCTGATTACAGGTGAGTAAATCGGAATTCGTAGTTCGGCTGATTTTAGACGAATATTGGTACGTTTAAAAAATGGACACTTAGAAAATTTTCTGGTGAAAACCACACAATGGATTCCAATGGAAGGAAATAAAAGTTACTGGTAAGTATGCTTAGAATTACTTTTCAGGGTCTGGGCTGGGCTAAAAGATGCATCACTGGGTTCTCTCCTGCTCAGGTGAGTAAATCGGAATAAGTAGTTCGGCTGATTTTAGAGGAATATTTGTACGTTTCAAAAATGGACACTTAGAACATTTTCTGGTGAAAACCACACAATGGATTCCTATGGAAGGAAATACAAGTTACTGGTAAGTATGCTTAGAATTACTTTTCAGGGTCTGTGCTGGGCTAAAAGATGCAGCCCTGGGTTCTCTCCTGATTACAGGTGAGTAAATCGGATTTCGTAGTTCGGCTGATTTTAGAGGAATATTTGTACATTTCAAAAATGGACACTTAGAAAATTTTCTGGTGAAAACCACACAATGGATTCCTATGGAAGGAAATACAAGTAACTGGTAAGTACGCTTAGAATTACTTTTCAAGGTCTGTGCTGGGCTAAAAGATGCAGCCCTGGGTTCTCTCCTGATTACAGGTGAATAAATCGGAATTCGTAGTTCGGCTGATTTTGGAGGAATATTTGTACGTTTCAAAAATGGACAAAGAAAATTTTCTGGTGAAAACCACACAATGGATTCCTATGGAAGGAAATACAAGTTACTGGTAAGTACGCTTAGAATACCTTTTCAGGGTCTGTGCTGGGCTAAAAGATGCAGCCCTGGGTTCTCTCCTGATTACAGGTGAGTAAATCGGATTTTGTAGTTCGGCTGATTTTAGAGGAATATTTGTACGTTTCAAAAATGGACACTTAGAACATTTTCTGGTGAAAACCACACAATGGATTCCTATGGAAGGAAATACAAGTAACTGGTAAGTACGCTTAGAATTACTTTTCAGGGTCTGTGCTGGGCTAAAAGATGCAGCCCTGGGTTCTCTCCTGATTACAGGTGAGTAAATCGGAATTCTTAGTTCGGCTGATTTTAGACGAATATGGGTACGTTTCAAAAATGGACACAGAAAATTTTCTGGTGAAAACTACACAATGGATACCTATGGAAGGAAATACAAGTTACTGGAAAGTACGCATAGAATTACTTTTCAGAGTCTGTGCTGGGCTAAAAGATGCAGCACTGTGTTCTCTCCATATTACAGGTGTATAAATCGGAATTCGTAGTTCGGCTGATTTTAGCGGAATATTTGTACGTTTCAAAAATGGACACTTCGAAAATTTTCTGGTGAAACCCACACAATGGATTCCTTTGGAACGAAATACAAGTTACTGGTAAGTACGCTTAGAATAACATTTCAGGGTCTGTGCTGGGCTAAACGATGCAGCACTGGGTTCTCTCCTGATTACAGGTGAGTAAATCGTAATTCGTAGTTCGGCTGATGTTAGAGGAATATTTGTACGTTTCAAAAATGGACACTTCGAAAATGTTCTGGTGAAAACCACACAATGGATTCCTATGGAAGGAAATACAAGTTACTGGTAAGTATGCTTAGAATTACTTTTCAGGGTCTGGGCTGGGCTAAAAGATGCAGCACTGGGTTCTCTCCTGATTACAGGTGAGTAAATCGGAATTCGTAGTTCGGCTGATTTTGGAGGAATATTTGTACGTTTCAAAAATGGACACAGAAAATTTTCTGGTGAAAACCACACAATGGATTCCTATGGAAAGAAATACAAGTTACTGGTAAGTACGCTTAGAATTACTTTTCAGGGTCTGTGCTGGGCTAAAAGATGCAGCACTGGGTTCTCTCCTGATTACAGGTGAGTAAATAGGAATTCGTAGTTCGGCTGATTTTAGAGGAATATTTGTACGTTTCAAAAATGGACACAGAAAATTTTCTGGTGAAAACCACACAATGGATTCCTATGGAAGGAAATACAAGCTACTGGTAAGTACGCTTAGAATTACTTTTCAGGGTCTGTGCTGGGCTAAAAGATGCAGCACTGGGTTTTCTCCTGATTACAGGTGAGTAAATCGGAATTCGTAGTTCGGCTGATTTTAGAGGAATATTTGTACGTTTCAAAAATGGACACAGAAAATTTTCTAGTGAAAACCACACAATGGATTCCTATGAAAGGAAATACAAGTTACTGGTAAGTACGCTTAGAATACCTTTTCAGGGTCTGTGCTGGGCTAAAAGATGCAGCACTGGGTTCTCTCCTGATTACAGGTGAGTAAATCGGAATTCGTAGTTCGGCTGATTTTAGACGAATATTGGTACGTTTAAAAAATGGACACTTAGAAAATTTTCTGGTGAAAACCACACAATGGATTCCAATGGAAGGAAATAAAAGTTACTGGTAAGTACGCTTAGAAATACTTTTCAGGGTCTGTGCTGGGCTAAAAGATGCAGCCCTGGGTTCGCTCCTGATTACAGGTGAGTAAATAGGAATTCGTAGTTCGGTTGATTTTAGACAAATATTTGTAGGTTTCAAAAATGGACACTTCGAAAATTTTCTGGTGAAAACCACACAATGGATTCCTTTGGAAGGAAATACAATTTACTGGTAAGTACGCTTAGAATAACATTTCAGGGTCTGTGCTGGGCTAAACGATGCAGCACTGGGTTTTCTCCTGATTACAGGTGAGTAAATCGGAATTCATAGTTCGGCTGATTTTGGAGGAATATTTGTACGTTTCAAAAATGGACACAGAAAATTTTCTGGTGAAAACCACACAATGGATTCCTATGGAAGGAAATACAAGTTACTGGTAAGTACGCTTAGAATTACTTTTCAGGGTCTGTGCTGGGCTAAAAGAGGCAGCACTGGGTTCTCTCCTGATTACAGGTGAGTAAATAGGAATTCATAGTTCGGCTGATTTTAGAGGAATATTTGTACGGTTCAAAAATGTTCACTTAGAAAATGTTCAGGTGAAAACCACACAATGGATTCCTATGGAAGGAAACACAAGTTACTGGTAAGTACGCTTAGAATTCCTTTTCAGGGTCTGTGCTGGGCTAAAAGATGCAGCACGTGGTTCTCTCCTGATTACAGGTGAGTAAATCGGAATTCGTAGTTCGGCTGATTTTAGACGAATATTGGTACGTTTAAAAAATGGACACTTAGAAAATTTTCTGGTGAAAACCACACAATGGATTCCAATGGAAGGAAATAAAAGTTACTGGTAAGTATGCTTAGAATTACTTTTCAGGGTCTGGGCTGGGCTAAAAGATGCATCACTGGGTTCTCTCCTGCTCAGGTGAGTAAATCGGAATAAGTAGTTCGGCTGATTTTAGAGGAATATTTGTACGTTTCAAAAATGGACACTTAGAACATTTTCTGGTGAAAACCACACAATGGATTCCTATGGAAGGAAATACAAGTTACTGGTAAGTATGCTTAGAATTACTTTTCAGGGTCTGTGCTGGGCTAAAAGATGCAGCCCTGGGTTCTCTCCTGATTACAGGTGAGTAAATCGGATTTCGTAGTTCGGCTGATTTTAGAGGAATATTTGTACATTTCAAAAATGGACACTTAGAAAATTTTCTGGTGAAAACCACACAATGGATTCCTATGGAAGGAAATACAAGTAACTGGTAAGTACGCTTAGAATTACTTTTCAAGGTCTGTGCTGGGCTAAAAGATGCAGCCCTGGGTTCTCTCCTGATTACAGGTGAATAAATCGGAATTCGTAGTTCGGCTGATTTTGGAGGAATATTTGTACGTTTCAAAAATGGACAAAGAAAATTTTCTGGTGAAAACCACACAATGGATTCCTATGGAAGGAAATACAAGTTACTGGTAAGTACGCTTAGAATACCTTTTCAGGGTCTGTGCTGGGCTAAAAGATGCAGCCCTGGGTTCTCTCCTGATTACAGGTGAGTAAATCGGATTTTGTAGTTCGGCTGATTTTAGAGGAATATTTGTACGTTTCAAAAATGGACACTTAGAACATTTTCTGGTGAAAACCACACAATGGATTCCTATGGAAGGAAATACAAGTAACTGGTAAGTACGCTTAGAATTACTTTTCAGGGTCTGTGCTGGGCTAAAAGATGCAGCCCTGGGTTCTCTCCTGATTACAGGTGAGTAAATCGGAATTCTTAGTTCGGCTGATTTTAGACGAATATGGGTACGTTTCAAAAATGGACACAGAAAATTTTCTGGTGAAAACTACACAATGGATACCTATGGAAGGAAATACAAGTTACTGGAAAGTACGCATAGAATTACTTTTCAGAGTCTGTGCTGGGCTAAAAGATGCAGCACTGTGTTCTCTCCATATTACAGGTGTATAAATCGGAATTCGTAGTTCGGCTGATTTTAGCGGAATATTTGTACGTTTCAAAAATGGACACTTCGAAAATTTTCTGGTGAAACCCACACAATGGATTCCTTTGGAACGAAATACAAGTTACTGGTAAGTACGCTTAGAATAACATTTCAGGGTCTGTGCTGGGCTAAACGATGCAGCACTGGGTTCTCTCCTGATTACAGGTGAGTAAATCGTAATTCGTAGTTCGGCTGATGTTAGAGGAATATTTGTACGTTTCAAAAATGGACACTTCGAAAATGTTCTGGTGAAAACCACACAATGGATTCCTACGGAAGGAAATACAAGTTACTGGTAAGTATGCTTAGAATTACTTTTCAGGGTCTGGGCTGGGCTAAAAGATGCAGCACTGGGTTCTCTCCTGATTACAGGTGAGTAAATCGGAATTCGTAGTTCGGCTGATTTTGGAGGAATATTTGTACGTTTCAAAAATGGACACAGAAAATTTTCTGGTGAAAACCACACAATGGATTCCTATGGAAAGAAATACAAGTTACTGGTAAGTACGCTTAGAATTACTTTTCAGGGTCTGTGCTGGGCTAAAAGATGCAGCACTGGGTTCTCTCCTGATTACAGGTGAGTAAATAGGAATTCGTAGTTCGGCTGATTTTAGAGGAATATTTGTACGTTTCAAAAATGGACACTTAGAAAATGTTCTGGTGAAAACAACACAATGGATTCCTATGGAAGGAAACACAAGTTACTGGTAAGTACGCTTAGAATTACTTTTCAGGGTCTGTGCTGGGTTAAAAGATGCAGCACTGGGTTCTCTCCTGATTACAGGTGAGTAAATCAGAATTTGTAGTTCGGCTTATTTTAGAGGAATATTTGTACGTTTCAAAAATGGACACTTGGAAAAATTTCTGGTGAAAACCACACAATGGATTCCGATGGAAGGAAATACAAGTTACTGGTAAGTACGCTTAGAATTACTTTTCAGAGTCTGTGCTGGGCTAAAAGAGGCAGCACTGGGTTCTCTCCTGATTACAGGTGAGTAAATCAGAATTCGTTGTTCGGCTGATTTTAGAGGAATATTTGTACGTTTCAAAAATGGACACAGAAAATTTTCTGGTGAAAACCACACAATGGATTCCTATGGAAGGAAATACAAGCTACTGGTAAGTACGCTTAGAATTACTTTTCAGGGTCTGTGCTGGGCTAAAAGATGCAGCACTGGGTTTTCTCCTGATTACAGGTGAGTAAATCGGAATTCGTAGTTCGGCTGATTTTAGAGGAATATTTGTACGTTTCAAAAATGGACACAGAAAATTTTCTAGTGAAAACCACACAATGGATTCCTATGAAAGGAAATACAAGTTACTGGTAAGTACGCTTAGAATACCTTTTCAGGGTCTGTGCTGGGCTAAAAGATGCAGCACTGGGTTCTCTCCTGATTACAGGTGAGTAAATCGGAATTCGTAGTTCGGCTGATTTTAGACGAATATTGGTACGTTTAAAAAATGGACACTTAGAAAATTTTCTGGTGAAAACCACACAATGGATTCCAATGGAAGGAAATAAAAGTTACTGGTAAGTACACTTAGAAATACTTTTCAGGGTCTGTGCTGGGCTAAAAGATGCAGCCCTGGGTTCGCTCCTGATTACAGGTGAGTAAATCGGAATTCGTAGTTCGGTTGATTTTAGACAAATATTTGTAGGTTTCAAAAATGGACACTTCGAAAATTTTCTGGTGAAAACCACACAATGGATTCCTTTGGAAGGAAATACAATTTACTGGTAAGTACGCTTAGAATAACATTTCAGGGTCTGTGCTGGACTAAACGATGCAGCACTGGGTTTTCTCTTGATTACAGGTGAGTAAATCGGAATTCATAGTTCGGCTGATTTTGGAGGAATATTTGTACGTTTCAAAAATGGACACAGAAAATTTTCTGGTGAAAACCACACAATGGATTCCTATGGAAGGAATTACAAGTTACTGGTAAGTACGCTTAGAATTACTTTTCAGGGTCTGTGCTGGGCTAAAAGAGGCAGCACTGGGTTCTCTCCTGATTACAGGTGAGTAAATCGTAATTCGTAGTTCGGCTGATTTTAGACGAATATTGGTACGTTTAAAAAATGGACACTTAGAAAATTTTCTGGTGAAAACCACACAATGGATTCCAATGGAAAGAAATAAAAGTTACTGGTAAGTATGCTTAGAATTACTTTTCAGGGTCTGGGCTGGGCTAAAAGATGCATCACTGGGTTCTCTTCTGCTTACAGGTGAGTAAATCGGAATTCGTAGTTCGGCTGATTTTGGAGGAATATTTGTACGTTTCAAAAATGGACACAGAACATTTTCTGGTGAAAACCACACAATGGATTCCTATGGAAGGAAATACAAGTTATTGGTAAGTACGCTTAGAATACCTTTTCAGGGTCTGTGCTGGGCTAAAAGATGCAGCCCTGGGTTCTCTCCTGATTACAGGTGAGTAAATCGGATTTCGTAGTTCGGCTGATTTTAGAGGAATATTTGTACGTTTCAAAAATGGACACTTGGAAAATTTTCTGGTGAAAACCACACAATGGATTCCTATGGAAGGAAATACAAGTTACTGGAAAGTACGCTTAGATTTACTTTTCAGGGTCTGTGCTGGGCTAAAAGATGCAGCATTGGGTTCTCTCCTGATTACAGGTGAGTAAATCGGAATTCGTAGTTCGGCTTATTTTAGAGGAATATTTGTACGTTTCAAAAATGGACACTTAGAAAATTTTCTGGTGAAAACCACACAATGGATTCCTATGGAAGGAAATACAAGTAACTGGTAAGTACGCTTAGAATTACTTTTCAGGGTCTGTGCTGGGCTAAAAGATGCAGCCCTGGGTTCTCTCTTGATTACAGGTGAATAAATCGGAATTCGTAGTTCGGCTGATTTTGGAGGAATATTTGTACGTTTCAAAAATGGACACAGAAAATTTTCTGGTGAAAACCACACAATGGATTCCTATGGAAGGAAATACAAGTTACTGGTAAGTACGCTTAGAATACCTTTTCAGGGTCTGTGCTGGGCTAAAAGATGCAGCCCTGGGTTCTCTCCTGATTACAGGTGAGTAAATCGGATTTTGTAGTTCGGCTGATTTTAGAGGAATATTTGCACGTTTCAAAAATGGACACTTAGAACATTTTCTGGTGAAAACCACACAATGGATTCCTATGGAAGGAAATACAAGTAACTGGTAAGTACGCTTAGAATTACTTTTCAGGGTCTGTGCTGGGCTAAAAGATGCAGCCCTGGGTTCTCTCCTGATTACAGGTGAGTAAATCGGAATTCTTAGTTCGGCTGATTTTAGACAAATATGGGTACGTTTCAAAAATGGACACAGAAAATTTTCTGGTGAAAACCACACAATGGATTCCTATGGAAGGAAATACAAGTTACTGGAAAGTACGCATAGAATTACTTTTCAGAGTCTGTGCTGGGCTAAAAGATGCAGCACTGTGTTCTCTCCATATTACAGGTGTATAAATCGGAATTCGTAGTTCGGCTGATTTTAGCGGAATATTTGTACGTTTCAAAAATGGACACTTCGAAAATTTTCTGGTGAAACCCACACAATGGATTCCTTTGGAAGGAAATACAAGTTACTGGTAAGTACGCTTAGAATAACATTTCAGGGTCTGTGCTGGGCTAAACGATGCAGCACTGGGTTCTCTCCTGATTACAGGTGAGTAAATCGTAATTCGTAGTTCGGCTGATGTTAGAGGAATATTTGTACGTTTCAAAAATGGACACTTCGAAAATGTTCTGGTGAAAACCACACAATGGATTCCTATGGAAGGAAATACAAGTTACTGGTAAGTATGCTTAGAATTACTTTTCAGGGTCTGGGCTGGGCTAAAAGATGCAGCACTGGGTTCTCTCCTGATTACAGGTGAGTAAATCGGAATTCGTAGTTCGGCTGATTTTGGAGGAATATTTGTACGTTTCAAAAATGGACACAGAAAATTTTCTGGTGAAAACCACACAATGGATTCCTATCGAAGGAAATACAAGTTACTGGTAAGTACGCTTAGAATTACTTTTCAGGGTCTGTGCTGGGCTAAAAGATGCAGCACTAGGTTCTCTCCTGATTACAGGTGAGTAAATAGGAATTCGTAGTTCGGCTGATTTTAGAGGAATATTTGTACGTTTCAAAAATGGACACTTAGAAAATGTCCTGGTGAAAACCACACAATGGATTCCTATGGAAGGAAACACAAGTTACTGGTAAGTACGCTTAGAATTACTTTTCAGGGTCTGTGCTGGGTTAAAAGATGCAGCACTGGGTTCTCTCCTGATTACAGGTGAGTAAATCAGAATTTGTAGTTCGGCTTATTTTAGAGGAATATTTGTACGTTTCAAAAATGGACACTTGGAAAAATTTCTGGTGAAAACCACACAATGGATTCCGATGGAAGGAAATACAAGTTACTGGTAAGTACGCTTAGAATTACTTTTTAGAGTCTGTGCTGGGCTAAAAGAGGCAGCACTGGGTTCTCTCCTGATTACAGGTGAGTAAATCAGAATTCGTTGTTCGGCTGATTTTAGAGGAATATTTGTACGTTTCAAAAATGGACACAGAAAATTTTCTGGTGAAAACCACACCATGGATTCCTATGGAAGGAAATACAAGCTACTGGTAAGTATGCTTAGAATTACTTTTCAGGGTCTATACTGGGCTAAAAGATGCAGCACTGGGTTCTCTCCTGATTACAGGTGAGTAAATCGGAATTCGTAGTTCGGCTGATTTTAGAGGAATATTTGTACGTTTCAAAAATGGACACAGAAAATTTTCTAGTGAAAACCACACAATGGATTCCTATGGAAGGAAATACAAGTTACTGGTAAGTACGCTTAGAATACCTTTTCAGGGTCTCTGCTGGGCTAAAAGATGCAGCACTGGGTTCTCTCCTGATTACAGGTGAGTAAATCGGAATTCGTAGTTCGGCTGATTTTAGACGAATATTGGTACGTTTCAAAAATGGACACAGAAAATTTTCTGGTGAAAACCACACAATGGATTCCAATGGAAGGAAATAAAAGTTACTGGTAAGTATGCTTAGAATTACTTTTCAGGGTCTGGGGTGGGCTAAAAGATGCATCACTGGGTTCTCTCCTGGTTACAGGTGAGTAAATCGGAATTCGTAGTTCGGCTGATTTTAGAGGAATATTTGTACGTTTTAAAAATGGACACTTAGAAAATGTTCTGGTGAAAACCACACAATGGATTCCTATGGAAGGAAACACAAGTTACTGGTAAGTACGCTTAGAATTACTTTTCAGGGTCTGTGCTGGGTTAAAAGATGCAGCAATGGGTTCTCTCCTGATTACAGGTGAGTAAATCGGAATTCGTAGTTCGGCTTATTTTGGAGGAATATTTGTACGTTTCAAAAATGGACACTTGGAAAAATTTCTGGTGAAAACCACACAATGGATTCCGATGGAAGGAAATACAAGTTACTGGTAAGTATGCTTAGAATTACTTTTCAGAGTCTGTGCTGGGCTAAAAGAGGCAGCACTGGGTTCTCTCCTGATTACAGGTGAGTAAATCAGAATTCGTTGTTCGGCTGATTTTAGAGGAATATTTGTACGTTTCAAAAATGGACACAGAAAATTTTCTGGTGAAAACCACACAATGGATTCCTATGGAAGGAAATACAAGTTACTGGTAAGTACTCTTAGAATTACTTTTCAGGGTCTGTGCTGGGCTAAAAGATGCAGCACTGGGTTCTCTCCTGATTACAGGTGAGTAAATAGGAATTCGTAGTTCGGCTGATTTTAGAGGAATATTTGTACGTTTCAAAAATGGACACTTAGAAAATGATCTGGTGAAAACCACACAATGGATTCCTATGGAAGGAAACACAAGTTACTGGTAAGTACGCTTAGAATTACTTTTCAGGGTCTGTGCTGGGTTAAAAGATGCAGCACTGGGTTCTCTCCTAATTACAGGTGAGTAAATCGGAATTCGTAGTTCGGCTTATTTTAGAGGAATATTTGTACGTTTCAAAAATGGACACTTGGAAAAATTTCTGGTGAAAACCACACAATGGATTCCGATGGAAGGAAATACAAGTTACTGGTAAGTACGCTTAGAATTACTTTTCAGAGTCTGTGCTGGGCTAAAAGATGCATCACTGGGTTCTCTCCTGGTTACAGGTGAGTAAATCGGAATTCGTAGTTCGGCTGATTTTACAGGAATATTTGTACGTTTCAAAAATGGACACTTAGAAAATGTTCTGGTGAAAACCACACAATGGATTCCGATGGAAGGAAATACAAGTTACTGGTAAGTATGCTTAGAATTACTTTTCAGAGTCTGTGCTGGGCTAAAAGAGGCAGCACTGGGTTCTCTCCTGATTACAGGTGAGTAAATCAGAATTCGTTGTTCGGCTGATTTTAGAGGAATATTTGTACGTTTCAAAAATGGACACAGAAAATTTTCTGGTGAAAACCACACAATGGATTCCTATGGAAGGAAATACAAGCTACTGGTAAGTACGCTTAGAATTACTTTTCAGGGTCTGTGCTGGGCTAAAAGATGCAGCACTGGGTTTTCTCCTGATTACAGGTGAGTAAATCGGAATTCGTAGTTCGGCTGATTTTAGAGGAATATTTGTACGTTTCAAAAATGGACACAGAAAATTTTCTAGTGAAAACCACACAATAGATTCCTATGAAAGGAAATACAAGTTACTGGTAAGTACGCTTAGAATACCTTTTCAGGGTCTGTGCTGGGCTAAAAGATGCAGCACTGGGTTCTCTCCTGATTACAGGTGAGTAAATCGGAATTCGTAGTTCGGCTGATTTTAGACGAATATTGGTACGTTTAAAAAATGGACACTTAGAAAATTTTCTGGTGAAAACCACACAATGGATTCCAATGGAAGGAAATAAAAGTTACTGGTAAGTACGCTTAGAAATACTTTTCAGGGTCTGTGCTGGGCTAAAAGATGCAGCCCTGGGTTCGCTCCTGATTACAGGTGAGTAAATCGGAATTCGTAGTTCGGCTGATTGTAGACGAATATTGGTACGTTTAAAAAATGGACACTTAGAAAATTTTCTGGTGAAAACCACACAATGGATTCCAATGGAAGGAAATAAAAGTTACTGGTAAGTATGCTTAGAATTACTTTTCAGGGTCTGGGCTGGGCTAAAAGATGCATCACTGGGTTCTCTCCTGCTCAGGTGAGTAAATCAGAATAAGTAGTTCGGCTTATTTTAGAGGAATATTTGTACGTTTCAAAAATGGACACTTAGAAAATTTTCTGGTGAAAACCACACAATGGATTCCTATGGAAGGAAATACAAGTTACTGGTAAGTATGCTTAGAATTACTTTTCAGGGTCTGGGCTGGGCTAAAAGATGCAGCACTGGGTTCTCTTCTGCTTACAGGTGAGTAAATCGGAATTCGTAGTTCGGCTGATTTTGGAGGAATATTTGTACGTTTCAAAAATGGACACAGAAAATTTTCTGGTGAAAACCACACAATGGATTCCTATGGAAGGAAATACAAGTTACTGGTAAGTACGCTTAGAATTACTTTTCAGGGTCTGTGCTGGGCTAAAAGATGCATCACTGGGTTCTCTCCTGATTACAGGTGAGTAAATAGGAATTCGTAGTTCGGCTGATTTTAGAGGAATATTTGTACGTTTCAAAAATAGACACTTAGAATATGTTCTGGTGAAAACCACACAATGGATTCCTATGGAAGGAAACACAAGTTACTGGTAAGTACACTTAGAATTACTTTTCAGAGTCTGTGCTGGGCTAAAAGAGGCAGCACTGGGTTCTCTCCTGATTACAGGTGAGTAAATCAGAATTCGTTGTTCGGCTGATTTTAGAGGAATATTTGTACGTTTCAAAAATGGACACAGAAAATTTTCTGGTGAAAACCACACAATGGATTCCTATGGAAGGAAATACAAGTTACTGGTAAGTACGCTTAGAATTACTTTTCAGGGTCTGTGCTGGGCTAAAAGATGCAGCACTGGGTTCTCTCCTGATTACAGGTGAGTAAATAGGAATTCGTAGTTCGGCTGATTTTAGAGGAATATTTGTACGTTTCAACAATGGACACTTAGAAAATGTTCTGGTGAAAACCACACAATGGATTCCTATGGAAGGAAACACAAGTTACTGGTAAGTACGCTTAGAATTACTTTTCAGGGTCTGTGCTGGGTTAAAAGATGCAGCACTGGGTTCTCTCCTGATTACAGGTGAGTAAATCGGAATTCGTAGTACGGCTTATTTTAGAGGAATATTTGTACGTTTCAAAAATGGACACTTGGAAAAATTTCTGGTGAAAACCTCACAATGGATTCCGATGGAAGGAAATACAAGTTACTGGTAAGTACGCTTAGAATTACTTTTCAGGGTCTATGCTGGGCTAAAAGATGCAGCACTGGGTTCTCTCCTGATTACAGGTGAGTAAATCGGAATTCGTAGTTCGGCTGAATTTAGAGGAATATTTGTACGTTTCAAAAATGGACACAGAAAATTTTCTAATGAAAACCACACAATGGATTCCTATGGAAGGAAATACAAGTTACTGGTAAGTACGCTTAGAATACCTTTTCAGGGTCTGTGCTGGGCTAAAAGATGCAGCACTGGGTTCTCTCCTGATTACAGGTGAGTAAATCGGAATTCGTAGTTCGGCTGATTTTAGACGAATATTGGTACGTTTAAAAAATGGACACTTAGAAAATTTTCTGGTGAAAACCACACAATGGATTCCAATGGAAGGAAATAAAAGTTACTGGTAAGTATGCTTAGAATTACTTTTCAGGGTCTGGGCTGGGCTAAAAGATGCATCACTGGGTTCTCTCCTGGTTACAGGTGAGTAAATCGGAATTCGTAGTTCGGCTGATTTTAGAGGAATATTTGTACGTTTCAAAAATGGACACTTAGAAAATGTTCTGGTGAAAACCACACAATGGATTCCGATGGAAGGAAATACAAGTTACTGGTAAGTATGCTTAGAATTACTTTTCAGAGTCTGTGCTGGGCTAAAAGAGGCAGCACTGGGTTCTCTCCTGATTACAGGTGAGTAAATCAGAATTCGTTGTTCGGCTGATTTTAGAGGAATATTTGTACGTTTCAAAAATGGACACAGAAAATTTTCTGGTGAAAACCACACAATGGATTCCTATGGAAGGAAATACAAGCTACTGGTAAGTACGCTTAGAATTACTTTTCAGGGTCTGTGCTGGGCTAAAAGATGCAGCACTGGGTTTTCTCCTGATTACAGGTGAGTAAATCGGAATTCGTAGTTCGGCTGATTTTAGAGGAATATTTGTACGTTTCAAAAATGGACACAGAAAATTTTCTAGTGAAAACCACACAATGGATTCCTATGAAAGGAAATACAAGTTACTGGTAAGTACGCTTAGAATACCTTTTCAGGGTCTGTGCTGGGCTAAAAGATGCAGCACTGGGTTCTCTCCTGATTACAGGTGAGTAAATCGGAATTCGTAGTTCGGCTGATTTTAGACGAATATTGGTACGTTTAAAAATGGACACTTGGAAAATTTTCTGGTGAAAACCACACAATGGATTCCAATGGAAGGAAATAAAAGTTACTGGTAAGTACGCTTAGAAATACTTTTCAGGGTCTGTGCTGGGCTAAAAGATGCAGCCCTGGGTTCGCTCCTGATTACAGGTGAGTAAATCGGAATTCGTAGTTCGGTTGATTTTAGACAAATATTTGTAGGTTTCAAAAATGGACACTTCGAAAATTTTCTGGTGAAAACCACACAATGGATTCCTTTGGAAGGAAATACAATTTACTGGTAAGTACGCTTAGAATAACATTTCAGGGTCTGTGCTGGGCTAAACGATGCAGCACTGGGTTTTCTCCTGATTACAGGTGAGTAAATCGGAATTCATAGTTCGGCTGATTTTGGAGGAATATTTGTACGTTTCAAAAATGGACACAGAAAATTTTCTGGTGAAAACCACACAATGGATTCCTATGGAAGGAAATACAAGTTACTGGTAAGTACGCTTAGAATTACTTTTCAGGGTCTGTGCTGGGCTAAAAGAGGCAGCATTGGGTTCTCTCCTGATTACAGGTGAGTAAATAGGAATTCGTAGTTCGGCTGATTTTAGAGGAATATTTGTACGGTTCAAAAATGTTCACTTAGAAAATGTTCAGGTGAAAACCACACAATGGATTCCTATGGAAGGAAACACAAGTTACTGGTAAGTACGCTTAGAATTCCTTTTCAGGGTCTGTGCTGGGCTAAAAGATGCAGCACGTGGTTCTCTCCTGATTACAGGTGAGTAAATCGGAATTCGTAGTTCGGCTGATTTTAGACGAATATTGGTACGTTTAAAAAATGGACACTTAGAAAATGTTCTGGTGAAAACCACACAATGGATTCCAATGGAAGGAAATAAAAGTTACTGGTAAGTATGCTTAGAATTACTTTTCAGGGTCTGGGCTGGGCTAAAAGATGCATCACTGGGTTCTCTCCTGCTCAGGTGAGTAAATCGGAATAAGTAGTTCGGCTGATTTTAGAGGAATATTTGTACGTTTCAAAAATGGACACTTAGAACATTTTCTGGTGAAAACCACACAATGGATTCCTATGGAAGGAAATACAAGTTACTGGTAAGTATGCTTAGAATTACTTTTCAGGGTCTGGGCTGGGCTAAAAGATGCAGCACTGGGTTCTCTTCTGCTTACAGGTGAGTAAATCGGAATTCGTAGTTCGGCTGATTTTGGAGGAATATTTGTACGTTTCAAAAATGGACACAGAAAATTTTCTGGTGAAAACCACACAATGGATTCCTATGGAAGGAAATACAAGTTATTGGTAAGTACGCTTAGAATACCTTTTCAGGGTCTGTGCTGGGCTAAAAGATGCAGCCCTGGGTTCTCTCCTGATTACAGGTGAGTAAATCGGATTTCGTTGTTCGGCTGATTTTAGAGGAATATTTGTACATTTCAAAAATGGACACTTAGAAAATTTTCTGGTGAAAACCACACAATGGATTCCTATGGAAGGAAATACAAGTAACTGGTAAGTACGCTTAGAATTACTTTTCAAGGTCTGTGCTGGGCTAAAAGATGCAGCCCTGGGTTCTCTCCTGATTACAGGTGAATAAATCGGAATTCGTAGTTCGGCTGATTTTGGAGGAATATTTGTACGTTTCAAAAATGGACAAAGAAAATTTTCTGGTGAAAACCACACAATGGATTCCTATGGAAGGAAATACAAGTTACTGGTAAGTACGCTTAGAATACCTTTTCAGGGTCTGTGCTGGGCTAAAAGATGCAGCCCTGGGTTCTCTCCTGATTACAGGTGAGTAAATCGGATTTCGTAGTTCGGCTGATTTTAGAGGAATATTTGTACATTTCAAAAATGGACACTTAGAAAATTTTCTGGTGAAAACCACACAATGGATTCCTATGGAAGGAAATACAAGTAACTGGTAAGTACGCTTAGAATTACTTTTCAAGGTCTGTGCTGGGCTAAAAGATGCAGCCCTGGGTTCTCTCCTGATTACAGGTGAATAAATCGGAATTCGTAGTTCGGCTGATTTTGGAGGAATATTTGTACGTTTCAAAAATGGACAAAGAAAATTTTCTGGTGAAAACCACACAATGGATTCCTATGGAAGGAAATACAAGTTACTGGTAAGTACGCTTAGAATACCTTTTCAGGGTCTGTGCTGGGCTAAAAGATGCAGCCCTGGGTTCTCTCCTGATTACAGGTGAGTAAATCGGATTTTGTAGTTCGGCTGATTTTAGAGGAATATTTGTACGTTTCAAAAATGGACACTTAGAACATTTTCTGGTGAAAACCACACAATGGATTCCTATGGAAGGAAATACAAGTAACTGGTAAGTACGCTTAGAATTACTTTTCAGGGTCTGTGCTGGGCTAAAAGATGCAGCCCTGGGTTCTCTCCTGATTACAGGTGAGTAAATCGGAATTCTTAGTTCGGCTGATTTTAGACGAATATGGGTACGTTTCAAAAATGGACACAGAAAATTTTCTGGTGAAAACTACACAATGGATTCCTATGGAAGGAAATACAAGTTACTGGAAAGTACGCATAGAATTACTTTTCAGAGTCTGTGCTGGGCTAAAAGATGCAGCACTGTGTTCTCTCCATATTACAGGTGTATAAATCGGAATTCGTAGTTCGGCTGATTTTAGCGGAATATTTGTACGTTTCAAAAATGGACACTTCGAAAATTTTCTGGTGAAACCCACACAATGGATTCCTTTGGAACGAAATACAAGTTACTGGTAAGTACGCTTAGAATAACATTTCAGGGTCTGTGCTGGGCTAAACGATGCAGCACTGGGTTCTCTCCTGATTACAGGTGAGTAAATCGTAATTCGTAGTTCGGCTGATGTTAGAGGAATATTTGTACGTTTCAAAAATGGACACTTCGAAAATGTTCTGGTGAAAACCACACAATGGATTCCTATGGAAGGAAATACAAGTTACTGGTAAGTATGCTTAGAATTACTTTTCAGGGTCTGGGCTGGGCTAAAAGATGCAGCACTGGGTTCTCTCCTGATTACAGGTGAGTAAATCGGAATTCGTAGTTCGGCTGATTTTGGAGGAATATTTGTACGTTTCAAAAATGGACACAGAAAATTTTCTGGTGAAAACCACACAATGGATTCCTATGGAAGGAAATACAAGTTACTGGTAAGTACGCTTAGAATTACTTTTCAGGGTCTGTGCTGGGCTAAAAGATGCAGCACTGGGTTCTCTCCTGATTACAGGTGAGTAAATAGGAATTCGTAGTTCGGCTGATTTTAGAGGAATATTTGTACGTTTCAAAAATGGACACTTAGAAAATGTTCTGGTGAAAACAACACAATGGATTCCTATGGAAGGAAACACAAGTTACTGGTAAGTACGCTTAGAATTACTTTTCAGAGTCTGTGCTGGGCTAAAAGAGGCAGCACTGGGTTCTCTCCTGATTACAGGTGAGTAAATCGGAATTCGTAGTTCGGCTGATTTTAGAGGAATATTTGTACGTTTCAAAAATGGACACAGAAAATTTTCTAGTGAAAACCACAGAATGGATTCCTATGAAAGGAAATACAAGTTACTGGTAAGTACGCTTAGAATACCTTTTCAGGGTCTGTGCTGGGCTAAAAGATGCAGCACTGGGTTCTCTCCTGATTACAGGTGAGTAAATCGGAATTCGTAGTTCGGCTGATTTTAGACGAATATTGGTATGTTTAAAAAATGGACACTTAGAAAATTTTCTGGTGAAAACCACACAATGGATTCCAATGGAAGGAAATAAAAGTTACTGGTAAGTACACTTAGAAATACTTTTCAGGGTCTGTGCTGGGCTAAAAGATGCAGCCCTGGGTTCGCTCCTGATTACAGGTGAGTAAATCGGAATTCGTAGTTCGGTTGATTTTAGACAAATATTTGTAGGTTTCAAAAATGGACACTTCGAAAATTTTCTGGTGAAAACCACACAATGGATTCCTTTGGAAGGAAATACAATTTACTGGTAAGTACGCTTAGAATAACATTTCAGGGTCTGTGCTGGGCTAAACGATGCAGCACTGGGTTTTCTCTTGATTACAGGTGAGTAAATCGGAATTCATAGTTCGGCTGATTTTGGAGGAATATTTGTACGTTTCAAAAATGGACATAGAAAATTTTCTGGTGAAAACCACACAATGGATTCCTATGGAAGGAATTACAAGTTACTGGTAAGTACGCTTAGAATTACTTTTCAGGGTCTGTGCTGGGCTAAAAGAGGCAGCACTGGGTTCTCTCCTGATTACAGGTGAGTAAATCGGAATTCGTAGTTCGGCTGATTTTAGACGAATATTGGTACGTTTAAAAAATGGACACTTAGAAAATTTTCTGGTGAAAACCACACAATGGATTCCAATGGAAGGAAATAAAAGTTACTGGTAAGTATGCTTAGAATTACTTTTCAGGGTCTGGGCTGGGCTAAAAGATGCATCACTGGGTTCTCTTCTGCTTACAGGTGAGTAAATCGGAATTCGTAGTTCGGCTGATTTTGGAGGAATATTTGTACGTTTCAAAAATGGACACAGAAAATTTTCTGGTGAAAACCACACAATGGATTCCTATGGAAGGAAATACAAGTTATTGGTAAGTACGCTTAGAATACCTTTTCAGGGTCTGTGCTGGGCTAAAAGATGCAGCCCTGGGTTCTCTCCTGATTACAGGTGAGTAAATCGGATTTCGTAGTTCGGCTGATTTTAGAGGAATATTTGTACGTTTCAAAAATGGACACTTGGAAAATTTTCTGGTGAAAACCACACAATGGATTCCTATGGAAGGAAATACAAGTTACTGGAAAGTACGCTTAGATTTACTTTTCAGGGTCTGTGCTGGGCTAAAAGATGCAGCATTGGGTTCTCTCCTGATTACAGGTGAGTAAATCGGAATTCGTAGTTCGGCTTATTTTAGAGGAATATTTGTACGTTTCAAAAATGGACACTTAGAAAATTTTCTGGTGAAAACCACACAATGGATTCCTATGGAAGGAAATACAAGTAACTGGTAAGTACGCTTAGAATTACTTTTCAGGGTCTGTGCTGGGCTAAAAGATGCAGCCCTGGGTTCTCTCTTGATTACAGGTGAATAAATCGGAATTCGTAGTTCGGCTGATTTTGGAGGAATATTTGTACGTTTCAAAAATGGACACAGAAAATTTTCTGGTGAAAACCACACAATGGATTCCTATGGAAGGAAATTCAAGTTACTGGTAAGTACGCTTAGAATACCTTTTCAGGGTCTGTGCTGGGCTAAAAGATGCAGCCCTGGGTTCTCTCCTGATTACAGGTGAGTAAATCGGATTTTGTAGTTCGGCTGATTTTAGAGGAATATTTGTACGTTTCAAAAATGGACACTTAGAACATTTTCTGGTGAAAACCACACAATGGATTCCTATGGAAGGAAATACAAGTAACTGGTAAGTACGCTTAGAATTACTTTTCAGGGTCTGTGCTGGGCTAAAAGATGCAGCCCTGGGTTCTCTCCTGATTACAGGTGAGTAAATCGGAATTCTTAGTTCGGCTGATTTTAGACGAATATGGGTACGTTTCAAAAATGGACACAGAAAATTTTCTGGTGAAAACCACACAATGGATTCCTATGGAAGGAAATACAAGTTACTGGAAAGTACGCATAGAATTACTTTTCAGAGTCTGTGCTGGGCTAAAAGATGCAGCACTGTGTTCTCTCCATATTACAGGTGTATAAATCGGAATTCGTAGTTCGGCTGATTTTAGCGGAATATTTGTACGTTTCAAAAATGGACACTTCGAAAATTTTCTGTTGAAACCCACACAATGGATTCCTTTGGAAGGAAATACAAGTTACTGGTAAGTACGCTTAGAATAAAATTTCAGGGTCTGTGCTGGGCTAAACGATGCAGCACTGGGTTCTCTCCTGATTACAGGTGAGTAAATCGTAATTCGTAGTTCGGCTGATGTTAGAGGAATATTTGTACGTTTCAAAAATGGACACTTCGAAAATGTTCTGGTGAAAACCACACAATGGATTCCTATGGAAGGAAATACAAGTTACTGGTAAGTATGCTTAGAATTACTTTTCAGGGTCTGGGCTGGGCTAAAAGATGCAGCACTGGGTTCTCTCCTGATTACAGGTGAGTAAATCGGAATTCGTAGTTCGGCTGATTTTGGAGGAATATTTGTACGTTTCAAAAATGGACACAGAAAATTTTCTGGTGAAAACCACACAATGGATTCCTATCGAAGGAAATACAAGTTACTGGTAAGTACGCTTAGAATTACTTTTCAGGGTCTGTGCTGGGCTAAAAGATGCAGCACTGGGTTCTCTCCTGATTACAGGTGAGTAAATAGGAATTCGTAGTTCGGCTGATTTTAGAGGAATATTTGTACGTTTCAAAAATGGACACTTAGAAAATGTCCTGGTGAAAACCACACAATGGATTCCTATGGAAGGAAACACAAGTTACTGGTAAGTACGCTTAGAATTACTTTTCAGGGTCTGTGCTGGGTTAAAAGATGCAGCACTGGGTTCTCTCCTGATTACAGGTGAGTAAATCAGAATTTGTAGTTCGGCTTATTTTAGAGGAATATTTGTACGTTTCAAAAATGGACACTTGGAAAAATTTCTGGTGAAAACCACACAATGGATTCCGATGGAAGGAAATACAAGTTACTGGTAAGTACGCTTAGAATTACTTTTCAGAGTCTGTGCTGGGCTAAAAGAGGCAGCACTGGGTTCTCTCCTGATTACAGGTGAGTAAATCAGAATTCGTTGTTCGGCTGATTTTAGAGGAATATTTGTACGTTTCAAAAATGGACACAGAAAATTTTCTGGTGAAAACCACACCATGGATTCCTATGGAAGGAAATACAAGCTACTGGTAAGTACGCTTAGAATTACTTTTCAGGGTCTATGCTGGGCTAAAAGATGCAGCACTGGGTTCTCTCCTGATTACAGGTGAGTAAATCGGAATTCGTAGTTCGGCTGATTTTAGAGGAATATTTGTACGTTTCAAAAATGGACACAGAAAATTTTCTAGTGAAAACCACACAATGGATTCCTATGGAAGGAAATACAAGTTACTGGTAAGTACGCTTAGAATACCTTTTCAGGGTCTCTGCTGGGCTAAAAGATGCAGCACTGGGTTCTCTCCTGATTACAGGTGAGTAAATCGGAATTCGTAGTTCGGCTGATTTTAGACGAATATTGGTACGTTTCAAAAATGGACACAGAAAATTTTCTGGTAAAAACCACACAATGGATTCCAATGGAAGGAAATAAAAGTTACTGGTAAGTATGCTTAGAATTACTTTTCAGGGTCTGGGGTGGGCTAAAAGATGCATCACTGGGTTCTCTCCTGGTTACAGGTGAGTAAATCGGAATTCGTAGTTCGGCTGATTTTAGAGGAATATTTGTACGTTTTAAAAATGGACACTTAGAAAATGTTCTGGTGAAAACCACACAATGGATTCCTATGGAAGGAAACACAAGTTACTGGTAAGTACGCTTAGAATTACTTTTCAGGGTCTGTGCTGGGTTAAAAGATGCAGCAATGTGTTCTCTCCTGATTACAGGTGAGTAAATCGGAATTCGTAGTTCGGCTTATTTTGGAGGAATATTTGTACGTTTCAAAAATGGACACTTGGAAAAATTTCTGGTGAAAACCACACAATGGATTCCGATGGAAGGAAATACAAGTTACTGGTAAGTATGCTTAGAATTACTTTTCAGAGTCTGTGCTGGGCTAAAAGAGGCAGCACTGGGTTCTCTCCTGATTACAGGTGAGTAAATCAGAATTCGTTGTTCGGCTGATTTTAGAGGAATATTTGTACGTTTCAAAAATGGACACAGAAAATTTTCTGGTGAAAACCACACAATGGATTCCTATGGAAGGAAACACAAGTTACTGGTAAGTACGCTTAGAATTACTTTTCAGGGTCTGTGCTGGGTTAAAAGATGCAGCACTGGGTTCTCTCCTGATTACAGGTGAGTAAATCGGAATTCGTAGTTCGGCTTATTTTAGAGGAATATTTGTACGTTTCAAAAATGGACACAGAAAATTTTCTGGTGAAAACCACACAATGGATTCCTATGGAAGGAAATACAAGCTACTGGTAAGTACGCTTAGAATTACTTTTCAGGGTCTATGCTGGGCTAAAAGATGCAGCACTGGGTTCTCTCCTGATTACAGGTGAGTAAATCGGAATTCGTAGTTCGGCTGATTTTAGAGGAATATTTGTACGTTTCAAAAATGGACACAGAAAATTTTCTAGTGAAAACCACACAATGGATTCCTATGGAAGGAAATACAAGTTACTGGTAAGTACGCTTAGAATACCTTTTCAGGGTCTCTGCTGGGCTAAAAGATGCAGCACTGGGTTCTCTCCTGATTACAGGTGAGTAAATCGGAATTCGTAGTTCGGCTGATTTTAGACGAATATTGGTACGTTTCAAAAATGGACACAGAAAATTTTCTGGTGAAAACCACACAATGGATTCCAATGGAAGGAAATAAAAGTTACTGGTAAGTATGCTTAGAATTACTTTTCAGGGTCTGGGCTGGGCTAAAAGATGCATCACTGGGTTCTCTCCTGGTTACAGGTGAGTAAATCGGAATTCGTAGTTCGGCTGATTTTAGAGGAATATTTGTACATTTCAAAAATGAACACTTAGAAAATGTTTTGGTGAAAACCACACAATGGATTCCTATGGAAGGAAACACAAGTTACTGGTAAGTACGCTTAGAATTACTTTTCAGGGTCTGTGTTGGGTTAAAAGATGCAGCAATGGGTTCTCTCCTGATTACAGGTGAGTAAATCGGAATTCGTAGTTCGGCTTATTTTGGAGGAATATTTGTACGTTTCAAAAATGGACACTTGGAAAAATTTCTGGTGAAAACCACACAATGGATTCCGATGGAAGGAAATACAAGTTACTGGTAAGTATGCTTAGAATTACTTTTCAGAGTCTGTGCTGGGCTAAAAGAGGCAGCACTGGGTTCTCTCCTGATTACAGGTGAGTAAATCAGAATTCGTTGTTCGGCTGATTTTAGAGGAATATTTGTACGTTTCAAAAATGGACACAGAAAATTTTCTGGTGAAAACCACACAATGGATTCCTATGGAAGGAAACACAAGTTACTGGTAAGTACGCTTAGAATTACTTTTCAGGGTCTGTGTTGGGTTAAAAGATGCAGCAATGGGTTCTCTCCTGATTACAGGTGAGTAAATCGGAATTCGTAGTTCGGCTTATTTTAGAGGAATATTTGTACGTTTCAAAAATGGACACTTGGAAAAATTTCTGGTGAAAACCACACAATGGATTTCGATGGAAGGAAATACAAGTTACTGGTAAGTACGCTTAGAATTACTTTTCAGAGTCTGTGCTGGGCTAAAAGAGGCAGCACTGGGTTCTCTCCTGATTACAGGTGAGTAAATCGGAATTCGTAGTTCTGCTGATTTTAGACGAATATTGGTACGTTTAAAAAATGGACACTTAGAAAATTTTCTGGTGAAAACCACACAATGGATTCCAATGGAAGGAAATAAAAGTTACTGGTAAGTATGCTTAGAATTACTTTTCAGGGTCTGGGCTGGGCTAAAAGATGCATCACTGGGTTCTCTCCTGGTTACAGGTGAGTAAATTGGAATTCGTAGTTCGGCTGATTTTAGAGGAATATTTGTACGTTTCAAAAATGGACACTTAGAAAATGTTCTGGTGAAAACCACACAATGGATTCCTATGGAAGGAAACACAAGTTACTGGTAAGTATGCTTAGAATTACTTTTCAGGGTCTGGGCTGGGCTAAAAGATGCAGCACTGGGTTCTCTCCTGATTACACATGAGTAAATCGTAATTCGTAGTTCGGCTTATTTTGGAGGAATATTTGTACGTTTCAAAAATGGACACTTGGAAAAATTTCTGGTGAAAACCACACAATGGATTCCGATGGAAGGAAATACAAGTTACTGGTAAGTACACTTAGAATTACTTTTCAGAGTCTGTGCTGGGCTAAAAGAGGCAGCACTGGGTTCTCTCCTGATTACAGGTGAGTAAATCAGAATTCGTTGTTCGGCTGATTTTAGAGGAATATTTGTACGTTTCAAAAATGGACACAGAAAATTTTCTGGTGAAAACCACACAATGGATTCCTATGGAAGGAAATACAAGTTACTGGTAAGTACGCTTAGAATTACTTTTCAGGGTCTGTGCTGGGCTAAAAGATGCAGCACTGGGTTCTCTCCTGATTACAGGTGAGTAAATAGGAATTCGTAGTTCGGCTGATTTTAGAGGAATATTTGTACGTTTCAAAAATGGACACTTAGAAAATGTTCTGTTGAAAACCACACAATGGAGTCCTATGGAAGGAAACACAAGTTACTGGTAAGTACGCTTAGAATTACTTTTCAGGGTCTGTGCTGGGTTAAAAGATGCAGCACTGGGTTCTCTCCTGATTACAGGTGAGTAAATCGGAATTCGTAGTTCGGCTTATTTTAGAGGAATATTTGTACGTTTCAAAAATGGACACTTGGAAAAATTTCTGGTGAAAACCTCACAATGGATTCCGATGGAAGGAAATACAAGTTACTGGTAAGCACGCTTATAATTACTTTTCAGAGTCTGTGCTGGGCTAAAAGAGGCAGCACTGGGTTCTCTCCTGATTACAGGTGAGTAAATCAGAATTCGTTGTTCGGCTGATGTTAGAGGAATATTTGTACATTTCAAAAATGGACACAGAAAAGTTTCTGGTGAAAACCACACAATGGATTCCTATGGAAGGAAATACAAGCTACTGGTAAGTACGCTTAGAATTACTTTTCAGGGTCTATGCTGGGCTAAAAGATGCAGCACTGGGTTCTCTCCTGATTACAGGTGAGTAAATCGGAATTCGTAGTTCGGCTGATTTTATAGGAATATTTGTACGTTTCAAAAATGGACACCGAAAATGTTCTAGTGAAAACCACACAATGGATTCCTATGGAAGAAAATACAAGTTACTGGTAAGTACGCTTAGAATACCTTTTCAGGGTCTGTGCTGGGCTAAAAGATGCAGCACTGGGTTCTCTCCTGATTACAGGTGAGTAAATCGGAATTCGTAGTTCGGCTGATTTTAGACGTATATTGGTACGTTTAAAAAATGGACACTTAGAAAAATTTCTGGTGAAAACCACACAATGGATTCCGATGAAAGGAAATACAAGTTACTGGTAAGTACGCTTAGAATTACTTTTCAGAGTCTGTGCTGGGCTAAAAGAGGCAGCACTAGGCTCTCTCCTGATTACAGGTGAGTAAATCCGAATTTGTTGTTCGGCTGATTTTAGAGGAATATTTGTACGTTTCAAAAATGGACACAGAAAATTTTCTGGTGAAAACCACACAATGGATTCCTATGGAAGGAAATACAAGCTACTGGTAAGTACGCTTAGAATTACTTTTCAGGGTCTGTGCTGGGCTAAAAGATGCAGCACTGGGTTTTCTCCTGATTACAGGTGAGTAAATCGGAATTCGTAGTTCGGCTGATTTTAGAGGAATATTTGTACGTTTAAAAAATGGACACAGAAAATTTTCTGGTGAAAACCACACAATGGATTCCTATGGAAGGAATCACAAGTTACTGGTAAGTACGCTTAGAATTACTTTTCAGGGTCTGTGCTGGGTTAAAAGATGCAGCACTGGGTTCTCTCCTGATTACAGGTGAGTAAATCGGAATTCGTAGTTCGGCTTATTTTAGAGGAATATTTGTACGTTTCAAAAATGGACACTTGGAAACATTTCTGGTGAAAACCACACAATGGATTCCGATGGAAGGAAATACAAGTTACTGGTAAGTACGCTTAGAATTACTTTTCAGAGTCTGTGCTGGGCTAAAAGAGGCAGCACTGGGTTCTCTCCTGATTACAGGTGAGTAAATCAGAATTCGTTGTTCGGCTGATTTTAGAGGAATATTTGTACGTTTCAAAAATGGGCACAGAAAATTTTCTGGTGAAAACCACACAATGGATTCCTATGGAAGGAAATACAAGCTACTGGTAAGTACGCTTAGAATTACTTTTCAGGGTCTATGCTGGGCTAAAAGATGCAGCACTGGGTTCTCTCCTGATTACAGGTGAGTAAATCGGAATTCGTAGTTCGGCTGATTTTAGAGGAATATTTGTACGTTTCAAAAATGGACACAGAAAATTTTACTAGTAAAAACCACACAATGGATTCCTATGGAAGGAAATACAAGTTACTGGTAAGTACGCTTAGAATACCTTTTCAGGGTCTGTGCTGGGCTAGAAGATGCAGCACTGGGTTCTCTCCTGATTACAGGTGAGTAAATCGGAATTCGTAGTTCTGCTGATTTTAGACGAATATTGGTATGTTTAAAAAATGGACACTTAGAACATTTTCTGGTGAAAACCACACAATGGATTCCAATGGAAGGAAATAAAAGTTACTGGTAAGTATGCTTAGAATTACTTTTCAGGGTCTGGGCTGGGCTAAAAGATGCATCACTGGGTTCTCTCCTGGTTACAGGTGAGTAAATTGGAATTCGTAGTTCAGCTGATTTTAGAGGAATATTTGTACGTTTCAAAAATGGACACTTAGAAAATGTTCTGGTGAAAACCACACAATGGATTCCTATGGAAGGAAACACAAGTTACTGGTAAGTATGCTTAGAATTACTTTTCAGGGTCTGGGCTGGGCTAAAAGATGCAGCACTGGGTTCTCTCCTGATTACAGGTGAGTAAATCGGAATTCGTAGTTCGGCTTATTTTGGAGGAATATTTGTACATTTCAAAAATGGACACTTGGAAAAATTTCTGGTGAAAACCACACAATGGATTCCGATGGAAGGAAATACAAGTTACTGGTAAGTACGCTTAGAATTACTTTTCAGAGTCTGTGCTGGGCTAAAAGAGGCAGCACTGGGTTCTCTCCTGATTACAGGTGAGTAAATCAGAATTCGTTGTTCGGCTGATTTTAGAGGAATATTTGTACGTTTCAAAAATGGGCACAGAAAATTTTCTGGTGAAAACCACACAATGGATTCCTATGGAAGGAAATACAAGCTACTGGTAAGTACGCTTAGAATTACTTTTCAGGGTCTATGCTGGGCTAAAAGATGCAGCACTGGGTTCTCTCCTGATTACAGGTGAGTAAATCGGAATTCGTAGTTTGGCTGATTTTAGAGGAATATTTGTACGTTTCAAAAATGGACACAGAAAATTTTACTAGTAAAAACCACACAATGGATTCCTATGGAAGGAAATACAAGTTACTGGTAAGTACGCTTAGAATACCTTTTCAGGGTCTGTGCTGGGCTAAAAGATGCAGCACTGGGTTCTCTCCTGATTACAGGTGAGTAAATCGGAATTCGTAGTTCTGCTGATTTTAGACGAATATTGGTACATTTAAAAAATGGACACTTAGAAAATTTTCTGGTGAAAACCACAAAATGGATTCCAATGGAAGGAAATAAAAGTTACTGGTAAGTATGCTTAGAATTACTTTTCAGGGTCTGGGCTGGGCTAAAAGATGCATCACTGGGTTCTCTCCTGGTTACAGGTGAGTAAATTGGAATTCGTAGTTCGGCTGATTTTAGAGGAATATTTGTACGTTTCAAAAATGGACACTTAGAAAATGTTCTGGTGAAAACCACACAATGGATTCCTATGGAAGGAAACACAAGTTACTGGTAAGTATGCTTAGAATTACTTTTCAGGGTCTGGGCTGGGCTAAAAGATGCAGCACTGGGTTCTCTCCTGATTACAGGTGAGTAAATCGTAATTCGTAGTTCGGCTTATTTTGGAGGAATATTTGTACGTTTCAAAAATGGACACTTGGAAAAATTTCTGGTGAAAACCACACAATGGATTCCGATGGAAGGAAATACAATTTACTGGTAAGTACGCTTAGAATTACTTTTCAGGGTCTGTGCTGGGCTAAAAGATGCAGCACTGGGTTCTCTCCTGATTACAGGTGAGTAAATAGGAATTCGTAGTTCGGCTGATTTTAGAGGAATATTTGTACGGTTCAAAAATGGACACTTAGAAAATGTTCTGGTGAAAACCACACAATGGATTCCTATGGAAGGAAACACAAGTTACTGGTAAGTACGCTTAGAATTACTTTTCAGGGTCTGTGCTGGGCTAAAATATGCTGCACTGGGTTCTCTCCTGATTATAGGTTAGTAAATAGGAATTCGTAGTTCGGTTGATTTTAGAGGAATATTTGTACGTTTCAAAAATGGACACGTAGAAAATTTTCTAGTGAAAACCACACAATGGATTCCGATGGAAGGAAATACAAGTTACTGGTAAGTACACTTAGAATTACTTTTCAGAGTCTGTGCTGGGCTAAAAGAGGCAGCACTGGGTTCTCTCCTGATTACAGGTGAGTAAATCAGAATTCGTTGTTCGGCTGATTTTAGAGGAATATTTGTACGTTTCAAAAATGGACACTTAGAATATGTTCTGGTGAAAACCACACAATGGATTCCGATGGAAGGAAACACAAGTTACTGGTAAGTACACTTAGAATTACTTTTCAGAGTCTGTGCTGGGCTAAAAGAGGCAGCACTGGGTTCTCTCCTGATTACAGGTGAGTAAATCAGAATTCGTTGTTCGGCTGATTTTAGAGGAATATTTGTACGTTTCAAAAATGGACACAGAAAATTTTCTGGTGAAAACCACACAATGGATTCCTATGGAAGGAAATACAAGTTACTGGTAAGTACGCTTAGAATTACTTTTCAGGGTCTGTGCTGGGCTAAAAGATGCATCACTGGGTTCTCTCCTGGTTACAGGTGAGTAAATTGGAATTCGTAGTTCGGCTGATTTTAGAGGAATATTTGTACGTTTCAAAAATGGACACTTAGAAAATGTTCTGGTGAAAACCACACAATGGATTCCTATGGAAGGAAACACAAGTTACTGGTAAGTATGCTTAGAATTACTTTTCAGGGTCTGGGCTGGGCTAAAAGATGCAGCACTGGGTTCTCTCCTGATTACAGGTGAGTAAATCGTAATTCGTAGTTCGGCTTATTTTGGAGGAATATTTGTACGTTTCAAAAATGGACACTTGGAAAAATTTCTGGTGAAAACCACACAATGGATTCCGATGGAAGGAAATACAATTTACTGGTAAGTACGCTTAGAATTACTTTTCAGGGTCTGTGCTGGGCTAAAAGATGCAGCACTGGGTTCTCTCCTGATTACAGGTGAGTAAATAGGAATTCGTAGTTCGGCTGATTTTAGAGGAATATTTGTACGGTTCAAAAATGGACACTTAGAAAATGTTCTGGTGAAAACCACACAATGGATTCCTATGGAAGGAAACACAAGTTACTGGTAAGTACGCTTAGAATTACTTTTCAGGGTCTGTGCTGGGCTAAAATATGCTGCACTGGGTTCTCTCCTGATTATAGGTTAGTAAATAGGAATTCGTAGTTCGGTTGATTTTAGAGGAATATTTGTACGTTTCAAAAATGGACACGTAGAACATTTTCTAGTGAAAACCACACAATGGATTCCGATGGAAGGAAATACAAGTTACTGGTAAGTACACTTAGAATTACTTTTCAGAGTCTGTGCTGGGCTAAAAGAGGCAGCACTGGGTTCTCTCCTGATTACAGGTGAGTAAATCAGAATTCGTTGTTCGGCTGATTTTAGAGGAATATTTGTACGTTTCAAAAATGGACACTTAGAATATGTTCTGGTGAAAACCACACAATGGATTCCGATGGAAGGAAACACAAGTTACTGGTAAGTACACTTAGAATTACTTTTCAGAGTCTGTGCTGGGCTAAAAGAGGCAGCACTGGGTTCTCTCCTGATTACAGGTGAGTAAATCAGAATTCGTTGTTCGGCTGATTTTAGAGGAATATTTGTACGTTTCAAAAATGGACACAGAAAATTTTCTGGTGAAAACCACACAATGGATTCCTATGGAAGGAAACACAAGTTACTGGTAAGTACGCTTAGAATTACTTTTCAGGGTCTGTGCTGGGTTAAAAGATGCAGCACTGGGTTCTCTCCTGATTACAGGTGAGTAAATCGGAATTCGTAGTTCGGCTTATTTTAGAGGAATATTTGTACGTTTCAAAAATGGACACTTGGAAAAATTTCTGGTGAAAACCTCACAATGGATTCCGATGGAAGGAAATACAAGTTACTGGTAAGTACGCTTATAATTACTTTTCAGAGTCTGTGCTGGGCTAAAAGAGGCAGCACTGGGTTCTCTCCTGATTACAGGTGAGTAAATCAGAATTCGTTGTTCGGCTGATGTTAGAGGAATATTTGTACGTTTCAAAAATGGACACAGAAAATTTTCTGGTGAAAACCACACAATGGATTCCTATGGAAGGAAATACAAGCTACTGGTAAGTACGCTTAGAATTACTTTTCAGGGTCTATGCTGGGCTAAAAGATGCAGCACTGGGTTCTCTCCTGATTACAGGTTAGTAAATCGGAATTCGTAGTTCGGCTGATTTTATAGGAATATTTGTACGTTTCAAAAATGGACACCGAAAATGTTCTAGTGAAAACCACACAATGGATTCCTATGGAAGAAAATACAAGTTACTGGTAAGTACGCTTAGAATACCTTTTCAGGGTCTGTGCTGGGCTAAAAGATGCAGCACTGGGTTCTCTCCTGATTACAGGTGAGTAAATCGGAATTCGTAGTTCTGCTGATTTTAGACGAATATTGGTACATTTAAAAAATGGACACTTAGAAAATTTTCTGGTGAAAACCACAAAATGGATTCCAATGGAAGGAAATAAAAGTTACTGGTAAGTATGCTTAGAATTACTTTTCAGGGTCTGGGCTGGGCTAAAATATGCATCACTGGGTTCTCTCCTGGTTACAGGTGAGTAAATTGGAATTCGTAGTTCGGCTGATTTTAGAGGAATATTTGTACGTTTCAAAAATGGACACTTAGAAAATGTTCTGGTGAAAACCACACAATGGATTCCTATGGAAGGAAACACAAGTTACTGGTAAGTATGCTTAGAATTACTTTTCAGGGTCTGGGCTGGGCTAAAAGATGCAGCACTGGGTTCTCTCCTGATTACAGGTGAGTAAATCGTAATTCGTAGTTCGGCTTATTTTGGAGGAATATTTGTACGTTTCAAAAATGGACACTTGGAAAAATTTCTGGTGAAAACCACACAATGGATTCCGATGGAAGGAAATACAATTTACTGGTAAGTACGCTTAGAATTACTTTTCAGGGTCTGTGCTGGGCTAAAAGATGCAGCACTGGGTTCTCTCCTGATTACAGGTGAGTAAATAGGAATTCGTAGTTCGGCTGATTTTAGAGGAATATTTGTACGGTTCAAAAATGGACACTTAGAAAATGTTCTGGTGAAAACCACACAATGGATTCCTATGGAAGGAAACACAAGTTACTGGTAAGTACGCTTAGAATTACTTTTCAGGGTCTGTGCTGGGCTAAAATATGCTGCACTGGGTTCTATCCTGATTATAGGTTAGTAAATAGGAATTCGTAGTTCGGTTGATTTTAGAGGAATATTTGTACGTTTCAAAAATGGACACGTAGAAAATTTTCTAGTGAAAACCACACAATGGATTCCGATGGAAGGAAATACAAGTTACTGGTAAGTACACTTAGAATTACTTTTCAGAGTCTGTGCTGGGCTAAAAGAGGCAGCACTGGGTTCTCTCCTGATTACAGGTGAGTAAATCAGAATTCGTTGTTCGGCTGATTTTAGAGGAATATTTGTACGTTTCAAAAATGGACACTTAGAATATGTTCTGGTGAAAACCACACAATGGATTCCGATGGAAGGAAACACAAGTTACTGGTAAGTACACTTAGAATTACTTTTCAGAGTCTGTGCTGGGCTAAAAGAGGCAGCACTGGGTTCTCTCCTGATTACAGGTGAGTAAATCAGAATTCGTTGTTCGGCTGATTTTAGAGGAATATTTGTACGTTTCAAAAATGGACACAGAAAATTTTCTGGTGAAAACCACACAATGGATTCCTATGGAAGGAAATACAAGTTACTGGTAAGTACGCTTAGAATTACTTTTCAGGGTCTGTGCTGGGCTAAAAGATGCATCACTGGGTTCTCTCCTGGTTACAGGTGAGTAAATTGGAATTCGTAGTTCGGCTGATTTTAGAGGAATATTTGTACGTTTCAAAAATGGACACTTAGAAAATGTTCTGGTGAAAACCACACAATGGATTCCTATGGAAGGAAACACAAGTTACTGGTAAGTATGCTTAGAATTACTTTTCAGGGTCTGGGCTGGGCTAAAAGATGCAGCACTGGGTTCTCTCCTGATTACAGGTGAGTAAATCGTAATTCGTAGTTCGGCTTATTTTGGAGGAATATTTGTACGTTTCAAAAATGGACACTTGGAAAAATTTCTGGTGAAAACCACACAATGGATTCCGATGGAAGGAAATACAATTTACTGGTAAGTACGCTTAGAATTACTTTTCAGGGTCTGTGCTGGGCTAAAAGATGCAGCACTGGGTTCTCTCCTGATTACAGGTGAGTAAATAGGAATTCGTAGTTCGGCTGATTTTAGAGGAATATTTGTACGGTTCAAAAATGGACACTTAGAAAATGTTCTGGTGAAAACCACACAATGGATTCCTATGGAAGGAAACACAAGTTACTGGTAAGTACGCTTAGAATTACTTTTCAGGGTCTGTGCTGGGCTAAAATATGCTGCACTGGGTTCTCTCCTGATTATAGGTTAGTAAATAGGAATTCGTAGTTCGGTTGATTTTAGAGGAATATTTGTACGTTTCAAAAATGGACACGTAGAACATTTTCTAGTGAAAACCACACAATGGATTCCGATGGAAGGAAATACAAGTTACTGGTAAGTACACTTAGAATTACTTTTCAGAGTCTGTGCTGGGCTAAAAGAGGCAGCACTGGGTTCTCTCCTGATTACAGGTGAGTAAATCAGAATTCGTTGTTCGGCTGATTTTAGAGGAATATTTGTACGTTTCAAAAATGGACACTTAGAATATGTTCTGGTGAAAACCACACAATGGATTCCGATGGAAGGAAACACAAGTTACTGGTAAGTACACTTAGAATTACTTTTCAGAGTCTGTGCTGGGCTAAAAGAGGCAGCACTGGGTTCTCTCCTGATTACAGGTGAGTAAATCAGAATTCGTTGTTCGGCTGATTTTAGAGGAATATTTGTACGTTTCAAAAATGGACACAGAAAATTTTCTGGTGAAAACCACACAATGGATTCCTATGGAAGGAAACACAAGTTACTGGTAAGTACGCTTAGAATTACTTTTCAGGGTCTGTGCTGGGTTAAAAGATGCAGCACTGGGTTCTCTCCTGATTACAGGTGAGTAAATCGGAATTCGTAGTTCGGCTTATTTTAGAGGAATATTTGTACGTTTCAAAAATGGACACTTGGAAAAATTTCTGGTGAAAACCTCACAATGGATTCCGATGGAAGGAAATACAAGTTACTGGTAAGTACGCTTATAATTACTTTTCAGAGTCTGTGCTGGGCTAAAAGAGGCAGCACTGGGTTCTCTCCTGATTACAGGTGAGTAAATCAGAATTCGTTGTTCGGCTGATGTTAGAGGAATATTTGTACGTTTCAAAAATGGACACAGAAAATTTTCTGGTGAAAACCACACAATGGATTCCTATGGAAGGAAATACAAGCTACTGGTAAGTACGCTTAGAATTACTTTTCAGGGTCTATGCTGGGCTAAAAGATGCAGCACTGGGTTCTCTCCTGATTACAGGTTAGTAAATCGGAATTCGTAGTTCGGCTGATTTTATAGGAATATTTGTACGTTTCAAAAATGGACACCGAAAATGTTCTAGTGAAAACCACACAATGGATTCCTATGGAAGAAAATACAAGTTACTGGTAAGTACGCTTAGAATACCTTTTCAGGGTCTGTGCTGGGCTAAAAGATGCAGCACTGGGTTCTCTCCTGATTACAGGTGAGTAAATCGGAATTCGTAGTTCGGCTGATTTTAGACGTATATTGGTACGTTTAAAAAATGGACACTTAGAAAAATTTCTGGTGAAAACCACACAATGGATTCCGATGAAAGGAAATACAAGTTACTGGTAAGTACGCTTAGAATTACTTTTCAGAGTCTGTGCTGGGCTAAAAGAGGCAGCACTAGGCTCTCTCCTGATTACAGGTGAGTAAATCAGAATTTGTTGTTCGGCTGATTTTAGAGGAATATTTGTACGTTTCAAAAATGGACACAGAAAATTTTCTGGTGAAAACCACACAATGGATTCCTATGGAAGGAAATACAAGCTACTGGTAAGTACGCTTAGAATTACTTTTCAGGGTCTGTGCTGGGCTAAAAGATGCAGCACTGGGTTTTCTCCTGATTAGAGGTGAGTAAATCGAAAATTCGTAATTCGGCTGATTTTAGAGGAATATTTGTACGTTTCAAAAATGGACACAGAAAATTTTCTGGTGAAAACCACACAATGGATTCCTATGGAAGGAATCACAAGTTACTGGTAAGTACGCTTAGAATTACTTTTCAGGGTCTGTGCTGGGTTAAAAGATGCAGCACTGGGTTCTCTCCTGATTACAGGTGAGTAAATCGGAATTCGTAGTTCGGCTTATTTTAGAGGAATATTTGTACGTTTCAAAAATGGACACTTGGAAAAATTTCTGGTGAAAACCACACAATGGATTCCGATGGAAGGAAATACAAGTTACTGGTAAGTACGCTTAGAATTACTTTTCAGAGTCTGTGCTGGGCTAAAAGAGGCAGCACTGGGTTCTCTCCTGATTACAGGTGAGTAAATCAGAATTCGCTGTTCGGCTGATTTTAGAGGAATATTTGTACGTTTCAAAAATGGGCACAGAAAATTTTCTGGTGAAAACCACACAATGGATTCCTATGGAAGGAAATACAAGCTACTGGTAAGTACGCTTAGAATTACTTTTCAGGGTCTATGCTGGGCTAAAAGATGCAGCACTGGGTTCTCTCCTGATTACAGGTGAGTAAATCGGAATTCGTAGTTCGGCTGATTTTAGAGGAATATTTGTACGTTTCAAAAATGGACACAGAAAATTTTACTAGTAAAAACCACACAATGGATTCCTATGGAAGGAAATACAAGTTACTGGTAAGTACGCTTAGAATACCTTTTCAGGGTCTGTGCTGGGCTAAAAGATGCAGCACTGGGTTCTCTCCTGATTACAGGTGAGTAAATCGGAATTCGTAGTTCTGCTGATTTTAGACGAATATTGGTACGTTTAAAAAATGGACACTTAGAAAATTTTCTGGTGAAAACCACACAATGGATTCCAATGGAAGGAAATAAAAGTTACTGGTAAGTATGCTTAGAATTACTTTTCAGGGTCTGGGCTGGGCTAAAAGATGCATCACTGGGTTCTCTCCTGGTTACAGGTGAGTAAATTGGAATTCGTAGTTCGGCTGATTTTAGAGGAATATTTGTACGTTTCAAAAATGGACACTTAGAAAATGTTCTGGTGAAAACCACACAATGGATTCCTATGGAAGGAAACACAAGTTACTGGTAAGTATGCTTAGAATTACTTTTCAGGGTCTGGGCTGGGCTAAAAGATGCAGCACTGGGTTCTCTCCTGATTACAGGTGAGTAAATCGGAATTCGTAGTTCGGCTTATTTTGGAGGAATATTTGTACGTTTCAAAAATGGACACTTGGAAACATTTCTGGTGAAAACCACACAATGGATTCCGATGGAAGGAAATACAAGTTACTGGTAAGTACGCTTAGAATTACTTTTCAGGGTCTGTGCTGGGCTAAAAGATGCAGCACTGGGTTCTCTCCTGATTACAGGTGAGTAAATAGGAATTCGTAGTTCGGCTGATTTTAGAGGAATATTTGTACGGTTCAAAAATGGACACTTAGAAAATGTTCTGGTGAAAACCACACAATGGATTCCTATGGAAGGAAACACAAGTTACTGGTAAGTACGCTTAGAATTACTTTTCAGGGTCTGTGCTGGGCTAAAATATGCTGCACTGGGTTCTCTCCTGATTATAGGTTAGTAAATAGGAATTCGTAGTTCGGATGATTTTAGAGGAATATTTGTACGTTTCAAAAATGGACACGTAGAAAATTTTCTGGTGAAAACCACACAATGGATTCCGATGGAAGGAAATACAAGTTACTGGTAAGTACACTTAGAATTACTTTTCAGGGTCTGTGCTGGGCTAAAAGAGGCAGCACTGGGTTCTCTCCTGATTACAGGTGAGTAAATCAGAATTCGTTGTTCGGCTGATTTTAGAGGAATATTTGTACATTTCAAAAATGGACACAGAAAATTTTCTGGTGAAAACCACACAATGGATTCCTATGGAAGGAAATACAAGTTACTGGTAAGCACGCTTAGAATTACTTTTCAGGGTCTGTGCTGGGCTAAAAGATGCATCACTGGGTTCTCTCCTGATTACAGGTGAGTAAATAGGAATTCGTAGTTTGGCTGATTTTAGAGGAATATTTGTACGTTTCAAAAATGGACACTTAGAATATGTTCTGGTGAAAACCACACAATGGATTCCTATGGAAGGAAACACAAGTTACTGGTAAGTACACTTAGAATTACTTTTCAGAGTCTGTGCTGGGCTAAAAGAGGCAGCACTGGGTTCTCTCCTGATTACAGGTGAGTAAATCAGAATTCGTTGTTCGGCTGATTTTAGAGGAATATTTGTACGTTTCAAAAATGGACACAGAAAATTTTCTGGTGAAAACCACACAATGGATTCCTATGGAAGGAAATACAAGTTACTGGTAAGTACGCTTAGAATTACTTTTCAGGGTCTGTGCTGGGCTAAAAGATGCAGCACTGGGTTCTCTCCTGATTACAGGTGAGTAAATAGGAATTCGTAGTTCGGCTGATTTTAGAGGAATATTTGTATGTTTCAAAAATGGACACTTAGAAAATGTTCTGTTGAATACCACACAATGGAGTCCTATGGAAGGAAACACAAGTTACTGGTAAGTACGCTTAGAATTACTTTTCAGGGTCTGTGCTGGGTTAAAAGATGCAGCACTGGGTTCTCTCCTGATTACAGGTGAGTAAATCGGAATTCGTAGTTCGGCTTATTTTAGAGGAATATTTGTACGTTTCAAAAATGGACACTTGGAAAAATTTCAGGTGAAAATCTCACAATGGATTCCGATGGAAGGAAATACAAGTTACTGGTAAGTACGCTTATAATTACTTTTCAGAGTCTGTGCTGGGCTAAAAGAGGCAGCACTGGGTTCTCTCCTGATTACAGGTGAGTAAATCAGAATTCGTTGTTCGGCTGATGTTAGAGGAATATTTGTACGTTTCAAAAATGGACACAGAAAATTTTCTGGTGAAAACCACACAATGGATTCCTATGGAAGGAAATACAAGCTACTGGTAAGTACGCTTAGAATTACTTTTCAGGGTCTATGCTGGGCTAAAAGATGCAGCACTGGGTTCTCTCCTGATTACAGGTTAGTAAATCGGAATTCGTAGTTCGGCTGATTTTATAGGAATATTTGTACGTTTCAAAAATGGACACCGAAAATGTTCTAGTGAAAACCACACAATGGATTCCTATGGAAGAAAATACAAGTTACTGGTAAGTACGCTTAGAATACCTTTTCAGGGTCTGTGCTGGGCTAAAAGATGCAGCACTGGGTTCTCTCCTGATTACAGGTGAGTAAATCGGAATTCGTAGTTCGGCTGATTTTAGACGTATATTGGTACGTTTAAAAAATGGACACTTAGAAAAATTTCTGGTGAAAACCACACAATGGATTCCGATGAAAGGAAATACAAGTTACTGGTAAGTACGCTTAGAATTACTTTTCAGAGTCTGTGCTGGGCTAAAAGAGGCAGCACTAGGCTCTCTCCTGATTACAGGTGAGTAAATCAGAATTTGTTGTTCGGCTGATTTTAGAGGAATATTTGTACGTTTCAAAAATGGACACAGAAAATTTTCTGGTGAAAACCACACAATGGATTCCTATGGAAGGAAATACAAGCTACTGGTAAGTACGCTTAGAATTACTTTTCAGGGTCTGTGCTGGGCTAAAAGATGCAGCACTGGGTTTTCTCCTGATTAGAGGTGAGTAAATCGAAAATTCGTAATTCGGCTGATTTTAGAGGAATATTTGTACGTTTCAAAAATGGACACAGAAAATTTTCTGGTGAAAACCACACAATGGATTCCTATGGAAGGAATCACAAGTTACTGGTAAGTACGCTTAGAATTACTTTTCAGGGTCTGTGCTGGGTTAAAAGATGCAGCACTGGGTTCTCTCCTGATTACAGGTGAGTAAATCGGAATTCGTAGTTCGGCTTATTTTAGAGGAATATTTGTACGTTTCAAAAATGGACACTTGGAAAAATTTCTGGTGAAAACCACACAATGGATTCCGATGGAAGGAAATACAAGTTACTGGTAAGTACGCTTAGAATTACTTTTCAGAGTCTGTGCTGGGCTAAAAGAGGCAGCACTGGGTTCTCTCCTGATTACAGGTGAGTAAATCAGAATTCGCTGTTCGGCTGATTTTAGAGGAATATTTGTACGTTTCAAAAATGGGCACAGAAAATTTTCTGGTGAAAACCACACAATGGATTCCTATGGAAGGAAATACAAGCTACTGGTAAGTACGCTTAGAATTACTTTTCAGGGTCTATGCTGGGCTAAAAGATGCAGCACTGGGTTCTCTACTGATTACAGGTGAGTAAATCGGAATTCGTAGTTCGGCTGATTTTAGAGGAATATTTGTACGTTTCAAAAATGGACACAGAAAATTTTACTAGTAAAAACCACACAATGGATTCCTATGGAAGGAAATACAAGTTACTGGTAAGTACGCTTAGAATACCTTTTCAGGGTCTGTGCTGGGCTAAAAGATGCAGCACTGGGTTCTCTCCTGATTACAGGTGAGTAAATCGGAATTCGTAGTTCTGCTGATTTTAGACGAATATTGGTACGTTTAAAAAATGGACACTTAGAAAATTTTCTGGTGAAAACCACACAATGGATTCCAATGGAAGGAAATAAAAGTTACTGGTAAGTATGCTTAGAATTACTTTTCAGGGTCTGGGCTGGGCTAAAAGATGCATCACTGGGTTCTCTCCTGGTTACAGGTGAGTAAATTGGAATTCGTAGTTCGGCTGATTTTAGAGGAATATTTGTACGTTTCAAAAATGGACACTTAGAAAATGTTCTGGTGAAAACCACACAATGGATTCCTATGGAAGGAAACACAAGTTACTGGTAAGTATGCTTAGAATTACTTTTCAGGGTCTGGGCTGGGCTAAAAGATGCAGCACTGGGTTCTCTCCTGATTACAGGTGAGTAAATCGGAATTCGTAGTTCGGCTTATTTTGGAGGAATATTTGTACGTTTCAAAAATGGACACTTGGAAACATTTCTGGTGAAAACCACACAATGGATTCCGATGGAAGGAAATACAAGTTACTGGTAAGTACGCTTAGAATTACTTTTCAGGGTCTGTGCTGGGCTAAAAGATGCAGCACTGGGTTCTCTCCTGATTACAGGTGAGTAAATAGGAATTCGTAGTTCGGCTGATTTTAGAGGAATATTTGTACGGTTCAAAAATGGACACTTAGAAAATGTTCTGGTGAAAACCACACAATGGATTCCTATGGAAGGAAACACAAGTTACTGGTAAGTACGCTTAGAATTACTTTTCAGGGTCTGTGCTGGGCTAAAATATGCTGCACTGGGTTCTCTCCTGATTATAGGTTAGTAAATAGGAATTCGTAGTTCGGATGATTTTAGAGGAATATTTGTACGTTTCAAAAATGGACACGTAGAAAATTTTCTGGTGAAAACCACACAATGGATTCCGATGGAAGGAAATACAAGTTACTGGTAAGTACACTTAGAATTACTTTTCAGGGTCTGTGCTGGGCTAAAAGAGGCAGCACTGGGTTCTCTCCTGATTACAGGTGAGTAAATCAGAATTCGTTGTTCGGCTGATTTTAGAGGAATATTTGTACATTTCAAAAATGGACACAGAAAATTTTCTGGTGAAAACCACACAATGGATTCCTATGGAAGGAAATACAAGTTACTGGTAAGCACGCTTAGAATTACTTTTCAGGGTCTGTGCTGGGCTAAAAGATGCATCACTGGGTTCTCTCCTGATTACAGGTGAGTAAATAGGAATTCGTAGTTTGGCTGATTTTAGAGGAATATTTGTACGTTTCAAAAATGGACACTTAGAATATGTTCTGGTGAAAACCACACAATGGATTCCTATGGAAGGAAACACAAGTTACTGGTAAGTACACTTAGAATTACTTTTCAGAGTCTGTGCTGGGCTAAAAGAGGCAGCACTGGGTTCTCTCCTGATTACAGGTGAGTAAATCAGAATTCGTTGTTCGGCTGATTTTAGAGGAATATTTGTACGTTTCAAAAATGGACACAGAAAATTTTCTGGTGAAAACCACACAATGGATTCCTATGGAAGGAAATACAAGTTACTGGTAAGTACGCTTAGAATTACTTTTCAGGGTCTGTGCTGGGCTAAAAGATGCAGCACTGGGTTCTCTCCTGATTACAGGTGAGTAAATAGGAATTCGTAGTTCGGCTGATTTTAGAGGAATATTTGTATGTTTCAAAAATGGACACTTAGAAAATGTTCTGTTGAAAACCACACAATGGAGTCCTATGGAAGGAAACACAAGTTACTGGTAAGTACGCTTAGAATTACTTTTCAGGGTCTGTGCTGGGTTAAAAGATGCAGCACTGGGTTCTCTCCTGATTACAGGTGAGTAAATCGGAATTCGTAGTTCGGCTTATTTTAGAGGAATATTTGTACGTTTCAAAAATGGACACTTGGAAAAATTTCAGGTGAAAATCTCACAATGGATTCCGATGGAAGGAAATACAAGTTACTGGTAAGTACGCTTATAATTACTTTTCAGAGTCTGTGCTGGGCTAAAAGAGGCAGCACTGGGTTCTCTCCTGATTACAGGTGAGTAAATCAGAATTCGTTGTTCGGCTGATGTTAGAGGAATATTTGTACGTTTCAAAAATGGACACAGAAAATTTTCTGGTGAAAACCACACAATGGATTCCTATGGAAGGAAATACAAGCTACTGGTAAGTACGCTTAGAATTACTTTTCAGGGTCTATGCTGGGCTAAAAGATGCAGCACTGGGTTCTCTCCTGATTACAGGTGAGTAAATCGGAATTCGTAGTTCGGCTGATTTTATAGGAATATTTGTACGTTTCAAAAATGGACACCGAAAATTTTCTAGTGAAAACCACACAATGGATTCCTATGGAAGAAAATACAAGTTACTGGTAAGTACGCTTAGAATACCTTTTCAGGGTCTGTGCTGGGCTAAAAGATGTAGCACTGGGTTCTCTCCTGATTACAGGTGAGTAAATCGGAATTCGTAGTTCGGCTGATTTTAGACGAATATTGGTACGTTTAAAAAATGGACACTTAGAAAAATTTCTGGTGAAAACCACACAATGGATTCCGATGAAAGGAAATACAAGTTACTGGTAAGTACGCTTAGAATTTCTTTTCAGAGTCTGTGCTGGGCTAAAAGAGGCAGCACTAGGCTCTCTCCTGATTACAGGTGAGTAAATCAGAATTTGTTGTTCGGCTGATTTTAGAGGAATATTTGTACGTTTCAAAAATGGACACAGAAAATTTTCTGGTGAAAACCACACAATGGATTCCTATGGAAGGAAATACAAGCTACTGGTAAGTACGCTTAGAATTACTTTTCAGGGTCTGTGCAGGGCTAAAAGATGCAGCACTGGGTTTTCTCCTGATTACAGGTGAGTAAATCGGAATTCGTTGTTCGGCTGATTTTAGAGGAATATTTGTACGTTTCAAAAATGGACAAAGAAAATGTTCTAGTGAAAACCACACAATGGATTCCTATGAAAGGAAATACAAGTTACTGGTAAGTACGCTTAGAATACCTTTTCAGGGTCTGTGCTGGGCTAAAAGATGCAGCACTGGGTTCTCTCCTGATTACAGGTGAGTAAATCGGAATTCGTAGTTCGGCTGATTTTAGACGAATATTGGTACGTTTAAAAAATGGACACTTAGAAAATTTTCTGGTGAAAACCACACAATGGATTCCAATGGAAGGAAATAAAAGTTACTGGTAAGTATGCTTAGAATTACTTTTCAGGGTCTGTGCTGGGCTAAAAGATGCAGCCCTGGGTTCTCTCCTGATTACAGGTGAGTAAATCGGAATTCGTAGTTCGGCTGATTTTAGACAAATATTTGTAGGTTTCAAAAATGGACACTTCGAAAATTTTCTGGTGAAAACCACACAATGGATTCGTTTGGAAGGAAATACAATTTACTGGTAAGTACGCTTAGAATAACATTTCAGGGTCTGTGCTGGGCTAAACGATGCAGCACTGGGTTCTCTCCTGATTACAGGTGAGTAAATCGTAATTCGTAGTTCGGCTGATGTTAGAGGAATATTTGTACGTTTCAAAAATGGACACTTCGAAAATGTTCTGGTGAAAACCACACAATGGAGTCCTATGGAAGGAAATACAAGTTACTGGTAAGTATGCTTAGAATTACTTTTCAGGGTCTGGGCTGGGCTAAAAGATGCAGCACTGGGTTCTCTCCTGATTACAGGTGAGTAAATCGGAATTCGTAGTTCGGCTGATTTTGGAGGAATATTTGTACGTTTCAAAAATGGACACAGAAAATTTTCTGGTGAAAACCACACAATGGATTCCTATGGAAGGAAATACAAGTTACTGGTAAGTACGCTTAGAATTACTTTTCAGGGTCTGTGCTGGGCTAAAAGATGCAGCACTGGGTTCTCTCCTGATTACAGGTGAGTAAATAGGAATTCGTAGTTCGGCTGATTTTAGAGGAATATTTGTACGGTTCAAAAATGTTCACTTAGAAAATGGTCTGGTGAAAACCACACAATGGATTCCTATGGAAGGAAACACAAGTTACTGGTAAGTACGCTTAGAATTACTTGTCAGGGTCTGTGCTGGGCTAAAAGATGCAGCACTGGGTTCTCTCCTGATTATAGGTAAGTAAATAGGAATTCGTAGTTCGGTTGATTTTAGAGGAATATTTGTACGTTTCAAAAATGGACACGTAGAAAATTTTCTGGTGAAAACCACACAATGGATTCCGATGGAAGAAAATACAAGTTACTGGTAAGTACACTTAGAATTACTTTTCAGAGTCTGTGCTGGGCTAAAAGAGGCAGCACTGGGTTCTCTCCTGATTACAAGTGAGTAAATCAGAATTCGTTGTTCGGCTGATTTTAGAGGAATATTTGTACGTTTCAAAAATGGACACAGAAAATTTTCTGGTGAAAACCACACAATGGATTCCTATGGAAGGAAATACAAGTTACTGGTAAGTACGCTTAGAATTACTTTTCAGGGTCTGTGCTGGGCTAAAAGATGCAGCACTGGGTTCTCTCCTGATTACAGGTGAGTAAATAGGAATTCGTAGTTCGGCTGATTTTAGAGGAATATTTGTACATTTCAAAAATGGACACTTAGAATATGTTCTGGTGAAAACCACACAATGGATTCCTATGGAAGGAAACACAAGTTACTGGTAACTATGCTTAGAATTACTTTTCAGGGTCTGGGCTGGGCTAAAAGATGCACCACTGGGTTCTCTCCTGATTACAGGTGAGTAAATCGGAATTCGTAGTTCGGCTTATTTTGGAGGAATATTTGTACGTTTCAAAAATGGACACTTGGAAAAATTTCTGGTGAAAACCACACAATGGATTCCGATGGAAGGAAATACAAGCTACTGGTAAGTACGCTTAGAATTACTTTTCAGGGTCTATGCTGGGCTAAAAGATGCAGCACTGGGTTCTCTCCTGATTACAGGTGAGTAAATCGGAATTCGTAGTTCGGCTGATTTTATAGGAATATTTGTACGTTTCAAAAATGACACAGAAAATTTTCTAGTGAAAACCACACAATGGATTCCTATGGAAGAAAATACAAGTTACTGGTAAGTACGCTTAGAATACCTTTTCAGGGTCTGTGCTGGGCTAAAAGATGCAGCACTGGGTTCTCTCCTGATTACAGGTGAGTAAATCGGAATTCGTAGTTCGGCTGATTTTAGACGAATATTGGTACGTTTAAAAAATGGACACTTAGAAAAATTTCTGGTGAAAACCACACAATGGATTCCAATGGAAGGAAATACAAGTTACTGGTAAGTACGCTTAGAATTACTTTTCAGAGTCTGTGCTGGGCTAAAAGAGGCAGCACTAGGCTCTCTCCTGATTACAGGTGAGTAAATCAGAATTTGTTGTTCGGCTGATTTTAGAGGAATATTTGTACGTTTTAAAAATGGACACAGAAAATTTTCTGGTGAAAACCACACAATGTATTCCTATGGAAGGAAATACAAGCTACTGGTAAGTACGCTTAGAATTACTTTTCAGGGTCTGTGCTGGGCTAAAAGATGCAGCACTGGGTTTTCTCCTGATTACAGGTGAGTAAATCGGAATTCGTAGTTCGGCTGATTTTAGAGGAATATTTGTACGTTTCAAAAATGGACACAGAAAATGTTCTAGTGAAAACCACACAATGGATTCCTATGAAAGGAAATACAAGTTACTGGTAAGTATGCTTAAAATACCTTTTCAGGGTCTGTGCTGGGCTAAAAGATGCAGCACTGGGTTCTCTCCTGATTACAGGTGAGTAAATCGGAATTCGTAGTTCGGCTGATTTTAGACGAATATTGGAACGTTTAAAAAATGGACACTTAGAAAATTTTCTGGTGAAAACCACACAATAGATTCCAATGGAAGGAAATAAAAGTTACTGGTAAGTATGCTTAGAATTACTTTTTAGGGTCTGTGCTGGGCTAAAAGATGCAGCCTTGGGTTCTCTCCTGATTACAGGTGAGTAAATCAGAATTCGTTGTTCGGCTGATTTTAGAGGAATATTTGTAGGTTTCAAAAATGGACACTTCGAAAATGTTCTGGTGAAAACCACACAATGGATTCCTATGGAAGGAAACACAAGTTACTGGTAAGTACACTTAGAATTACTTTTCAGAGTCTGTGCTGGGCTAAAAGAGGCAGCACTGGGTTCTCTCCTGATTACAGGTGAGTAAATCAGAATTCGTTGTTCGGCTGATTTTAGAGGAATATTTGTATGTTTCAAAAATGGACACAGAAAATTTTCTGGTGAAAACCACACAATGGATTCCTATGGAAGGAAATACAAGTTACTGGTAAGTACACTTAGAATTACTTTTCAGGGTCTGTGCTGGGCTAAAAGATGCAGCACTGGGTTCTCTCCTGATTACAGGTGAGTAAATAGGAATTCGTAGTTCGGCTGATTTTAGAGGAATATTTGTACGTTTCAAAAATGGACACTTAGAAAATGTTCTGTTGAAAACCACACAATGGAGTCCTATGGAAGGAAACACAAGTTACTGGTAAGTACGCTTAGAATTACTTTTCAGGGTCTGTGCTGGGTTAAAAGATGCAGCACTGGGTTCTCTCCTGATTACAGGTGAGTAAATCGGAATTCGTAGTTCGGCTTATTTTAGAGGAATATTTGTACGTTTCAAAAATGGACACTTGGAAAAATTTCTGGTGAAAACCTCACAATGGATTCCGATGGAAGGAAATACAAGTTACTGGTAAGTACGCTTATAATTACTTTTCAGAGTCTGTGCTGGGCTAAAAGAGGCAGCACTGGGTTCTCTCCTGATTACAGGTGAGTAAATCAGAATTCGTTGTTCGGCTGATTTTAGAGGAATATTTGTACGTTTCAAAAATGGACACAGAAAATTTTCTGGTGAAAACCACACAATGGATTCCTATGGAAGGAAATACAAGCTACTGGTAAGTACGCTTAGAATTACTTTTCAGGGTCTGTGCTGGGCTAAAAGATGCAGCACTGGGTTTTCTCCTGATTACAGGTGAGTAAATCGGAATTCGTAGTTCGGGTGATTTTAGAGGAATATTTGTACGTTTCAAAAATGGACAAAGAAAATGTTCTAGTGAAAACCACACAATGGATTCCTATGAAAGGAAATACAAGTTACTGGTAAGTACGCTTAGAATACCTTTTCAGGGTCTGTGCTGGGCTAAAAGATGCAGCACTGGGTTCTCTCCTGATTACAGGTGAGTAAATCGGAATTCGTAGTTCGGCTGATTTTAGACGAATATTGGTACGTTTAAAAAATGGACACTTAGAAAATTTTCTGGTGAAAACCACACAATGGATTCCAATGGAAGGAAATAAAAGTTACTGGTAAGTATGCTTAGAATTACTTTTCAGGGTCTGTGCTGGGCTAAAAGATGCAGCCCTGGGTTCTCTCCTGATTACAGGTGAGTAAATCGGAATTCGTAGTTCGGCTGATTTTAGACAAATATTTGTAGGTTTCAAAAATGGACACTTCGAAAATTTTCTGGTGAAAACCACACAATGGATTCCTTTGGAAGGAAATACAATTTACTGGTAAGTACGCTTAGAATACCATTTCAGGGTCTGTGCTGGGCTAAACGATGCAGCACTGGGTTCTCTCCTGATTACAGGTGAGTAAATCGTAATTCGTAGTTCGGCTGATGTTAGAGGAATATTTGTACGTTTCAAAAATGGACACTTCGAAAATGTTCTGGTGAAAACCACACAATGGAGTCCTATGGAAGGAAATACAAGTTACTGGTAAGTATGCTTAGAATTACTTTTCAGGGTCTGGGCTGGGCTAAAAGATGCAGCACTGGGTTCTCTCATGATTACAGGTGAGTAAATCGGAATTCGTAGTTCGGCTGATTTTGGAGGAATATTTGTACGTTTCAAAAATGGACACAGAAAATTTTCTGGTGAAAACCACACAATGGATTCCTATGAAAGGAAATAGAAGTTACTGGTAAGTACGCTTAGAATTACTTTTCAGGGTCTGTGCTGGGCTAAAAGATGCAGCACTGGGTTCTCTCCTGATTACAGGTGAGTAAATAGGAATTCGTAGTTCGGCTGATTTTAGAGGAATATTTGTACGGTTCAAAAATGTTCACTTAGAAAATGTTCTGGTGAAAACCACACAATGGATTCCTATGGAAGGAAACACAAGTTACTGGTAAGTACGCTTAGAATTACTTGTCAGGGTCTGTGCTGGGCTAAAAGATGCAGCACTGGGTTCTCTCCTGATTATAGGTAAGTAAATAGGAATTCGTAGTTCGGTTGATTTTAGAGGAATATTTGTACGTTTCAAAAATGGACACGTAGAAAATTTTCTGGTGAAAACCACACAATGGATTCCGATGGAAGAAAATACAAGTTACTGGTAAGTACACTTAGAATTACTTTTCAGAGTCTGTGCTGGGCTAAAAGAGGCAGCACTGGGTTCTCTCCTGATTACAGGTGAGTGAATCAGAATTCGTTGTTCGGCTGATTTTAGAGGAATATTTGTACGTTTCAAAAATGGACACAGAAAATTTTCTGGTGAAAACCACACAATGGATTCCTATGGAAGGAAATACAAGTTACTGGTAAGTACGCTTAGAATTACTTTTCAGGGTCTGTGCTGGGCTAAAAGATGCAGCACTGGGTTCTCTCCTGATTACAGGTGAGTAAATAGGAATTCGTAGTTCGGCTGATTTTAGAGGAATATTTGTACGTTTCAAAAATGGACACTTAGAATATGTTCTGGTGAAAACCACACAATGGATTCCTATGGAAGGAAACACAAGTTACTGGTAAGTATGCTTAGAATTACTTTTCAGGGTCTGGGCTGGGCTAAAAGATGCAGCACTGGGTTCTCTCCTGATTACAGGTGAGTAAATCGGAATTCGTAGTTCGGCTTATTTTGGAGGAATATTTGTACGTTTCAAAAATGGACACTTGGAAAACTTTCTGGTGAAAACCACACAATGGATTCCGATGGAAGGAAATACAAGCTACTGGTAAGTACGCTTAGAATTACTTTTCAGGGTCTATGCTGGGCTAAAAGATGCAGCACTGGGTTCTCTCCTGATTACAGGTGAGTAAATCGGAATTCGTAGTTCGGCTGATTTTATAGGAATATTTGTACGTTTCAAAAATGGACACAGAAAATTTTCTAGTGAAAACCACACAATGGATTCCTATGGAAGAAAATACAAGTTACTGGTAAGTACGCTTAGAATTACTTTTCAGGGTCTGTGCTGGGCTAAAAGATGCAGCACTGGGTTCTCTCCTGATTACAGGTGAGTAAATCGGAATTCGTAGTTCGGCTGATTTTAGACGAATATTGGTACGTTTAAAAAATGGACACTTAGAAAAATTTCTGGTGAAAACCACACAATGGATTCCAATGGAAGGAAATACAAGTTACTGGTAAGTACGCTTAGAATTACTTTTCAGAGTCTGTGCTGGGCTAAAAGAGGCAGCACTAGGCTCTCTCCTGATTACAGGTGAGTAAATCAGAATTTGTTGTTCGGCTGATTTTAGAGGAATATTTGTACGTTTCAAAAATGGACACAGAAAATTTTCTGGTGAAAACCACACAATGGATTCCTATGGAAGGAAATACAAGCTACTGGTAAGTACGCTTAGAATTACTTTTCAGGGTCTGTGCTGGGCTAAAAGATGCAGCACTGGGTTTTCTCCTGATTACAGGTGAGTAAATCGGAATTCGTAGTTCGGGTGATTTTAGAGGAATATTTGTACGTTTCAAAAATGGACAAAGAAAATGTTCTAGTGAAAACCACACAATGGATTCCTATGAAAGGAAATACAAGTTACTGGTAAGTACGCTTAGAATACCTTTTCAGGGTCTGTGCTGGGCTAAAAGATGCAGCACTGGGTTCTCTCCTGATTACAGGTGAGTAAATCGGAATTCGTAGTTCGGCTGATTTTAGACGAATATTGGTACGTTTAAAAAATGGACACTTAGAAAATTTTCTGGTGAAAACCACACAATGGATTCCAATGGAAGGAAATAAAAGTTACTGGTAAGTATGCTTAGAATTACTTTTCAGGGTCTGTGCTGGGCTAAAAGATGCAGCCCTGGGTTCTCTCCTGATTACAGGTGAGTAAATCGGAATTCGTAGTTCGGCTGATTTTAGACAAATATTTGTAGGTTTCAAAAATGGACACTTCGAAAATTTTCTGGTGAAAACCACACAATGGATTCCTTTGGAAGGAAATACAATTTACTGGTAAGTACGCTTAGAATACCATTTCAGGGTCTGTGCTGGGCTAAACGATGCAGCACTGGGTTCTCTCCTGATTACAGGTGAGTAAATCGTAATTCGTAGTTCGGCTGATGTTAGAGGAATATTTGTACGTTTCAAAAATGGACACTTCGAAAATGTTCTGGTGAAAACCACACAATGGAGTCCTATGGAAGGAAATACAAGTTACTGGTAAGTATGCTTAGAATTACTTTTCAGGGTCTGGGCTGGGCTAAAAGATGCAGCACTGGGTTCTCTCATGATTACAGGTGAGTAAATCGGAATTCGTAGTTCGGCTGATTTTGGAGGAATATTTGTACGTTTCAAAAATGGACACAGAAAATTTTCTGGTGAAAACCACACAATGGATTCCTATGAAAGGAAATAGAAGTTACTGGTAAGTACGCTTAGAATTACTTTTCAGGGTCTGTGCTGGGCTAAAAGATGCAGCACTGGGTTCTCTCCTGATTACAGGTGAGTAAATAGGAATTCGTAGTTCGGCTGATTTTAGAGGAATATTTGTACGGTTCAAAAATGTTCACTTAGAAAATGTTCTGGTGAAAACCACACAATGGATTCCTATGGAAGGAAACACAAGTTACTGGTAAGTACGCTTAGAATTACTTGTCAGGGTCTGTGCTGGGCTAAAAGATGCAGCACTGGGTTCTCTCCTGATTATAGGTAAGTAAATAGGAATTCGTAGTTCGGTTGATTTTAGAGGAATATTTGTACGTTTCAAAAATGGACACGTAGAAAATTTTCTGGTGAAAACCACACAATGGATTCCGATGGAAGAAAATACAAGTTACTGGTAAGTACACTTAGAATTACTTTTCAGAGTCTGTGCTGGGCTAAAAGAGGCAGCACTGGGTTCTCTCCTGATTACAGGTGAGTGAATCAGAATTCGTTGTTCGGCTGATTTTAGAGGAATATTTGTACGTTTCAAAAATGGACACAGAAAATTTTCTGGTGAAAACCACACAATGGATTCCTATGGAAGGAAATACAAGTTACTGGTAAGTACGCTTAGAATTACTTTTCAGGGTCTGTGCTGGGCTAAAAGATGCAGCACTGGGTTCTCTCCTGATTACAGGTGAGTAAATAGGAATTCGTAGTTCGGCTGATTTTAGAGGAATATTTGTACGTTTCAAAAATGGACACTTAGAATATGTTCTGGTGAAAACCACACAATGGATTCCTATGGAAGGAAACACAAGTTACTGGTAAGTATGCTTAGAATTACTTTTCAGGGTCTGGGCTGGGCTAAAAGATGCAGCACTGGGTTCTCTCCTGATTACAGGTGAGTAAATCGGAATTCGTAGTTCGGCTTATTTTGGAGGAATATTTGTACGTTTCAAAAATGGACACTTGGAAAACTTTCTGGTGAAAACCACACAATGGATTCCGATGGAAGGAAATACAAGCTACTGGTAAGTACGCTTAGAATTACTTTTCAGGGTCTATGCTGGGCTAAAAGATGCAGCACTGGGTTCTCTCCTGATTACAGGTGAGTAAATCGGAATTCGTAGTTCGGCTGATTTTATAGGAATATTTGTACGTTTCAAAAATGGACACAGAAAATTTTCTAGTGAAAACCACACAATGGATTCCTATGGAAGAAAATACAAGTTACTGGTAAGTACGCTTAGAATTACTTTTCAGGGTCTGTGCTGGGCTAAAAGATGCAGCACTGGGTTCTCTCCTGATTACAGGTGAGTAAATCGGAATTCGTAGTTCGGCTGATTTTAGACGAATATTGGTACGTTTAAAAAATGGACACTTAGAAAAATTTCTGGTGAAAACCACACAATGGATTCCAATGGAAGGAAATACAAGTTACTGGTAAGTACGCTTAGAATTACTTTTCAGAGTCTGTGCTGGGCTAAAAGAGGCAGCACTAGGCTCTCTCCTGATTACAGGTGAGTAAATCAGAATTTGTTGTTCGGCTGATTTTAGAGGAATATTTGTACGTTTCAAAAATGGACACAGAAAATTTTCTGGTGAAAACCACACAATGGATTCCTATGGAAGGAAATACAAGCTACTGGTAAGTACGCTTAGAATTACTTTTCAGGGTCTGTGCTGGGCTAAAAGATGCAGCACTGGGTTTTCTCCTGATTACAGGTGAGTAAATCGGAATTCGTAGTTCGGCTGATTTTAGAGGAATATTTGTACGTTTCAAAAATGGACACAGAAAATGTTCTAGTGAAAACCACACAATGGATTCCTATGAAAGGAAATACAAGTTACTGGTAAGTACGCTTAGAATACCTTTTCAGGGTCTGTGCTGGGCTAAAAGATGCAGCACTGGGTTCTCTCCTGATTACAGGTGAGTAAATCGGAATTCGTAGTTTGGCTGATTTTAGACGAATATTGGTACGTTTAAAAAATGGACACTTAGAAAATTTTCTGGTGAAAACCACACAATGGATTCCAATGGAAGGAAATAAAAGTTACTGGTAAGTATGCTTAGAATTACTTTTCAGGGTCTGTGCTGGGCTAAAAGATGCAGCCCTGGGTTCTCTCCTGATTACAGGTGAGTAAATCGGAATTCGTAGTTCTGCTGATTTTAGACAAATATTTGTAGGTTTCAAAAATGGACACTTTGAAAATTTTCTGGTGAAAACCACACAATGGATTCCTTTGGAAGGAAATACAATTTACTGGTAAGTATGCTTAGAATAACATTTCAGGGTCTGTGCTGGGCTAAACGTTGCAGCACTGGGTTCTCTCCTGATTACAGGTGAGTAAATCGTAATTCGTAGTTCGGCTGATGTTAGAGAAATATTTGTACGTTTCAAAAATGGACACTTCGAAAATGTTCTGGTGAAAACCACACAATGGATTCCTATGGAAGGAAATACAAGTTACTGGTAAGTACGCTTAGAATTACTTTTCAGGGTCTTTGCTGGGCTAAAAGATGCAGCACTGGGTTCTCTCCTGATTACAGGTGAGTAAATAGGAATTGGTAGTTCGGCTGATTTTAGAGGAATATTTGTACGGTTCAAAAATGTTCACTTAGAAAATGTTCTGGTGAAAACCACACAATGGATTCCTATGGAAGGAAACACAAGTTACTGGTAAGTACGCTTAGAATTACTTGTCAGGGTCTTTGCTGGGCTAAAAGATGCAGCACTGGGTTCTCTCCTGATTATAGGTAAGTAAATAGGAATTCGTAGTTCGGTTGATTTTAGAGGAATATTTGTACGTTTCAAAAATGGACACGTAGAAAATTTTCTGGTGAAAACCACACAATGGATTCCGATGGAAGAAAATACAAGTTACTGGTAAGTACACTTAGAATTACTTTTCAGAGTCTGTGCTGGGCTAAAAGAGGCAGCACTGGGTTCTCTCCTGATTACAGGTGAGTAAATCAGAATTCGTTGTTCGGCTGATTTTAGAGGAATATTTGTACGTTTCAAAAATAGACACGTAGAACATTTTCTGGTGAAAACCACACAATGGATTCCGATGGAAGAAAATACAAGTTACTGGTAAGTACACTTAGAATTACTTTTCAGAGTCTGTGCTGGGCTAAAAGATGCAGCACTGGGTTCTCTCCTGATTACAGGTGAGTAAATCGGAATTCGTAGTTCGGCTGATTTTAGACGAATATTGGTACGTTTAAAAAATGGACACTTAGAAAATTTTCTTGTGAAAACCACACAATGGATTCCAATGGAAGGAAATAAAAGTTACTGGTAAGTATGCTTAGAATTACTTTTCAGGGTCTGTGCTGGGCTAAACGATGCAGCCCTGGGTTCTCTCCTGATTACAGGTGAGTAAATCGGAATTCGTAGTTCGGCTGATTTTAGACAAATATTTGTAGGTTTCAAAAATGGACACTTCGAAAATTTTCTGGTGAAAACCACACAATGGATTCCTTTGGAAGGAAATACAATTTACTGGTAAGTACGCTTAGAATAACATTTCAGGGTCTGTGCTGGGCTAAACGATGCAGCACTGGGTTCTCTCCTGATTACAGGTGAGTAAATCGTAATTCGTAGTTCGGCTGATGTTAGAGGAATATTTGTACGTTTCAAAAATGGACACTTCGAAAATGTTCTGGTGAAAACCACACAATGGATTCCTATGGAAGGAAATACAAGTTACTGGTAAGTATGCTTAGAATTACTTTTCAGGGTCTGGGCTGGGCTAAAAGATGCAGCACTGGGTTCTCTCCTGATTACAGGTGAGTAAATCGGAATTCGTAGTTCGGCTGATTTTGGAGGAATATTTGTACGTTTCAAAAATGGACACAGAAAATTTTCTGGTGAAAACCACACAATGGATTCCTATGGAAGGAAATACAAGATACTGGTAAGTACGCTTAGAATTACTTTTCAGGGTCTGTGCTGGGCTAAAAGATGCAGCACTGGGTTCTCTCCTGATTATAGGTAAGTAAATAGGAATTCGTAGTTCGGTTGATTTTAGAGGAATATTTGTACGTTTCAAAAATGGACACGTAGAAAATTTTCTGGTGAAAACAACACAATGGATTCCGATGGAAGAAAATACAAGTTACTGGTAAGTACACTTAGAATTACTTTTCAGAGTCTGTGCTGGGCTAAAAGAGGCAGCACTGGGTTCTCTCCTGATTACAGGTGAGTAAATCAGAATTCGTTGTTCGGCTGATTTTAGAGGAATATTTGTACGTTTCAAAAATGGACACAGAAAATTTTCTGGTGAAAACCACACAATAGATTCCTATGGAAGGAAATACAAGTTACTGGTAAGTATGCTTAGAATTACTTTTCAGGGTCTGTGCTGGGCTAAAAGATGCAGCACTGGGTTCTCTCCTGATTACAGGTGAGTAAATAGGAATTCGTAGTTCGGCTGATTTTAGAGGAATATTTGTACGTTTCAAAAATGGACACTTAGAATATGTTCTGGTGAAAACCACACAATGGATTCCTATGGAAGGAAACACAAGTTACTGGTAAGTATGCTTAGAATTACTTTTCAGGGTCTGGGCTGGGCTAAAAGATGCAGCACTGGGTTCTCTCCTGATTACAGGTGAGTAAATCGGAATTCGTAGTTCGGCTTATTTTGGAGGAATATTTGTACGTTTCAAAAATGGACACTTGGAAAAATTTCTGGTGAAAACCACACAATGGATTCCGATGGAAGGAAATACAAGCTACTGGTAAGTACGCTTAGAATACCTTTTCAGGGTCTGTGCTGGGCTAAAAGATGCAGCACTGGGTTCTCTCCTGATTACAGGTGAGTAAATCGGAATTCGTAGTTCGGCTGATTTTAGACGAATATTGGTACGTTTAAAAAATGGACACTTAGAAAAATTTCTGGTGAAAACCACAGAATGGATTCCGATGGAAGGAAATACAAGTTACTGGTAAGTACGCTTAGAATTACTTTTCAGAGTCTGTGCTGGGCTAAAAGAGGCAGCACTAGGCTCTCTCCTGATTACAGGTGAGTAAATCAGAATTTGTTGTTCGGCTGATTTTAGAGGAATATTTGTACGTTTCAAAAATGGACACAGAAAATTTTCTGGTGAAAACCACACAATGGATTCCTATGGAAGGAAATACAAGCTACTGGTAAGTACGCTTAGAATTACTTTTCAGGGTCTGTGCTGGGCTAAAAGATGCAGCACTGGGTTTTCTCCTGATTACAGGTGAGGAAATCGGAATTCGTAGTTCGGCTGATTTTAGAGGAATATTTGTACGTTTCAAAAATGGACACAGAAAATGTTCTAGTGAAAACCACACAATGGATTCCTATGAAAGGAAATACAAGTTACTGGTAAGTACGCTTAGAATACCTTTTCAGGGTCTGTGCTGGGCTAAAAGATGCAGCACTGGGTTCTCTCCTGATTACAGGTGAGTAAATCGGAATTCGTAGTTCGGCTGATTTTAGACGAATATTGGTACGTTTAAAAAATGGACACAGAAAATTTTCTGGTGAAAACCACACAATGGATTCCTTTGGAAGGAAATACAATTTACTGGTAAGTACGCTTAGAATAACATTTCAGGGTCTGTGCTGGGCTAAACGATGCAGCACTAGGTTCTCTCCTGATTACAGGTGAGTAAATCGTAATTCGTAGTTCGGCTGATGTTAGAGGAATATTTGTACGTTTCAAAAATGGACACAGAAAATTTTCTGGTGAAAACCACACAATGGATTCCTATGGAAGGAAATACAAGCTACTGGTAAGTACGCTTAGAATTACTTTTCAGGGTCTGTGCTGGGCTAAAAGATGCAGCACTGGGTTTTCTCCTGATTACAGGTGAGTAAATGGGAATTCGTATTTCGGCTGATTTTAGAGGAATATTTGTACGTTTCAAAAATGGACACAGAAAATTTTCTAGTGAAAACCACACAATAGATTCCTATGAAAGGAAATACAAGTTACTGGTAAGTACGCTTAGAATACCTTTTCAGGGTCTGTGCTGGGCTAAAAGATGCAGCACTGGGTTCTCTCCTGATTACAGGTGAGTAAATCGGAATTCGTAGTTCGGCTGATTTTAGACGAATATTGGTACGTTTAAAAAATGGACACTTAGAAAATTTTCTGGTGAAAACCACACAATGGATTCCAATGGAAGGAAATAAAAGTTACTGGTAAGTATGCTTAGAATTACTTTTCAGGGTCTGTGCTGGGCTAAAAGATGCAGCCCTGGGTTCTCTCCTGATTACAGGTGAGTAAATCGGAATTCGTAGTTCGGCTGATTTTAGACAAATTTTTGTAGGTTTCAAAAATGGACACTTCGAAAATTTTCTGGTGAAAACCACACAATGGATTCCTTTGGAAGGAAATACAATTTACTGGTAAGTACGCTTAGAATAACATTTCAGGGTCTGTGCTGGGCTAAACGATGCAGCACTGGGTTTTCTCCTGATTACAGGTGAGTAAATCGGAATTCATAGTTCGGCTGATTTTGGAGGAATATTTGTACGTTTCAAAAATGGACACAGAAAATTTTCTGGTGAAAACCACACAATGAATTCCTATGGAAGGAAATACAAGTTACTGGTAAGTACGCTTAGCATTACTTTTCAGGGTCTGTGCTGGGCTAAAAGAGGCAGCACTGGGTTCTCTCCTGATTACAGGTGAGTAAATAGGAATTCGTAGTTCGGCTGATTTTAGAGGAATATTTGTACGGTTCAAAAATGTTCACTTAGAAAATGTTCTGGTGAAAACCACACAATGGATTCCTATGGAAGGAAACACAAGTTACTGGTAAGTACGCTTAGAATTACTTTTCAGGGTCTGTGCTGGGCTAAAAGATGCAGCACTGGGTTCTCTCCTGATTATAGGTTAGTAAATAGGAATTCGTAGTTCGGTTGATTTTAGAGGAATATTTGTACGTTTCAAAAATGGACACGTAGAAAATTTTCTGGTGAAAACCACACAATGGATTCCGATGGAAGGAAATACAAGTTACTGGTAAGTACACTTAGAATTACTTTTCAGAGTCTGTGCTGGGCTAAAAGAGGCAGCACTGGGTTCTCTCCTGATTACAGGTGAGTAAATCAGAATTCGTTGTTCGGCTGATTTTAGAGGAATATTTGTACGTTTCAAAAATGGACACAGAAAATTTTCTGGTGAAAACCACACAATGGATTCCGATGGAAGGAAATACAAGTTACTGGTAAGTACGCTTAGAATTACTTTTCAGGGTCTGTGCTGGGCTAAAAGATGCAGCACTGGGTTCTCTCCTGATTACAGGTGAGTAAATAGGAATTCGTAGTTCGGCTGATTTTAGAGGAATATTTGTACGTTTCAAAAATGGACACTTAGAATATGTTCTGGTGAAAACCACACAATGGATTCCTATGGAAGGAAACACAAGTTACTGGTAAGTACGCTTTGAATTACTTTTCAGGGTCTGTGCTGGGTTAAAAGATGCAGCACTGGGTTCTCTCCTGATTACAGGTGAGTAAATCGGAATTCGTAGTTCGGCTGATTTTAGAAGAATATTTGTACGTTTCAAAAATGGACACAGAAAATTTTCTAGTGAAAACCACACAATGGATTCCTATGGAAGGAAATACGAGTTACTGGTAAGTACGCTCAGAATACCTTTTCAGGGTCTGTGCTGGGCTAAAAGATGCAGCACTGGGTTCTCTCCCGATTACAGGTGAGTAAATAGGAATTCGTAGTTCGGCTGATTTTAGAGGAATATTTGTACGGTTCAAAAATGGACACTTAGAAAATGTTCTGGTGAAAACCACACAATGGATTCCTATGGAAGGAAACACAAGTTACTGGTAAGTACGCTTAGAATTACTTTTCAGGGTCTGTGCTGGGCTAAAAGATGCAGCACTGGGTTCTCTCCTGATTATAGGTTAGTAAATAGGAATTCGTAGTTCGGTTGATTTTAGAGGAATATTTGTACGTTTCAAAAATGGACACGTAGAAAATTTTCTGGTGAAAACCACACAATGGATTCCGATGGAAGGAAATAAAAGTTACTGGTAAGTACACTTAGAATTACTTTTCAGAGTCTGTGCTGGGCTAAAAGAGGCAGCACTGGGTTCTCTCCTGATTACAGGTGAGTAAATCAGAATTCGTTGTTCGGCTGATTTTAGAGGAATATTTGTACGTTTCAAAAATGGACACAGAAAATTTTCTGGTGAAAACCACACAATGGATTCCTATGGAAGGAAATACAAGTTACTGGTAAGTACGCTTAGAATTACTTTTCAGGGTCTGTGCTGGGCTAAAAGATGCAGCACTGGGTTCTCTCCTGATTACAGGTGAGTAAATAGGAATTCGTAGTTCGGCTGATTTTAGAGGAATATGTGTACGTTTCAAAAATGGACACTTAGAAAATGTTCTGGTGAAAACCACACAATGGATTCCTATGGAAGAAATCACAAGTTACTGGTAAGTACGCTTAGAATTACTTTTCAGGGTCTGTGCTGGGTTAAAAGATGCAGCACTGGGTTCTCTCCTGATTACAGGTGAGTAAATCGGAATTCGTAGTTCGGCTTATTTTAGAGGAATATTTGTACGTTTCAAAAATGGACACTTGGAAAAATTTCCGGTGAAAACCACACAATGGATTCCAATGGAAGGAAATACAAGTTACTGGTAAGTACGCTTATAATTACTTTTCAGAGTCTGTGCTGCGCTAAAAGAGGCAGCACTGGGTTCTCTCCTGATTACAGGTGAGTAAATCAGAATTCGTTGTTCGGCTGATTTTAGAGGAATATTTGTACGTTTCAAAAATGGACACAGAAAATTTTCTGGTGAAAACCACACAATGGATTCCTATGGAAGGAAATACAAGCTACTGGTAAGTATGCTTAGAATTACTTTTCAGGGTCTATGCTGGGCTAAAAGATGCAGCACTGGGTTCTCTCCTGATTACAGGTGAGTAAATCGGAATTCGTAGTTCGGCTTATTTTGGAGGAATATTTGTACGTTTCAAAAATGGACACAGAAAATTTTCTAGTGAAAACCACACAATGGATTCCTATGGAAGGAAATACAAGTTACTGGTAAGTACGCTTAGAATACCTTTTCAGGGTCTGTGCTGGGCTAAAAGATGCAGCACTGGGTTCTCTCCTGATTACAGTTGAGTAAATCAGAATTCGTTGTTCGGCTGATTTTAGAGGAATATTTGTACGTTTCAAAAATGGACACAGAAAATGTTCTGGTGAAAACCACACAATGGATTCCTATGGAAGGAAATACAAGCTACTGGTAAGTACGCTTAGAATTACTTTTCAGGGTCTGTGCTGGGCTAAAAGATGCAGCACTGGGTTTTCTCCTGATTACAGGTGAGTAAATCGGAATTCGTAGTTCGGCTGATTTTAGAGGAATATTTGTACGTTTCAAAAATGGACACAGAAAATTTTCTAGTGAAAACCACACAATGGATTCCTATGAAAGGAAATACAAGTTACTGGTAAGTACGCTTAGAATACCTTTTCAGGGTCTGTGCTGGGCTAAAAGATGCAGCCCTGGGTTCTCTCCTGATTACAGGTGAGCAAATCGGAATTCGTAGTTCGGCTGATTTTAGACAAATATTTGTACGTTTCAAAAATGGACACTTCGAAAATTTTCTGGTGAAAACCACACAATGGATTCCGTTGGAAGGAAATACAAGTTACTGGTAAGTACGCTTAGAATAACATTTCAGGGTCTGTGCTGGGCTAAACGATGCAGCACTGGGTTCTCTCCTGATTACAGGTGAGTAAATCGTAATTCGTAGTTCGGCTGATGTTAGAGGAATATTTGTACGTTTCAAAAATGGACACTTCGAAAATGTTCTGGTGAAAACCACACAATGGATTCCTATGGAAGGAAATACAAGTTACTGGTAAGTATGCTTAGAATTACTTTTCAGGGTCTGGGCTGGGCTAAAAGATGCAGCACTGGGTTCTCTCCTGATTACAGGTGAGTAAATCGGAATTCGTAGTTCGGCTGATTTTGGAGGAATATTTGTACGTTTCAAAAATGGACACAGAAAATTTTCCGGTGAAAACCACACAATGGATTCCTATGGAAGGAAATACAAGTTACTGGTAAGTACGCTTAGAATTACTTTTCAGGGTCTGTGCTGGGCTAAAAGATGCAGCACTGGGTTCTCTCCTAATTACAGGTGAGTAAATAGGAATTCGTAGTTCGGCTGATTTTAGAGGAATATTTGTACGGTTCAAAAATGGACACTTAGAAAATGTTCTGGTGAAAACCACACAATGGATTCCTATGGAAGGAAACACAAGTTACTGGTAAGTATGCTTAAAATTACTTTTCAGGGTCTGTGCTGGGCTAAAAGATGCAGCACTGGGTTCTCTCCTGATTATAGGTTAGTAAATAGGAATTCGTAGTTCGGTTGATTTTAAAGGAATATTTGTACGTTTCAAAAATGGACACGTAGAAAATTTTCTGGTGAAAACCACACAATGGATTCCGATGGAAGGAAATACAAGTTACTGGTAAGTACACTTAGAATTACTTTTCAGAGTCTGTGCTGGGCTAAATGAGGAGGCACTGGGTTCTCTCCTGATTACAGGTGAGTAAATCAGAATTCGTTGTTCGGCTGATTTTAGAGGAATATTTGTACGTTTCAAAAATGGACACAGAAAATTTTCTGGTGAAAACCACACAATGGATTCCTATGGAAGGAAATACAAGTTACTGGTAAGTACGCTTAGAATTACTTTTCAGGGTCTGTGCTGGGCTAAAAGATGCAGCACTGGGTTCTCTCCTGATTACAGGTGAGTAAATAGGAATTCGTAGTTCGGCTGATTTTAGAGGAATATTTGCACGTTTCAAGAATGGACACTTAGAATATGTTCTGGTGAAAACCACACAATGGATTCCTATGGAAGGAAACACAAGTTACTGGTAAGTATGCTTAGAATTACTTTTCAGGGTCTGGGCTGGGCTAAAAGATGCAGCACTGGGTTCTCTCCTGATTACAGGTGAGTAAATCGGAAGTCGTAGTTCGGCTTATTTTGGAGGAATATTTGTACGTTTCAAAAATGGACACTTGGAAACATTTCTGGTGAAAACCAGACAATGGATTCCGATGGAAGGAAATACAAGTTACTGGTAAGTACGCTTAGAATTACTTTTCAGGGTCTGTGCTGGGCTAAAAGATGCAGCACTGGGTTCTCTCCTCATTACAGGTGAGTAAATAGGAATTCGTAGTTCGGCTGATTTTAGAGGAATATTTGTACGGTTCAAAAATGGACACAGAAAATTTTCTGGTGAAAACCACACAATGGATTCCTATGGAAGGAAACACAAGTTACTGGTAAGTACGCTTAGAATTACTTTTCAGGGTCTGTGCTGGGCTAAAATATGCTGCACTAGGTTCTCTCCTGATTATAGGTTAGTAAATAGGAATTCGTAGTTCGGTTGATTTTAGAGGAATATTTGTACGTTTCAAAAATGGACACGTAGAAAATTTTCTGGTGAAAACCACACAATGGATTCCGATGGAAGGAAATACAAGTTACTGGTAAGTACACTTAGAATTACTTTTTAGAGTCTGTGCTGGGCTAAAAGAGGCAGCACTGGGTTCTCTCCTGATTACAGGTGAGTAAATCAGAATTCGTTGTTCGGCTGATTTTAGAGGAATATTTGTACGTTTCAAAAATGGACACAGAAAATTTTCTGGTGAAAACCACACAATGGATTCCTATGGAAGGAAATACAAGTTACTGGTAAGTACGCTTAGAATTACTTTTCAGGGTCTATGCTGGGCTAAAAGATGCAGCACTGGGTTCTCTCCTGATTACAGGTGAGTAAATCGGAATTTGTAGTTCGGCTGATTTTAGAAGAATATTTGTACGTTTCAAAAATGGACACAGAAAATTTTCTAGTGAAAACCACACAATGGATTCCTATGGAAGGAAATACAAGTTACTGGTAAGTACGCTCAGAATACCTTTTCAGGGTCTGTGCTGGGCTAAAAGATGCAGCACTGGGTTCTCTCCCGAATACAGGTGAGTAAATAGGAATTCGTAGTTCGGCTGATTTTAGAGGAATATTTGTACGGTTCAAAAATGGACACTTAGAAAATGTTCTGGTGAAAACCACACAATGGATTCCTATGGAAGGAAACACAAGTTACTGGTAAGTACGCTTAGAATTACTTTTCAGGGTCTGTGCTGGGCTAAAAGATGCAGCACTGGGTTCTCTCCTGATTATAGGTTAGTAAATAGGAATTCGTAGTTCGGTTGATTTTAGAGGAATATTTGTACGTTTCAAAAATGGACACGTAGAAAATTTTCTAGTGAAAACCACACAATGGATTCCGATGGAAGGAAATACAAGTTACTGGTAAGTACACTTAGAATTACTTTTCAGAGTCTGTGCTGGGCTAAAAGAGGCAGCACTGGGTTCTCTCCTGATTACAGGTGAGTAAATCAGAATTCGTTGTTCGGCTGATTTTAGAGGAATATTTGTACGTTTCAAAAATGGACACAGAAAATTTTCTGGTGAAAACCACACAATGGATTCCTATGGAAGGAAATACAAGTTACTGGTAAGTACGCTTAGAATTACTTTTCAGGGTCTGTGCTGGGCTAAAAGATGCAGCACTGGGTTCTCTCCTGATTACAGGTGAGTAAATCGGAATTCGTAGTTCGGCTGATTTTAGAGGAATATTTGTACGTTTCAAAAATGGACACAGAAAATTTTCTAGTGAAAACCACACAATGGATTCCTATGGAAGGAAATACAAGTTACTGGTAAGTACGCTTAGAATACCTTTTCAGGGTCTGTGCTGGGCTAAAAGATGCAGCACTGGGTTCTCTCCTGATTACAGGTGAGTAAATCAGATTTCGTAGTTCGGCTGATTTTAGACGAATATTGGTACGTTTAAAAAATGGACACTTAGAAAATTTTCTGGCGAAAACCACACAATGGATTCCAATGGAAGGAAAGAAAAGTTACTGGTAAGTATGCTTAGAATTACTTTTCAGGGTCTGGGCTGGGCTAAAAGATGCATCACTGGGTTCTCTCCTGGTTACAGGTGAGTAAATCGGAATTCGTAGTTCGGCTGATTTTAGAGGAATATTTGTACGTTTCAAAAATGGACACTTAGAAAATGTTCTGGTGAAAACCACACAATGGATTCCTATGGAAGGAAACACAAGTTACTGGTAAGTACGCTTAGAATTACTTTTCAGGGTCTGTGCTGGGTTAAAAGATGCAGCAATGGGTTCTCTCCTGATTACAGGTGAGTAAATCGGAATTCGTAGTTCGGCTTATTTTGGAGGAATATTTGTACGTTTCAAAAATGGACACTTGGAAAAATTTCTGGTGAAAACCACACAATGGATTCCGATGGAAGGAAATACAAGTTACTGGTAAGTACGCTTAGAATTACTTTTCAGAGTCTGTGCTGGGCTAAAAGAGGCAGCACTGGGTTCTCTCCTGATTACAGGTGAGTAAATCAGAATTCGTTGTTCGGCTGATTTTAGAGGAATATTTGTACGTTTCAAAAATGGACACAGAAAATTTTCTGGTGAAAACCACACAATGGATTCCTATGGAAGGAAATACAAGCTACTGGTAAGTACGCTTAGAATTACTTTTCAGGGTCTGTGCTGGGCTAAAAGATGCAGCACTGGGTTTTCTCCTGATTACAGGTGAGTAAATCGGAATTCGTAGTTCGGCTGATTTTAGAGGAATATTTGTACGTTTCAAAAATGGACACAGAAAATTTTCTAGTGAAAACCACACAATGGATTCCTATGAAAGGAAATACAAGTTACTGGTAAGTACGCTTAGAATACCTTTTCAGGGTCTGTGCTGGGCTAAAAGATGCAGCACTGGGTTCTCTCCTGATTACAGGTGAGTAAATCGGAATTCGTAGTTCGGCTGATTTTAGACGAATATTGGTACGTTTAAAAAATGGACACTTAGAAAATTTTCTGGTGAAAACCACACAATGGATTCCAATGGAAGGAAATAAAAGTTATCGGTAAGTATGCTTAGAATTACTTTTCAGGGTCTGTGCTGGGCTAAAAGATGCAGCCCTGGGTTCTCTCCTGATTACAGGTGAGTAAATCGGAATTCGTAGTTCGGCTGATTTTAGACAAATATTTGTACGTTTCAAAAATGGACACTTCGAAAATGTTCTGGTGAAAACCACACAATGGATTCCTATGGAAGGAAATACAAGTTACTGGTAAGTATGCTTAGAATTACTTTTCAGGGTCTGGGCTGGGCTAAAAGATGCAGCACTGGGTTCTCTCCTGATTACAGGTGAGTAAATCGGAATTCGTAGTTCGGCTGATTTTGGAGGAATATTTGTACGTTTCAAAAATGGACACAGAAAATTTTCTGGTGAAAACCACACAATGGATTCCTATGGAAGGAAATACAAGTTACTGGTAAGTAAGCTTAGAATTACTTTTCAGGGTCTGTGCTGGGCTAAAAGATGCAGCACTGGGTTCTCTCCTAATTACAGGTGAGTAAATAGGAATTCGTAGTTCGGCTGATTTTAGAGGAATATTTGTACGGTTCAAAAATGGACACTTAGAAAATGTTCTGGTGAAAACCACACAATGGATTCCTATGGAAGGAAACACAAGTTACTGGTAAGTACGCTTAGAATTACTTTTCAGGGTCTGTGCTGGGCTAAAAGATGCAGCACTGGGTTCTCTCCTGATTATAGGTTAGTAAATAGGAATTCGTTGTTCGGTTGATTTTAGAGGAATATTTGTACGTTTCAAAAATGGACACGTAGAAAATTTTCTGGTGAAAACCACACAATGGATTCCGATGGAAGGAAATACAAGTTACTGGTAAGTACACTTAGAATTACTTTTCAGAGTCTGTGCTGGGCTAAAAGAGGCAGCACTGGGTTCTCTCCTGATTACAGGTGAGTAAATCAGAATTCGTTGTTCGGCTGATTTTAGAGGAATATTTGTATGTTGAAAAAATGGACACAGAAAATTTTCTGGTGAAAACCACACAATGGATTCCAATGGAAGGAAATAAAAGTTACTGGTAAGTATGCTTAGAATTACTTTTCAGGGTCTGTGCTGGGCTAAAAGATGCAGCCCTGGGTTCTCTCCTGATTACAGGTGAGTAAATCGGAATTCGTAGTTCGGCTGATTTTAGACAAATATTTGTAGGTTTCAAAAATGGACACTTCGAAAATTTTCTGGTGAAAACCACACAATGGATTCCTATGGAAGGAAACACAAGTTACTGGTAAGTACGCTTAGAATTACTTTTCAGGGTCTGTGCTGGGCTAAAAGATGCAGCACTGGGTTCTCCCCTGATTATAGGTTAGTAAATAGGAATTCGTAGTTCGGTTGATTTTAGAGGAATATTTGTACGTTTCAAAAATGGACACGTAGAAAATTTTCTGGTGAAAACCACACAATGGATTCCGAAGGAAGGAAATACAAGTTACTGGTAAGTACACTTAGAATTACTTTTCAGAGTCTGTGCTGGGCTAAAAGAGGCAGCACTGGGTTCTCCCCTGATTACAGGTGAGTAAATCAGAATTCGTTGTTCGGCTGATTTTAGAGGAATATTTGTACGTTTCAAAAATGGACACAGAAAATTTTCTGGTGAAAACCACACAATGGATTCCTATGGAAGGAAATACAAGTTACTGGTAAGTACGCTTAGAATTACTTTTCAGGGTCTGTGCTGGGCTAAAAGATGCAGCACTGGGTTCTCTCCTGATTACAGGTGAGTAAATACGAATTCTTAGTTCGGCTGATTTTAGGGGAATATTTGTACATTTCAAAAATGGACACTTAGAATATGTTCTGGTGAAAACCACACAATGGATTCCTATGGAAGGAAACACAAGTTACTGGTAAGTACACTTAGAATTACTTTTCAGAGTCTGTGCTGGGCTAAAAGAGGCAGCACTGGGTTCTCTCCTGATTACAGGTGAGTAAATCAGAATTCGTTGTTCGGCTGATTTTAGAGGAATATTTGTACGTTTCAAAAATGGACACAGAAAATTTTCTGGTGAAAACCACACAATGGATTCCTATGGAAGGAAATACAAGTTACTGGTAAGTACGCTTAGAATTACTTTTCAGGGTCTGTGCTGGGCTAAAAGATGCAGCACTGGGTTCTCTCCTGATTACAGGTGAGTAAATCGGAATTCGTAGTTCGGCTGATTTTAGAGGAATATTTGTACGTTTCAAAAATGGACACAGAAAATTTTCTAGTGAAAACCACACAATGGATTCCTATGGAAGGAAATACAAGTTACTGGTAAGTACGCTTAGAATACCTTTTCAGGGTCTGTGCTGGGCTAAAAGATGCAGCACTGGGTTCTCTCCTGATTACAGGTGAGTAAATCAGATTTCGTAGTTCGGCTGATTTTAGACGAATATTGGTACGTTTAAAAAATGGACACTTAGAAAATTTTCTGGCGAAAACCACACAATGGATTCCAATGGAAGGAAAGAAAAGTTACTGGTAAGTATGCTTAGAATTACTTTTCAGGGTCTGGGCTGGGCTAAAAGATGCATCACTGGGTTCTCTCCTGGTTACAGGTGAGTAAATCGGAATTCGTAGTTCGGCTGATTTTAGAGGAATATTTGTACGTTTCAAAAATGGACACTTAGAAAATGTTCTGGTGAAAACCACACAATGGATTCCTATGGAAGGAAACACAAGTTACTGGTAAGTACGCTTAGAATTACTTTTCAGGGTCTGTGCTGGGTTAAAAGATGCAGCAATGGGTTCTCTCCTGATTACAGGTGAGTAAATCGGAATTCGTAGTTCGGCTTATTTTGGAGGAATATTTGTACGTTTCAAAAATGGACACTTGGAAAAATTTCTGGTGAAAACCACACAATGGATTCCGATGGAAGGAAATACAAGTTACTGGTAAGTACGCTTAGAATTACTTTTCAGAGTCTGTGCTGGGCTAAAAGAGGCAGCACTGGGTTCTCTCCTGATTACAGGTGAGTAAATCAGAATTCGTTGTTCGGCTGATTTTAGAGGAATATTTGTACGTTTCAAAAATGGACACAGAAAATTTTCTGGTGAAAACCACACAATGGATTCCTATGGAAGGAAATACAAGCTACTGGTAAGTACGCTTAGAATTACTTTTCAGGGTCTGTGCTGGGCTAAAAGATGCAGCACTGGGTTTTCTCCTGATTACAGGTGAGTAAATCGGAATTCGTAGTTCGGCTGATTTTAGAGGAATATTTGTACGTTTCAAAAATGGACACAGAAAATTTTCTAGTGAAAACCACACAATGGATTCCTATGAAAGGAAATACAAGTTACTGGTAAGTACGCTTAGAATACCTTTTCAGGGTCTGTGCTGGGCTAAAAGATGCAGCACTGGGTTCTCTCCTGATTACAGGTGAGTAAATCGGAATTCGTAGTTCGGCTGATTTTAGACGAATATTGGTACGTTTAAAAAATGGACACTTAGAAAATTTTCTGGTGAAAACCACACAATGGATTCCAATGGAAGGAAATAAAAGTTATCGGTAAGTATGCTTAGAATTACTTTTCAGGGTCTGTGCTGGGCTAAAAGATGCAGCCCTGGGTTCTCTCCTGATTACAGGTGAGTAAATCGGAATTCGTAGTTCGGCTGATTTTAGACAAATATTTGTACGTTTCAAAAATGGACACTTCGAAAATGTTCTGGTGAAAACCACACAATGGATTCCTATGGAAGGAAATACAAGTTACTGGTAAGTATGCTTAGAATTACTTTTCAGGGTCTGGGCTGGGCTAAAAGATGCAGCACTGGGTTCTCTCCTGATTACAGGTGAGTAAATCGGAATTCGTAGTTCGGCTGATTTTGGAGGAATATTTGTACGTTTCAAAAATGGACACAGAAAATTTTCTGGTGAAAACCACACAATGGATTCCTATGGAAGGAAATACAAGTTACTGGTAAGTAAGCTTAGAATTACTTTTCAGGGTCTGTGCTGGGCTAAAAGATGCAGCACTGGGTTCTCTCCTAATTACAGGTGAGTAAATAGGAATTCGTAGTTCGGCTGATTTTAGAGGAATATTTGTACGGTTCAAAAATGGACACTTAGAAAATGTTCTGGTGAAAACCACACAATGGATTCCTATGGAAGGAAACACAAGTTACTGGTAAGTACGCTTAGAATTACTTTTCAGGGTCTGTGCTGGGCTAAAAGATGCAGCACTGGGTTCTCTCCTGATTATAGGTTAGTAAATAGGAATTCGTTGTTCGGTTGATTTTAGAGGAATATTTGTACGTTTCAAAAATGGACACGTAGAAAATTTTCTGGTGAAAACCACACAATGGATTCCGATGGAAGGAAATACAAGTTACTGGTAAGTACACTTAGAATTACTTTTCAGAGTCTGTGCTGGGCTAAAAGAGGCAGCACTGGGTTCTCTCCTGATTACAGGTGAGTAAATCAGAATTCGTTGTTCGGCTGATTTTAGAGGAATATTTGTATGTTTAAAAAATGGACACAGAAAATTTTCAGGTGAAAACCACACAATGGATTCCAATGGAAGGAAATAAAAGTTACTGGTAAGTATGCTTAGAATTACTTTTCAGGGTCTGTGCTGGGCTAAAAGATGCAGCCCTGGGTTCTCTCCTGATTACAGGTGAGTAAATCGGAATTCGTAGTTCGGCTGATTTTAGACAAATATTTGTAGGTTTCAAAAATGGACACTTCGAAAATTTTCTGGTGAAAACCACACAATGGATTCCTATGGAAGGAAACACAAGTTACTGGTAAGTACGCTTAGAATTACTTTTCAGGGTCTGTGCTGGGCTAAAAGATGCAGCACTGGGTTCTCCCCTGATTATAGGTTAGTAAATAGGAATTCGTAGTTCGGTTGATTTTAGAGGAATATTTGTACGTTTCAAAAATGGACACGTAGAAAATTTTCTGGTGAAAACCACACAATGGATTCCGAAGGAAGGAAATACAAGTTACTGGTAAGTACACTTAGAATTACTTTTCAGAGTCTGTGCTGGGCTAAAAGAGGCAGCACTGGGTTCTCCCCTGATTACAGGTGAGTAAATCAGAATTCGTTGTTCGGCTGATTTTAGAGGAATATTTGTACGTTTCAAAAATGGACACAGAAAATTTTCTGGTGAAAACCACACAATGGATTCCTATGGAAGGAAATACAAGTTACTGGTAAGTACGCTTAGAATTACTTTTCAGGGTCTGTGCTGGGCTAAAAGATGCAGCACTGGGTTCTCTCCTGATTACAGGTGAGTAAATACGAATTCTTAGTTCGGCTGATTTTAGGGGAATATTTGTACATTTCAAAAATGGACACTTAGAATATGTTCTGGTGAAAACCACACAATGGATTCCTATGGAAGGAAACACAAGTTACTGGTAAGTACACTTAGAATTACTTTTCAGAGTCTGTGCTGGGCTAAAAGAGGCAGCACTGGGTTCTCTCCTGATTACAGGTGAGTAAATCAGAATTCGTTGTTCGGCTGATTTTAGAAGAATATTTGTACGTTTCAAAAATGGACACAGAAAATTTTCTGGTGAAAACCACACAATGGATTCCTATGGAAGGAAATACAAGTTACTGGTAAGTACGCTTAGAATTACTTTTCAGGGTCTGTGCTGGGCTAAAAGATGCAGCACTGGGTTCTCTCCTGATTACAGGTGAGTAAATAGGAATTCGTAGTTCGGCTGATTTTAGAGGAATATTTGTACGGTTCAAAAATGGACACAGAAAATTTTCTGGTGAAAACCACACAATGGATTCCTATGGAAGGAAACACAAGTTACTGGTAAGTACGCTTAGAATTACTTTTCAGGGTCTGTGCTGGGCTAAAATATGCTGCACTAGGTTCTCTCCTGATTATAGGTTAGTAAATAGGAATTCGTAGTTCGGTTGATTTTAGAGGAATATTTGTACGTTTCAAAAATGGACACGTAGAAAATTTTCTGGTGAAAACCACACAATGGATTCCGATGGAAGGAAATACAAGTTACTGGTAAGTACACTTAGAATTACTTTTTAGAGTCTGTGCTGGGCTAAAAGAGGCAGCACTGGGTTCTCTCCTGATTACAGGTGAGTAAATCAGAATTCGTTGTTCGGCTGATTTTAGAGGAATATTTGTACGTTTCAAAAATGGACACAGAAAATTTTCTGGTGAAAACCACACAATGGATTCCTATGGAAGGAAATACAAGTTACTGGTAAGTACGCTTAGAATTACTTTTCAGGGTCTATGCTGGGCTAAAAGATGCAGCACTGGGTTCTCTCCTGATTACAGGTGAGTAAATCGGAATTTGTAGTTCGGCTGATTTTAGAAGAATATTTGTACGTTTCAAAAATGGACACAGAAAATTTTCTAGTGAAAACCACACAATGGATTCCTATGGAAGGAAATACAAGTTACTGGTAAGTACGCTCAGAATACCTTTTCAGGGTCTGTGCTGGGCTAAAAGATGCAGCACTGGGTTCTCTCCCGAATACAGGTGAGTAAATAGGAATTCGTAGTTCGGCTGATTTTAGAGGAATATTTGTACGGTTCAAAAATGGACACTTAGAAAATGTTCTGGTGAAAACCACACAATGGATTCCTATGGAAGGAAACACAAGTTACTGGTAAGTACGCTTAGAATTACTTTTCAGGGTCTGTGCTGGGCTAAAAGATGCAGCACTGGGTTCTCTCCTGATTATAGGTTAGTAAATAGGAATTCGTAGTTCGGTTGATTTTAGAGGAATATTTGTACGTTTCAAAAATGGACACGTAGAAAATTTTCTAGTGAAAACCACACAATGGATTCCGATGGAAGGAAATACAAGTTACTGGTAAGTACACTTAGAATTACTTTTCAGAGTCTGTGCTGGGCTAAAAGAGGCAGCACTGGGTTCTCTCCTGATTACAGGTGAGTAAATCAGAATTCGTTGTTCGGCTGATTTTAGAGGAATATTTGTACGTTTCAAAAATGGACACAGAAAATTTTCTGGTGAAAACCACACAATGGATTCCTATGGAAGGAAATACAAGTTACTGGTAAGTACGCTTAGAATTACTTTTCAGGGTCTGTGCTGGGCTAAAAGATGCAGCACTGGGTTCTCTCCTGATTACAGGTGAGTAAATCGGAATTCGTAGTTCGGCTGATTTTAGAGGAATATTTGTACGTTTCAAAAATGGACACAGAAAATTTTCTAGTGAAAACCACACAATGGATTCCTATGGAAGGAAATACAAGTTACTGGTAAGTACGCTTAGAATACCTTTTCAGGGTCTGTGCTGGGCTAAAAGATGCAGCACTGGGTTCTCTCCTGATTACAGGTGAGTAAATCAGAATTCTTAGTTCGGCTGATTTTAGACGAATATTGGTACGTTTAAAAAATGGACACTTAGAAAATTTTCTGGTGAAAACCACACAATGGATTCCAATGGAAGGAAAGAAAAGTTACTGGTAAGTATGCTTAGAATTACTTTTCAGGGTCTGGGCTGGGCTAAAAGATGCATCACTGGGTTCTCTCCTGGTTACAGGTGAGTAAATCGGAATTCGTAGTTCGGCTGATTTTAGAGGAATATTTGTACGTTTCAAAAATGGACACTTAGAAAATGTTCTGGTGAAAACCACACAATGGATTCCTATGGAAGGAAACACAAGTTACTGGTAAGTACGCTTAGAATTACTTTTCAGGGTCTGTGCTGGGTTAAAAGATGCAGCAATGGGTTCTCTCCTGATTACAGGTGAGTAAATCGGAATTCGTAGTTCGGCTTATTTTGGAGGAATATTTGTACGTTTCAAAAATGGACACTTGGAAAAATTTCTGGTGAAAACCACACAATGGATTCCGATGGAAGGAAATACAAGTTACTGGTAAGTACGCTTAGAATTACTTTTCAGAGTCTGTGCTGGGCTAAAAGAGGCAGCACTGGGTTCTCTCCTGATTACAGGTGAGTAAATCAGAATTCGTTGTTCGGCTGATTTTAGAGGAATATTTGTACGTTTCAAAAATGGACACAGAAAATTTTCTGGTGAAAACCACACAATGGATTCCTATGGAAGGAAATACAAGCTACTGGTAAGTACGCTTAGAATTACTTTTCAGGGTCTGTGCTGGGCTAAAAGATGCAGCACTGGGTTTTCTCCTGATTACAGGTGAGTAAATCGGAATTCGTAGTTCGGCTGATTTTAGAGGAATATTTGTACGTTTCAAAAATGGACACAGAAAATTTTCTAGTGAAAACCACACAATGGATTCCTATGAAAGGAAATACAAGTTACTGGTAAGTATGCTTAGAATACCTTTTCAGGGTCTGTGCTGGGCTAAAAGATGCAGCACTGGGTTCTCTCCTGATTACAGGTGAGTAAATCGGAATTCGTAGTTCGGCTGATTTTAGACGAATATTGGTACGTTTAAAAAATGGACACTTAGAAAATTTTCTGGTGAAAACCACACAATGGATTCCAATGGAAGGAAATAAAAGTTATCGGTAAGTATGCTTAGAATTACTTTTCAGGGTCTGTGCTGGGCTAAAAGATGCAGCCCTGGGTTCTCTCCTGATTACAGGTGAGTAAATCGGAATTCGTAGTTCGGCTGATTTTAGACAAATATTTGTACGTTTCAAAAATGGACACTTCGAAAATGTTCTGGTGAAAACCACACAATGGATTCCTATAGAAGGAAATACAAGTTACTGGTAAGTATGCTTAGAATTACTTTTCAGGGTCTGGGCTGGGCTAAAAGATGCAGCACTGGGTTCTCTCCTGATTACAGGTGAGTAAATCGGAATTCGTAGTTCGGCTGATTTTGGAGGAATATTTGTACGTTTCAAAAATGGACACAGAAAATTTTCTGGTGAAAACCACACAATGGATTCCTATGGAAGGAAATACAAGTTACTGGTAAGTAAGCTTAGAATTACTTTTCAGGGTCTGTGCTGGGCTAAAAGATGCAGCACTGGGTTCTCTCCTAATTACAGGTGAGTAAATAGGAATTCGTAGTTCGGCTGATTTTAGAGGAATATTTGTACGGTTCAAAAATGGACACTTAGAAAATGTTCTGGTGAAAACCACACAATGGATTCCTATGGAAGGAAACACAAGTTACTGGTAAGTACGCTTAGAATTACTTTTCAGGGTCTGTGCTGGGCTAAAAGATGCAGCACTGGGTTCTCTCCTGATTATAGGTTAGTAAATAGGAATTCGTTGTTCGGTTGATTTTAGAGGAATATTTGTACGTTTCAAAAATGGACACGTAGAAAATTTTCTGGTGAAAACCACACAATGGATTCCGATGGAAGGAAATACAAGTTACTGGTAAGTACACTTAGAATTACTTTTCAGAGTCTGTGCTGGGCTAAAAGAGGCAGCACTGGGTTCTCTCCTGATTACAGGTGAGTAAATCAGAATTCGTTGTTCGGCTGATTTTAGAGGAATATTTGTATGTTTAAAAAATGGACACAGAAAATTTTCTGGTGAAAACCACACAATGGATTCCAATGGAAGGAAATAAAAGTTACTGGTAAGTATGCTTAGAATTACTTTTCAGGGTCTGTGCTGGGCTAAAAGATGCAGCCCTGGGTTCTCTCCTGATTACAGGTGAGTAAATCGGAATTCGTAGTTCGGCTGATTTTAGACAAATATTTGTAGGTTTCAAAAATGGACACTTCGAAAATTTTCTGGTGAAAACCACACAATGGATTCCTTTGGAAGGAAATACAATTTACTGGTAAGTACGCTTAGAATAACATTTCAGGGTCTGTGCTGGGCTAAACGATGCAGCACTGGGTTTTCTCCTGATTACAGGTGAGTAAATCGGAATTCATAGTTCGGCTGATTTTGGAGGAATATTTGTACGTTTCAAAAATGGACACAGAAAATTTTCTGGTGAAAACCACACAATGGATTCCTATGGAAGGAAATACAAGTTACTGGTAAGTACGCTTAGAATTACTTTTCAGGGTCTGTGCTGGGCTAAAAGAGGCAGCACTGGGTTCTCTCCTGATTACAGGTGAGTAAATAGGAATTCGTAGTTCCGCTGATTTTAGAGGAATATTTGTACGGTTCAAAAATGTTCACTTAGAAAATGTTCTGGTGAAAACCACACAATGGATTCCTATGGAAGGAAACACAAGTTACTGGTAAGTACGCTTAGAATTACTTTTCAGGGTCTGTGCTGGGCTAAAAGATGCAGCACTGGGTTCTCCCCTGATTATAGGTTAGTAAATAGGAATTCGTAGTTCGGTTGATTTTAGAGGAATATTTGTACGTTTCAAAAATGGACACGTAGAAAATTTTCTGGTGAAAACCACACAATGGATTCCGAAGGAAGGAAATACAAGTTACTGGTAAGTACACTTAGAATTATTTTTCAGAGTCTGTGCTGGGCTAAAAGAGGCAGCACTGGGTTCTCCCCTGATTACAGGTGAGTAAATCAGAATTCGTTGTTCGGCTGATTTTAGAGGAATATTTGTACGTTTCAAAAATGGACACAGAAAATTTTCTGGTGAAAACCACACAATGGATTCCTATGGAAGGAAATACAAGTTACTGGTAAGTACGCTTAGAATTACTTTTCAGGGTCTGTGCTGGGCTAAAAGATGCAGCACTGGGTTCTCTCCTGATTACAGGTGAGTAAATACGAATTCTTAGTTCGGCTGATTTTAGGGGAATATTTGTACATTTCAAAAATGGACACTTAGAATATGTTCTGGTGAAAACCACACAATGGATTCCTATGGAAGGAAACACAAGTTACTGGTAAGTACACTTAGAATTACTTTTCAGAGTCTGTGCTGGGCTAAAAGAGGCAGCACTGGGTTCTCTCCTGATTACAGGTGAGTAAATCAGAATTCGTTGTTCGGCTGATTTTAGAAGAATATTTGTACGTTTCAAAAATGGACACAGAAAATTTTCTGGTGAAAACCACACAATGGATTCCTATGGAAGGAAATACAAGTTACTGGTAAGTACTCTTAGAATTACTTTTCAGGGTCTGTGCTGGGCTAAAAGATGCAGCACTGGGTTCTCTCCTGATTACAGGTGAGTAAATAGGAATTCGTAGTTCGGCTGATTTTAGAGGAATATTTGTACGTTTCAAAAATGGACACTTAGAAAATGTTCTGGTGAAAACCACACAATGGATTCCTATGGAAGGAAACACAAGTTACTGGTAAGTACGCTTTGAATTACTTTTCAGGGTCTGTGCTGGGTTAAAAGATGCAGCACTGGGTTCTCGCCTGATTACAGGTGAGTAAATCAGAATTCGTAGTTCGGCTTATTTTAGAGGAATATTTGTACGTTTCAAAAATGGACACTTGGAAAAATTTCTGGTGAAAACCACACAATGGATTCCGATGGAAGGAAATACAAGTTACTGGTAAGTACGCTTAGAATTACTTTTCAGAGTCTGTGCTGGGCTAAAAGAGGCAGCACTGGGTTCTCTCCTGATTACAGGTGAGTAAATCAGAATTCGTTGTTCGGCTGATTTTAGAGGAATATTTGTACGTTTCAAAAATGGACACAGAAAATTTTCTGGTGAAAACCACACAATGGATTCCTATGGAAGGAAATACAAGCTACTGGTAAGTACGCTTAGAATTACTTTTCAGGGTCTATGCTGGGCTAAAAGATGCAGCACTGGGTTCTCTCCTGATTACAGGTGAGTAAATCGGAATTCGTAGTTCGGCTGATTTTAGAAGAATATTTGTACGTTTCAAAGATGGACACAGAAAATTTTCTGGTGAAAACCACACAATGGATTCCGATGGAAGGAAACACAAGTTACTGGTAAGTACGCTTAGAATTACTTTTCAGGGTCTGTGCTGGGTTAAAAGATGCAGCACTGGGTTCTCTCCTGATTACAGGTGAGTAAATCGGAATTCATAGTTCGGCTTATTTTAGAGGAATATTTGTACGTTTCAAAAATGGACACTTGGAAAAATTTCTGGTGAAAACCTCACAATGGATTCCGATGGAAGGAAATACAAGTTACTGGTAAGTACGCTTATAATTACTTTTCAGAGTCTGTGCTGCGCTAAAAGAGGCAGCACTGGGTTCTCTCCTGATTACAGGTGAGTAAATCAGAATTCGTTGTTCGGCTGATTTTAGAGGAATATTTGTACGTTTCAAAAATGGACACAGAAAATTTTCTGGTGAAAACCACACAATGGATTCCTATGGAAGGAAATACAAGCTACTGGTAAGTACGCTTAGAATTACTTTTCAGGGTCTATGCTGGGCTAAAAGATGCAGCACTGGGTTCTCTCCTGATTACAGGTGAGTAAATCGGAATTCGTAGTTCGGCTGATTTTAGACGAATATTGGTACGTTTAAAAAATGGACACTTAGAAACTTTTCTGGTGAAAACCACACAATGGATTCCAATGGAAGGAAATAAAGTTACTGGTAAGTATGCTTAGAATTACTTTTCAGGGTCTGGGCTGGGCTAAAAGATGCATCACTGGGTTCTCTCCTGGTTACAGGTGAGTAAATCGGAATTCGTAGTTCGGCTGATTTTAGAGGAATATTTGTACGTTTCAAAAATGGACACTTAGAAAATGTTCTGGTGAAAACCACACAATGGATTCCTATGGAAGGAAACACAAGTTACTGGTAAGTACGCTTAGAATTACTTTTCAGGGTCTGTGCTGGGTTAAAAGATGCAGCAATGGGTTCTCTCCTGATTACAGGTGAGTAAATCGGAATTCGTAGTTCGGCTTATTTTGGAGGAATATTTGTACGTTTCAAAAATGGACACTTGGAAAAATTTCTGGTGAAAACCACACAATGGATTCCGATGGAAGGAAATACAAGTTACTGGTAAGTACACTTAGAATTACTTTTCAGAGTCTGTGCTGGGCTAAAAGAGGCAGCACTGGGTTCTCTCCTGATTACAGGTGAGTAAATAGGAATTCGTAGTTCGGCTGATTTTAGAGGAATATTTGTACGTTTCAAAAATGGACACTTAGAAAATGTTCTGGTGAAAACCACACAATGGATTCCTATGGAAGGAAATACAAGCTACTGGTAAGTACGCTTAGAATTACTTTTCAGGGTCTGTGCTGGGCTAAAAGATGCAGCACTGGGTTTTCTCCTGATTACAGGTGAGTAAATCGGAATTCGTAGTTCGGCTGATTTTAGAGGAATATTTGTACGTTTCAAAAATGGACACAGAAAATTTTCTAGTGAAAACCACACAATGGATTCCTATGAAAGGAAATACAAGTTACTGGTAAGTACGCTTAGAATACCTTTTCAGGGTCTGTGCTGGGCTAAAAGATGCAGCGCTGGGTTCTCTCCTGATTACAGGTGAGTAAATCGGAATTCGTAGTTCGGCTGATTTTAGACGAATATTGGTACGTTTCAAAAATGGACACTTCGAAAATTTTCTGGTGAAAACCACACAATGGATTCCTTTGGAAGGAAATACAAGTTACTGGTAAGTACGCTTAGAATAACATTTCAGGGTCTGTGCTGGGCTAAACGATGCAGCACTGGGTTCTCTCCTGATTACAGGTGAGTAAATCGTAATTCGTAGTTCGGCTGATGTTAGAGGAATGTTTGTACGTTTCAAAAATGGACACTTCGAAAATGTTCTGGTGAAAACCACACAATGGATTCCTATGGAAGGAAATACAAGTTACTGGTAAGTATGCTTAGAATTACTTTTCAGGGTCTGGGCTGGGCTAAAAGATGCAGCACTGGGTTCTCTCCTGATTACAGGTGAGTAAATCGGAATTGGTAGTTCGGCTGATTTTGGAGGAATATTTGTACGTTTCAAAAATGGACACAGAAAATTTTCTGGTGAAAACCACACAATGGATTCCTATGGAAGGAAATACAAGTTACTGGTAAGTAAGCTTAAAATTACTTTTCAGGGTCTGTGCTGGGCTAAAAGATGCAGCACTGGGTTCTCTCCTAATTACAGGTGAGTAAATAGGAATTCGTAGTTCGGCTGATTTTAGAGGAATATTTGTACGGTTCAAAAATGGACACTTAGAAAATGTTCTGGTGAAAACCACACAATGGATTCCTATGGAAGGAAACACAAGTTACTGGTAAGTACGCTTAGAATTACTTTTCAGGGTCTGTGCTGGGCTAAAAGATGCAGCACTGGGTTCTCTTCTGATTATAGGTTAGTAAATAGGAATTCGTAGTTCGGTTGATTTTAGAGGAATATTTGTACGTTTCAAAAATGGACACGTAGAAAATTTTCTGGTGAAAACCACACAATGGATTCCGATGGAAGGAAATACAAGTTACTGGTAAGTACACTTAGAATTACTTTTCAGAGTCTGTGCTGGGCTAAAAGAGGCAGCACTGGGTTCTCTCCTGATTACAGGTGAGTAAATCAGAATTCGTTGTTCGGCTGGTTTTAGAGGAATATTTGTACGTTTCAAAAATGGACACAGAAAATTTTCTGGTGAAAACCACACAATGGATTCCTATGGAAGGAAATACAAGTTACTGGTAAATACGCTTAGAATTACTTTTCAGGGTCTGTGCTGGGCTAAAAGATGCAGCACTGGGTTCTCTCCTGATTACAGGTGAGTAAATAGGAATTCGTAGTTCGGCTGATTTTAGAGGAATATTTGTACGTTTCAAAAATGGACACTTAGAATATGTTCTGGTGAAAACCACACAATGGATTCCTATGGAAGGAAACACAAGTTACTGGTAAGTACACTTAGAATTACTTTTCAGTCTGTGCTGGGCTAAAAGAGGCAGCACTGGGTTCTCTCCTGATTACAGGTGAGTAAATCAGAATTCGTTGTTCGGCTGATATTAGAGGAATATTTGTACGTTTCAAAAATGGACACAGAAAATGTTCTGGTGAAAACCACACAATGGATTCCTATGGAAGGAAACACAAGTTACTGGTAAGTACGCTTTGAATTACTTTTCAGGGTCTGTGCTGGGTTAAAAGATGCAGCACTGGGTTCTCTCCTGATTACAGGTGACTAAATCGGAAGTCGTAGTTCGGCTTATTTTAGAGGAATATTTGTACGTTTCAAAAATGGACACTTGGAAAAATTTCTGGTGAAAACCACACAATGGATTCCGATGGAAGGAAATACAAGTTACTGGTAAGTACGCTTAGAATTACTTTTCAGAGTCTGTGCTGGGCTAAAAGAGGCAGCACTGGGTTCTCTCCTGATTACAGGTGAGTAAATCAGAATTCGTTGTTCGGCTGATTTTAGAGGAATATTTGTACGTTTCAAAAATGGACACTTCGAAAATGTTCTGGTGAAAACCACACAATGGATTCCTATGGAAGGAAATACAAGTTACTGGTAAGTATGCTTAGAATTACTTTTCAGGGTCTGGGCTGGGCTAAAAGATGCAGCACTGGGTTCTCTCCTGATTACAGGTGAGTAAATCGGAATTCGTAGTTCGGCTGATTTTGGAGGAATATTTGTACGTTTCAAAAATGGACACAGAAAATTTTCTGGTGAAAACCACACAATGGATTCCTATGGAAGGAAATACAAGTTACTGGTAAGTAAGCTTAGAATTACTTTTCAGGGTCTGTGCTGGGCTAAAAGATGTAGCACTGGGTTCTCTCCTAATTACAGGTGAGTAAATAGGAATTCGTAGTTCGGCTGATTTTAGAGGAATATTTGTACGGTTCAAAAATGGACACTTAGAAAATGTTCTGGTGAAAACCACACAATGGATTCCTATGGAAGGAAACACAAGTTACTGGTAAGTACGCTTAGAATTACTTTTCAGGGTCTGTGCTGGGCTAAAAGATGCAGCACTGGGTTCTCTCCTGATTATAGGTTAGTAAATAGGAATTCGTTGTTCGGTTGATTTTAGAGGAATATTTGTACGTTTCAAAAATGGACACGTAGAAAATTTTCTGGTGAAAACCACACAATGGATTCCGATGGAAGGAAATACAAGTTACTGGTAAGTACACTTAGAATTACTTTTCAGAGTCTGTGCTGGGCTAAAAGAGGCAGCACTGGGTTCTCTCCTGATTACAGGTGAGTAAATCAGAATTCGTTGTTCGGCTGATTTTAGAGGAATATTTGTATGTTTAAAAAATGGACACAGAAAATTTTCTGGTGAAAACCACACAATGGATTCCAATGGAAGGAAATAAAAGTTACTGGTAAGTATGCTTAGAATTACTTTTCAGGGTCTGTGCTGGGCTAAAAGATGCAGCACTGGGTTCTCTCCTGATTACAGGTGAGTAAATCGGAATTCGTAGTTCGGCTGATTTTAGACAAATATTTGTAGGTTTCAAAAATAGACACTTCGAAAATTTTCTGGTGAAAACCACACAATGGATTCCTTTGGAAGGAAATACAATTTACTGGTAAGTACGCTTAGAATAACATTTCAGGGTCTGTGCTGGGCTAAACGATGCAGCACTTGGTTTTCTCCTGATTACAGGTGAGTAAATCGGAATTCATAGTTCGACTGATTTTGGAGGAATATTTGTACGTTTCAAAAATGGACACAGAAAATTTTCTGGTGAAAACCACACAATGGATTCCTATGGAAGGAAATACAAGTTACTGGTAAGTACGCTTAGAATTACTTTTCAGGGTCTGTGCTGGGCTAAAAGAGGCAGCACTGGGTTCTCTCCTGATTACAGGTGAGTAAATAGGAATTCGTAGTTCCGCTGATTTTAGAGGAATATTTGTACGGTTCAAAAATGTTCACTTAGAAAATGTTCTGGTGAAAACCACACAATGGATTCCTATGGAAGGAAACACAAGTTACTGGTAAGTACGCTTAGAATTACTTTTCAGGGTCTGTGCTGGGCTAAAAGATGCAGCACTGGGTTCTCCCCTGATTATAGGTTAGTAAATAGGAATTCGTAGTTCGGTTGATTTTAGAGGAATATTTGTACGTTTCAAAAATGGACACGTAGAAAATTTTCTGGTGAAAACCACACAATGGATTCCGAAGGAAGGAAATACAAGTTACTGGTAAGTACACTTAGAATTACTTTTCAGAGTCTGTGCTGGGCTAAAAGAGGCAGCACTGGGTTCTCCCCTGATTACAGGTGAGTAAATCAGAATTCGTTGTTCGGCTGATTTTAGAGGAATATTTGTACGTTTCAAAAATGGACACAGAAAATTTTCTGGTGAAAACCACACAATGGATTCCTATGGAAGGAAATTCAAGTTACTGGTAAGTACGCTTAGAATTACTTTTCAGGGTCTGTGCTGGGCTAAAAGATGCAGCACTGGGTTCTCTCCTGATTACAGGTGAGTAAATACGAATTCTTAGTTCGGCTGATTTTAGGGGAATATTTGTACATTTCAAAAATGGACACTTAGAATATGTTCTGGTGAAAACCACACAATGGATTCCTATGGAAGGAAACACAAGTTACTGGTAAGTACACTTAGAATTACTTTTCAGAGTCTGTGCTGGGCTAAAAGAGGCAGCACTGGGTTCTCTCCTGATTACAGGTGAGTAAATCAGAATTCGTTGTTCAGCTGATTTTAGAAGAATATTTGTACGTTTCAAAAATGGACACAGAAAATTTTCTGGTGAAAACCACACAATGGATTCCTATGGAAGGAAATACAAGTTACTGGTAAGTACGCTTAGAATTACTTTTCAGGGTCTGTGCTGGGCTAAAAGATGCAGCACTGGGTTCTCTCCTGATTACAGGTGAGTAAATAGGAATTCGTAGTTCGGCTGATTTTAGAGGAATATTTGTACGTTTCAAAAATGGACACTTAGAAAATGTTCTGGTGAAAACCACACAATGGATTCCTATGGAAGGAAACACAAGTTACTGGTAAGTACGCTTTGAATTACTTTTCAGGGTCTGTGCTGGGTTAAAAGATGCAGCACTGGGTTCTCGCCTGATTACAGGTGAGTAAATCAGAATTCGTAGTTCGGCTTATTTTAGAGGAATATTTGTACGTTTCAAAAATGGACACTTGGAAAAATTTCTGGTGAAAACCACACAATGGATTCCGATGGAAGGAAATACAAGTTACTGGTAAGTACGCTTAGAATTACTTTTCAGAGTCTGTGCTGGGCTAAAAGAGGCAGCACTGGGTTCTCTCCTGATTACAGGTGGGTAAATCAGAATTCGTTGTTCGGCTGATTTTAGAGGAATATTTGTACGTTTCAAAAATGGACACAGAAAATTTTCTGGTGAAAACCACACAATGGATTCCTATGGAAGGAAATACAAGCTACTGGTAAGTACGCTTAGAATTACTTTTCAGGGTCTATGCTGGGCTAAAAGATGCAGCACTTGGTTCTCTCCTGATTACAGGTGAGTAAATCGGAATTCGTAGTTCGGCTGATTTTAGACGAATATTGGTACGTTTAAAAAATGGACACTTAGAAAATTTTCTGGTGAAAACCACACAATGGATTCCAATGGAAGGAAATAAAGTTACTGGTAAGTATGCTTAGAATTACTTTTCAGGGTCTGGGCTGGGCTAAAAGATGCATCACTGGGTTCTCTCCTGGTTACAGGTGAGTAAATCGGAATTCGTAGTTCGGCTGATTTTAGAGGAATATTTGTACGTTTCAAAAATGGACACTTAGAAAATGTTCTGGTGAAAACCACACAATGGATTCCTATGGAAGGAAACACAAGTTACTGGTAAGTACGCTTAGAATTACTTTTCAGGGTCTGTGCTGGGTTAAAAGATGCAGCAATGGGTTCTCTCCTGATTACAGGTGAGTAAATCGGAATTCGTAGTTCGGCTTATTTTGGAGGAATATTTGTACGTTTCAAAAATGGACACTTGGAAAAATTTCTGGTGAAAACCACACAATGGATTCCGATGGAAGGAAATACAAGTTACTGGTAAGTACACTTAGAATTACTTTTCAGAGTCTGTGCTGGGCTAAAAGAGGCAGCACTGGGTTCTCTCCTGATTACAGGTGAGTAAATAGGAATTCGTAGTTCGGCTGATTTTAGAGGAATATTTGTACGTTTCAAAAATGGACACTTAGAAAATGTTCTGGTGAAAACCACACAATGGATTCCTATGGAAGGAAATACAAGCTACTGGTAAGTACGCTTAGAATTACTTTTCAGGGTCTGTGCTGGGCTAAAAGATGCAGCACTGGGTTTTCTCCTGATTACAGGTGAGTAAATCGGAATTCGTAGTTCGGCTGATTTTAGAGGAATATTTGTACGTTTCAAAAATGGACACAGAAAATTTTCTAGTGAAAACCACACAATGGATTCCTATGAAAGGAAATACAAGTTACTGGTAAGTACGCTTAGAATACCTTTTCAGGGTCTGTGCTGGGCTAAAAGATGCAGCGCTGGGTTCTCTCCTGATTACAGGTGAGTAAATCGGAATTCGTAGTTCGGCTGATTTTAGACGAATATTGGTACGTTTCAAAAATGGACACTTCGAAAATTTTCTGGTGAAAACCACACAATGGATTCCTTTGGAAGGAAATACAAGTTACTGGTAAGTACGCTTAGAATAACATTTCAGGGTCTGTGCTGGGCTAAACGATGCAGCACTGGGTTCTCTCCTGATTACAGGTGAGTAAATCGTAATTCGTAGTTCAGCTGATGTTAGAGGAATATTTGTACGTTTCAAAAATGGACACTTCGAAAATGTTCTAGTGAAAACCACACAATGGATTCCTATGGAAGGAAATACAAGTTACTGGTAAGTATGCTTAGAATTACTTTTCAGGGTCTGGGCTGGGCTAAAAGATGCAGCACTGGGTTCCCTCCTGATTACAGGTGAGTAAATCGGAATTGGTAGTTCGGCTGATTTTGGAGGAATATTTGTACGTTTCAAAAATGGACACAGAAAATTTTCTGGTGAAAACCACACAATGGATTCCTATGGAAGGAAATACAAGTTACTGGTAAGTAAGCTTAAAATTACTTTTCAGGGTCTGTGCTGGGCTAAAAGATGCAGCACTGGGTTCTCTCCTAATTACAGGTGAGTAAATAGGAATTCGTAGTTCGGCTGATTTTAGAGGAATATTTGTACGGTTCAAAAATGGACACTTAGAAAATGTTCTGGTGAAAACCACACAATGGATTCCTATGGAAGGAAACACAAGTTACTGGTAAGTACGCTTAGAATTACTTTTCAGGGTCTGTGCTGGGCTAAAAGATGCAGCACTGGGTTCTCTTCTGATTATAGGTTAGTAAATAGGAATTCGCAGTTCGGTTGATTTTAGAGGAATATTTGTACGTTTCAAAAATGGACACGTAGAAAATTTTCTGGTGAAAACCACACAATGGATTCCGATGGAAGGAAATACAAGTTACTGGTAAGTACACTTAGAATTACTTTTCAGAGTCTGTGCTGGGCTAAAAGAGGCAGCACTGGGTTCTCTCCTGATTACAGGTGAGTAAATCAGAATTCGTTGTTCGGCTGGTTTTAGAGGAATATTTGTACGTTTCAAAAATGGACACAGAAAATTTTCTGGTGAAAACCACACAATGGATTCCTATGGAAGGAAATACAAGTTACTGGTAAATACGCTTAGAATTACTTTTCAGGGTCTGTGCTGGGCTAAAAGATGCAGCACTGGGTTCTCTCCTGATTACAGGTGAGTAAATAGGAATTCGTAGTTCGGCTGATTTTAGAGGAATATTTGTACGTTTCAAAAATGGACACTTAGAATATGTTCTGGTGAAAACCACACAATGGATTCCTATGGAAGGAAACACAAGTTACTGGTAAGTACACTTAGAATTACTTTTCAGTCTGTGCTGGGCTAAAAGAGGCAGCACTGGGTTCTCTCCTGATTACAGGTGAGTAAATCAGAATTCGTTGTTCGGCTGATATTAGAGGAATATTTGTACGTTTCAAAAATGGACACAGAAAATTTTCTGGTGAAAACCACACAATAAATTCCTATGGAAGGAAATACAAGTTACTGGTAAGTAGGCTTAGAATTACTTTTCAGGGTCTGTGCTGGGCTAAAAGATGCAGCACTGGGTTCTCTCCTGATTACAGGTGGGTAAATAGGAATTCGTAGTTCGGCTGATTTTAGAGGAATATTTGTACGTTTCAAAAATGGACACTTAGAAAATGTTCTGGTGAAAACCACACAATGGATTCCTATGGAAGGAAACACAAGTTACTGGTAAGTACGCTTTGAATTACTTTTCAGGGTCTGTGCTGGGTTAAAAGATGCAGCACTGGGTTCTCTCCTGATTACAGGTGACTAAATCGGAAGTCGTAGTTCGGCTTATTTTAGAGGAATATTTGTACGTTTCAAAAATGGACACTTGGAAAAATTTCTGGTGAAAACCACACAATGGATTCCGATGGAAGGAAATACAAGTTACTGGTAAGTACGCTTAGAATTACTTTTCAGAGTCTGTGCTGGGCTAAAAGAGGCAGCACTGGGTTCTCTCCTGATTACAGGTGAGTAAATCAGAATTCGTTGTTCGGCTGATTTTAGAGGAATATTTGTACGTTTCAAAAATGGACACAGAAAATTTTCTGGTGAAAACCACACAATGGATTCCTATGGAAGGAAATACAAGCTACTGGTAAGTACGCTTAGAATTACTTTTCAGGGTCTATGCTGGGCTAAAAGATGCAGCACTGGGTTCTCTCCTGATTACAGGTGAGTAAATCGGAATTCGTAGTTCGGCTGATTTTAGAAGAATATTTGTACGTTTCAAAAATGGACACAGAAAATTTTCTAGTGAAAACCACACAATGGATTCCTATGGAAGGAAATACAAGTAATTGGTAAGTACGCTTAGAATACCTTTTCAGGGTCTGTGCTGGGCTAAAAGATGCAGCACTGGGTTCTCTCCTGATTACAGGTGAGTAAATCGGAATTCGTAGTTCGGCTGATTTTAGCCGAATATTGGTACGTTTAAAAAATGGACACTTAGAAAATTTTCTGGTGAAAACCACACAATGGATTCCAATGGAAGGAAATAAAAGTTACTGGTAAGTATGCTTAGAATTACTTTTCAGGGTCTGGGCTGGGCTAAAAGATGCATCACTGGGTTCTCTCCTGGTTACAGGTGAGTAAATCGGAATTCGTAGTTCGGCTGATTTTAGAGGAATATTTGTACGTGTCAAAAATGGACACTTAGAAAATGTTCTGGTGAAAACCACACAATGGATTCCTATGGAAGGAAACACAAGTTACTGGTAAGTACGCTTAGAATTACTTTTCAGGGTCTGTGCTGGGTTAAAAGATGCAGCAATGGGTTCTCTCCTGATTACAGGTGAGTAAATCGGAATTCGTAGTTCGGCTTATTTTGGAGGAATATTTGTACGTTTCAAAAATGGACACTTGGAAAAATTTCTGGTGAAAACCACACAATGGATTCCGATGGAAGGAAATACAAGTTACTGGTAAGTACGCTTAGAATTACTTTTCAGAGTCTGTGCTGGGCTAAAAGATGCAGCACTGGGTTCTCTCCTGATTACAGGTGAGTAAATAGGAATTCGTAGTTCGGCTGATTTTAGAGGAATATTTGTACGTTTCAAAAATGGACACTTAGAAAATGTTCTGGTGAAAACCACACAATGGATTCCTATGGAAGGAAACACAAGTTACTGGTAAGTACGCTTTGAATTACTTTTCAGGGTTTGTGCTGGGTTAAAAGATGCAGCACTGGGTTCTCTCCTGATTACAGGTGAGTAAATCGGAATTCGTAGTTCGGCTTATTTTAGAGGAATATTTGTACGTTTCAAAAATGGACACTTGGAAAAATTTCTGGTGAAAACCACACAATGGATTCCGATGGAAGGAAATACAAGCTACTGGTAAGTACGCTTAGAATTACTTTTCAGAGTCTGTGCTGGGCTAAAAGAGGCAGCACTGGGTTCTCTCCTGATTACAGGTGAGTAAATCAGAATTCGTTGTTCGGCTGATTTTAGAGGAATATTTGTACGTTTCAAAAATGGACACAGAAAATTTTCTAGTGAAAACCACACAATGGATTCCTATGGAAGGAAATACAAGTTATTGGTAAGTACGCTTAGAATACCTTTTCAGGGTCTGTGCTGGGCTAAAAGATGCAGCACTGGGTTCTCTCCTGATTACAGGTGAGTAAATCGGAATTCGTAGTTCAAGTGATTTTAGACGAATATTGGTACGTTTAAAAAATGGACACTTAGAAAATTTTCTGGTGAAAACCACACAATGGATTCCTATGGAAGGAAATACAAGCTACTGGTAAGTACGCTTAGAATTACTTTTCAGAGTCTGTGCTGGGCTAAAAGATGCAGCACTGGGTTCTCCCCTGATTACAGGTGAGTAAATACGAATTCTTAGTTCGGCTGATTTTAGGGGAATATTTGTACATTTCAAAAATGGACACTTAGAATATGTTCTGGTGAAAACCACACAATGGATTCCTATGGAAGGAAACACAAGTTACTGGTAAGTACGCTTAGAATTACTTTTCAGGGTCTGTGCTGGGCTAAAAGATGCAGCACTGGGTTCTCCCCTGATTATAGGTTAGTAAATAGGAATTCGTAGTTCGGTTGATTTTAGAGGAATATTTGTACGTTTCAAAAATGGACACGTAGAAAATTTTCTGGTGAAAACCACACAATGGATTCCGAAGGAAGGAAATACAAGTTACTGGTAAGTACACTTAGAATTACTTTTCAGAGTCTGTGCTGGGCTAAAAGAGGCAGCACTGGGTTCTCCCCTGATTACAGGTGAGTAAATCAGAATTCGTTGTTCGGCTGATTTTAGAGGAATATTTGTACGTTTCAAAAATGGACACAGAAAATTTTCTGGTGAAAACCACACAATGGATTCCTATGGAAGGAAATACAAGTTACTGGTAAGTACGCTTAGAATTACTTTTCAGGGTCTGTGCTGGGCTAAAAGATGCAGCACTGGGTTCTCTCCTGATTACAGGTGAGTAAATACGAATTCTTAGTTCGGCTGATTTTAGGGGAATATTTGTACATTTCAAAAATGGACACTTAGAATATGTTCTGGTGAAAACCACACAATGGATTCCTATGGAAGGAAACACAAGTTACTGGTAAGTACACTTAGAATTACTTTTCAGAGTCTGTGCTGGGCTAAAAGAGGCAGCACTGGGTTCTCTCCTGATTACAGGTGAGTAAATCAGAATTCGTTGTTCAGCTGATTTTAGAAGAATATTTGTACGTTTCAAAAATGGACACAGAAAATTTTCTGGTGAAAACCACACAATGGATTCCTATGGAAGGAAATACAAGTTACTGGTAAGTACGCTTAGAATTACTTTTCAGGGTCTGTGCTGGGCTAAAAGATGCAGCACTGGGTTCTCTCCTAATTACAGGTGAGTAAATAGGAATTCGTAGTTCGGCTGATTTTAGAGGAATATTTGTACGTTTCAAAAATGGACACTTAGAAAATGTTCTGGTGAAAACCACACAATGGATTCCTATGGAAGGAAACACAAGTTACTGGTAAGTACGCTTTGAATTACTTTTCAGGGTCTGTGCTGGGTTAAAAGATGCAGCACTGGGTTCTCGCCTGATTACAGGTGAGTAAATCAGAATTCGTAGTTCGGCTTATTTTAGAGGAATATTTGTACGTTTCAAAAATGGACACTTGGAAAAATTTCTGGTGAAAACCACACAATGGATTCCGATGGAAGGAAATACAAGTTACTGGTAAGTACGCTTAGAATTACTTTTCAGAGTCTGTGCTGGGCTAAAAGAGGCAGCACTGGGTTCTCTCCTGATTACAGGTGGGTAAATCAGAATTCGTTGTTCGGCTGATTTTAGAGGAATATTTGTACGTTTCAAAAATGGACACAGAAAATTTTCTGGTGAAAACCACACAATGGATTCCTATGGAAGGAAATACAAGCTACTGGTAAGTACGCTTAGAATTACTTTTCAGGGTCTATGCTGGGCTAAAAGATGCAGCACTTGGTTCTCTCCTGATTACAGGTGAGTAAATCGGAATTCGTAGTTCGGCTGATTTTAGACGAATATTGGTACGTTTAAAAAATGGACACTTAGAAAATTTTCTGGTGAAAACCACACAATGGATTCCAATGGAAGGAAATAAAGTTACTGGTAAGTATGCTTAGAATTACTTTTCAGGGTCTAGGCTGGGCTAAAAGATGCATCACTGGGTTCTCTCCTGGTTACAGGTGAGTAAATCGGAATTCGTAGTTCGGCTGATTTTAGAGGAATATTTGTACGTTTCAAAAATGGACACTTAGAAAATGTTCTGGTGAAAACCACACAATGGATTCCTATGGAAGGAAACACAAGTTACTGGTAAGTACGCTTAGAATTACTTTTCAGGGTCTGTGCTGGGTTAAAAGATGCAGCAATGGGTTCTCTCCTGATTACAGGTGAGTAAATCGGAATTCGTAGTTCGGCTTATTTTGGAGGAATATTTGTACGTTTCAAAAATGGACACTTGGAAAAATTTCTGGTGAAAACCACACAATGGATTCCGATGGAAGGAAATACAAGTTACTGGTAAGTACACTTAGAATTACTTTTCAGAGTCTGTGCTGGGCTAAAAGAGGCAGCACTGGGTTCTCTCCTGATTACAGGTGAGTAAATAGGAATTCGTAGTTCGGCTGATTTTAGAGGAATATTTGTACGTTTCAAAAATGGACACTTAGAAAATGTTCTGGTGAAAACCACACAATGGATTCCTATGGAAGGAAATACAAGCTACTGGTAAGTACGCTTAGAATTACTTTTCAGGGTCTGTGCTGGGCTAAAAGATGCAGCACTGGGTTTTCTCCTGATTACAGGTGAGTAAATCGGAATTCGTAGTTCGGCTGATTTTAGAGGAATATTTGTACGTTTCAAAAATGGACACAGAAAATTTTCTAGTGAAAACCACACAATGGATTCCTATGAAAGGAAATACAAGTTACTGGTAAGTACGCTTAGAATACCTTTTCAGGGTCTGTGCTGGGCTAAAAGATGCAGCGCTGGGTTCTCTCCTGATTACAGGTGAGTAAATCGGAATTCGTAGTTCGGCTGATTTTAGACGAATATTGGTACGTTTCAAAAATGGACACTTCGAAAATTTTCTGGTGAAAACCACACAATGGATTCCTTTGGAAGGAAATACAAGTTACTGGTAAGTACGCTTAGAATAACATTTCAGGGTCTGTGCTGGGCTAAACGATGCAGCACTGGGTTCTCTCCTGATTACAGGTGAGTAAATCGTAATTCGTAGTTCAGCTGATGTTAGAGGAATATTTGTACGTTTCAAAAATGGACACTTCGAAAATGTTCTGGTGAAAACCACACAATGGATTCCTATGGAAGGAAATACAAGTTACTGGTAAGTATGCTTAGAATTACTTTTCAGGGTCTGGGCTGGGCTAAAAGATGCAGCACTGGGTTCCCTCCTGATTACAGGTGAGTAAATCGGAATTGGTAGTTCGGCTGATTTTGGAGGAATATTTGTACGTTTCAAAAATGGACACAGAAAATTTTCTGGTGAAAACCACACAATGGATTCCTATGGAAGGAAATACAAGTTACTGGTAAGTAAGCTTAAAATTACTTTTCAGGGTCTGTGCTGGGCTAAAAGATGCAGCACTGGGTTCTCTCCTAATTACAGGTGAGTAAATAGGAATTCGTAGTTCGGCTGATTTTAGAGGAATATTTGTACGGTTCAAAAATGGACACTTAGAAAATGTTCTGGTGAAAACCACACAATGGATTCCTATGGAAGGAAACACAAGTTACTGGTAAGTACGCTTAGAATTACTTTTCAGGGTCTGTGCTGGGCTAAAAGATGCAGCACTGGGTTCTCTTCTGATTATAGGTTAGTAAATAGGAATTCGCAGTTCGGTTGATTTTAGAGGAATATTTGTACGTTTCAAAAATGGACACGTAGAAAATTTTCTGGTGAAAACCACACAATGGATTCCGATGGAAGGAAATACAAGTTACTGGTAAGTACACTTAGAATTACTTTTCAGAGTCTGTGCTGGGCTAAAAGAGGCAGCACTGGGTTCTCTCCTGATTACAGGTGAGTAAATCAGAATTCGTTGTTCGGCTGGTTTTAGAGGAATATTTGTACGTTTCAAAAATGGACACAGAAAATTTTCTGGTGAAAACCACACAATAAATTCCTATGGAAGGAAATACAAGTTACTGGTAAGTAGGCTTAGAATTACTTTTCAGGGTCTGTGCTGGGCTAAAAGATGCAGCACTGGGTTCTCTCCTGATTACAGGTGGGTAAATAGGAATTCGTAGTTCGGCTGATTTTAGAGGAATATTTGTACGTTTCAAAAATGGACACTTAGAAAATGTTCTGGTGAAAACCACACAATGGATTCCTATGGAAGGAAACACAAGTTACTGGTAAGTACGCTTTGAATTACTTTTCAGGGTCTGTGCTGGGTTAAAAGATGCAGCACTGGGTTCTCTCCTGATTACAGGTGACTAAATCGGAAGTCGTAGTTCGGCTTATTTTAGAGGAATATTTGTACGTTTCAAAAATGGACACTTGGAAAAATTTCTGGTGAAAACCACACAATGGATTCCGATGGAAGGAAATACAAGTTACTGGTAAGTACGCTTAGAATTACTTTTCAGAGTCTGTGCTGGGCTAAAAGAGGCAGCACTGGGTTCTCTCCTGATTACAGGTGAGTAAATCAGAATTCGTTGTTCGGCTGATTTTAGAGGAATATTTGTACGTTTCAAAAATGGACACAGAAAATTTTCTGGTGAAAACCACACAATGGATTCCTATGGAAGGAAATACAAGCTACTGGTAAGTACGCTTAGAATTACTTTTCAGGGTCTATGCTGGGCTAAAAGATGCAGCACTGGGTTCTCTCCTGATTACAGGTGAGTAAATCGGAATTCGTAGTTCGGCTGATTTTAGAAGAATATTTGTACGTTTCAAAAATGGACACAGAAAATTTTCTAGTGAAAACCACACAATGGATTCCTATGGAAGGAAATACAAGTAATTGGTAAGTACGCTTAGAATACCTTTTCAGGGTCTGTGCTGGGCTAAAAGATGCAGCACTGGGTTCTCTCCTGATTACAGGTGAGTAAATCGGAATTCGTAGTTCGGCTGATTTTAGCCGAATATTGGTACGTTTAAAAAATGGACACTTAGAAAATTTTCTGGTGAAAACCACACAATGGATTCCAATGGAAGGAAATAAAAGTTACTGGTAAGTATGCTTAGAATTACTTTTCAGGGTCTGGGCTGGGCTAAAAGATGCATCACTGGGTTCTCTCCTGGTTACAGGTGAGTAAATCGGAATTCGTAGTTCGGCTGATTTTAGAGGAATATTTGTACGTGTCAAAAATGGACACTTAGAAAATGTTCTGGTGAAAACCACACAATGGATTCCTATGGAAGGAAACACAAGTTACTGGTAAGTACGCTTAGAATTACTTTTCAGGGTCTGTGCTGGGTTAAAAGATGCAGCAATGGGTTCTCTCCTGATTACAGGTGAGTAAATCGGAATTCGTAGTTCGGCTTATTTTGGAGGAATATTTGTACGTTTCAAAAATGGACACTTGGAAAAATTTCTGGTGAAAACCACACAATGGATTCCGATGGAAGGAAATACAAGTTACTGGTAAGTACGCTTAGAATTACTTTTCAGAGTCTGTGCTGGGCTAAAAGATGCAGCACTGGGTTCTCTCCTGATTACAGGTGAGTAAATAGGAATTCGTAGTTCGGCTGATTTTAGAGGAATATTTGTACGTTTCAAAAATGGACACTTAGAAAATGTTCTGGTGAAAACCACACAATGGATTCCTATGGAAGGAAACACAAGTTACTGGTAAGTACGCTTTGAATTACTTTTCAGGGTTTGTGCTGGGTTAAAAGATGCAGCACTGGGTTCTCTCCTGATTACAGGTGAGTAAATCGGAATTCGTAGTTCGGCTTATTTTAGAGGAATATTTGTACGTTTCAAAAATGGACACTTGGAAAAATTTCTGGTGAAAACCACACAATGGATTCCGATGGAAGGAAATACAAGCTACTGGTAAGTACGCTTAGAATTACTTTTCAGAGTCTGTGCTGGGCTAAAAGAGGCAGCACTGGGTTCTCTCCTGATTACAGGTGAGTAAATCAGAATTCGTTGTTCGGCTGATTTTAGAGGAATATTTGTACGTTTCAAAAATGGACACAGAAAATTTTCTAGTGAAAACCACACAATGGATTCCTATGGAAGGAAATACAAGTTATTGGTAAGTACGCTTAGAATACCTTTTCAGGGTCTGTGCTGGGCTAAAAGATGCAGCACTGGGTTCTCTCCTGATTACAGGTGAGTAAATCGGAATTCGTAGTTCAAGTGATTTTAGACGAATATTGGTACGTTTAAAAAATGGACACTTAGAAAATTTTCTGGTGAAAACCACACAATGGATTCCTATGGAAGGAAATACAAGTTACTGGTAGGTACGCTTAGAATTACTTTTCAGGGTCTGTGCTGGGCTAAAAGATGCAGCACTGGGTTCTCTCCTGATTACAGGTGAGTAAATACGAATTCTTAGTTCGGCTGATTTTAGGGGAATATTTGTACATTTCAAAAATGGACACTTAGAATATGTTCTGGTGAAAACCACACAATGGATTCCTATGGAAGGAAACACAAGTTACTGGTAAGTACACTTAGAATTACTTTTCAGAGTCTGTGCTGGGCTAAAAGAGGCAGCACTGGGTTCTCTCCTGATTACAGGTGAGTAAATCAGAATTCGTTGTTCGGCTGATTTTAGAAGAATATTTGTACGTTTCAAAAATGGACACAGAAAATTTTCTGGTGAAAACCACACAATGGATTCCTATGGAAGGAAATACAAGTTACTGGTAAGTACGCTTAGAATTACTTTTCAGGGTCTGTGCTGGGCTAAAAGATGCAGCACTGGGTTCTCTCCTGATTACAGGTGAGTAAATAGGAATTCGTAGTTCGGCTGATTTTAGAGGAATATTTGTACGTTTCAAAAATGGACACTTAGAAAATGTTCTGGTGAAAACCACACAATGGATTCCTATGGAAGGAAACACAAGTTACTGGTAAGTACGCTTTGAATTACTTTTCAGGGTCTGTGCTGGGTTAAAAGATGCAGCACTGGGTTCTCGCCTGATTACAGGTGAGTAAATCAGAATTCGTAGTTCGGCTTATTTTAGAGGAATATTTGTACGTTTCAAAAATGGACACTTGGAAAAATTTCTGGTGAAAACCACACAATGGATTCCGATGGAAGGAAATACAAGTTACTGGTAAGTACGCTTAGAATTACTTTTCAGAGTCTGTGCTGGGCTAAAAGAGGCAGCACTGGGTTCTCTCCTGATTACAGGTGAGTAAATCAGAATTCGTTGTTCGGCTGATTTTAGAGGAATATTTGTACGTTTCAAAAATGGACACAGAAAATTTTCTGGTGAAAACCACACAATGGATTCCTATGGAAGGAAATACAAGCTACTGGTAAGTACGCTTAGAATTACTTTTCAGGGTCTATGCTGGGCTAAAAGATGCAGCACTGGGTTCTCTCCTGATTACAGGTGAGTAAATCGGAATTCGTAGTTCGGCTGATTTTAGAAGAATATTTGTACGTTTCAAAAATGGACACAGAAAATTTTCTGGTGAAAACCACACAATGGATTCCGATGGAAGGAAACACAAGTTACTGGTAAGTACGCTTAGAATTACTTTTCAGGGTCTGTGCTGGGTTAAAAGATGCAGCACTGGGTTCTCTCCTGATTACAGGTGAGTAAATCGGAATTCATAGTTCGGCTTATTTTAGAGGAATATTTGTACGTTTCAAAAATGGACACTTGGAAAAATTTCTGGTGAAAACCTCACAATGGATTCCGATGGAAGGAAATACAAGTTACTGGTAAGTACGCTTATAATTACTTTTCAGAGTCTGTGCTGCGCTAAAAGAGGCAGCACTGGGTTCTCTCCTGATTACAGGTGAGTAAATCAGAATTCGTTGTTCGGCTGATTTTAGAGGAATATTTGTACGTTTCAAAAATGGACACAGAAAATTTTCTGGTGAAAACCACACAATGGATTCCTATGGAAGGAAATACAAGCTACTGGTAAGTACGCTTAGAATTACTTTTCAGGGTCTATGCTGGGCTAAAAGATGCAGCACTGGGTTCTCTCCTGATTACAGGTGAGTAAATCGGAATTCGTAGTTCGGCTGATTTTAGACGAATATTGGTACGTTTAAAAAATGGACACTTAGAAAATTTTCTGGTGAAAACCACACAATGGATTCCAATGGAAGGAAATAAAGTTACTGGTAAGTATGCTTAGAATTACTTTTCAGGGTCTGGGCTGGGCTAAAAGATGCATCACTGGGTTCTCTCCTGGTTACAGGTGAGTAAATCGGAATTCGTAGTTCGGCTGATTTTAGAGGAATATTTGTACGTTTCAAAAATGGACACTTAGAAAATGTTCTGGTGAAAACCACACAATGGATTCCTATGGAAGGAAACACAAGTTACTGGTAAGTACGCTTAGAATTACTTTTCAGGGTCTGTGCTGGGTTAAAAGATGCAGCAATGGGTTCTCTCCTGATTACAGGGTAGTAAATCGGAATTCGTAGTTCGGCTTATTTTGGAGGAATATTTGTACGTTTCAAAAATGGACACTTGGAAAAATTTCTGGTGAAAACCACACAATGGATTCCGATGGAAGGAAATACAAGTTACTGGTAAGTACACTTAGAATTACTTTTCAGAGTCTGTGCTGGGCTAAAAGAGGCAGCACTGGGTTCTCTCCTGATTACAGGTGAGTAAATAGGAATTCGTAGTTCGGCTGATTTTAGAGGAATATTTGTACGTTTCAAAAATGGACACTTAGAAAATGTTCTGGTGAAAACCACACAATGGATTCCTTTGGAAGGAAATACAAGTTACTGGTAAGTACGCTTAGAATAACATTTCAGGGTCTGTGCTGGGCTAAAAGATGCAGCACTGGGTTCTCTCCTGATTACAGGTGAGTAAATCGTAATTCGTAGTTCGGCTGATGTTAGAGGAATATTTGTACGTTTCAAAAATGGACACTTAGAAAATGTTCTGGTGAAAACCACACAATGGATTCCTATGGAAGGAAATACAAGTTACTGGTAAGTATGCTTAGAATTACTTTTCAGGGTCTGGGCTGGGCTAAAAGATGCAGCACTGGGTTCTCTTCTGATTATAGGTTAGTAAATAGGAATTCGTAGTTCGGTTGATTTTAGAGGAATATTTGTACGTTTCAAAAATGGACACGTAGAAAATTTTCAGGTGAAAACCACACAATGGATTCCGATGGAAGGAAATACAAGTTACTGGTAAGTACACTTAGAATTACTTTTCAGAGTCTGTGCTGGGCTAAAAGAGGCAGCACTGGGTTCTCTCCTGATTACAGGTGAGTAAATCAGAATTCGTTGTTCGGCTGGTTTTAGAGGAATATTTGTACGTTTCAAAAATGGACACAGAAAATTTTCTGGTGAAAACCACACAATGGATTCCTATGGAAGGAAATACAAGTTACTGGTAAATACGCTTAGAATTACTTTTCAGGGTCTGTGCTGGGCTAAAAGATGCAGCACTGGGTTCTCTCCTGATTACAGGTGAGTAAATAGGAATTCGTAGTTCGGCTGATTTTAGAGGAATATTTGTACGTTTCAAAAATGGACACTTAGAATATGTTCTGGTGAAAACCACACAATGGATTCCTATGGAAGGAAACACAAGTTACTGGTAAGTACACTTAGAATTACTTTTCAGTCTGTGCTGGGCTAAAAGAGGCAGCACTGGGTTCTCTCCTGATTACAGGTGAGTAAATCAGAATTCGTTGTTCGGCTGATATTAGAGGAATATTTGTACGTTTCAAAAATGGACACAGAAAATTTTCTGGTGAAAACCACACAATAAATTCCTATGGAAGGAAATACAAGTTACTGGTAAGTAGGCTTAGAATTACTTTTCAGGGTCTGTGCTGGGCTAAAAGATGCAGCACTGGGTTCTCTCCTGATTACAGGTGGGTAAATAGGAATTCGTAGTTCGGCTGATTTTAGAGGAATATTTGTACGTTTCAAAAATGGACACTTAGAAAATGTTCTGGTGAAAACCACACAATGGATTCCTATGGAAGGAAACACAAGTTACTGGTAAGTACGCTTTGAATTACTTTTCAGGGTCTGTGCTGGGTTAAAAGATGCAGCACTGGGTTCTCTCCTGATTACAGGTGACTAAATCGGAAGTCGTAGTTCGGCTTATTTTAGAGGAATATTTGTACGTTTCAAAAATGGACACTTGGAAAAATTTCTGGTGAAAACCACACAATGGATTCCGATGGAAGGAAATACAAGTTACTGGTAAGTACGCTTAGAATTACTTTTCAGAGTCTGTGCTGGGCTAAAAGAGGCAGCACTGGGTTCTCTCCTGATTACAGGTGAGTAAATCAGAATTCGTTGTTCGGCTGATTTTAGAGGAATATTTGTACGTTTCAAAAATGGACACAGAAAATTTTCTGGTGAAAACCACACAATGGATTCCTATGGAAGGAAATACAAGCTACTGGTAAGTACGCTTAGAATTACTTTTCAGGGTCTATGCTGGGCTAAAAGATGCAGCACTGGGTTCTCTCCTGATTACAGGTGAGTAAATCGGAATTCGTAGTTCGGCTGATTTTAGAAGAATATTTGTACGTTTCAAAAATGGACACAGAAAATTTTCTAGTGAAAACCACACAATGGATTCCTATGGAAGGAAATACAACTAATTGGTAAGTACGCTTAGAATACCTTTTCAGGGTCTGTGCTGGGCTAAAAGATGCAGCACTGGGTTCTCTCCTGATTACAGGTGAGTAAATCGGAATTCGTAGTTTGGCTGATTTTAGCCGAATATTGGTACGTTTAAAAAATGGACACTTAGAAAATTTTCTGGTGAAAACCACACAATGGATTCCAATGGAAGGAAATAAAAGTTACTGGTAAGTATGCTTAGAATTACTTTTCAGGGTCTGGGCTGGGCTAAAAGATGCATCACTGGGTTCTCTCCTGGTTACAGGTGAGTAAATCGGAATTCGTAGTTCGGCTGATTTTAGAGGAATATTTGTACGTTTCAAAAATGGACACTTAGAAAATGTTCTGGTGAAAACCACACAATGGATTCCTATGGAAGGAAACACAAGTTACTGGTAAGTACGCTTAGAATTACTTTTCAGGGTCTGTGCTGGGTTAAAAGATGCAGCACTGGGTTCTCTCCTGATTACAGGTGAGTAAATAGGAATTCGTAGTTCGGCTGATTTTAGAGGAATATTTGTACGTTTCAAAAATGGACACTTAGAAAATGTTCTGGTGAAAACCACACAATGGATTCCTATGGAAGGAAACACAAGTTACTGGTAAGTACGCTTTGAATTACTTTTCAGGGTTTGTGCTGGGTTAAAAGATGCAGCACTGGGTTCTCTCCTGATTACAGGTGAGTAAATCGGAATTCGTAGTTCGGCTTATTTTAGAGGAATATTTGTACGTTTCAAAAATGGACACTTGGAAAAATTTCTGGTGAAAACCACACAATGGATTCCGATGGAAGGAAATACAAGCTACTGGTAAGTACGCTTAGAATTACTTTTCAGAGTCTGTGCTGGGCTAAAAGAGGCAGCACTGGGTTCTCTCCTGATTACAGGTGAGTAAATCAGAATTCGTTGTTCGGCTGATTTTAGAGGAATATTTGTACGTTTCAAAAATGGACACAGAAAATTTTCTGGTGAAAACCACACAATGGATTCCTATGGAAGGAAATACAAGCTACTGGTAAGTACGCTTAGAATTACTTTTCAGGGTCTATGCTGGGCTAAAAGATGCAGCACTGGGTTCTCTCCTGATTACAGGTGAGTAAATCGGAATTCGTAGTTCGGCTGATTTTAGAAGAATATTTGTACGTTTCAAAAATGGACACAGAAAATTTTCTAGTGAAAACCACACAATGGATTCCTATGGAAGGAAATACAAGTAATTGGTAAGTACGCTTAGAATACCTTTTCAGGGTCTGTGCTGGGCTAAAAGATGCAGCACTGGGTTCTCTCCTGATTACAGGTGAGTAAATCGGAATTCGTAGTTCGGCTGATTTTAGCCGAATATTGGTACGTTTAAAAAATGGACACTTAGAAAATTTTCTGGTGAAAACCACACAATGGATTCCAATGGAAGGAAATAAAAGTTACTGGTAAGTATGCTTAGAATTACTTTTCAGGGTCTGGGCTGGGCTAAAAGATGCATCACTGGGTTCTCTCCTGGTTACAGGTGAGTAAATCGGAATTCGTAGTTCGGCTGATTTTAGAGGAATATTTGTACGTTTCAAAAATGGACACTTAGAAAATGTTCTGGTGAAAACCACACAATGGATTCCTATGGAAGGAAACACAAGTTACTGGTAAGTATGCTTAGAATTACTTTTCAGGGTCTGTGCTGGGTTAAAAGATGCAGCAATGGGTTCTCTCCTGATTACAGGTGAGTAAATCGGAATTCGTAGTTCGGCTTATTTTGGAGGAATATTTGTACGTTTCAAAAATGGACACTTGGAAAAATTTCTGGTGAAAACCACACAATGGATTCCGATGGAAGGAAATACAAGTTACTGGTAAGTACACTTAGAATTACTTTTCAGAGTCTGTGCTGGGCTAAAAGAGGCAGCACTGGGTTCTCTCCTGATTACAGGTGAGTAAATAGGAATTCGTAGTTCGGCTGATTTTAGAGGAATATTTGTACGTTTCAAAAATGGACACTTAGAAAATGTTCTGGTGAAAACCACACAATGGATTCCTATGGAAGGAAATACAAGCTACTGGTAAGTACGCTTAGAATTACTTTTCAGGGTCTGTGCTGGGCTAAAAGATGCAGCACTGGGTTTTCTCCTGATTACAGGTGAGTAAATCGGAATTCGTAGTTCGGCTGATTTTAGAGGAATATTTGTACGTTTCAAAAATGGACACAGAAAATTTTCTAGTGAAAACCACACAATGGATTCCTATGAAAGGAAATACAAGTTACTGGTAAGTACGCTTAGAATACCTTTTCAGGGTCTGTGCTGGGCTAAAAGATGCAGCGCTGGGTTCTCTCCTGATTACAGGTGAGTAAATCGGAATTCGTAGTTCGGCTGATTTTAGACGAATATTGGTACGTTTCAAAAATGGACACTTCGAAAATTTTCTGGTGAAAACCACACAATGGATTCCTTTGGAAGGAAATACAAGTTACTGGTAAGTACGCTTAGAATAACATTTCAGGGTCTGTGCTGGGCTAAACGATGCAGCACTGGGTTCTCTCCTGATTACAGGTGAGTAAATCGTAATTCGTAGTTCGGCTGATGTTAGAGGAATATTTGTACGTTTCAAAAATGGACACTTCGAAAATGTTCTGGTGAAAACCACACAATGGATTCCTATGGAAGGAAATACAAGTTACTGGTAAGTATGCTTAGAATTACTTTTCAGGGTCTGGGCTGGGCTAAAAGATGCAGCACTGGGTTCTCTCCTGATTACAGGTGAGTAAATCGGAATTGGTAGTTCGGCTGATTTTGGAGGAATATTTGTACGTTTCAAAAATGGACACAGAAAATTTTCTGGTGAAAACCACACAATGGATTCCTATGGAAGGAAATACAAGTTACTGGTAAGTAAGCTTAAAATTACTTTTCAGGGTCTGTGCTGGGCTAAAAGATGCAGCACTGGGTTCTCTCCTAATTACAGGTGAGTAAATAGGAATTCGTAGTTCGGCTGATTTTAGAGGAATATTTGTACGGTTCAAAAATGGACACTTCGAAAATGTTCTGGTGAAAACCACACAATGGATTCCTATGGAAGGAAACAAAAGTTACTGGTAAGTACGCTTAGAATTACTTTTCAGGGTCTGTGCTGGGCTAAAAGATGCAGCACTGGGTTCTCTTCTGATTATAGGTTAGTAAATAGGAATTCGTAGTTCGGTTGATTTTAGAGGAATATTTGTACGTTTCAAAAATGGACACGTAGAAAATTTTCAGGTGAAAACCACACAATGGATTCCGATGGAAGGAAATACAAGTTACTGGTAAGTACACTTAGAATTACTTTTCAGAGTCTGTGCTGGGCTAAAAGAGGCAGCACTGGGTTCTCTCCTGATTACAGGTGAGTAAATCAGAATTCGTTGTTCGGCTGGTTTTAGAGGAATATTTGTACGTTTCAAAAATGGACACAGAAAATTTTCTGGTGAAAACCACACAATGGATTCCTATGGAAGGAAATACAAGTTACTGGTAAATACGCTTAGAATTACTTTTCAGGGTCTGTGCTGGGCTAAAAGATGCAGCACTGGGTTCTCTCCTGATTACAGGTGAGTAAATAGGAATTCGTAGTTCGGCTGATTTTAGAGGAATATTTGTACGTTTCAAAAATGGACACTTAGAATATGTTCTGGTGAAAACCACACAATGGATTCCTATGGAAGGAAACACAAGTTACTGGTAAGTACACTTAGAATTACTTTTCAGTCTGTGCTGGGCTAAAAGAGGCAGCACTGGGTTCTCTCCTGATTACAGGTGAGTAAATCAGAATTCGTTGTTCGGCTGATATTAGAGGAATATTTGTACGTTTCAAAAATGGACACAGAAAATTTTCTGGTGAAAACCACACAATAAATTCCTATGGAAGGAAATACAAGTTACTGGTAAGTAGGCTTAGAATTACTTTTCAGGGTCTGTGCTGGGCTAAAAGATGCAGCACTGGGTTCTCTCCTGATTACAGGTGGGTAAATAGGAATTCGTAGTTCGGCTGATTTTAGAGGAATATTTGTACGTTTCAAAAATGGACACTTAGAAAATGTTCTGGTGAAAACCACACAATGGATTCCTATGGAAGGAAACACAAGTTACTGGTAAGTACGCTTTGAATTACTTTTCAGGGTCTGTGCTGGGTTAAAAGATGCAGCACTGGGTTCTCTCCTGATTACAGGTGACTAAATCGGAAGTCGTAGTTCGGCTTATTTTAGAGGAATATTTGTACGTTTCAAAAATGGACACTTGGAAAAATTTCTGGTGAAAACCACACAATGGATTCCGATGGAAGGAAATACAAGTTACTGGTAAGTACGCTTAGAATTACTTTTCAGAGTCTGTGCTGGGCTAAAAGAGGCAGCACTGGGTTCTCTCCTGATTACAGGTGAGTAAATCAGAATTCGTTGTTCGGCTGATTTTAGAGGAATATTTGTACGTTTAAAAAATGGACACAGAAAATTTTCTGGTGAAAACCACACAATGGATTCCTATGGAAGGAAATACAAGCTACTGGTAAGTACGCTTAGAATTACTTTTCAGGGTCTATGCTGGGCTAAAAGATGCAGCACTGGGTTCTCTCCTGATTACAGGTGAGTAAATCGGAATTCGTAGTTCGGCTGATTTTAGAAGAATATTTGTACGTTTCAAAAATGGACACAGAAAATTTTCTAGTGAAAACCACACAATGGATTCCTATGGAAGGAAATACAAGTAATTGGTAAGTACGCTTAGAATACCTTTTCAGGGTCTGTGCTGGGCTAAAAGATGCAGCACTGGGTTCTCTCCTGATTACAGGTGAGTAAATCGGAATTCGTAGTTCGGCTGATTTTAGCCGAATATTGGTACGTTTAAAAAATGGACACTTAGAAAATTTTCTGGTGAAAACCACACAATGGATTCCAATGGAAGGAAATAAAAGTTACTGGTAAGTATGCTTAGAATTACTTTTCAGGGTCTGGGCTGGGCTAAAAGATGCATCACTGGGTTCTCTCCTGGTTACAGGTGAGTAAATCGGAATTCGTAGTTCGGCTGATTTTAGAGGAATATTTGTACGTTTCAAAAATGGACACTTAGAAAATGTTCTGGTGAAAACCACACAATGGATTCCTATGGAAGGAAACACAAGTTACTGGTAAGTACGCTTAGAATTACTTTTCAGGGTCTGTGCTGGGTTAAAAGATGCAGCAATGGGTTCTCTCCTGATTACAGGTGAGTAAATCGGAATTCGTAGTTCGGCTTATTTTGGAGGAATATTTGTACGTTTCAAAAATGGACACTTGGAAAAATTTCTGGTGAAAACCACACAATGGATTCCGATGGAAGGAAATACAAGTTACTGGTAAGTACGCTTAGAATTACTTTTCAGAGTCTGTGCTGGGCTAAAAGATGCAGCACTGGGTTCTCTCCTGATTACAGGTGAGTAAATAGGAATTCGTAGTTCGGCTGATTTTAGAGGAATATTTGTACGTTTCAAAAATGGACACTTAGAAAATGTTCTGGTGAAAACCACACAATGGATTCCTATGGAAGGAAACACAAGTTACTGGTAAGTACGCTTTGAATTACTTTTCAGGGTTTGTGCTGGGTTAAAAGATGCAGCACTGGGTTCTCTCCTGATTACAGGTGAGTAAATCGGAATTCGTAGTTCGGCTTATTTTAGAGGAATATTTGTACGTTTCAAAAATGGACACTTGGAAAAATTTCTGGTGAAAACCACACAATGGATTCCGATGGAAGGAAATACAAGCTACTGGTAAGTACGCTTAGAATTACTTTTCAGAGTCTGTGCTGGGCTAAAAGAGGCAGCACTGGGTTCTCTCCTGATTACAGGTGAGTAAATCAGAATTCGTTGTTCGGCTGATTTTAGAGGAATATTTGTACATTTCAAAAATGGACACAGAAAATTTTCTAGTGAAAACCACACAATGGATTCCTATGGAAGGAAATACAAGTTATTGGTAAGTACGCTTAGAATACCTTTTCAGGGTCTGTGCTGGGCTAAAAGATGCAGCACTGGGTTCTCTCCTGATTACAGGTGAGTAAATCGGAATTCGTAGTTCAAGTGATTTTAGACGAATATTGGTACGTTTAAAAAATGGACACTTAGAAAATTTTCTGGTGAAAACCACACAATGGATTCCAATGGAAGGAAATAAAACTTACTGGTAAGTATGCTTAGAATTACTTTTCAGGGTCTGGGCTGGGCTAAAAGATGCATCACTGGGTTCTCTCCTGGTTACAGGTGAGTAAATCGGAATTCGTAGTTCGGCTGATTTTAGAGGAATATTTGTACGTTTCAAAAATGGACACTTAGAAAATGTTCTGGTGAAAACCACACAATGGATTCCTATGGAAGGAAACACAAGTTACTGGTAAGTACGCTTATAATTACTTTTCAGGGTCTGTGCTGGGTTAAAAGATGCAGCAATAGGTTCTCTCCTGATTACAGGTGAGTAAATCGGAATTCGTAGTTCGGCTTATTTTGGAGGAATATTTGTACGTTTCAAAAATGGACACTTGGAAAAATTTCTGGTGAAAACCACACAATGGATTCCGATCGAAGGAAATACAAGTTACTGGTAAGTACGCTTAGAATTACTTTTCAGAGTCTGTGCTGGGCTAAAAGAGGCAGCACTGGGTTCTCTCCTGATTACAGGTGAGTAAATCAGAATTCGTTGTTCGGCTGATTTTAGAGGAATATTTGTACGTTTCAAAAATGGACACAGAAAATTTTCCGGTGAAAACCACACAATGGATTCCTATGGAAGGAAAAACAAGCTACTGGTAAGTACGCTTAGAATTACTTTTCAGGGTCTGTGCTGGGCTAAAAGATGCAGCACTGGGTTTTCTCCTGATTACAGGTGAGTAAATCGGAATTCGTAGTTCGGCTGATTTTAGAGGAATATTTGTACGTTTCAAAAATGGACACTTAGAAAATGTTCTGGTGAAAACCACACAATGGATTCCTATGGAAGGAAACACAAGTTACTGGTAAGTACGCTTAGAATTACTTTTCAGGGTCTGTGCTGGGTTAAAAGATGCAGCAATGGGACCTCTCCTGATTACAGGTGAGTAAATCGGAATTCGTAGGTCGGCTTATTTTGGAGGAATATTTGTACGTTTCAAAAATGGACACTTAGAAAATTTTCTGGTGAAAACCACACAATGGATTCCAATGGAAGGAAATAAAAGTTACTGGTAAGTATGCTTAGAATTACTTTTCAGGGTCTGTGCTGGGCTAAAAGATGCAGCCCTGGGTTCTCTCCTGATTACAGGTGAGTAAATCGAAATTCATAGTTCGGCTGATTTTAGACGAATATTGGTACGTTTCAAAAATGGACACAGAAAATTTTCTGCTGAAAACCACACAATGGATTCCTAAGGAAGAAAATACAAGTTACTGGAAAGTACGCTTAGAATTACTTTTCAGAGTCTGTGCTGGGCTAAAAGACGCAGCACTGTGTTCTCTCCATATTACAGGTGAATAAATCGGAATTCGTAGTTCAGCTGATTTTAGAGGATTATTTGTACGTTTCAAAAATGGACACTTCGAAAATTTTCTGGTGAAAACCACACAATGGATTCCTTTGGAAGGAAATACAAGTTACTGGTAAGTATGCTTAGAATAACATTTCAGGGTCTGTGCTGGGCTAAAAGATGCAGCACTGGGTTCTGTCCTGATTACAGGTGAGTAAATCGTAATTCGTAGTTCGGCTGATTTTAGAGGAATATTTGTACGTTTCAAAAATGGACACTTCGAAAATGTTCTGGTGAAAACCACACAATGGATTCCTATGGAAGGAAATACAAGTTACTGGTAAGTATGCTTAGAATTACTTTTCAGGGTCTGGGCTGGGCTAATAAATGCAGCACTGGGTTCTCTCCTGATTACAGGTGAGTAAATCGGAATTCGTAGTTCGGCTGATTTTGGAGGAATATTTGTACGTTTCAAAAATGGAGAGAAAATTTTCTGGTGAAAACCACACAATGGATTCCTATGGAAGGAAATGCAAGTTACTGGTAAGTACGCTTAGAATACCTTTTCAGGGTCTGTGCTGGGCTAAAAGATGCAGCCCTGGGTTCTCTCCTGATTACAGGTGAGTAAATCGGATTTCGTAGTTCGGCTGATTTTAGAGGAATATTTGTACGTTTCAAAAATGGACACTTCGAACATTTTCTGGTGAAAACCACACAATGGATTCCTATGGAAGGAAATATAAGTAACTGGTAAGTTCGCTTAGAATTACTTTTCAGGGTCTGTGCTGTGCTAAAAGATGCAGCCCTGGGTTCTCTCCTGATTACAGGTGAGTAAATCGGAATTCTTAGTTCGGCTGATTTTAGACGAATAATGGTACGTTTCAAAAATGGACACAGAAAATTTTCTGGTGAAAACCACACAATGGATTCCTATGGAAGGAAATACAAGTTACTGGAAAGTACGCATAGAATTATTTTTCAGAGTCTGTGCTGGGCTAAAAGATGCAGCACTGTGTTCTCTCCATATTACAGGTGAATAAATCGGAATTCGTAGTTCGGCTGATTTTAGCGGAATATTTGTACGTTTCAAAAATGGACACTTCGAAAATTTTCTGGTGAAAACTACACAATGGATTCCTTTGGAAGGAAATACAAGTTACTGGTAAGTACGCTTAGAATAAAATTTCAGGGTCTGTGCTGGGCTAAAAGATGCAGCACTGGGTTCTCTCCTGATTACAGGTGAGTAAATCGTAATTCGTATTTCGGCTGATTTTAGAGGAATATTTGTACGTTTCAAAAATGGACACTTTGAAAATGTTCTGGTGAAAACCACACAATGGATTCCTATGGAAGGAAATACAAGTTACTGGTAAGTATGCTTAAAATTACTTTTCAGGGTCTGTGCTGGGCTAAAAGATGCAGCCCTGGGTTCTCTCCTGATTACAGGTGAGTAAATCGGAATTCGTAGTTCGGCTGATTTTAGAGGAATTTTTGTACGTTTCAAAAATGGACACTTCAAAAATTTTTGGGTGAAAACCACACAATGGATTCCTTTGGAAGGCAATACAAGTTACTCGTAAGTACGCTTAGAATAACATTTCAGGGTCTGTGCTGGGCTAAAAGATGCAGCACTGGGTTCTCTCCTGATTACAGGTGAGTAAATCGTAATTCGTAGTTCGGCTGATTTTAGAGGAATATTTGTACGTTTCAAACATGGACACTTCGAAAATGTTCTAGTGAAAACCACACAATGGATTCCTATGAAAGGAAATACAAGTTACTGGTAAGTATGCTTAGAATTACTTTTCAGGGTATGGGCTGGGCTAAAAGATGCAGCACTGGGTTCTCTCCAGATTACAGGTGAGTAAATCGGAATTCGTAGTTCGGCTAATTTTGGAGGAATATTTGTACGTTTCAAAAATGGACACAGAAAGTTTTCTGGTGAAAACCGCACAATGGATTCCTATGGAAGGAAATACAAGTTACTGGTAAGTACACTTAGAATTACTTTTCAGAGTCTGTGCTGGGCTAAAAGATGCAGCCCTTTGTTCTCTCCATATTACAGGTGAATAAATCGGAATTCGTAGTTCGGCTGATTTTAGAGGAATATTTGTACGTTTCAAAAATGGACACTTCGAAAATTTTCTGGTGAAAACCACACAATGGATTCCTATGGAAGGAAATACAAGTTACTGGTAAGTACGCTTAGAATAACATTTCAGGGTCTGTGCAGGGCTAAAAGATGCAGCACTGGGCTCTCTCCTGATTACAGGTGAGTAAATCGTAATTCGTAGTTTGGCTGATTTTAGAGGAATATTCGTACGTTTGAAAAATGGACACTTCGAAAATGTTCTGGTGAAAACCACACAATGGATTCCTATGGAAGGCAATACAAGTTATAGGTAAGTACGCTTAGAATTACTTTTCAGGGTCTCTGCTGGGCTAAAAGAGGCAGCACTGGGTTCTCTCCTGATTACAGGTGAGTAAATAGGAATTAGTAGTTCGGCTGATTTTAGAGGAATATTTGTACGTTTCAAAAATTGACACTTAGAAAATGTTCTGGTGAAAACCACACAATTGATTCCTATGGAAGGAAACACAAGTTACTGGTAAGTACGCTTAGAATTACTTTTCAGGGTCTGTGCTGGGCTAAAAGATGCAGCACTGGGTTCTCTCCTGATTACAGGTGAGTAAATCGGAATTCTTAGTTCAGCTTATTTTAGAGGAATATTTGTACTTTTCAAAAATGGACACTTGGAAAATTTTCTGGTGAAAACCACACAATGGATTCCGATGTAAGGAAATACAAGTTACTGGTAAGTACGCTTAGAATTACTTTTCAGAGTCTGTGCTGGGCTAAAAGAGGCAGCACTGGGTTCTCTCCTGATTACAGGTAAGTAAATCAGAATTCGTTGTTCGGCTGATTTTAGAGGAATATTTGTATGTTTCAAAAATGGACATAGAAAATTTTCTGGTGAAAACCACACAATGGATTCCTATGTAAGGAAATACAAGTTACTGGTAAGTACGCTTAGAATTACTTTTCAGAGTCTGTGCTGGGCTAAAAGGGGCAGCACTGGGTTTTCTCCTGATTACACGTGAGTAAATCAGAATTCGTTGTTCGGCTGATTTTAGAGGAATATTTGTATGTTTCAAAAATGGACACAGAAAATTTTCTGGTGAAAACCACACAATGGATTCCTATGGAAGGAAATACAAGTTACTGGTAAGTACGCTTAGAATTACTTTTCAGGGTCTGTGCTGGGCTAAAAGATGCAGCACTGGGTTCTCTCCTGATTACAGGTGAGTAAATCGGAATTCGTAGTTCGGCTGATTTTAGAGGAATATTTGTATGTTTCAAAAATGGACACAGAAAATTTTCTAGTGAAAACCACACAATGGATTCCTATGGAAGGAAATACAAGTTACTGGTAAGTACCCTTAGAATACCTTTTCAGGGTCTGTGCTGGGCTAAAAGATGCAGCACTGGGTTCTCTCCTGATTAGAGGTGAGTAAATCAGAATTCGTAATTCGGCTGATTTTAGAGGAATATTTGTGCGTTTCAAAAATAGACACAGAAAATTTTCTGGTGAAAACCACACAATGGATTCCTATGGAAGGAAATACAAGTTACTGGTAAGTACGCTTAGAATTACTTTTCAGGGTCTGTGCTGTGCTAAAAGCTGCAGCACTGGGTTCTCTCCTGATTACAGGTGAGTAAATCGGAATTCGTAGTTCGGCTGATTTTAGAGGAATATTTGTACGTTTCAAAAATGGACACAGAAAATTTTCTGGTGAAAACCACACAATGGATTCCTATGGAAGGAAATACAAGTTAGTGGTAAGTACGCTTATAATTACTTTTCAGAGTCTGTGCTGGGCTAAAAGATGCAGCACTGTGTTCTCTCCATATTACAGGTGAATAAATCGGAATTCGTAGTTCGGCTGATTTTAGAGGAATATTTGTACGTTTCAAAAATGGACACTTCGAAAATTTTCTGGTGAAAACCACACAATGGATTCCTATGGAAGGAAATACAAGTTACTGGTAAGTACGCTTAGAATAACATTTCAGGGTCTCTGCTGGGCTAAAAAATGCAGCACTGGGTTCTGTCCTGATTACAGGTGAGTAAATCGTAATTCGTAGTTCGGCTGATTTTAGAGGAATATTTGTACGTTTCAAAAATGGACACTTCGAAAATGTTCTGGTGAAAACCACACAATGGATTCCTATGGAAGGAAATACAAGTTACTGGTAAGTATGCTTAGAATTACTTTTCAGGGTCTGGGCTGGGCTAATAAATGCAGCACTGGGTTCTCTCCTGATTACAGGTGAGTAAATCGGAATTCGTAGTTCGGCTGATTTTGGAGGAATATTTGTACGTTTCAAAAATGGAGAGAAAATTTTCTGGTGAAAACCACACAATGGATTCCTATGGAAGGAAATGCAAGTTACTGGTAAGTACGCTTAGAATACCTTTTCAGGGTCTGTGCTGGGCTAAAAGATGCAGCCCTGGGTTCTCTCCTGATTACAGGTGAGTAAATCGGATTTCGTAGTTCGGCTGATTTTAGAGGAATATTTGTACGTTTCAAAAATGGACACTTCGAACATTTTCTGGTGAAAACCACACAATGGATTCCTATGGAAGGAAATATAAGTAACTGGTAAGTTCGCTTAGAATTACTTTTCAGGGTCTGTGCTGTGCTAAAAGATGCAGCCCTGGGTTCTCTCCTGATTACAGGTGAGTAAATCGGAATTCTTAGTTCGGCTGATTTTAGACGAATAATGGTACGTTTCAAAAATGGACACAGAAAATTTTCTGGTGAAAACCACACAATGGATTCCTATGGAAGGAAATACAAGTTACTGGAAAGTACGCATAGAATTATTTTTCAGAGTCTGTGCTGGGCTAAAAGATGCAGCACTGTGTTCTCTCCATATTACAGGTGAATAAATCGGAATTCGTAGTTCGGCTGATTTTAGCGGAATATTTGTACGTTTCAAAAATGGACACTTCGAAAATTTTCTGGTGAAAACCACACAATGGATTCCTTTGGAAGGAAATACAAGTTACTGGTAAGTACGCTTAGAATAAAATTTCAGGGTCTGTGCTGGGCTAAAAGATGCAGCACTGGGTTCTCTCCTGATTACAGGTGAGTAAATCGTAATTCGTATTTCGGCTGATTTTAGAGGAATATTTGTACGTTTCAAAAATGGACACTTTGAAAATGTTCTGGTGAAAACCACACAATGGATTCCTATGGAAGGAAATACAAGTTACTGGTAAGTATGCTTAAAATTACTTTTCAGGGTCTGTGCTGGGCTAAAAGATGCAGCCCTGGGTTCTCTCCTGATTACAGGTGAGTAAATCGGAATTCGTAGTTCGGCTGATTTTAGAGGAATTTTTGTACGTTTCAAAAATGGACACTTCAAAAATTTTTTGGTGAAAACCACACAATGGATTCCTTTGGAAGGCAATACAAGTTACTCGTAAGTACGCTTAGAATAACATTTCAGGGTCTGTGCTGGGCTAAAAGATGCAGCACTGGGTTCTCTCCTGATTACAGGTGAGTAAATCGTAATTCGTAGTTCGGCTGATTTTAGAGGAATATTTGTACGTTTCAAACATGGACACTTCGAAAATGTTCTAGTGAAAACCACACAATGGATTCCTATGAAAGGAAATACAAGTTACTGGTAAGTATGCTTAGAATTACTTTTCAGGGTATGGGCTGGGCTAAAAGATGCAGCACTGGGTTCTCTCCAGATTACAGGTGAGTAAATCGGAATTCGTAGTTCGGCTAATTTTGGAGGAATATTTGTACGTTTCAAAAATGGACACAGAAAGTTTTCTGGTGAAAACCGCACAATGGATTCCTATGGAAGGAAATACAAGTTACTGGTAAGTACACTTAGAATTACTTTTCAGAGTCTGTGCTGGGCTAAAAGATGCAGCCCTTTGTTCTCTCCATATTACAGGTGAATAAATCGGAATTCGTAGTTCGGCTGATTTTAGAGGAATATTTGTACGTTTCAAAAATGGACACTTCGAAAATTTTCTGGTGAAAACCACACAATGGATTCCTATGGAAGGAAATACAAGTTACTGGTAAGTACGCTTAGAATAACATTTCAGGGTCTGTGCAGGGCTAAAAGATGCAGCACTGGGCTCTCTCCTGATTACAGGTGAGTAAATCGTAATTCGTAGTTTGGCTGATTTTAGAGGAATATTCGTACGTTTGAAAAATGAACACTTCGAAAATGTTCTGGTGAAAAACACACAATGGATTCCTATGGAAGGCAATACAAGTTATTGGTAAGTACGCTTAGAATTACTTTTCAGGGTCTCTGCTGGGCTAAAAGAGGCAGCACTGGGTTCTCTCCTGATTACAGGTGAGTAAATAGGAATTAGTAGTTCGGCTGATTTTAGAGGAATATTTGTACGTTTCAAAAATTGACACTTAGAAAATGTTCTGGTGAAAACCACACAATTGATTCCTATGGAAGGAAACACAAGTTACTGGTAAGTACGCTTAGAATTACTTTTCAGGGTCTGTGCTGGGCTAAAAGATGCAGCACTGGGTTCTCTCCTGATTACAGGTGAGTAAATCGGAATTCTTAGTTCAGCTTATTTTAGAGGAATATTTGTACTTTTCAAAAATGGACACTTGGAAAATTTTCTGGTGAAAACCACACAATGGATTCCGATGTAAGGAAATACAAGTTACTGGTAAGTACGCTTAGAATTACTTTTCAGAGTCTGTGCTGGGCTAAAAGAGGCAGCACTGGGTTCTCTCCTGATTACAGGTAAGTAAATCAGAATTCGTTGTTCGGCTGATTTTAGAGGAATATTTGTATGTTTCAAAAATGGACATAGAAAATTTTCTGGTGAAAACCACACAATGGATTCCTATGTAAGGAAATACAAGTTACTGGTAAGTACGCTTAGAATTACTTTTCAGAGTCTGTGCTGGGCTAAAAGGGGCAGCACTGGGTTTTCTCCTGATTACACGTGAGTAAATCAGAATTCGTTGTTCGGCTGATTTTAGAGGAATATTTGTATGTTTCAAAAATGGACACAGAAAATTTTCTGGTGAAAACCACACAATGGATTCCTATGGAAGGAAATACAAGTTACTGGTAAGTACGCTTAGAATTACTTTTCAGGGTCTGTGCTGGGCTAAAAGATGCAGCACTGGGTTCTCTCCTGATTACAGGTGAGTAAATCGGAATTCGTAGTTCGGCTGATTTTAGAGGAATATTTGTATGTTTCAAAAATGGACACAGAAAATTTTCTAGTGAAAACCACACAATGGATTCCTATGGAAGGAAATACAAGTTACTGGTAAGTACCCTTAGAATACCTTTTCAGGGTCTGTGCTGGGCTAAAAGATGCAGCACTGGGTTCTCTCCTGATTAGAGGTGAGTAAATCAGAATTCGTAATTCGGCTGATTTTAGAGGAATATTTGTGCGTTTCAAAAATGGACACAGAAAATTTTCTGGTGAAAACCACACAATGGATTCCTATGGAAGGAAATACAAGTTACTGGTAAGTACGCTTAGAATTACTTTTCAGGGTCTGTGCTGTGCTAAAAGCTGCAGCACTGGGTTCTCTCCTGATTACAGGTGAGTAAATCGGAATTCGTAGTTCGGCTGATTTTAGAGGAATATTTGTACGTTTCAAAAATGGACACAGAAAATTTTCTGGTGAAAACCACACAATGGATTCCTATGGAAGGAAATACAAGTTACTGGTAAGTACGCTTATAATTACTTTTCAGAGTCTGTGCTGGGCTAAAAGATGCAGCACTGTGTTCTCTCCATATTACAGGTGAATAAATCGGAATTCGTAGTTCGGCTGATTTTAGAGGAATATTTGTACGTTTCAAAAATGGACACTTCGAAAATTTTCTGGTGAAAACCACACAATGGATTCCTATGGAAGGAAATACAAGTTACTGGTAAGTACGCTTAGAATAACATTTCAGGGTCTCTGCTGGGCTAAAAAATGCAGCACTGGGTTCTCTCCTGATTACAGGTGAGTAAATCAGAATTCTTAGTTCGGCTGATTTTAGACGAATATTGGTACGTTTCAAAAATGGACACAGAAAATTTTCTGGTGAAAACCACACAATGGATTCCTATGGAAGGAAATACAAGTTACTGGAAAGTACGCATAGAATTATTTTTCAGTCTGTGCTGGGCTAAAAGAGGCAGCACTGGGTTCTCTCCTGATTACAGGTGAGTAAATCAGAATTCGTTGTTCGGCTGATATTAGAGGAATATTTGTACGTTTCAAAAATGGACACAGAAAATTTTCTGGTGAAAACCACACAATAAATTCCTATGGAAGGAAATACAAGTTACTGGTAAGTAGGCTTAGAATTACTTTTCAGGGTCTGTGCTGGGCTAAAAGATGCAGCACTGGGTTCTCTCCTGATTACAGGTGGGTAAATAGGAATTCGTAGTTCGGCTGATTTTAGAGGAATATTTGTACGTTTCAGAAATGGACACTTCGAAAATTTTCTGGTGAAAACCACACAATGGATTCCTTTGGAAGGAAATACAAGTTACTGGTAAGTACGCTTAGAATAACATTTCAGGGTCTGTGCAGGGCTAAAAGATGCAGCACTGGGTTCTCTCCTGATTACAGGTGAGTAAATCGTAATTCGTATTTCGGCTGATTTTAGAGGAATATTTGTACGTTTCAAAAATGGACACTTCGAAAATGTTCTGGTGAAAACCACACAATGGATTCCTATGGAAGGAAATACAAGTTACTGGTACGTATGCTTAAAATTACTTTTCAGGGTCTGTGCTGGGCTAAAAGATGCAGCCCTGGGTTCTCTCCTGATTACAGGTGAGTAAATCGGAATTCGTAGTTCGGCTGATTTTAGAGGAATTTTTGTACGTTTCAAAAATGGACACTTCGAAAATTTTCTGGTGAAAACCACACAATGGATTCCTTTGGAAGGCAATACAAGTTACTGGTAAGTACGCTTAGAATAACATTTCAGGGTCTGTGCTGGGCTAAAAGATGCAGCACTGGGTTCTCTCCTGATTACAGGTGAGTAAATCGTAATTCGTAGTTCGGCTGATTTTTGAGGAATATTTGTACGTTTCAAACATGGACACTTCGAAAATGTTCTGGTGAAAACCACACAATGGATTCCTATGGAAGGAAATACAAGTTACTGGTAAGTATGCTTAGAATTACTTTTCAGGGTATGGGCTGGGCTAAAAGATGCAGCACTGGGTTCTCTCCAGATTACAGGTGAGTAAATCGGAATTCGTAGTTCGGCTAATTTTGGAGGAATATTTGTACGTTTCAAAAATGGACACAGAAAATTTTCTGGTGAAAACCACACAATGGATTCCTATGGAAGGAAATACAAGTTACTGGTAAGTACACTTAGAATTACTTTTCAGAGTCTGTGCTGGGCTAAAAGATGCAGCACTTTGTTCTCTCCATATTACAGGTGAATAAATCGGAATTCGTAGTTCGGCTGATTTTAGAGGAATATTTGTACGTTTCAAAAATGGACACTTCGAAAATTTTCGGGTGAAAACCACACAATGGATTCCTATGGAAGGAAATACAAGTTACTGGTAAGTACGCTTAGAATAACTTTTCAGGGTCTGTGCTGGGCTAAAAGATGCAGCACTGGGCTCTCTCCTGATTACAGGTGAGTAAATCGTAATTCGTAGTTTGGCTGATTTTAGAGGAATATTCGTACGTTTGAAAAATGGACTCTTCGAAAATGTTCTGGTGAAAACCACACAATGGATTCCTATGGAAGGCAATACAAGTTATTGGTAAGTACGCTTAGAATTACTTTTCAGGGTCTCTGCTGGGCTAAAAGATGCAGCACTGGGTTCTCTCCTGATTACAGGTGAGTAAATAGGAATTAGTAGTTCGGCTGATTTTAGAGGAATATTTGTACGTTTCAAAAATGGACACTTAGAAAATGTTCTGGTGAAAACCACACAATGGATTCCTATGGAAGGAAACACAAGTTACTGGTAAGTACGCTTAGAATTACTTTTCAGGGTCTGTGCTGGGCTAAAAGATGCAGCACTGGGTTCTCTCCTGATTACAGGTGAGTAAATCGGAATTCTTAGTTCAGCTTATTTTAGAGGAATATTTGTACTTTTAAAAAATGGACACTTGGAAAATTTTCTGGTGAAAACCACACAATGGATTCCGATGTAAGGAAATACAAGTTACTGGTAAGTACGCTGGTGGAGAGGTGTGGCTCACTGGTTAGAGGCGGCAGATCCGCAAGCAGAGAATCAGCCAGGGACCAGGGTTCAATTCCCGACGCGGCAGGGTTGTGGACCAGGGTCAAAACGGACTCGATAATTCTCGCCTCGGTACCTACTCTAACCAGGAACACACTCGGCAACTCTGGGCATTAGCTTGCCTCATCTCCACAACGGCCCCCCACATTCGCCGGGGATGCCTGGTTTCACCTTGGAGATACCCAGGAGGGACCATCTCACAGGGATAGCCAGGACGGGTTCCCCAGCGGTCTACAGCGCCACGACGCCTCAGGGCAGCAGTGCGCTTTACAAGACACATACATTTACGCTTAGAATTACTTTTCAGAGTCTGTGCTGGGCTAAAAGAGGCAGCACTGGGTTCTCTCCTGATTACAGGTGAGTAAATCAGAATTCGTTGTTCGGCTGATTTTAGAGGAATATTTGTATGTTTCAAAAATGGACACAGAAAATTTTCTGGTGAAAACCACACAATGGATTCCTATGTAAGGAAATACAAGTTACTGGTAAGTACGCTTAGAATTACTTTTCAGAGTCTGTGCTGGGCTAAAAGGGGCAGCACTGGGTTTTCTCCTGATTACACGTGAGTAAATCAGAATTCGTTGTTCGGCTGATTTTAGAGGAATATTTGTACGTTTCAAAAATGGACACAGAAAATTTTCTGGTGAAAACCACACAATGGATTCCTATGGAAGGAAATACAAGTTACTGGTAAGTACGCTTAGAATTACTTTTCAGGGTCTGTGCTGGGCTAAAAGATGCAGCACTGGGTTCTCTCCTGATTACAGGTGAGTAAATCGGAATTCGTAGTTCGGCTGATTTTAGAGGAATATTTGTATGTTTCAAAAATGGACACAGAAAATTTTCTAGTGAAAACCACACAATGGATTCCTATGGAAGGAAATACAAGTTACTGGTAAGTACGCTTAGAATACCTTTTCAGGGTCTGTGCTGGGCTAAAAGATGCAGCACTGGGTTCTCTCCTGATTAGAGGTGAGTAAATCAGAATTCGTAATTCGGCTGATTTTAGAGGAATATTTGTACGTTTCGAAAATGGACACAGAAAATTTTCTGGTGAAAACCACACAATGGATTCCTATGGAAGGAAATACAAGTTACTGGTAAGTACGCTTAGAATTACTTTTCAGGGTCTGTGCTGTGCTAAAAGCTGCAGCACTGGGTTCTCTCCTGATTACAGGTGAGTAAATCGGAATTCGTAGTTCGGCTGATTTTAGAGGAATATTTGTACGTTTCAAAAATGGACACAGAAAATTTTCTGGTGAAAACCACACAATGGATTCCTATGGAAGGAAATACAAGTTACTGGTAAGTACGCTTATAATTACTTTTCAGAGTCTGTGCTGGGCTAAAAGATGCAGCACTGTGTTCTCTCCATATTACAGGTGAATAAATCGGAATTCGTAGTTCGGCTGATTTTAGAGGAATATTTGTACGTTTCAAAAATGGACACAGAAAATTTTCTGGTGAAAACCACACAATGGATTCCTATGGAAGGAAATACAAGTTACTGGTAAGTACGCTTATAATTACTTTTCAGGGTCTATGCTGGGCTAAAAGATGCAGCACTGGGTTCTCTCCTGATTACAGGTGAGTAAATCGGAATTCGTAGTTCGGCTGATTTTAGAAGAATATTTGTACGTTTCAAAGATGGACACAGAAAATTTTCTGGTGAAAACCACACAATGGATTCCGATGGAAGGAAACACAAGTTACTGGTAAGTACGCTTTGAATTACTTTTCAGGGTCTGTGCTGGGTTAAAAGATGCAGCACTGGATTCTCTCCTGATTACAGGTGAGTAAACGGAATTCGTAGTTCGGCTGATTTTGGAGGAAAAGATGTACGTTTCAAAAATGGACACTTAGAAAATTTTCAGGTGAAAACCACACAATGGATTCCTATGGAAGGAAATACAAGTAACTGGTAAGTACGCTTAGAATTACTTTTCAGGGTCTGTGCTGGGCTAAAAGATGCATCCCTGGGTTCTCTCCTGATTACAAGTGAGTAAATCGGAATTCGTAGTTCGACTGATTTTAGACGAATATTGGTACGTTTCAAAAAGGGACACAGAAAATTTTCTGGTGAAAACCACGCAATGGATTCCTATGGAAGGAAATACAAGTTACTGGAAAGTACGCTTAGAATTACTTTTCAGAGTCTGTGCTGGGCTAAAAGATGCAGCACTGTGTTCTCTCCATATTACAGGTGAATAAATCGGAATTCGTAGTTCGGCTGATTTTAGAGGAATATTTGTACGTTTCAAAAATGGACACTTCGAAAATTTTCTGGTGAAAACCACACAAAGGATTCCTTTGGAAGGAAATACAAGTTACTGGTAAGTACGCTTAAAATAACATTTCAGGGTCTGTGCTGGGCTAAAAGATGCAGCACTGGGTTCTCTCCTGATTACAGGTGAGTAAATCGTAATTCGTAGTTCGGCTGATTTTAGAGGAATATTTGCACGTTTCAAAAATGGACACTTCGAAAATGTTCTGGTGAAAACCACACAATGGATTCCTATGGAAGGAAATACAAGTTACTGGTAAGTATGCTTAGAATTACTTTTAAGGGTCTGGGCTGGGCTAAAAGATGCAGCACTGGGTTCTCTCCTGATTACAGGTGAGTAAATCGGAATTCGTAGTTCGGCTGATTTTGGAGGAATATTTGTACGTTTCAAAAATGGACACCGAAAATTTTCTGGTGAAAACCACACAATGGATTCCTATGGAAGGAAATACAAGTTACTGGTAAGTACACTTAGAATACCTTTTCAGGGTCTGTGCTGGGCTAAAAGATGCAGCCCTGGGTTCTCTCCTGATTACAGGTGAGTAAATCGGAATTCGTAGTTCGGCTGATTTTAGAGGAATATTTGTACGTTTCAAAAATGGACACTTCGAAAATTTTCTGGTGAAAACCACACAATGGATTCCTATGGAAGGAAATACAAGTTACTGGTAAGTAAGCTTAGAATAACATTTCAGGGTCTCTGCTTGGCTAAAAGATGCAGCAATGGGTTCTCTCCTGATTACAGGTGAGTAAATAGGAATTCGTAGTTCGGCTGATTTTAGAGGAATATTTGTACGTTTCAAAAATGGACACTTAGAAAATGTTCTGGTGAAAACCACACAATGGATTCCTATGGAGGGAAATACAAGTTACTGGTAAGTACGCTTAGAATTACTTTTCAGGGTCTGTGCTGGGCTAAAAGATGCAGCACTGGTTTCTCTCCTGATTACAGGTGAGTAAATCGGAATTCGTAGTTCGGCTGATTTTAGACGAATATTGGTACGTTTCAAAAATGGACACTTAGAAAATTTTCTGGTGAAAACCACACAATGGATTCCAATGGAAGGAAGTAAAAGTTACTGGTAAGTATGCTTAGAATTACTTTTCAGGGTCTGGGCTGGGCTAAAAGATGCATCACTGGGTTCTCTCCTGGTTACAGGTGAGTAAATCGGAATTCGTAGTTCGGCTGATTTTAGAGGAATATTTGTACGTTTCAAAAATGGACACTTAGAAAATGTTCTGGTGAAAACCACACAATGGATTCCTATGGAAGGAAATACAAGTTACTGGTAAGTACGCTTAGAATTACTTTTCAGGGTCTGTGCTGGGCTAAAAGATGCAGCCCTGGGTTCTCTCCTGATTACAGGTGAGTAAATCAGAATTCGTAGTTCAGCTGATTTTAGAGGAATTTTTGTACGTTTCAAAAATGGACACTTCGAAAATTTTCTGGTGAAAACCACACAATGGATTCCTTTGGAAGGCAATACAAGTTACTGGTAAGTACGCTTAGAATAACATTTCAGGGTCTGTGCTGGGCTAAAAGATGCAGCACTGGGTTCTCTCCTGATTACAGGTGAGTAAATCGTAATTCGTAGTTCGGCTGATTTTAGAGGAATATTTGTACGTTTCAAACATGGACACTTCGAAAATGTTCTGGTGAAAACCACACAATGGATTCCTATGGAAGGAAATACAAGTTACTGGTAAGTATGCTTAGAATTACTTTTCAGGGTATGGGCTGGGCTAAAAGATGCAGCACTGGGTTCTCTCCAGATTACAGGTGAGTAAATCGGAATTCGTAGTTCGGCTAATTTTGGAGGAATATTTGTACGTTTCAAAAATGGACACAGAAAATTTTCTGGTGAAAACCACACAATGGATTCCTATGGAAGGAAATACAAGTTACTGGTAAGTACACTTAGAATTACTTTTCAGAGTCTGTGCTGGGCTAAAAGATGCAGAACTTTGTTCTCTCCATATTACAGGTGAGTAAATAGGAATTAGTAGTTCGGCTGATTTTAGAGGAATATTTGTACGTTTCAAAAATGGACACTTAGAAAATGTTCTGGTGAAAACCACACAATGGATTCCTATGGAAGGAAACACAAGTTACTGGTAAGTACGCTTAGAATTACTTTTCAGGGTCTGTGCTGGGCTAAAAGATGCAGCACTGGGTTCTCTCCTGATTACAGGTGAGTAAATCGGAATTCTTAGTTCAGCTCATTTTAGAGGAATATTTGTACTTTTCAAAAATGGACACTTGGAAAATTTTCTGGTGAAAACCACACAATGGATTCCGATGTAAGGAAATACAAGTTACTGGTAAGTATGCTTAGAATTACTTTTCAGAGTCTGTGCTGGGCTAAAAGAGGCAGCACTGGGTTCTCTCCTGATTACAGGTGAGTAAATCAGAATTCGTTGTTCGGCTGATTTTAGAGGAATATTTGTATGTTTCAAAAATGGACACAGAAAATTTTCTGGTGAAAACCACACAATGGATTCCTATGTAAGGAAATACAAGTTACTGATAAGTACGCTTAGAATTACTTTTCAGAGTCTGTGCTGGGCTAAAAGGGGCAGCACTGGGTTTTCTCCTGATTACACGTGAGTAAATCAGAATTCGTTGTTTGGCTGATTTTAGAGGAATATTTGTACGTTTCAAAAATGGACACAGAAAATTTTCTGGTGAAAACCACACAATGGATTCCTATGGAAGGAAATACAAGTTACTGGTAAGTACGCTTAGAATTACTTTTCAGGGTCTGTGCTGGGCTAAAAGATGCAGCACTGGGTTCTCTCCTGATTACAGGTGAGTAAATCGGAATTCGTAGTTCGGCTGATTTTAGAGGAATATTTGTATGTTTCAAAAATGGACACAGAAAATTTTCTAGTGAAAACCACACAATGGATTCCTATGGAAGGAAATACAAGTTACTGGTAAGTACGCTTAGAATACCTTTTCAGGGTCTGTGCTGGGCTAAAAGATGCAGCACTGGGTTCTCTCCTGATTAGAGGTGAGTAAATCAGAATTCGTAATTCGGCTGATTTTAGAGGAATATTTGTACGTTTCAAAAATGGACACAGAAAAATTTCTGGTGAAAACCACACAATGGATTCCTATGGAAGTAAATACAAGTACTGGTAAGTACGCTTAGAATTACTTTTCAGGGTCTGTGCTGGGCTAAAAGATGCAGCACTGGGTTCTCTCCTGATTACAGGTTAGTAAATCGGAATTCGTAGTTCGGCTGATTTTAGAGGAAAAGATGTACGTTTCAAAAATGGACACTTAGAAAATTTTCTGGTGAAAACCACACAATTGATTCCTATGGAAGGAAATACAAGTAACTGGTAAGTACGCTTAGAATTACTTTTCAGGGTCTGTGCTGGGCTAAAAGATGCAGCCCTGGGTTCTCTCCTGATTACAGGTGAGTAAATCGGAATTCGTAGTTCGACTGATTTTAGACGAATATTGGTACGTTTCAAAAAGGGACATAGAAAATTTTCTGGTGAAAACCACGCAATGGATTCCTATGGAAGAAAATACAAGTTACTGGAAAGTACGCTTAGAATTACTTTTCAGAGTCTGTGCTGGGCTAAAAGATGCAGCACTGTGTTCTCTCCATATTACAGGTGAATAAATCGGAATTCGTAGTTCGGCTGATTTTAGAGGAATATTTGTACGTTTCAAAAATGGACACTTCGAAAATTTTCTGGTGAAAACCACACAAAGGATTCCTTTGGAAGGAAATACAAGTTACTGGTAAGTACGCTTAAAATAACATTTCAGGGTCTGTGCTGGGCTAAAAGATGCAGCACTGGGTTCTCTCCTGATTACAGGTGAGTAAATCGTAATTCGTAGTTCGGCTGATTTTAGAGGAATATTTGCACGTTTCAAAAATGGACACTTCGAAAATGTTCTGGTGAAAACCACACAATGGATTCCTTTAGAAGGAAATACAAGTTACTGGTAAGTATGCTTAGAATTACTTTTAAGGGTCTGGGCTGGGCTAAAAGATGCAGCACTGGGTTCTCTCCTGATTACAGGTGAGTAAATCGGAATTCGTAGTTCGGCTGATTTTGGAGGAATATTTGTACGTTTCAAAAATGGACACCGAAAATTTTCTGGTGAAAACCACACAATGGATTCCTATGGAAGGAAATACAAGTTACTGGTAAGTACACTTAGAATACCTTTTCAGGGTCTGTGCTGGGCTAAAAGATGCAGCCCTGGGTTCTCTCCTGATTACAGGTGAGTAAATCGGAATTCGTAGTTCGGCTGATTTTAGAGGAATATTTGTACGTTTCAAAAATGGACACTTCGAAAATTTTCTGGTGAAAACCACACAATGGATTCCTATGGAAGCAAATACAAGTTACTGGTAAGTACGCTTAGAATAACATTTCAGGGTCTCTGCTGGGCTGAAAGATGCAGCACTGGGTTCTCTCCTGATTACAGGTGAGTAAATAGGAATTCGTAGTTCGGCTGATTTTAGAGGAATATTTGTACGTTTCAAAAATGGACACTTAGAAAATGTTCTGGTGAAAACCACACAATGGATTCCTATGGAGGGAAATACAAGTTACTGGTAAGTACGCTTAGAATTACTTTTCAGGGTCTGTGCTGGGCTAAAAGATGCAGCACTGGTTTCTCTCCTGATTACAGGTGAGTAAATCGGAATTCGTAGTTCGGCTGATTTTAGACGAATATTGGTACGTTTCAAAAATGGACACTCAGAAAATTTTCTGGTGAAAACCACACAATGGATTCCAATGGAAGGAAATAAAAGTTACTGGTAAGTATGCTTAGAATTACTTTTCAGGGTCTGGGCTGGGCTAAAAGATGCATCACTGGGTTCTCTCCTGGTTAAAGGTGAGTAAATCGGAATTCGTAGTTCGGCTGATTTTAGAGGAATATTTGTACGTTTTAAAAATGGACACTTAGAAAATGTTCTGGTGAAAACCACACAATGGATTCCTATGGAAGGAAACACAAGTTACTGGTAAGTACGCTTAGAATTACTTTTCAGGGTCTGTGCTGGGTTAAAAGATGCAGCAATGGGTTCTCTCCTGATTACAGGTGAGTAAATCGGAATTCGTAGTTCGGCTTATTTTGGAGGAATATTTGTACGTTTCAAAAATGGACACTTGGAAAAATTTCTGGTGAAAACCACACAATGGATTCCGATGGAAGGAAATACAAGTTACTGGTAAGTACGCTTAGAATTACTTTTCAGAGTCTGTGCTGGGCTAAAAGATGCAGCACTGGGTTCTCTCCTGATTACAGGTGAGTAAATAGGAATTCGTAGTTCGGCTGATTTTAGAGGAATATTTGTACGTTTCAAAAATGGACACTTAGAAAATGTTCTGGTGAACACCACACAATGGATTTCTATGGAAGGAAACACAAGTTACTGGTAAGTACGCTTTGAATTACTTTTCAGGGTCTGTGCTGGGTTAAAAGATGCAGCACTGGGTTCTCTCCTGATTACAGGTGAGTAAATCGGAATTCGTAGTTCGGCTTATTTTAGAGGAATATTTGTACGTTTCAAAAATGAACACTTGGAAAAATTTCTGGTGAAAACCACACAATGGATTCCGATGGAAGGAAATACAAGTTACTGGTAAGTACGCTTAGAATTACTTTTCAGAGTCTGTGCTGGGCTAAAAGAGGCAGCACTGGGTTCTCTCCTGATTACAGGTGAGTAAATCAGAATTCGTTGTTCGGCTGATTTTAGAGGAATATTTGTACGTTTCAAAAATGGACACAGAAAATTTTCTGGTGAAAACCACACAATGGATTCCTATGGAAGGAAATACAAGCTACTGGTAAGTACGCTTAGAATTACTTTTCAGGATCTATGCTGGGCTAAAAGATGCAGCACTGGGTTCTCTCCTGATTACAGGTGAGTAAATCGGAATTCGTAGTTCGACTGATTTTAGAAGAATATTTGTACGTTTCAAAAATGGACACAGAAAATTTTCTAGTGAAAACCACACAATGGATTCCTATGGAAGGAAATACAAGTTATTGGTAAGTACGCTTAGAATACCTTTTCAGGGTCTGTGCTGGGCTAAAAGATGCAGCACTGGGTTCTCTCCTGATTACAGGTGAGTAAATCGGAATTCGTAGTTCGGCTGATTTTAGAGGAATATTTGTACGTTTCAAAAATGGACACTTAGAAAATGTTCTGGTGAAAACCACACAATGGATTCCTATGGAAGGAAACACAAGTTACTGGTAAGTACGCTTAGAATTACTTTTCAGGGTCTGTGCTGGGTTAAAAGATGCAGCAATGGGTTCTCTCCTGATTACAGGTGAGTAAATCGGAATTCGTAGTTCGGCTTATTTTGGAGGAATATTTGTACGTTTCAAAAATGGACAATTGGAAAAATTTCTGGTGAAAACCACACAATGGATTCCGATGGAAGGAAATACAAGTTACTGGTAAGTACGCTTAGAATTACTTTCCAGAGTCTGTGCTGGGCTAAAAGAGGCAGCACTGGGTTCTCTCCTGATTACAGGTGAGTAAATCAGAATTCGTTGTTCGGCTGATTTTAGAGGAATATTTGTACGTTTCAAAAATGGACACAGAAAATTTTCTGGTGAAAACCACACAATGGATTCCTATGGAAGGAAAAACAAGCTACTGGTAAGTACGCTTAGAATTACTTTTCAGGGTCTGTGCTGGGCTAAAAGATGCAGCACTGGGTTTAATCCTGATTACAGGTGAGTAAATCGGAATTCGTAGTTCGGCTGATTTTAGAGGAATATTTGTACGTTTCAAAAATGGACACTTAGAAAATGTTCTGGTGAAAACCACACAATGGATTCCTATGGAAGGAAACACAAGTTACTGGTAAGTACGCTTAGAATTACTTTTCAGGGTCTGTGCTGGGTTAAAAGATGCATCAATGGGTTCTCTCCTGATTACAGGTGAGTAAATCGGAATTCGTAGTTCGGCTTATTTTGGAGGAATATTTGTACGTTTCAAAAATGGACACAGAAAATTTTCTGGTGAAAACCACACAATGGATTCCTATGGAAGGAAATACAAGTTACTGGTAAGTACACTTAGAATTACTTTTCAGAGTCTGTGCTGGGCTAAAAGATGCAGCACTTTGTTCTCTCCATATTACAGGTGAATAAATCGGAATTCGTAGTTCGGCTGATTTTAGAGGAATATTTGTACGTTTCAAAAATGGACACTTCGAAAATTTTCGGGTGAAAACCACACAATGGATTCCTATGGAAGGAAATACAAGTTACTGGTAAGTACGCTTAGAATAACTTTTCAGGGTCTGTGCTGGGCTAAAAGATGCAGCACTGGGCTCTCTCCTGATTACAGGTGAGTAAATCGTAATTCGTAGTTTGGCTGATTTTAGAGGAATATTCGTACGTTTGAAAAATGGACACTTCGAAAATGTTCTGGTGAAAACCACACAATGGATTCCTATGGAAGGCAATACAAGTTATTGGTAAGTACGCTTAGAATTACTTTTCAGGGTCTATGCTGGGCTAAAAGATGCAGCACTGGGTTCTCTCCTGATTACAGGTGAGTAAATAGGAATTAGTAGTTCGGCTGATTTTAGAGGAATATTTGTACGTTTCAAAAATGGACACTTAGAAAATGTTCTGGTGAAAACCACACAATGGATTCCTATGGAAGGAAACACAAGTTACTGGTAAGTACGCTTAGAATTACTTTTCAGGGTCTGTGCTGGGCTAAAAGATGCAGCACTGGGTTCTCTCCTGATTACAGGTGAGTAAATCGGAATTCTTAGTTCAGCTTATTTTAGAGGAATATTTGTACTTTTCAAAAATGGACACTTGGAAAATTTTCTGGTGAAAACCACACAATGGATTCCGATGTAAGGAAATACAAGTTACTGGTAAGTACGCTTAGAATTACTTTTCAGAGTCTGTGCTGGGCTAAAAGAGGCAGCACTGGGTTCTCTCCTGATTACAGGTGAGTAAATCAGAATTCGTTGTTCGGCTGATTTTAGAGGAATATTTGTATGTTTCAAAAATGGACACAGAAAATTTTCTGGTGAAAACCACACAATGGATTCCTATGTAAGGAAATACAAGTTACTGGCAAGTACGCTTAGAATTACTTTTCAGAGTCTGTGCTGGGCTAAAAGGGGCAACACTGGGTTTTCTCCTGATTACACGTGAGTAAATCAGAATTCGTTGTTTGGCTGATTTTAGAGGAATATTTGTACGTTTCAAAAATGGACACAGAAAATTTTCTGGTGAAAACCACACAATGGATTCCTATGGAAAGAAATACAAGTTACTGGTAAGTACGCTTAGAATTACTTTTCAGGGTCTGTGCTGGGCTAAAAGATGCAGCACTGGGTTCTCTCCTGATTACAGGTGAGTAAATCGGAATTCGTAGTTCGGCTGATTTTAGAGGAATATTTGTATGTTTCAAAAATGGACACAGAAAATTTTCTAGTGAAAACCACACAATGGATTCCTATGGAAGGAAATACAAGTTACTGGTAAGTACGCTTAGAATACCTTTTCAGGGTCTGTGCTGGGCTAAAAGATGCAGCACTGGGTTCTCTCCTGATTAGAGGTGAGTAAATCAGAATTCATAATTCGGCTGATTTTAGAGGAATATTTGTACGTTTCAAAAATGGACACAGAAAATTTTCTGGTGAAAACCACACAATGGATTCCTATGGAAGGAAATACAAGTTACTGGTAAGTACGCTTAGAATTACTTTTCAGGGTCTGTGCTGTACTAAAAGCTGCAGCACTGGGTTCTCTCCTGATTACAGGTGAATAAATCGGAATTCGTAGTTCGGCTGATTTTAGAGGAATATTTGTACGTTTCGAAAATGGACACTTCGAAAATTTTCTGGTGAAAACCACACAATGGATTCCTATGGAAGGAAATACAAGTTACTGGTAAGTGCGCTTAGAATAACATTTCAGGGTCTCTGCTGGGCTAAAAAATGCAGCACTGGGTTCTCTCCTGATTACAGGTGAGTAAATAGGAATTCGTAGTTCGGCTGATTTTAGAGGAATATTTGTACGTTTCAAAAATGGACACTTAGAAAATGTTCTGGTGAAAACCACACAATGGATTCCTATGGAAGTAAATACAAGTACTGGTAAGTACGCTTAGAATTACTTTTCAGGGTCTGTGCTGGGCTAAAAGATGCAGCACTGGGTTCTCTCCTGATTACAGGTGAGTAAATCGGAATTCGTAGTTCGGCTGATTTTAGAGGAAAAGATGTACGTTTCAAAAATGGACACTTAGAAAATTTTCAGGTGCAAACCACACAATGGATTCCTATGGAAGGAAATACAAGTAACTGGTAAGTACGCTTAGAATTACTTTTCAGGGTCTGTGCTGGGCTAAAAGATGCATCCCTGGGTTCTCTCCTGATTACAAGTGAGTAAATCGGAATTCGTAGTTCGAATGATTTTAGACGAATATTGGTACGTTTCAAAAAGGGACACAGAAAATTTTCTGGTGAAAACCACGCAATGGATTCCTATGGAAGGAAATACAAGTTACTGGAAAGTACGCTTAGAATTACTTTTCAGAGTCTGTGCTGGGCTAAAAGATGCAGCACTGTGTTCTCTCCATATTACAGGTGAATAAATCGGAATTCGTAGTTTGGCTGATTTTAGAGGAATATTTGTACGTTTCAAAAATGGACACTTCGAAAATTTTCTGGTGAAAACCACACAAAGGATTCCTTTGGAAGGAAATACAAGTTACTGGTAAGTACGCTTAAAATAACATTTCAGGGTCTGTGCTGGGCTAAAAGATGCAGCACTGGGTTCTCTCCTGATTACAGGTGAGTAAATCATAATTCGTAGTTCGGCTGATTTTAGAGGAATATTTGCACGTTTCAAAAATGGACACTTCGAAAATGTTCTGGTGAAAACCACACAATGGATTCCTATGGAAGGAAATACAAGTTACTGGTAAGTATGCTTAGAATTACTTTTAAGGGTCTGGGCTGGGCTAAAAGATGCAGCACTGGGTTCTCTCCTGATTACAGGTGAGTAAATCGGAATTCGTAGTTCGGCTGATTTTGGAGGAATATTTGTACGTTTCAAAAATGGACACCGAAAATTTTCTGGTGAAAACCACACAATGGATTCCTATGGAAGGAAATACAAGTTACTGGTAAGTACACTTAGAATACCTTTTCAGGGTCTGTGCTGGGCTAAAAGATGCAGCCCTGGGTTCTCTCCTGATTACAGGTGAGTAAATCGGAATTCGTAGTTCGGCTGATTTTAGAGGAATATTTGTACGTTTCAAAAATGGACACTTCGAAAATTTTCTGGTGAAAACCACACAATGGATTCCTATGGAAGGAAATACAAGTTACTGGTAAGTACGCTTAGAATAACATTTCAGGGTCTCCTGCTTGGCTAAAAGATGCAGCACTGGGTTCTCTCCTGATTACAGGTGAGTAAATAGGAATTCGTAGTTCGGCTGATTTTAGAGGAATATTTGTACGTTTCAAAAATGGACACTTAGAAAATGTTCTGGTGAAAACCACACAATGGATTCCTATGGAAGGAAACACAAGTTACTGGTAAGTACGCTTAGAATTACTTTTCAGGGTCTGTGCTGGGCTAAAAGATGCAGCACTGGGTTCTCTCCTGATTACAGGTGAGTAAATCGGAATTCTTAGTTCAGCTTATTTTAGAGGAATATTTGTACTTTTCAAAAATGGACACTTGGAAAATTTTCTGGTGAAAACCACACAATGGATTCCGATGTAAGGAAATACAAGTTACTGGTAAGTACGCTTAGAATTACTTTTCAGAGTCTGTGCTGGGCTAAAAGAGGCAGCACTGGGTTCTCTCCTGATTACAGGTGAGTAAATCAGAATTCGTTGTTCGGCTGATTTTAGAGGAATACTTGTATGTTTCAAAAATGGACACAGAAAATTTTCTGGTGAAAACCACACAATGGATTCCGATGGAAGGAAATACAAGTTACTGGTAAGTACGCTTAGAATTACTTTTCAGGGTCTGTGCTGGGCTAAAAGATGCAGCCCTGGGTTCTCTCCTGATTACAGGTGAGTAAATCGGAATTCGTAGTTCAGCTGATTTTAGAGGAATTTTTGTACGTTTCAAAAATGGACACTTCGAAAATTTTCTGGTGAAAACCACACAATGGATTCCTTTGGAAGGCAATACAAGTTACTGGTAAGTACGCTTAGAATAACATTTCAGGGTCTGTGCTGGGCTAAAAGATGCAGCACTGGGTTCTCTCCTGATTACAGGTGAGTAAATCGTAATTCGTAGTTCGGCTGATTTTAGAGGAATATTTGTACGTTTCAAACATGGACACTTCGAAAATGTTCTGGTGAAAACCACATAATGGATTCCTATGGAAGGAAATACAAGTTACTGGTAAGTATGCTTAGAATTACTTTTCAGGGTATGGGCTGGGCTAAAAGATGCAGCATTGGGTTCTCTCCAGATTACAGGTGAGTAAATCGGAATTCGTAGTTCGGCTAATTTTGGAGGAATATTTGTACGTTTCAAAAATGGACACAGAAAATTTTCTGGTGAAAACCACACAATGGATTCCTATGGAAGGAAATACAAGTTACTGGTAAGTACACTTAGAATTACTTTTCAGAGTCTGTGCTGGGCTAAAAGATGCAGAACTTTGTTCTCTCCATATTACAGGTGAATAAATCGGAATTCGTAGTTCGGCTGATTTTAGAGGAATATTTGTACGTTTCAAAAATGGACACTTCGAAAATGTTCTGGTGAAAACCACACAATGGATTCCTATGGAAGGCAATACAAGTTATTGGTAAGTACGCTTAGAATTACTTTTCAGGGTCTCTGCTGGGCTAAAAGATGCAGCACTGGGTTCTCTCCTGATTACAGGTGAGTAAATAGGAATTAGTAGTTCGGCTGATTTTAGAGGAATATTTGTACGTTTCAAAAATGGACACTTAGAAAATGTTCTGGTGAAAACCACACAATGGATTCCTATGGAAGGAAACACAAGTTACTGGTAAGTACGCTTAGAATTACTTTTCAGGGTCTGTGCTGGGCTAAAAGATGCAGCACTGGGTTCTCTCCTGATTACAGGTGAGTAAATCGGAATTCTTAGTTCAGTTCATTTTAGAGGAATATTTGTACTTTTCAAAAATGGACACTTGGAAAATTTTCTGGTGAAAACCACACAATGGATTCCGATGTAAGGAAATACAAGTTACTGGTAAGTACGCTTAGAATTACTTTTCAGAGTCTGTGCTGGGCTAAAAGAGGCAGCACTGGGTTCTCTCCTGATTACAGGTGAGTAAATCAGAATTCGTTGTTCGGCTGATTTTAGAGGAATATTTGTATGTTTCAAAAATGGACACAGAAAATTTTCTGGTGAAAACCACACAATGGATTCCTATGTAAGGAAATACAAGTTACTGATAAGTACGCTTAGAATTAATTTTCAGAGTCTGTGCTGGGCTAAAAGATGCAGAACTTTGTTCTCTCCATATTACAGGTGAATAAATCGGAATTCGTAGTTCGGCTGATTTTAGAGGAATATTTGTACGTTTCAAAAATGGACACTTAGAAAATGTTCTGGTGAAAACCACACAATGGATTCCTATGGAAGGAAACACAAGTTACTGGTAAGTACGCTTAGAATTACTTTTCAGGGTCTGTGCTGGGCTAAAAGATGCAGCACTGGGTTCTCTCCTGATTACAGGTGAGTAAATTGGAATTCTTAGTTCAGCTCATTTTAGAGGAATATTTGTACTTTTCAAAAATGGACACTTGGAAAATTTTCTGGTGAAAACCACACAATGGATTCCGATGTAAGGAAATACAAGTTACTGGTAAGTACGCTTAGAATTACTTTTCAGAGTCTGTGCTGGGCTAAAAGAGGCAGCACTGGGTTCTCTCCTGATTACAGGTGAGTAAATCAGAATTCGTTGTTCGGCTGATTTTAGAGGAATATTTGTATGTTTCAAAAATGGACACAGAAAATTTTCTGGTGAAAACCACACAATGGATTCCTATGTAAGGAAATACAAGTTACTGATAAGTACGCTTAGAATTACTTTTCAGAGTCTGTGCTGGGCTAAAAGGGGCATCACTGGGTTTTCTCCTGATTACACGTGAGTAAATCAGAATTCGTTGTTTGGCTGATTTTAGAGGAATATTTGTACGTTTCAAAAATGGACACAGAAAATTTTCTGGTGAAAACCACACAATGGATTCCTATGGAAGGAAATACAAGTTACTGGTAAGTACGCTTAGAATTACTTTTCAGGGTCTGTGCTGGGCTAAAAGATGCAGCACTGGGTTCTCTCCTGATTACAGGTGAGTAAATCGGAATTCGTAGTTCGGCTGATTTTAGAGGAATATTTGTATGTTTCAAAAATGGACACAGAAAATTTTCTAGTGAAAACCACACAATGGATTCCTATGGAAGGAAATACAAGTTACTGGTAAGTACGCTTAGAATACCTTTTCAGGGTCTGTGCTGGGCTAAAAGATGCAGCACTGGGTTCTCTCCTGATTAGAGGTGAGTAAATCAGAATTCGTAATTCGGCTGATTTTAGAGGAATATTTGTACGTTTCAAAAATGGACACAGAAAAATTTCTGGTGAAAACCACACAATGGATTCCTATGGAAGTAAATACAAGTACTGGTAAGTACGCTTAGAATTACTTTTCAGGGTCTGTGCTGGGCTAAAAGATGCAGCACTGGGTTCTCTCCTGATTACAGGTGAGTAAATCGGAATTCGTAGTTCGGCTGATTTTAGAGGAAAAGATGTACGTTTCAAAAATGGACACTTAGAAAACTTTCTGGTGAAAACCACACAATGGATTCCTATGGAAGGAAATACAAGTAACTGGTAAGTACACTTAGAATTACTTTTCAGGGTCTGTGCTGGGCTAAAAGATGCAGCCCTGGGTTCTCTCCTGATTACAGGTGAGTAAATCGGAATTCGTAGTTCGACTGATTTTAGACGAATATTGGTACGTTTCAAAAAGGGACATAGAAAATTTTCTGGTGAAAACCACGCAATGGATTCCTATGGAAGGAAATACAAGTTACTGGAAAGTACGCTTAGAATTACTTTTCAGAGTCTGTGCTGGGCTAAAAGATGCAGCACTGTGTTCTCTCCATATTACAGGTGAATAAATCGGAATTCGTAGTTCGGCTGATTTTAGAGGAATATTTGTACGTTTCAAAAATGGACACTTCGAAAATTTTCTGGTGAAAACCACACAAAGGATTCCTTTGGAAGGAAATACAAGTTACTGGTAAGTACGCTTCAAATAACATTTCAGGGTCTGTGCTGGGCTAAAAGATGCAGCACTGGGTTCTCTCCTGATTACAGGTGAGTAAATCGTAATTCGTAGTTCGGCTGATTTTAGAGGAATATTTGCACGTTTCAAAAATGGACACTTCGAAAATGTTCTGGTGAAAACCACACTATGGATTCCTATAGAAGGAAATACAAGTTACTGGTAAGTATGCTTAGAATTACTTTTAAGGGTCTGGGCTGGGCTAAAAGATGCAGCACTGGGTTCTCTCCTGATTACAGGTGAGTAAATCGGAATTCGTAGTTCGGCTGATTTTGGAGGAATATTTGTACGTTTCAAAAATGGACACCGAAAATTTTCTGGTGAAAACCACACAATGGATTCCTATGGAAGGAAATACAAGTTACTGGTAAGTACACTTAGAATACCTTTTCAGGGTCTGTGCTGGGCTAAAAGATGCAGCCCTGGGTTCTCTCCTGATTACAGGTGAGTAAATCGGAATTCGTAGTTCGGCTTATTTTGGAGGAATATTTGTACGTTTCAAAAATGGACACTTGGAAAAATTTCTGGTGAAAACCACACAATGGATTCCAATGGAAGGAAATACAAGTTGCTGGTAAGTACGCTTAGAATTACTTTTCAGAGTCTGTGCTGGGCTAAAAGAGGCAGCACTGGGTTCTCTCATGATTACAGGTGAGTAAATCAGAATTCGTTGTTCGGCTGATTTTAGAGGAATATTTGAACGTTTCAAAAATGGACACAGGAAATTTTCTGGTGAAAACCACACAATGGATTCCTATGGAAGGAAATACAAGCTACTGGTAAGTACACTTAGAATTACTTTTCAGGGTCTGTGCTGGGCTAAAAGATGCAGCACTTTGTTCTCTCCATATTACAGGTTAATAAATCGGAATTCGTAAATGGACACCGAAAATTTTCTGGTGAAAACCACACAAAGGATTCCTTTGGAAGGAAATACAAGTTACTGGTAAGTACGCTTCAAATAACATTTCAGGGTCTGTGCTGGGCTAAAAGATGCAGCACTGGGTTCTCTCCTGATTACAGGTGAGTAAATCGTAATTCGTAGTTCGGCTGATTTTAGAGGAATATTTGCACGTTTCAAAAATGGACACTTCGAAAATGTTCTGGTGAAAACCACACTATGGATTCCTATAGAAGGAAATACAAGTTACTGGTAAGTATGCTTAGAATTACTTTTAAGGGTCTGGGCTGGGCTAAAAGATGCAGCACTGGGTTCTCTCCTGATTACAGGTGAGTAAATCGGAATTCGTAGTTCGGCTGATTTTGGAGGAATATTTGTACGTTTCAAAAATGGACACCGAAAATTTTCTGGTGAAAACCACACAATGGATTCCTATGGAAGGAAATACAAGTTACTGGTAAGTACACTTAGAATACCTTTTCAGGGTCTGTGCTGGGCTAAAAGATGCAGCCCTGGGTTCTCTCCTGATTACAGGTGAGTAAATCGGAATTCGTAGTTCGGCTTATTTTGGAGGAATATTTGTACGTTTCAAAAATGGACACTTGGAAAAATTTCTGGTGAAAACCACACAATGGATTCCGATGGAAGGAAATACAAGTTACTGGTAAGTACGCTTAGAATTACTTTTCAGAGTCTGTGCTGGGCTAAAAGATGCAGCACTGGGTTCTCTCCTGATTACAGGTGAGTAAATAGGAATTCGTAGTTCGGCTGATTTTAGAGGAATATTTGTACGTTTCAAAAATGGACACAGAAAATTTTCTGGTGAAAACCACACAATGGATTCCTATGGAAGGAAATACAAGCTACTGGTAAGTACGCTTAGAATTACTTTTCAGGATCTATGCTGGGCTAAAAGATGCAGCACTGGGTTCTCTCCTGATTACAGGTGAGTAAATCGGAATTCGTAGTTCGGCTGATTTTAGAAGAATATTTGTACGTTTCAAAAATGGACACAGAAAATTTTCTAGTGAAAACCACACAATGGATTCCTATGGAAGGAAATACAAGTTATTGGTAAGTACGCTTAGAATACCTTTTCAGGGTCTGTGCTGGGCTAAAAGATGCAGCACTGGGTTCTCTCCTGATTACAGGTGAGTAAATCGGAATTCGTAGTTCAAGTGATTTTAGACGAATATTGGTACGTTTAAAAAATGGACACTTAGAAAATTTTCTGGTGAAAACCACACAATGGATTCCAATGGAAGGAAATAAAAGTTACTGGTAAGTATGCTTAGAATTACTTTTCAGGGTCTGGGCTGGGCTAAAAGATGCATCACTGGGTTCTCTCCTGGTTACAGGTGAGTAAATCGGAATTCGTAGTTCGGCTGATTTTAGAGGAATATTTGTACGTTTCAAAAATGGACACTTAGAAAATGTTCTGGTGAAAACCACACAATGGATTCCTATGGAAGGAAACACAAGTTACTGGTAAGTACGCTTAGAATTACTTTTCAGTGTCTGTGCTGGGTTAAAAGATGCAGCAATGGGTTCTCTCCTGATTACAGGTGAGTAAATCGGAATTCGTAGTTCGGCTTATTTTGGAGGAATATTTGTACGTTTCAAAAATGGACACTTGGAAAAATTTCTGGTGAAAACCACACAATGGATTCCGATGGAAGGAAATACAAGTTACTGGTAAGTACGCTTAGAATTACTTTCCAGAGTCTGTGCTGGGCTAAAAGAGGCAGCACTGGGTTCTCTCCTGATTACAGGTGAGTAAATCAGAATTCGTTGTTCGGCTGATTTTAGAGGAATATTTGTACGTTTCAAAAATGGACACAGAAAATTTTCTGGTGAAAACCACACAATGGATTCCTATGGAAGGAAAAACAAGCTACTGGTAAGTACGCTTAGAATTACTTTTCAGGGTCTGTGCTGGGCTAAAAGATGCAGCACTGGGTTTTCTCCTGATTACAGGTGAGTAAATCGGAATTCGTAGTTCGGCTGATTTTAGAGGAATATTTGTACGTTTCAAAAATGGACACTTAGAAAATGTTCTGGTGAAAACCACACAATGGATTCCTATGGAAGGAAACACAAGTTACTGGTAAGTACGCTTAGAATTACTTTTCAGGGTCTGTGCTGGGTTAAAAGATGCATCAATGGGTTCTCTCCTGATTACAGGTGAGTAAATCGGAATTCGTAGTTCGGCTTATTTTGGAGGAATATTTGTACGTTTCAAAAATGGACACTTGGAAAAATTTCTGGTGAAAACCACACAATGGATTCCAATGGAAGGAAATACAAGTTGCTGGTAAGTACGCTTAGAATTACTTTTCAGAGTCTGTGCTGGGCTAAAAGAGGCAGCACTGGGTTCTCTCATGATTACAGGTGAGTAAATCAGAATTCGTTGTTCGGCTGATTTTAGAGGAATATTTGAACGTTTCAAAAATGGACACAGGAAATTTTCTGGTGAAAACCACACAATGGATTCCTATGGAAGGAAATACAAGCTACTGGTAAGTACACTTAGAATTACTTTTCAGGGTCTGTGCTGGGCTAAAAGATGCAGCACTTTGTTCTCTCCATATTACAGGTGAATAAATCGGAATTCGTAGTTCGGCTGATTTTAGAGGAATATTTGTATGTTTCAAAAAGGGACACTTCGAAAATTTTCGGGTGAAAACCACACAATGGATTCCTATGGAAGGAAATACAAGTTACTGGTAAGTACGCTTAGAATAACTTTTCAGGGTCTGTGCTGGGCTAAAAGATGCAGCACTGGGCTCTCTCCTGATTACAAGGTGAGTAAATCGTAATTCGTAGTTTGGCTGATTTTAGAGGAATATTCGTACGTTTGAAAAATGGACACTTCGAAAATGTTCTGGTGAAAACCACACAATGGATTCCTATGGAAGGCAATACAAGTTATTGGTAAGTACGCTTAGAATTACTTTTCAGGGTCTATGCTGGGCTAAAAGATGCAGCACTGGGTTCTCTCCTGATTACAGGTGAGTAAATAGGAATTAGTAGTTCGGCGGATTTTAGAGGAATATTTGTACGTTTCAAAAATGGACACTTAGAAAATGTTCTGGTGAAAACCACACAATGGATTCCTATGGAAGGAAACACAAGTTACTGGTAAGTACGCTTAGAATTACTTTTCAGGGTCTGTGCTGGGCTAAAAGATGCAGCACTGGGTTCTCTCCTGATTACAGGTGAGTAAATCGGAATTCTTAGTTCAGCTTATTTTAGAGGAATATTTGTACTTTTCAAAAATGGACACTTGGAAAATTTTCTGGTGAAAACCACACAATGGATTCCAATGTAAGGAAATACAAGTTACTGGTAAGTACGCTTAGAATTACTTTTCAGAGTCTGTGCTGGGCTAAAAGAGGCAGCACTGGGTTCTCTCCTGATTACAGGTGAGTAAATCAGAATTCGTTGTTCGGCTGATTTTAGAGGAATATTTGTATGTTTCAAAAATGGACACAGAAAATTTTCTGGTGAAAACCACACAATGGATTCCTATGTAAGGAAATACAAGTTACTGGTAAGTACGCTTAGAATTACTTTTCAGAGTCTGTGCTGGGCTAAAAGGGGCAACACTGGGTTTTCACCTGATTACACGTGAGTAAATCAGAATTTGTTGTTTGGCTGATTTTAGAGGAATATTTGTACGTTTCAAAAATGGACACAGAAAATTTTCTGGTGAAAACCACACAATGGATTCCTATGGAAGGAAATACAAGTTACTGGTAAGTACGCTTAGAATTACTTTTCAGGGTCTGTGCTGGGCTAAAAGATGCAGCACTGGGTTCTCTCCTGATTACAGGTGAGTAAATCGGAATTCTTAGTTCAGCTTATTTTAGAGGAATATTTGTACTTTTCAAAAATGGACACTTGGAAAATTTTCTGGTGAAAACCACACAATGGATTCCGATGTAAGGAAATACAAGTTACTGGTAAGTACGCTTAGAATTACTTTTCAGAGTCTGTGCTGGGCTAAAAGAGGCAGCACTGGGTTCTCTCCTGATTACAGGTGAGTAAATCAGAATTCGTTGTTCGGCTGATTTTAGAGGAATATTTGTATGTTTCAAAAATGGACACAGAAAATTTTCTGGTGAAAACCACACAATGGATTCCTATGTAAGGAAATACAAGTTACTGGCAAGTACGCTTAGAATTACTTTTCAGAGTCTGTGCTGGGCTAAAAGGGGCAACACTGGGTTTTCTCCTGATTACACGTGAGTAAATCAGAATTCGTTGTTTGGCTGATTTTAGAGGAATATTTGTACGTTTCAAAAATGGACACAGAAAATTTTCTGGTGAAAACCACACAATGGATTCCTATGGAAGGAAATACAAGTTACTGGTAAGTACGCTTAGAATTACTTTTCAGGGTCTGTGCTGGGCTAAAAGATGCAGCACTGGGTTCTCTCCTGATTACAGGTGAGTAAATCGGAATTCGTAGTTCGGCTGATTTTAGAGGAATATTTGTATGTTTCAAAAATGGACACAGAAAATTTTCTAGTGAAAACCACACAATGGATTCCTATGGAAGGAAATACAAGTTACTGGTAAGTACGCTTAGAATACCTTTTCAGGGTCTGTGCTGGGCTAAAAGATGCAGCACTGGGTTCTCTCCTGATTAGAGGTGAGTAAATCAGAATTCATAATTCGGCTGATTTTAGAGGAATATTTGTACGTTTCAAAAATGGACACAGAAAATTTTCTGGTGAAAACCACACAATGGATTCCTATGGAAGGAAATACAAGTTACTGGTAAGTACGCTTAGAATTACTTTTCAGGGTCTGTGCTGTGCTAAAAGCTGCAGCACTGGGTTCTCTCCTGATTACAGGTGAATAAATCGGAATTCGTAGTTCGGCTGATTTTAGAGGAATATTTGTACGTTTCAAAAATGGACACTTCGAAAATTTTCTGGTGAAAACCACACAATGGATTCCTATGGAAGGAAATACAAGTTACTGGTAAGTACGCTTAGAATAACATTTCAGGGTCTCTGCTGGGCTAAAAAACGCAGCACTGGGTTCTCTCCTGATTACAGGTGAGTAAATAGGAATTCGTAGTTCGGCTGATTTTAGAGGAATATTTGTACGTTTCAAAAATGGACACTTAGAAAATGTTCTGGTGAAAACCACACAATGGATTCCTATGGAAGTAAATACAAGTACTGGTAAGTACGCTTAGAATTACTTTTCAGGGTCTGTGCTGGGCTAAAAGATGCAGCACTGGGTTCTCTCCTGATTACAGGTGAGTAAATCGGAATTCGTAGTTCGGCTGATTTTAGAGGAAAAGATGTACGTTTCAAAAATGGACACTTAGAAAATTTTCAGGTGCAAACCACGCAATGGATTCCTATGGAAGGAAATACAAGTTACTGGAAAGTACGCTTAGAATTACTTTTCAGAGTCTGTGCTGGGCTAAAAGATGCAGCACTGTGTTCTCTCCATATTACAGGTGAATAAATCGGAATTCGTAGTTTGGCTGATTTTAGAGGAATATTTGTACGTTTCAAAAATGGACACTTCGAAAATTTTCTGGTGAAAACCACACAAAGGATTCCTTTGGAAGGAAATACAAGTTACTGGTAAGTACGCTTAAAATAACATTTCAGGGTCTGTGCTGGGCTAAAAGATGCAGCACTGGGTTCTCTCCTGATTACAGGTGAGTAAATCATAATTCGTAGTTCGGCTGATTTTAGAGGAATATTTGCACGTTTCAAAAATGGACACTTCGAAAATGTTCTGGTGAAAACCACACAATGGATTCCTATGGAAGGAAATACAAGTTACTGGTAAGTATGCTTAGAATTACTTTTAAGGGTCTGGGCTGGGCTAAAAGATGCAGCACTGGGTTCTCTCCTGATTACAGGTGAGTAAATCGGAATTCGTAGTTCGGCTGATTTTGGAGGAATATTTGTACGTTTCAAAAATGGACACCGAAAATTTTCTGGTGAAAACCACACAATGGATTCCTATGGAAGGAAATACAAGTTACTGGTAAGTACACTTAGAATACCTTTTCAGGGTCTGTGCTGGGCTAAAAGATGCAGCCCTGGGTTCTCTCCTGATTACAGGTGAGTAAATCGGAATTCGTAGTTCGGCTGATTTTAGAGGAATATTTGTACGTTTCAAAAATGGACACTTCGAAAATTTTCTGGTGAAAACCACACAATGGATTCCTATGGAAGGAAATACAAGTTACTGGTAAGTACGCTTAGAATAACATTTCAGGGTCTCCTGCTTGGCTAAAAGATGCAGCACTGGGTTCTCTCCTGATTACAGGTGAGTAAATAGGAATTCGTAGTTCGGCTGATTTTAGAGGAATATTTGTACGTTTCAAAAATGGACACTTAGAAAATGTTCTGGTGAAAACCACACAATGGATTCCTATGGAGGGAAATACAAGTTACTGGTAAGTACGCTTAGAATTACTTTTCAGGGTCTGTGCTGGGCTAAAAGATGCAGCACTCGTTTCTCTCCTGATTACAGGTGAGTAAATCGGAATTCGTAGTTCGGCTGATTTTAGACGAATATTGGTACGTTTCAAAAATGGACACTTAGAAAATTTTCTGGTGAAAACCACACAATGGATTCCAATGGAAGGAAGTAAAAGTTACTGGTAAGTATGCTTAGAATTACTTTTCAGGGTCTGGGCTGGGCTAAAAGATGCATCACTGGGTTCTCTCCTGGTTACAGGTGAGTAAATCGGAATTCGTAGTTCGGCTGATTTTAGAGGAATATTTGTACGTTTCAAAAATGGACACTTAGAAAATGTTCTGGTGAAAACCACACAATGGATTCCTATGGAAGGAAACACAAGTTACTGGTAAGTACGCTTAGAATTACTTTTCAGGGTCTGTGCTGGGTTAAAAGATGCAGCAATGGGTTCTCTCCTGATTACAGGTGAGTAAATCGGAATTCGTAGTTCGGCTTATTTTGGAGGAATATTTGTACGTTTCAAAAATGGACACTTGGAAAAATTTCTGGTGAAAACCACACAATGGATTCCGATGGAAGGAAATACAAGTTACTGGTAAGTACGCTTAGAATTACTTTTCAGGGTCTGTGCTGGGCTAAAAGATGCAGCCCTGGGTTCTCTCCTGATTACAGGTGAGTAAATCGGAATTCGTAGTTCAGCTGATTTTAGAGGAATTTTTGTACGTTTCAAAAATGGACACTTCGAAAATTTTCTGGTGAAAACCACACAATGGATTCCTTTGGAAGGCAATACAAGTTACTGGTAAGTACGCTTAGAATAACATTTCAGGGTCTGTGCTGGGCTAAAAGATGCAGCACTGGGTTCTCTCCTGATTACAGGTGAGTAAATCGTAATTCGTAGTTCGGCTGATTTTAGAGGAATATTTGTACGTTTCAAACATGGACACTTCGAAAATGTTCTGGTGAAAACCACATAATGGATTCCTATGGAAGGAAATACAAGTTACTGGTAAGTATGCTTAGAATTACTTTTCAGGGTATGGGCTGGGCTAAAAGATGCAGCATTGGGTTCTCTCCAGATTACAGGTGAGTAAATCAGAATTCGTAGTTCGGCTAATTTTGGAGGAATATTTGTACGTTTCAAAAATGGACACAGAAAATTTTCTGGTGAAAACCACACAATGGATTCCTATGGAAGGAAATACAAGTTACTGGTAAGTACACTTAGAATTACTTTTCAGAGTCTGTGCTGGGCTAAAAGATGCAGAACTTTGTTCTCTCCATATTACAGGTGAATAAATCGGAATTCGTAGTTCGGCTGATTTTAGAGGAATATTTGTACGTTTCAAAAATGGACACTTCGAAAATGTTCTGGTGAAAACCACACAATGGATTCCTATGGAAGGCAATACAAGTTATTGGTAAGTACGCTTAGAATTACTTTTCAGGGTCTCTGCTGGGCTAAAAGATGCAGCACTGGGTTCTCTCCTGATTACAGGTGAGTAAATAGGAATTAGTAGTTCGGCTGATTTTAGAGGAATATTTGTACGTTTCAAAAATGGACACTTAGAAAATGTTCTGGTGAAAACCACACAATGGATTCCTATGGAAGGAAACACAAGTTACTGGTAAGTACGCTTAGAATTACTTTTCAGGGTCTGTGCTGGGCTAAAAGATGCAGCACTGGGTTCTCTCCTGATTACAGGTGAGTAAATCGGAATTCTTAGTTCAGTTCATTTTAGAGGAATATTTGTACTTTTCAAAAATGGACACTTGGAAAATTTTCTGGTGAAAACCACACAATGGATTCCGATGTAAGGAAATACAAGTTACTGGTAAGTACGCTTAGAATTACTTTTCAGAGTCTGTGCAGGGCTAAAAGAGGCAGCACTGGGTTCTCTCCTGATTACAGGTGAGTAAATCAGAATTCGTTGTTCGGCTGATTTTAGAGGAATATTTGTATGTTTCAAAAATGGACACAGAAAATTTTCTGGTGAAAACCACACAATGGATTCCTATGTAAGGAAATACAAGTTACTGATAAGTACGCTTAGAATTACTTTTCAGAGTCTGTGCTGGGCTAAAAGATGCAGAACTTTGTTCTCTCCATATTACAGGTGAATAAATCGGAATTCGTAGTTCGGCTGATTTTAGAGGAATATTTGTACGTTTCAAAAATGGACACTTAGAAAATGTTCTGGTGAAAACCACACAATGGATTCCTATGGAAGGAAACACAAGTTACTGGTAAGTACGCTTAGAATTACTTTTCAGGGTCTGTGCTGGGCTAAAAGATGCAGCACTGGGTTCTCTCCTGATTACAGGTGAGTAAATTGGAATTCTTAGTTCAGCTCATTTTAGAGGAATATTTGTACTTTTCAAAAATGGACACTTGGAAAATTTTCTGGTGAAAACCACACAATGGATTCCGATGTAAGGAAATACAAGTTACTGGTAAGTACGCTTAGAATTACTTTTCAGAGTCTGTGCTGGGCTAAAAGAGGCAGCACTGGGTTCTCTCCTGATTACAGGTGAGTAAATCAGAATTCGTTGTTCGGCTGATTTTAGAGGAATATTTGTATGTTTCAAAAATGGACACAGAAAATTTTCTGGTGAAAACCACACAATGGATTCCTATGTAAGGAAATACAAGTTACTGATAAGTACGCTTAGAATTACTTTTCAGAGTCTGTGCTGGGCTAAAAGGGGCATCACTGGGTTTTCTCCTGATTACACGTGAGTAAATCAGAATTCGTTGTTTGGCTGATTTTAGAGGAATATTTGTACGTTTCAAAAATGGACACAGAAAATTTTCTGGTGAAAACCACACAATGGATTCCTATGGAAGGAAATACAAGTTACTGGTAAGTACGCTTAGAATTACTTTTCAGGGTCTGTGCTGGGCTAAAAGATGCAGCACTGGGTTCTCTCCTGATTACAGGTGAGTAAATCGGAATTCGTAGTTCGGCTGATTTTAGAGGAATATTTGTATGTTTCAAAAATGGACACAGAAAATTTTCTAGTGAAAACCACACAATGGATTCCTATGGAAGGAAATACAAGTTACTGGTAAGTACGCTTAGAATACCTTTTCAGGGTCTGTGCTGGGCTAAAAGATGCAGCACTGGGTTCTCTCCTGATTAGAGGTGAGTAAATCAGAATTCGTAATTCGGCTGATTTTAGAGGAATATTTGTACGTTTCAAAAATGGACACAGAAAAATTTCTGGTGAAAACCACACAATGGATTCCTATGGAAGTAAATACAAGTACTGGTAAGTACGCTTAGAATTACTTTTCAGGGTCTGTGCTGGGCTAAAAGATGCAGCACTGGGTTCTCTCCTGATTACAGGTGAGTAAATCGGAATTCGTAGTTCGGCTGATTTTAGAGGAAAAGATGTACGTTTCAAAAATGGACACTTAGAAAACTTTCTGGTGAAAACCACACAATGGATTCCTATGGAAGGAAATACAAGTAACTGGTAAGTACGCTTAGAATTACTTTTCAGGGTCTGTGCTGGGCTAAAAGATGAAGCCCTGGGTTCTCTCCTGATTACAGGTGAGTAAATCGGAATTCGTAGTTCGACTGATTTTAGACGAATATTGGTACGTTTCAAAAAGGGACATAGAAAATTTTCTGGTGAAAACCACGCAATGGATTCCTATGGAAGGAAATACAAGTTACTGGAAAGTACGCTTAGAATTACTTTTCAGAGTCTGTGCTGGGCTAAAAGATGCAGCACTGTGTTCTCTCCATATTACAGGTGAATAAATCGGAATTCGTAGTTCGGCTGATTTTAGAGGAATATTTGTACGTTTCAAAAATGGACACTTCGAAAATTTTCTGGTGAAAACCACACAAAGGATTCCTTTGGAAGGAAATACAAGTTACTGGTAAGTACGCTTCAAATAACATTTCAGGGTCTGTGCTGGGCTAAAAGATGCAGCACTGGGTTCTCTCCTGATTACAGGTGAGTAAATCGTAATTCGTAGTTCGGCTGATTTTAGAGGAATATTTGCACGTTTCAAAAATGGACACTTCGAAAATGTTCTGGTGAAAACCACACTATGGATTCCTATAGAAGGAAATACAAGTTACTGGTAAGTATGCTTAGAATTACTTTTAAGGGTCTGGGCTGGGCTAAAAGATGCAGCACTGGGTTCTCTCCTGATTACAGGTGAGTAAATCGGAATTCGTAGTTCGGCTGATTTTGGAGGAATATTTGTACGTTTCAAAAATGGACACCGAAAATTTTCTGGTGAAAACCACACAATGGATTCCTATGGAAGGAAATACAAGTTACTGGTAAGTACACTTAGAATACCTTTTCAGGGTCTGTGCTGGGCTAAAAGATGCAGCCCTGGGTTCTCTCCTGATTACAGGTGAGTAAATCGGAATTCGTAGTTCGGCTTATTTTGGAGGAATATTTGTACGTTTCAAAAATGGACACTTGGAAAAATTTCTGGTGAAAACCACACAATGGATTCCGATGGAAGGAAATACAAGTTACTGGTAAGTACGCTTAGAATTACTTTTCAGAGTCTGTGCTGGGCTAAAAGATGCAGCACTGGGTTCTCTCCTGATTACAGGTGAGTAAATAGGAATTCGTAGTTCGGCTGATTTTAGAGGAATATTTGTACGTTTCAAAAATGGACACAGAAAATTTTCTGGTGAAAACCACACAATGGATTCCTATGGAAGGAAATACAAGCTACTGGTAAGTACGCTTAGAATTACTTTTCAGGATCTATGCTGGGCTAAAAGATGCAGCACTGGGTTCTCTCCTGATTACAGGTGAGTAAATCGGAATTCGTAGTTCGGCTGATTTTAGAAGAATATTTGTACGTTTCAAAAATGGACACAGAAAATTTTCTAGTGAAAACCACACAATGGATTCCTATGGAAGGAAATACAAGTTATTGGTAAGTACGCTTAGAATACCTTTTCAGGGTCTGTGCTGGGCTAAAAGATGCAGCACTGGGTTCTCTCCTGATTACAGGTGAGTAAATCGGAATTCGTAGTTCAAGTGATTTTAGACGAATATTGGTACGTTTAAAAAATGGACACTTAGAAAATTTTCTGGTGAAAACCACACAATGGATTCCAATGGAAGGAAATAAAAGTTACTGGTAAGTATGCTTAGAATTACTTTTCAGGGTCTGGGCTGGGCTAAAAGATGCATCACTGGGTTCTCTCCTGGTTACAGGTGAGTAAATCGGAATTCGTAGTTCGGCTGATTTTAGAGGAATATTTGTACGTTTCAAAAATGGACACTTAGAAAATGTTCTGGTGAAAACCACACAATGGATTCCTATGGAAGGAAACACAAGTTACTGGTAAGTACGCTTAGAATTACTTTTCAGTGTCTGTGCTGGGTTAAAAGATGCAGCAATGGGTTCTCTCCTGATTACAGGTGAGTAAATCGGAATTCGTAGTTCGGCTTATTTTGGAGGAATATTTGTACGTTTCAAAAATGGACACTTGGAAAAATTTCTGGTGAAAACCACACAATGGATTCCGATGGAAGGAAATACAAGTTACTGGTAAGTACGCTTAGAATTACTTTCCAGAGTCTGTGCTGGGCTAAAAGAGGCAGCACTGGGTTCTCTCCTGATTACAGGTGAGTAAATCAGAATTCGTTGTTCGGCTGATTTTAGAGGAATATTTGTACGTTTCAAAAATGGACACAGAAAATTTTCTGGTGAAAACCACACAATGGATTCCTATGGAAGGAAAAACAAGCTACTGGTAAGTACGCTTAGAATTACTTTTCAGGGTCTGTGCTGGGCTAAAAGATGCAGCACTGGGTTTTCTCCTGATTACAGGTGAGTAAATCGGAATTCGTAGTTCGGCTGATTTTAGAGGAATATTTGTACGTTTCAAAAATGGACACTTAGAAAATGTTCTGGTGAAAACCACACAATGGATTCCTATGGAAGGAAACACAAGTTACTGGTAAGTACGCTTAGAATTACTTTTCAGGGTCTGTGCTGGGTTAAAAGATGCATCAATGGGTTCTCTCCTGATTACAGGTGAGTAAATCGGAATTCGTAGTTCGGCTTATTTTGGAGGAATATTTGTACGTTTCAAAAATGGACACTTGGAAACATTTCTGGTGAAAACCACACAATGGATTCCAATGGAAGGAAATACAAGTTGCTGGTAAGTACGCTTAGAATTACTTTTCAGAGTCTGTGCTGGGCTAAAAGAGGCAGCACTGGGTTCTCTCATGATTACAGGTGAGTAAATCAGAATTCGTTGTTCGGCTGATTTTAGAGGAATATTTGAACGTTTCAAAAATGGACACAGGAAATTTTCTGGTGAAAACCACACAATGGATTCCTATGGAAGGAAATACAAGCTACTGGTAAGTACGCTTAGAATTACTTTTCAGGGTCTGTGCTGGGCTAAAAGATGCAGCACTTTGTTCTCTCCATATTACAGGTGAATAAATCGGAATTCGTAGTTCGGCTGATTTTAGAGGAATATTTGTATGTTTCAAAAAGGGACACTTCGAAAATTTTCGGGTGAAAACCACACAATGGATTCCTATGGAAGGAAATACAAGTTACTGGTAAGTACACTTAGAATAACTTTTCAGGGTCTGTGCTGGGCTAAAAGATGCAGCACTGGGCTCTCTCCTGATTACAGGTGAGTAAATCGTAATTCGTAGTTTGGCTGATTTTAGAGGAATATTCGTACGTTTGAAAAATGGACACTTCGAAAATATTCTGGTGAAAACCACACAATGGATTCCTATGGAAGGCAATACAAGTTATTGGTAAGTACGCTTAGAATTACTTTTCAGGGTCTATGCTGGGCTAAAAGATGCAGCACTGGGTTCTCTCCTGATTACAGGTGAGTAAATAGGAATTAGTAGTTCAGCGGATTTTAGAGGAATATTTGTACGTTTCAAAAATGGACACTTAGAAAATGTTCTGGTGAAAACCACACAATGGATTCCTATGGAAGGAAACACAAGTTACTGGTAAGTACGCTTAGAATTACTTTTCAGGGTCTGTGCTGGGCTAAAAGATGCAGCACTGGGTTCTCTCCTGATTACAGGTGAGTAAATCGGAATTCTTAGTTCAGCTTATTTTAGAGGAATATTTGTACTTTTCAAAAATGGACACTTGGAAAATTTTCTGGTGAAAACCACACAATGGATTCCAATGTAAGGAAATACAAGTTACTGGTAAGTACGCTTAGAATTACTTTTCAGAGTCTGTGCTGGGCTAAAAGAGGCAGCACTGGGTTCTCTCCTGATTACAGGTGAGTAAATCAGAATTCGTTGTTCGGCTGATTTTAGAGGAATATTTGTATGTTTCAAAAATGGACACAGAAAATTTTCTGGTGAAAACCACACAATGGATTCCTATGTAAGGAAATACAAGTTACTGGTAAGTACGCTTAGAATTACTTTTCAGAGTCTGTGCTGGGCTAAAAGGGGCAACACTGGGTTTTCACCTGATTACACGTGAGTAAATCAGAATTCGTTGTTTGGCTGATTTTAGAGGAATATTTGTACGTTTCAAAAATGGACACAGAAAATTTTCTGGTGAAAACCACACAATGGATTCCTATGGAAGGAAATACAAGTTACTGGTAAGTACGCTTAGAATTACTTTTCAGGGTCTGTGCTGGGCTAAAAGATGCAGCACTGGGTTCTCTCCTGATTACAGGTGAGTAAATCGGAATTCGTAGTTCGGCTGATTTTAGAGGAATATTTGTATGTTTCAAAAATGGACACAGAAAATTTTCTAGTGAAAACCACACAATGGATTCCTATGGAAGGAAATACAAGTTACTGGTAAGTACGCTTAGAATACCTTTTGAGGGTCTGTGCTGGGCTAAAAGATGCAGCACTGGGTTCTCTCCTGATTAGAGGTGAGTAAATCAGAATTCGTAATTCGGCTGATTTTAGAGGAATATTTGTACGTTTCAAAAATGGACACAGAAAATTTTCTGGTGAAAACCACACAATGGATTCCTATGGAAGGAAATACAAGTTACTGGTAAGTACGCTTAGAATTACTTTTCAGGGTCTGTGCTGTGCTAAAAGCTGCAGCACTGGGTTCTCTCCTGATTACAGGTGAGTAAATCGGAATTCGTAGTTCGGCTGATTTTAGAGGAATATTTGTACGTTTCAAAAATGGACACAGAAAATTTTCTGGTGAAAACCACACAATGGATTCCTATGGAAGGAAATACAAGTTACTGGTAGGTACGCTTAGAATAACATTTCAGGGTCTCTGCTGGGCTAAAAAATGCAGCACTGGGTTCTCTCCTGATTACAGGTGAGTAAATAGGAATTCGTAGTTCGGCTGATTTTAGAGGAATATTTGTACGTTTCAAAAATGGACACTTAGAAAATGTTCTGGTGAAAACCACACAATGGATTCCTATGGAAGTAAATACAAGTACTGGTAAGTACGCTTAGAATTACTTTTCAGGGTCTGTGCTGGGCTAAAAGATGCAGCACTGGGTTCTCTCCTGATTACAGGTGAGTAAATCGGAATTCGTAGTTCGGCTGATTTTAGAGGAAAAGATGTACGTTTCAAAAATGGACACTTAGAAAATTTTCAGGTGAAAACCACACAATGGATTCCTATGGAAGGAAATACAAGTAACTGGTAAGTACGCTTAGAATTACTTTTCAGGGTCTGTGCTGGGCTAAAAGATGCATCCCTGGGTTCTCTCCTGATTACAAGTGAGTAAATCGGAATTCGTAGTTCGACTGATTTTAGACGAATATTGGTACGTTTCAAAAAGGGACACAGAAAATTTTCTGGTGAAAACCACGCAATGGATTCCTATGGAAGGAAATACAAGGTACTGGAAAGTACGCTTAGAATTACTTTTCAGAGTCTGTGCTGGGCTAAAAGATGCAGCACTGTGTTCTCTCCATATTACAGGTGAATAAATCGGAATTCGTAGTTCGGCTGATTTTAGAGGAATATTTGTACGTTTCAAAAATGGACACTTCGAAAATTTTCTGGTGAAAACCACACAAAGGATTCCTTTGGAAGGAAATACAAGTTACTGGTAAGTACGCTTAAAATAACATTTCAGGGTCTGTGCTGGGCTAAAAGATGCAGCACTGGGTTCTCTCCTGATTACAGGTGAGTAAATCGGAATTCGTAGTTCGGCTGATTTTAGACGAATATTGGTACGTTTAAAAAATGGACACTTAGAAAATTTTCTGGTGAAAACCACACAATGGATTCCAATGGAAGGAAGTAAAAGTTACTGGTAAGTATGCTTAGAATTACTTTTCAGGGTCTGGGCTGGGCTAAAAGATGCATCACTGGGTTCTCTCCTGGTTACAGGTGAGTAAATCGGAATTCGTAGTTCGGCTGATTTTAGAGGAATATTTGTACGTTTCAAAAATGGACACTTAGAAAATGTTCTGGTGAAAACCACACAATGGATTCCTATGGAAGGAAATACAAGTTACTGGTAAGTATGCTTAGAATTACTTTTAAGGGTCTGGGCTGGGCTAAAAGATGCAGCCCTGGGTTCTCTCCTGATTACAGGTGAGTAAATCGGAATTCGTAGTTCGGCTGATTTTAGAGGAATATTTGTACGTTTCAAAAATGGACACTTCGAAAATTTTCTGGTGAAAACCACACAATGGATTCCTATGGAAGGAAATACAAGTTACTGGTAAGTACGCTTAGAATAACATTTCAGGGTCTCCTGCTTGGCTAAAAGATGCAGCACTGGGTTCTCTCCTGATTACAGGTGAGTAAATAGGAATTCGTAGTTCGGCTGATTTTAGAGGAATATTTGTACGTTTCAAAAATGGACACTTAGAAAATGTTCTGGTGAAAACCACACAATGGATTCCTATGGAGGGAAATACAAGTTACTGGTAAGTACGCTTAGAATTACTTTTCAGGGTCTGTGCTGGGCTAAAAGATGCAGCACTGGTTTCTCTCCTGATTACAGGTGAGTAAATCGGAATTCGTAGTTCGGCTGATTTTAGACGAATATTGGTACGTTTCAAAAATGGACACTTAGAAAATTTTCTGGTGAAAACCACACAATGGATTCCAATGGAAGGAAGTAAAAGTTACTGGTAAGTATGCTTAGAATTACTTTTCAGGGTCTGGGCTGGGCTAAAAGATGCATCACTGGGTTCTCTCCTGGTTACAGGTGAGTAAATCGGAATTCGTAGTTCGGCTGATTTTAGAGGAATATTTGTACGTTTCAAAAATGGACACTTAGAAAATGTTCTGGTGAAAACCACACAATGGATTCCTATGGAAGGAAACACAAGTTACTGGTAAGTACGCTTAGAATTACTTTTCAGGGTCTGTGCTGGGTTAAAAGATGCAGCAATGGGTTCTCTCCTGATTACAGGTGAGTAAATCGGAATTCGTAGTTCGGCTTATTTTGGAGGAATATTTGTACGTTTCAAAAATGGACACTTGGAAAAATTTCTGGTGAAAACCACACAATGGATTCCGATGGAAGGAAATACAAGTTACTGGTAAGTACGCTTAGAATTACTTTTCAGGGTCTGTGCTGGGCTAAAAGATGCAGCCCTGGGTTCTCTCCTGATTACAGGTGAGTAAATCGGAATTCGTAGTTCAGCTGATTTTAGAGGAATTTTTGTACGTTTCAAAAATGGACACTTCGAAAATTTTCTGGTGAAAACCACACAATGGATTCCTTTGGAAGGCAATACAAGTTACTGGTAAGTACGCTTAGAATAACATTTCAGGGTCTGTGCTGGGCTAAAAGATGCAGCACTGGGTTCTCTCCTGATTACAGGTGAGTAAATCGTAATTCGTAGTTCGGCTGATTTTAGAGGAATATTTGTACGTTTCAAACATGGACACTTCGAAAATGTTCTGGTGAAAACCACATAATGGATTCCTATGGAAGGAAATACAAGTTACTGGTAAGTATGCTTAGAATTACTTTTCAGGGTATGGGCTGGGCTAAAAGATGCAGCATTGGGTTCTCTCCAGATTACAGGTGAGTAAATCGGAATTCGTAGTTCGGCTAATTTTGGAGGAATATTTGTACGTTTCAAAAATGGACACAGAAAATTTTCTGGTGAAAACCACACAATGGATTCCTATGGAAGGAAATACAAGTTACTGGTAAGTACACTTAGAATTACTTTTCAGAGTCTGTGCTGGGCTAAAAGATGCAGAACTTTGTTCTCTCCATATTACAGGTGAATAAATCGGAATTCGTAGTTCGGCTGATTTTAGAGGAATATTTGTACGTTTCAAAAATGGACACTTCGAAAATGTTCTGGTGAAAACCACACAATGGATTCCTATGGAAGGCAATACAAGTTATTGGTAAGTACGCCTAGAATTACTTTTCAGGGTCTCTGCTGGGCTAAAAGATGCAGCACTGGGTTCTCTCCTGATTACAGGTGAGTAAATAGGAATTAGTAGTTCGGCTGATTTTAGAGGAATATTTGTATGTTTCAAAAATGGACACTTAGAAAATGTTCTGGTGAAAACCACACAATGGATTCCTATGGAAGGAAACACAAGTTACTGGTAAGTACGCTTAGAATTACTTTTCAGGGTCTGTGCTGGGCTAAAAGATGCAGCACTGGGTTCTCTCCTGATTACAGGTGAGTAAATCGGAATTCTTAGTTCAGCTCATTTTAGAGGAATATTTGTACTTTTCAAAAATGGACACTTGGAAAATTTTCTGGTGAAAACAACACAATGGATTCCGATGTAAGGAAATACAAGTTACTGGTAAGTACGCTTAGAATTACTTTTCAGAGTCTGTGCTGGGCTAAAAGAGGCAGCACTGGGTTCTCTCCTGATTACAGGTGAGTAAATCAGAATTCGTTGTTCGGCTGATTTTAGAGGAATATTTGTATGTTTCAAAAATGGACACAGAAAATTTTCTGGTGAAAACCACACAATGGATTCCTATGTAAGGAAATACAAGTTACTGATAAGTACGCTTAGAATTACTTTTCAGAGTCTGTGCTGGGCTAAAAGATGCAGAACTTTGTTCTCTCCATATTACAGGTGAATAAATCGGAATTCGTAGTTCGGCTGATTTTAGAGGAATATTTGTACGTTTCAAAAATGGACACTTAGAAAATGTTCTGGTGAAAACCACACAATGGATTCCTATGGAAGGAAACACAAGTTACTGGTAAGTACGCTTAGAATTACTTTTCAGGGTCTGTGCTGGGCTAAAAGATGCAGCACTGGGTTCTCTCCTGATTACAGGTGAGTAAATCGGAATTCTTAGTTCAGCTCATTTTAGAGGAATATTTGTACTTTTCAAAAATGGACACTTGGAAAATTTTCTGGTGAAAACCACACAATGGATTCCGATGTAAGGAAATACAAGTTACTGGTAAGTACGCTTAGAATTACTTTTCAGAGTCTGTGCTGGGCTAAAAGAGGCAGCACTGGGTTCTCTCCTGATTACAGGTGAGTAAATCAGAATTCGTTGTTTGGCTGATTTTAGAGGAATATTTGTACGTTTCAAAAATGGACACAGAAACTTTTCTGGTGAAAACCACACAATGGATTCCTATGGAAGGAAATACAAGTTACTGGTAAGTACGCTTAGAATTACTTTTCAGGGTCTGTGCTGGGCTAAAAGATGCAGCACTGGGTTCTCTCCTGATTACAGGTGAGTAAATCGGAATTCGTAGTTCGGCTGATTTTAGAGGAATATTTGTATGTTTCAAAAATGGACACAGAAAATTTTCTAGTGAAAACCACACAATGGATTCCTATGGAAGGAAATACAAGTTACTGGTAAGTACGCTTAGAATACCTTTTCAGGGTCTGTGCTGGGCTAAAAGATGCAGCACTGGGTTCTCTCCTGATTAGAGGTGAGTAAATCAGAATTCGTAATTCGGCTGATTTTAGAGGAATATTTGTACGTTTCAAAAATGGATACAGAAAAATTTCTGGTGAAAACCACACAATGGATTCCTATGGAAGTAAATACAAGTACTGGTAAGTACGCTTAGAATTACTTTTCAGAGTCTGTGCTGGGCTAAAAGATGCAGCACTGTGTTCTCTCCATATTACAGGTGAATAAATCGGAATTCGTAGTTCGGCTGATTTTAGAGGAATATTTGTACGTTTCAAAAATGGACACTTCGAAAATTTTCTGGTGAAAACCACACAAAGGATTCCTTTGGAAGGAAATACAAGTTACTGGTAAGTACGCTTCAAATAACATTTCAGGGTCTGTGCTGGGCTAAAAGATGCAGCACTGGGTTCTCTCCTGATTACAGGTGAGTAAATCGTAATTCGTAGTTCGGCTGATTTTAGAGGAATATTTGCACGTTTCAAAAATGGACACTTCGAAAATGTTCTGGTGAAAACCACACTATGGATTCCTATAGAAGGAAATACAAGTTACTGGTAAGTATGCTTAGAATTACTTTTAAGGGTCTGGGCTGGGCTAAAAGATGCAGCACTGGGTTCTCTCCTGATTACAGGTGAGTAAATCGGAATTCGTAGTTCGGCTGATTTTGGAGGAATATTTGTACGTTTCAAAAATGGACACCGAAAATTTTCTGGTGAAAACCACACAATGGATTCCTATGGAAGGAAATACAAGTTACTGGTAAGTACACTTAGAATACCTTTTCAGGGTCTGTGCTGGGCTAAAAGATGCAGCCCTGGGTTCTCTCCTGATTACAGGTGAGTAAATCGGAATTCGTAGTTCGGCTTATTTTGGAGGAATATTTGTACGTTTCAAAAATGGACACTTGGAAAAATTTCTGGTGAAAACCACACAATGGATTCCGATGGAAGGAAATACAAGTTACTGGTAAGTACGCTTAGAATTACTTTTCAGAGTCTGTGCTGGGCTAAAAGATGCAGCACTGGGTTCTCTCCTGATTACAGGTGAGTAAATAGGAATTCGTAGTTCGGCTGATTTTAGAGGAATATTTGTACGTTTCAAAAATGGACACTTAGAAAATGTTCTGGTGAACACCACACAATGGATTTCTATGGAAGGAAACACAAGTTACTGGTAAGTACACTTTGAATTACTTTTCAGGGTCTGTGCTGGGTTAAAAGATGCAGCACTGGGTTCTCTCCTGATTACAGGTGAGTAAATCGGAATTCGTAGTTCGGCTTATTTTAGAGGAATATTTGTACGTTTCAAAAATGAACACTTGTAAAAATTTCTGGTGAAAACCACACAATGGATTCCGATGGAAGGAAATACAAGTTACTGGTAAGTACGCTTAGAATTACTTTTCAGAGTCTGTGCTGGGCTAAAAGAGGCAGCACTGGGTTCTCTCCTGATTACAGGTGAGTAAATCAGAATTCGTTGTTCGGCTGATTTTAGAGGAATATTTGTATGTTTCAAAAATGGACACAGAAAATTTTCTGGTGAAAACCACACAATGGATTCCTATGTAAGGAAATACAAGTTACTGGTAAGTACGCTTAGAATTACTTTTCAGAGTCTGTGCTGGGCTAAAAGGGGCAACACTGGGTTTTCACCTGATTACACGTGAGTAAATCAGAATTCGTTGTTTGGCTGATTTTAGAGGAATATTTGTACGTTTCAAAAATGGACACAGAAAATTTTCTGGTGAAAACCACACAATGGATTCCTATGGAAGGAAATACAAGTTACTGGTAAGTACGCTTAGAATTACTTTTCAGGGTCTGTGCTGGGCTAAAAGATGCAGCACTGGGTTCTCTCCTGATTACAGGTGAGTAAATCGGAATTCGTAGTTCGGCTGATTTTAGAGGAATATTTGTATGTTTCAAAAATGGACACAGAAAATTTTCTAGTGAAAACCACACAATGGATTCCTATGGAAGGAAATACAAGTTACTGGTAAGTACGCTTAGAATACCTTTTGAGGGTCTGTGCTGGGCTAAAAGATGCAGCACTGGGTTCTCTCCTGATTAGAGGTGAGTAAATCAGAATTCGTAATTCGGCTGATTTTAGAGGAATATTTGTACGTTTCAAAAATGGACACAGAAAATTTTCTGGTGAAAACCACACAATGGATTCCTATGGAAGGAAATACAAGTTACTGGTAAGTACGCTTAGAATTACTTTTCAGGGTCTGTGCTGTGCTAAAAGCTGCAGCACTGGGTTCTCTCCTGATTACAGGTGAGTTAATCGGAATTCGTAGTTCGGCTGATTTTAGAGGAATATTTGTACGTTTCAAAAATGGACACAGAAAATTTTCTGGTGAAAACCACACAATGGATTCCTATGGAAGGAAATACAAGTTACTGGTAAGTACGCTTATAATTACTTTTCAGAGTCTGTGCTGGGCTAAAAGATGCAGCACTGTGTTCTCTCCATATTACAGGTGAATAAATCGGAATTCGTAGTTCGGCTGATTTTAGAGGAATATTTGTACGTTTCAAAAATGGACACTTCGAAAATTTTCTGGTGAAAACCACACAATGGATTCCTATGGAAGGAAATACAAGTTACTGGTAGGTACGCTTAGAATAACATTTCAGGGTCTCTGCTGGGCTAAAAAATGCAGCACTGGGTTCTCTCCTGATTACAGGTGAGTAAATAGGAATTCGTAGTTCGGCTGATTTTAGAGGAATATTTGTACGTTTCAAAAATGGACACTTAGAAAATGTTCTGGTGAAAACCACACAATGGATTCCTATGGAAGTAAATACAAGTACTGGTAAGTACGCTTAGAATTACTTTTCAGGGTCTGTGCTGGGCTAAAAGATGCAGCACTGGGTTCTCTCCTGATTACAGGTGAGTAAATCGGAATTCGTAGTTCGGCTGATTTTAGAGGAAAAGATGTACGTTTCAAAAATGGACACTTAGAAAATTTTCAGGTGAAAACCAAACAATGGATTCCTATGGAAGGAAATACAAGTAACTGGTAAGTACGCTTAGAATTACTTTTCAGGGTCTGTGCTGGGCTAAAAGATGCATTCCTGGGTTCTCTCCTGATTACAAGTGAGTAAATCGGAATTCGTAGTTCGACTGATTTTAGACGAATATTGGTACGTTTCAAAAAGGGACACAGAAAATTTTCTGGTGAAAACCACGCAATGGATTCCTATGGAAGGAAATACAAGGTACTGGAAAATACGCTTAGAATTACTTTTCAGAGTCTGTGCTGGGCTAAAAGATGCAGCACTGTGTTCTCTCCATATTACAGGTGAATAAATCGGAATTCGTAGTTCGGCTGATTTTAGAGGAATATTTGTACGTTTCAAAAATGGACACTTCGAAAATTTTCTTGTGAAAACCACACAAAGGATTCCTTTGGAAGGAAATACAAGTTACTGGTAAGTACGCTTAAAATAACATTTCAGGGTCTGTGCTGGGCTAAAAGATGCAGCACTGGGTTCTCTCCTGATTACAGGTGAGTAAATCGTAATTCGTAGTTCGGCTGATTTTAGAGGAATATTTGCCCTTTCAAAAATGGACACTTCGAAAATGTTCTGGTGAAAACCACACAATGGATTCCTATGGAAGGAAATACAAGTTACTGGTAAGTATGCTTAGAATTACTTTTAAGGGTCTGGGCTGGGCTAAAAGATGCAGCCCTGGGTTCTCTCCTGATTACAGGTGAGTAAATCGGAATTCGTAGTTCGGCTGATTTTAGAGGAATATTTGTACGTTTCAAAAATGGACACTTCGAAAATTTTCTGGTGAAAACCACACAATGGATTCCTATGGAAGGAAATACAAGTTACTGGTAAGTACGCTTAGAATAACATTTCAGGGTCTCCTGCTTGGCTAAAAGATGCAGCACTGGGTTCTCTCCTGATTACAGGTGAGTAAATAGGAATTCGTAGTTCGGCTGATTTTAGAGGAATATTTGTACGTTTCAAAAATGGACACTTAGAAAATGTTCTGGTGAAAACCACACAATGGATTCCTATGGAGGGAAATACAAGTTACTGGTAAGTACGCTTAGAATTACTTTTCAGGGTCTGTGCTGGGCTAAAAGATGCAGCACTGGTTTCTCTCCTGATTACAGGTGAGTAAATCGGAATTCGTAGTTCGGCTGATTTTAGACGAATATTGGTACGTTTCAAAAATGGACACTTAGAAAATTTTCTGGTGAAAACCACACAATGGATTCCAATGGAAGGAAGTAAAAGTTACTGGTAAGTATGCTTAGAATTACTTTTCAGGGTCTGGGCTGGGCTAAAAGATGCATCACTGGGTTCTCTCCTGGTTACAGGTGAGTAAATCGGAATTCGTAGTTCGGCTGATTTTAGAGGAATATTTGTACGTTTCAAAAATGGACACTTAGAAAATGTTCTGGTGAAAACCACACAATGGATTCCTATGGAAGGAAACACAAGTTACTGGTAAGTACGCTTAGAATTACTTTTCAGGGTCTGTGCTGGGTTAAAAGATGCAGCAATGGGTTCTCTCCTGATTACAGGTGAGTAAATCGGAATTCGTAGTTCGGCTTATTTTGGAGGAATATTTGTACGTTTCAAAAATGGACACTTGGAAAAATTTCTGGTGAAAACCACACAATGGATTCCGATGGAAGGAAATACAAGTTACTGGTAAGTACGCTTAGAATTACTTTTCAGGGTCTGTGCTGGGCTAAAAGATGCAGCCCTGGGTTCTCTCCTGATTACAGGTGAGTAAATCGGAATTCGTAGTTCAGCTGATTTTAGAGGAATTTTTGTACGTTTCAAAAATGGACACTTCGAAAATTTTCTGGTGAAAACCACACAATGGATTCCTTTGGAAGGCAATACAAGTTACTGGTAAGTACGCTTAGAATAACATTTCAGGGTCTGTGCTGGGCTAAAAGATGCAGCACTGGGTTCTCTCCTGATTACAGGTGAGTAAATCGTAATTCGTAGTTCGGCTGATTTTAGAGGAATATTTGTACGTTTCAAACATGGACACTTCGAAAATGTTCTGGTGAAAACCACATAATGGATTCCTATGGAAGGAAATACAAGTTACTGGTAAGTATGCTTAGAATTACTTTTCAGGGTATGGGCTGGGCTAAAAGATGCAGCATTGGGTTCTCTCCAGATTACAGGTGAGTAAATCGGAATTCGTAGTTCGGCTAATTTTGGAGGAATAGTTGTACGTTTCAAAAATGGACACAGAAAATTTTCTGGTGAAAACCACACAATGGATTCCTATGGAAGGAAATACAAGTTACTGGTAAGTACACTTAGAATTACTTTTCAGAGTCTGTGCTGGGCTAAAAGATGCAGAACTTTGTTCTCTCCATATTACAGGTGAATAAATCGGAATTCGTAGTTCGGCTGATTTTAGAGGAATATTTGTACGTTTCAAAAATGGACACTTCGAAAATGTTCTGGTGAAAACCACACAATGGATTCCTATGGAAGGCAATACAAGTTATTGGTAAGTACGCTTAGAATTACTTTTCAGGGTCTCTGCTGGGCTAAAAGATGCAGCACTGGGTTCTCTCCTGATTACAGGTGAGTAAATAGGAATTAGTAGTTCGGCTGATTTTAGAGGAATATTTGTACGTTTCAAAAATGGACACTTAGAAAATGTTCTGGTGAAAACCACACAATGGATTCCTATGGAAGGAAACACAAGTTACTGGTAAGTACGCTTAGAATTACTTTTCAGGGTCTGTGCTGGGCTAAAAGATGCAGCACTGGGTTCTCTCCTGATTACAGGTGAGTAAATCGGAATTCTTAGTTCAGCTCATTTTAGAGGAATATTTGTACTTTTCAAAAATGGACACTTGGAAAATTTTCTGGTGAAAACCACACAATGGATTCCGATGTAAGGAAATACAAGTTACTGGTAAGTACGCTTAGAATTACTTTTCAGAGTCTGTGCTGGGCTAAAAGAGGCAGCACTGGGTTCTCTCCTGATTACAGGTGAGTAAATCGGAATTCGTAGTTCGGCTGATTTTAGAGGAATATTTGTACGTTTCAAAAATGGACACTTAGAAAATGTTCTGGTGAAAACCACACAATGGATTCCTATGGAAGGAAACACAAGTTACTGGTAAGTACGCTTAGAATTACTTTTCAGGGTCTGTGCTGGGCTAAAAGATGCAGCACTGGGTTCTCTCCTGATTACAGGTGAGTAAATCGGAATTCTTAGTTCAGCTCATTTTAGAGGAATATTTGTACTTTTCAAAAATGGACACTTGGAAAATTTTCTGGTGAAAACCACACAATGGATTCCGATGTAAGGAAATACAAGTTACTGGTAAGTACGCTTAGAATTACTTTTCAGAGTCTGTGCTGGGCTAAAAGAGGCAGCACTGGGTTCTCTCCTGATTACAGGTGAGTAAATCAGAATTCGTTGTTCGGCTGATTTTAGAGGAATATTTGTATGTTTCAAAAATGGACACAGAAAATTTTCTGGTGAAAACCACACAATGGATTCCTATGTAAGGAAATACAAGTTACTGATAAGTACGCTTAGAATTACTTTTCAGAGTCTGTGCTGGGCTAAAAGGGGCAGCACTGGGTTTTCTCCTGATTACACGTGAGTAAATCAGAATTCGTTGTTTGGCTGATTTTAGAGGAATATTTGTACGTTTCAAAAATGGACACAGAAAATTTTCTGGTGAAAACCACACAATGGATTCCTATGGAAGGAAATACAAGTTACTGGTAAGTACGCTTAGAATTACTTTTCAGGGTCTGTGCTGGGCTAAAAGATGCAGCACTGGGTTCTCTCCTGATTACAGGTGAGTAAATCGGAATTCGTAGTTCGGCTGATTTTAGAGGGATATTTGTATGTTTCAAAAATGGACACAGAAAATTTTCTAGTGAAAACCACACAATGGATTCCTTTGGAAGGCAATACAAGTTACTGGTAAGTACGCTTAGAATAACATTTCAGGGTCTGTGCTGGGCTAAAAGATGCAGCACTGGGTTCTCTCCTGATTACAGGTGAGTAAATCGTAATTCGTAGTTCGGCTGATTTTAGAGGAATATTTGTACGTTTCAAACATGGACACTTCGAAAATGTTCTGGTGAAAACCACATAATGGATTCCTATGGAAGGAAATACAAGTTACTGGTAAGTATGCTTAGAATTACTTTTCAGGGTATGGGCTGGGCTAAAAGATGCAGCATTGGGTTCTCTCCAGATTACAGGTGAGTAAATCGGAATTCGTAGTTCGGCTAATTTTGGAGGAATAGTTGTACGTTTCAAAACAGGACACAGAAAATTTTCTGGTGAAAACCACACAATGGATTCCTATGGAAGGAAATACAAGTTACTGGTAAGTACACTTAGAATTACTTTTCAGAGTCTGTGCTCGGCTAAAAGATGCAGAACTTTGTTCTCTCCATATTACAGGTGAATAAATCGGAATTCGTAGTTCGGCTGATTTTAGAGGAATATTTGTACGTTTCAAAAATGGACACTTCGAAAATGTTCTGGTGAAAACCACACAATGGATTCCTATGGAAGGCAATACAAGTTATTGGTAAGTACGCTTAGAATTACTTTTCAGGGTCTCTGCTTGGCTAAAAGATGCAGCACTGGGTTCTCTCCTGATTACAGGTGAGTAAATAGGAATTAGTAGTTCGGCTGATTTTAGAGGAATATTTGTACGTTTCAAAAATGGACACTTAGAAAATGTTCTGGTGAAAACCACACAATGGATTCCTATGGAAGGAAACACAAGTTACTGGTAAGTACGCTTAGAATTACTTTTCAGGGTCTGTGCTGGGCTAAAAGATGCAGCACTGGGTTCTCTCCTGATTACAGGTGAGTAAATCGGAATTCTTAGTTCAGCTCATTTTAGAGGAATATTTGTACTTTTCAAAAATGGACACTTGGAAAATTTTCTGGTGAAAACCACACAATGGATTCCGATGTAAGGAAATACAAGTTACTGGTAAGTACGCTTAGAATTACTTTTCAGAGTCTGTGCTGGGCTAAAAGAGGCAGCACTGGGTTCTCTCCTGATTACAGGTGAGTAAATCAGAATTCGTTGTTCGGCTGATTTTAGAGGAATATTTGTATGTTTCAAAAATGGACACAGAAAATTTTCTGGTGAAAACCACACAATGGATTCCTATGTAAGGAAATACAAGTTACTGATAAGTACGCTTAGAATTACTTTTCAGAGTCTGTGCTGGGCTAAAAGAAGCAGAACTTTGTTCTCTCCATATTACAGGTGAATAAATCGGAATTCGTAGTTCGGCTGATTTTAGAGGAATATTTGTACGTTTCAAAAATGGACACTTAGAAAATGTTCTGGTGAAAACCACACAATGGATTCCTATGGAAGGAAACACAAGTTACTGGTAAGTACGCTTAGAATTACTTTTCAGGGTCTGTGCTGGGCTAAAAGATGCAGCACTGGGTTCTCTCCTGATTACAGGTGAGTAAATCGGAATTCTTAGTTCAGCTCATTTTAGAGGAATATTTGTACTTTTCAAAAATGGACACTTGGAAAATTTTCTGGTGAAAACCACACAATGGATTCCGATGTAAGGAAATACAAGTTACTGGTAAGTACGCTTAGAATTACTTTTCAGAGTCTGTGCTGGGCTAAAAGAGGCAGCACTGGGTTCTCTCCTGATTACAGGTGAGTAAATCAGAATTCGTTGTTCGGCTGATTTTAGAGGAATATTTGTATGTTTCAAAAATGGACACAGAAAATTTTCTAGTAAAAACCACACAATGGATTCCTATGGAAGGAAATACAAGTTATTGGTAAGTACGCTTAGAATACCTTTTCAGGGTCTGTGCTGGGCTAAAAGATGCAGCACTGGGTTCTCTCCTGATTACAGGTGAGTAAATCAGAATTCGTTGTTCGGCTGATTTTAGAGGAATATTTGTACGTTTCAAAAATGGACACAGAAAATTTTCTGGTGAAAACCACACAATGGATTCCTATGGAAGGAAAAACAAGGTACTGGTAAGTACGCTTATAATTACTTTTCAGGGTCTGTGCTGGGCTAAAAGATGCAGCACTGGGTTTTCTCCTGATTACAGGTGAGTAAATCGGAATTCGTAGTTCGGCTGATTTTAGAGGAATATTTGTACGTTTCAAAAATGGACACTTAGAAAATGTTCTGGTGAAAACCACACAATGGATTCCTATGGAAGGAAACACAAGTTACTGGTAAGTACGCTTAGAATTACTTTTCAGGGTCTGTGCTGGGTTAAAAGATGCATCAATGGGTTCTCTCCTGATTACAGGTGAGTAAATCGGAATTCGTAGTTCGGCTTATTTTGGAGGAATATTTGTACGTTTCAAAAATGGACACTTGGAAAAATTTCTGGTGAAAACCACACAATGGATTCCAATGGAAGGAAATACAAGTTGCTGGTAAGTACGCTTAGAATTACTTTTCAGAGTCTGTGCTGGGCTAAAAGAGGCAGCACTGGGTTCTCTCATGATTACAGGTGAGTAAATCAGAATTCGTTGTTCGGCTGATTTTAGAGGAATATTTGAACGTTTCAAAAATGGACACAGGAAATTTTCTGGTGAAAACCACACAATGGATTCCTATGGAAGGAAATACAAGCTACTGGTAAGTACGCTTAGAATTACTTTTCAGGGTCTGTGCTGGGCTAAAAGATGCAGCACTTTGTTCTCTCCATATTACAGGTGAATAAATCGGAATTCGTAGTTCGGCTGATTTTAGAGGAATATTTGTACGTTTCAAAAAGGGACACTTCGAAAATTTTCGGGTGAAAACCACACAATGGATTCCTATGGAAGGAAATACAAGTTACTGGTAAGTACGCTTAGAATAACTTTTCAGGGTCTGTGCTGGACTAAAAGATGCAGCACTGGGCTCTCTCCTGATTACAGGTGAGTAAATCGTAATTCGTAGTTTGGCTGATTTTAGAGGAATATTCGTACGTTTGAAAAATGGACACTTCGAAAATGTTCTGGTGAAAACCACACAATGGATTCCTATGGAAGGCAATACAAGTTATTGGTAAGTACGCTTAGAATTACTTTTCAGGGTCTATGCTGGGCTAAAAGATGCAGCACTGGGTTCTCTCCTGATTACAGGTGAGTAAATAGGAATTAGTAGTTCGGCTGATTTTAGAGGAATATTTGTACGTTTCAAAAATGGACACTTAGAAAATGTTCTGGTGAAAACCACACAATGGATTCCTATGGAAGGAAACACAAGTTACTGGTAAGTACGCTTAGAATTACTTTTCAGGGTCTGTGCTGGGCTAAAAGATGCAGCACTGGGTTCTCTCCTGATTACAGGTGAGTAAATCGGAATTCTTAGTTCAGCTTATTTTAGAGGAATATTTGTACTTTTCAAAAATGGACACTTGGAAAATTTTCTGGTGAAAACCACACAATGGATTCCAATGTAAGGAAATACAAGTTACTGGTAAGTACGCTTAGAATTACTTTTCAGGATCTATGCTGGGCTAAAAGATGCAGCACTGGGTTCTCTCCTGATTACAGGTGAGTAAATCGGAATTCGTAGTTCGGCTGATTTTAGAAGAATATTTGTACATTTCAAAAATGGACACAGAAAATTTTCTAGTGAAAACCACACAATGGATTCCTATGGAAGGAAATACAAGTTATTGGTAAGTACGCTTAGAATACCTTTTCAGGGTCTGTGCTGGGCTAAAAGATGCAGCACTGGGTTCTCTCCTGATTACAGGTGAGTAAATCGGAATTCGTAGTTCAAGTGATTTTAGACGAATATTGGTACGTTTAAAAAATGGACACTTAGAAAATTTTCTGGTGAAAACCACACAATGGATTCCAATGGAAGGAAATAAAAGTTACTGGTAAGTATGCTTAGAATTACTTTTCAGGGTCTGGGCTGGGCTAAAAGATGCATCACTGGGTTCTCTCCTGGTTACAGGTGAGTAAATCGGAATTCGTAGTTCGGCTGATTTTAGAGGAATATTTGTACGTTTCAAAAATGGACACTTAGAAAATGTTCTGGTGAAAACCACACAATGGATTCCTATGGAAGGAAACACAAGTTACTGGTAAGTACGCTTAGAATTACTTTTCATTGTCTGTGCTGGGTTAAAAGATGCAGCAATGGGTTCTCTCCTGATTACAGGTGAGTAAATCGGAATTCGTAGTTCGGCTTATTTTGGAGGAATATTTGTACGTTTCAAAAATGGACACTTGGAAAAATTTCTGGTGAAAACCACACAATGGATTCCGATGGAAGGAAATACAAGTTACTGGTAAGTACGCTTAGAATTACTTTCTAGAGTCTGTGCTGGGCTAAAAGAGGCAGCACTGGGTTCTCTCCTGATTACAGGTGAGTAAATCAGAATTCGTTGTTCGGCTGATTTTAGAGGAATATTTGTACGTTTCAAAAATGGACACAGAAAATTTTCTGGTGAAAACCACACAATGGATTCCTATGGAAGGAAAAACAAGCTACTGGTAAGTACGCTTAGAATTACTTTTCAGGGTCTGTGCTGGGCTAAAAGATGCAGCACTGGGTTTTCTCCTGATTACAGGTGAGTAAATCGGAATTCGTAGTTCGGCTGATTTTAGAGGAATATTTGTACGTTTCAAAAATGGACACTTAGAAAATGTTCTGGTGAAAACCACACAATGGATTCCTATGGAAGGAAACACAAGTTACTGGTAAGTACGCTTAGAATTACTTTTCAGGGTCTGTGCTGGGTTAAAAGATGCATCAATGGGTTCTCTCCTGATTACAGGTGAGTAAATCGGAATTCGTAGTTCGGCTTATTTTGGAGGAATATTTGTACGTTTCAAAAATGGACACTTGGAAAAATTTCTGGTGAAAACCACACAATGGATACCAATGGAAGGAAATACAAGTTGCTGGTAAGTACGCTTAGAATTACTTTTCAGAGTCTGTGCTGGGCTAAAAGAGGCAGCACTGGGTTCTCTCATGATTACAGGTGAGTAAATCAGAATTCGTTGTTCGGCTGATTTTAGAGGAATATTTCAACGTTTCAAAAATGGACACAGGAAATTTTCTGGTGAAAACCACACAATGGATTCCTATGGAAGGAAATACAAGCTACTGGTAAGTACGCTTAGAATTACTTTTCAGGGTCTGTGCTGGGCTAAAAGATGCAGCACTTTGTTCTCTCCATATTACAGGTGAATAAATCGGAATTCGTAGTTCGGCTGATTTTAGAGGAATATTTGTACGTTTCAAAAAGGGACACTTCGAAAATTTTCGGGTGAAAACCACACAATGGATTCCTATGGAAGGAAATACAAGTTACTGGTAAGTACGCTTAGAATAACTTTTCAGGGTCTGTGCTGGGCTAAAAGATGCAGCACTGGGCTCTCTCCTGATTACAGGTGAGTAAATCGTAATTCGTAGTTTGGCTGATTTTAGAGGAATATTCGTACGTTTGAAAAATGGACACTTCGAAAATGTTCTGGTGAAAACCACACAATGGATTCCTAGGGAAGGCAATACAAGTTATTGGTAAGTACGCTTAGAATTACTTTTCAGGGTCTATGCTGGGCTAAAAGATGCAGCACTGGGTTCTCTCCTGATTACAGGTGAGTAAATAGGAATTAGTAGTTCGGCTGATTTTAGAGGAATATTTGTACGTTTCAAAAATGGACACTTAGAAAATGTTCTGGTGAAAACCACACAATGGATTCCTATGGAAGGAAACACAAGTTACTGGTAAGTACGCTTAGAATTACTTTTCAGGGTCTGTGCTGGGCTAAAAGATGCAGCACTGGGTTCTCTCCTGATTACAGGTGAGTAAATCGGAATTCTTAGTTCAGCTTATTTTAGAGGAATATTTGTACTTTTCAAAAATGGACACTTGGAAAATTTTCTGGTGAAAACCACACAATGGATTCCAATGTAAGGAAATACAAGTTACTGGTAAGTACGCTTAGAATTACTTTTCAGAGTCTGTGCTGGGCTAAAAGAGGCAGCACTGGGTTCTCTCCTGATTACAGGTGAGTAAATCAGAATTCGTTGTTCGGCCGATTTTAGAGGAATATTTGTATGTTTCAAAAATGGACACAGAAAATTTTCTGGTGAAAACCACACAATGGATTCCTATGTAAGGAAATACAAGTTACTGGTAAGTACGCTTAGAATTACTTTTCAGAGTCTGTGCTGGGCTAAAAGGGGCAACACTGGGTTTTCACCTGATTACACGTGAGTAAATCAGAATTCGTTGTTTGGCTGATTTTAGAGGAATATTTGTACGTTTCAAAAATGGACACAGAAAATTTTCTGGTGAAAACCACACAATGGATTCCTATGGAAGGAAATACAAGTTACTGGTAAGTACGCTTAGAATTACTTTTCAGGGTCTGTGCTGGGCTAAAAGATGCAGCACTGGGTTCTCTCCTGATTACAGGTGAGTAAATCGGAATTCGTAGTTCGGCTGATTTTAGAGGAATATTTGTATGTTTCAAAAATGGACACAGAAAATTTTCTAGTGAAAACCACACAATGGATTCCTATGGAAGGAAATACAAGTTATTGGTAAGTACGCTTAGAATACCTTTTCAGGGTCTGTGCTGGGCTAAAAGATGCAGCACTGGGTTCTCTCCTGATTACAGGTGAGTAAATCGGAATTCGTAGTTCAAGTGATTTTAGACGAATATTGGTACGTTTAAAAAATGGACACTTAGAAAATTTTCTGGTGAAAACCACACAATGGATTCCAATGGAAGGAAATAAAAGTTACTGGTAAGTATGCTTAGAATTACTTTTCAGGGTCTGGGCTGGGCTAAAAGATGCATCACTGGGTTCTCTCCTGGTTACAGGTGAGTAAATCGGAATTCGTAGTTCGGCTGATTTTAGAGGAATATTTGTACGTTTCAAAAATGGACACTTAGAAAATGTTCTGGTGAAAACCACACAATGGATTCCTATGGAAGGAAACACAAGTTACTGGTAAGTACGCTTAGAATTACTTTTCAGTGTCTGTGCTGGGTTAAAAGATGCAGCAATGGGTTCTCTCCTGATTACAGGTGAGTAAATCGGAATTCGTAGTTCGGCTTATTTTGGAGGAATATTTGTACGTTTCAAAAATGGACACTTGGAAAAATTTCTGGTGAAAACCACACAATGGATTCCGATGGAAGGAAATACAAGTTACTGGTAAGTACGCTTAGAATTACTTTCCAGAGTCTGTGCTGGGCTAAAAGAGGCAGCACTGGGTTCTCTCCTGATTACAGGTGAGTAAATCAGAATTCGTTGTTCGGCTGATTTTAGAGGAATATTTGTACGTTTCAAAAATGGACACAGAAAATTTTCTGGTGAAAACCACACAATGGATTCCTATGGAAGGAAAAACAAGCTACTGGTAAGTACGCTTAGAATTACTTTTCAGGGTCTGTGCTGGGCTAAAAGATGCAGCACTGGGTTTTCTCCTGATTACAGGTGAGTAAATCGGAATTCGTAGTTCGGCTGATTTTAGAGGAATATTTGTACGTTTCAAAAATGGACACTTAGAAAATGTTCTGGTGAAAACCACACAATGGATTCCTATGGAAGGAAACACAAGTTACTGGTAAGTACGCTTAGAATTACTTTTCAGGGTCTGTGCTGGGTTAAAAGATGCATCAATGGGTTCTCTCCTGATTACAGGTGAGTAAATCGGAATTCGTAGTTCGGCTTATTTTGGAGGAATATTTGTACGTTTCAAAAATGGACACTTGGAAAAATTTCTGGTGAAAACCACACAATGGATTCCAATGGAAGGAAATACAAGTTGCTGGTAAGTACGCTTAGAATTACTTTTCAGAGTCTGTGCTGGGCTAAAAGAGGCAGCACTGGGTTCTCTCATGATTACAGGTGAGTAAATCAGAATTCGTTGTTCGGCTGATTTTAGAGGAATATTTGAACGTTTCAAAAATGGACACAGGAAATTTTCTGGTGAAAACCACACAATGGATTCCTATGGAAGGAAATACAAGCTACTGGTAAGTACGCTTAGAATTACTTTTCAGGGTCTGTGCTGGGCTAAAAGATGCAGCACTTTGTTCTCTCCATATTACAGGTGAATAAATCGGAATTCGTAGTTCGGCTGATTTTAGAGGAATATTTGTACGTTTCAAAAAGGGACACTTCGAAAATTTTCGGGTGAAAACCACACAATGGATTCCTATGGAAGGAAATACAAGTTACTGGTAAGTACGCTTAGAATAACTTTTCAGGGTCTGTGCTGGGCTAAAAGATGCAGCACTGGGCTCTCTCCTGATTACAGGTGAGTAAATCGTAATTCGTAGTTTGGCTGATTTTAGAGGAATATTCGTACGTTTGAAAAATGGACACTTCGAAAATGTTCTGGTGAAAACCACACAATGGATTCCTATGGAAGGCAATACAAGTTATTGGTAAGTACGCTTAGAATTACTTTTCAGGGTCTATGCTGGGCTAAAAGATGCAGCACTGGGTTCTCTCCTGATTACAGGTGAGTAAATAGGAATTAGTAGTTCGGCTGATTTTAGAGGAATATTTGTACGTTTCAAAAATGGACACTTAGAAAATGTTCTGGTGAAAACCACACAATGGATTCCTATGGAAGGAAACACAAGTTACTGGTAAGTACGCTTAGAATTACTTTTCAGGGTCTGTGCTGGGCTAAAAGATGCAGCACTGGGTTCTCTCCTGATTACAGGTGAGTAAATCGGAATTCTTAGTTCAGCTTATTTTAGAGGAATATTTGTACTTTTCAAAAATGGACACTTGGAAAATTTTCTGGTGAAAACCACACAATGGATTCCAATGTAAGGAAATACAAGTTACTGGTAAGTACGCTTAGAATTACTTTTCAGAGTCTGTGCTGGGCTAAAAGAGGCAGCACTGGGTTCTCTCCTGATTACAGGTGAGTAAATCAGAATTCGTTGTTCGGCTGATTTTAGAGGAATATTTGTATGTTTCAAAAATGGACACAGAAAATTTTCTGGTGAAAACCACACAATGGATTCCTATGTAAGGAAATACAAGTTACTGGTAAGTGCGCTTAGAATTACTTTTCAGAGTCTGTGCTGGGCTAAAAGGGGCAACACTGGGTTTTCACCTGATTACACGTGAGTAAATCAGAATTCGTTGTTTGGCTGATTTTAGAGGAATATTTGTACGTTTCAAAAATGGACACAGAAAATTTTCTGGTGAAAACCACACAATGGATTCCTATGGAAGGAAATACAAGTTACTGGTAAGTACGCTTAGAATTACTTTTCAGGGTCTGTGCTGGGCTAAAAGATGCAGCACTGGGTTCTCTCCTGATTACAGGTGAGTAAATCGGAATTCGTAGTTCGGCTGATTTTAGAGGAATATTTGTATGTTTCAAAAATGGACACAGAAAATTTTCTAGTGAAAACCACACAATGGATTCCTATGGAAGGAAATACAAGTTACTGGTAAGTACGCTTAGAATACCTTTTCAGGGTCTGTGCTGGGCTAAAAGATGCAGCACTGGGTTCTCTCCTGATTAGAGGTGAGTAAATCAGAATTCGTAATTCGGCTGATTTTAGAGGAATATTTGTACGTTTCAAAAATGGACACAGAAAATTTTCTGGTGAAAACCACACAATGGATTCCTATGGAAGGAAATACAAGTTACTGGTAAGTACGCTTAGAATTACTTTTCAGGGTCTGTGCTGTGCTAAAAGCTGCAGCACTGGGTTCTCTCCTGATTACAGGTGAGTAAATCGGAATTCGTAGTTCGGCTGATTTTAGAGGAATATTTGTACGTTTCAAAAATGGACACAGAAAATTTTCTGGTGAAAACCACACAATGGATTCCTATGGAAGGAAATACAAGTTACTGGTAAGTACGCTTATAATTACTTTTCAGAGTCTGTGCTGGGCTAAAAGATGCAGCACTGTGTTCTCTCCATATTACAGGTGAATAAATCGGAATTCGTAGTTCGGCTGATTTTAGAGGAATATTTGTACGTTTCAAAAATGGACACTTCGAAAATTTTCTGGTGAAAACCACACAATGGATTCCTATGGAAGGAAATACAAGTTACTGGTAAGTACGCTTAGAATAACATTTCAGGGTCTCTGCTGGGCTAAAAAATGCAGCACTGGGTTCTCTCCTGATTACAGGTGAGTAAATAGGAATTCGTAGTTCGGCTGATTTTAGAGGAATATTTGTACGTTTCAAAAATGGACACTTAGAAAATGTTCTGGTGAAAACCACACAATGGATTCCTATGGAAGTAAATACAAGTACTGGTAAGTACGCTTAGAATTACTTTTCAGGGTCTGTGCTGCGCTAAAAGATGCAGCACTGGGTTCTCTCCTGATTACAGGTGAGTAAATCGGAATTCGTAGTTCGGCTGATTTTAGAGGAAAAGATGTACGTTTTAAAAATGGACACTTAGAAAATTTTCAGGTGAAAACCACACAATGGATTCCTATGGAAGGAAATACAAGTAACTGGTAAGTACGCTTAGAATTACTTTTCAGGGTCTGTGCTGGGCTAAAAGATGCATCCCTGGGTTCTCTCCTGATTACAAGTGAGTAAATCGGAATTCGTAGTTCGACTGATTTTAGACGAATATTGGTACGTTTCAAAAAGGGACACAGAAAATTTTCTGGTGAAAACCACGCAATGGATTCCTATGGAAGGAAATACAAGTTACTGGAAAGTACGCTTAGAATTACTTTTCAGAGTCTGTGCTGGGCTAAAAGATGCAGCACTGTGTTCTCTCCATATTACAGGTGAATAAATCGGAATTCGTAGTTCGGCTGATTTTAGAGGAATATTTGTACGTTTCAAAAATGGACACTTCGAAAATTTTCTGGTGAAAACCACACAAAGGATTCCTTTGGAAGGAAATACAAGTTACTGGTAAGTACGCTTAAAATAACATTTCAGGGTCTGTGCTGGGCTAAAAATGCAGCACTGGGTTCTCTCCTGATTACAGGTGAGTAAATCGTAATTCGTAGTTCTGCTGATTTTAGAGGAATATTTGCACGTTTCAAAAATGGACACTTCGAAAATGTTCTGGTGAAAACCACACAATGGATTCCTATGGAAGGAAATACAAGTTACTGGTAAGTATGCTTAGAATTACTTTTAAGGGTCTGGGCTGGGCTAAAAGATGCAGCACTGGGTTCTCTCCTGATTACAGGTGAGTAAATCGGAATTCGTAGTTCGGCTGATTTTGGAGGAATATTTGTACGTTTCAAAAATGGACACCGAAAATTTTCTGGTGAAAACCACACAATGGATTCCTATGGAAGGAAATACAAGTTACTGGTAAGTACACTTAGAATACCTTTTCAGGGTCTGTGCTGGGCTAAAAGATGCAGCCCTGGGTTCTCTCCTGATTACAGGTGAGTAAATCGGAATTCGTAGTTCGGCTGATTTTAGAGGAATATTTGTACGTTTCAAAAATGGACACTTCGAAAATTTTCTGGTGAAAACCACACAATGGATTCCTATGGAAGGAAATACAAGTTACTGGTAAGTACGCTTAGAATAACATTTCAGGGTCTCTGCTTGGCTAAAAGATGCAGCACTGGGTTCTCTCCTGATTACAGGTGAGTAAATAGGAATTCGTAGTTCGGCTGATTTTAGAGGAATATTTGTACGTTTCAAAAATGGACACTTAGAAAATGTTCTGGTGAAAACCACACAATGGATTCCTATGGAGGGAAATACAAGTTACTGGTAAGTACGCTTAGAATTACTTTTCAGGGTCTGTGCTGGGCTAAAAGATGCAGCACTGGTTTCTCTCCTGATTACAGGTGAGTAAATCGGAATTTGTAGTTCGGCTGATTTTAGACGAATATTGGTACGTTTCAAAAATGGACACTTAGAAAATTTTCTGGTGAAAACCACACAATGGATTCCAATGGAAGGAAGTAAAAGTTACTGGTAAGTATGCTTAGAATTACTTTTTAGGGTCTGGGCTGGGCTAAAAGATGCATCACTGGGTTCTCTCCTGGTTACAGGTGAGTAAATCGGAATTCGTAGTTCGGCTGATTTTAGAGAAATATTTGTACGTTTCAAAAATGGACACTTAGAAAATGTTCTGGTGAAAACCACACAATGGATTCCTATGGAAGGAAACACAAGTTACTGGTAAGTACGCTTAGAATTACTTTTCAGGGTCTGTGCTGGGTTAAAAGATGCAGCAATGGGTTCTCTCCTGATTACAGGTGAGTAAATCGGAATTCGTAGTTCGGCTTATTTTGGAGGAATATTTGTACGTTTCAAAAATGGACACTTGGAAAAATTTCTGGTGAAAACCACACAATGGATTCCGATGGAAGGAAATACAAGTTACTGGTAAGTACGCTTAGAATTACTTTTCAGGGTCTGTGCTGGGCTAAAAGATGCAGCCCTGGGTTCTCTCCTGATTACAGGTGAGTAAATCGGAATTCGTAGTTCAGCTGATTTTAGAGGAATTTTTGTACGTTTCAAAAATGGACACTTCTAAAATTTTCTGGTGAAAACCACACAATGGATTCCTTTGGAAGGCAATACAAGTTACTGGTAAGTACGCTTAGAATAACATTTCAGGGTCTGTGCTGGGCTAAAAGATGCAGCACTGGGTTCTCTCCTGATTACAGGTGAGTAAATCGTAATTCGTAGTTCGGCTGATTTTAGAGGAATATTTGTACGTTTCAAACATGGACACTTCGAAAATGTTCTGGTGAAAACCACACAATGGATTCCTATGGAAGGAAATACAAGTTACTGGTAAGTATGCTTAGAATTACTTTTCAGGGTATGGGCTGGGCTAAAAGATGCAGCACTGGGTTCTCTCCAGATTACAGGTGAGTAAATCGGAATTCGTAGTTCGGCTAATTTTGGAGGAATATTTGTACGTTTCAAAAATGGACACAGAAAATTTTCTGGTGAAAATCACACAATGGATTCCTATGGAAGGAAATACAAGTTACTGGTAAGTACACTTAGAATTACTTTTCAGAGTCTGTGCTGGGCTAAAAGATGCAGAACTTTGTTCTCTCCATATTACAGGTGAATAAATCGGAATTCGTAGTTCGGCTGATTTTAGAGGAATATTTGTACGTTTCAAAAATGGACACTTCGAAAATTTTCGGGTGAAAACCACACAATGGATTCCTATGGAAGGAAATACAAGTTACTGGTAAGTACGCTTAGAATAACTTTTCAGGGTCTGTGCTGGGCTAAAAGATGCAGCACTGGGCTCTCTCCTGATTACAGGTGAGTAAATCGTAATTCGTAGTTTGGCTGATTTTAGAGGAATATTCGTACGTTTGAAAAATGGACACTTCGAAAATGTTCTGGTGAAAACCACACAATGGATTCCTATGGAAGGCAATACAAGTTATTGGTAAGTACGCTTAGAATTACTTTTCAGGGTCTCTGCTGGGCTAAAAGATGCAGCACTGGGTTCTCTCCTGATTACAGGTGAGTAAATAGGAATTAGTAGTTCGGCTGATTTTAGAGGAATATTTGTACGTTTCAAAAATGGACACTTAGAAAATGTTCTGGTGAAAACCACACAATGGATTCCTATGGAAGGAAACACAAGTTACTGGTAAGTACGCTTAGAATTACTTTTCAGGGTCTGTGCTGGGCTAAAAGATGCAGCACTGGGTTCTCTCCTGATTACAGGTGAGTAAATCGGAATTCTTAGTTCAGCTTATTTTAGAGGAATATTTGTACTTTTCAAAAATGGACACTTGGAACATTTTCTGGTGAAAACCACACAATGGATTCCGATGTAAGGAAATACAAGTTACTGGTAAGTACGCTTAGAATTACTTTTCAGAGTCTGTGCTGGGCTAAAAGAGGCAGCACTGGGTTCTCTCCTGATTACAGGTGAGTAAATCAGAATTCGTTGTTCGGCTGATTTTAGAGGAATATTTGTATGTTTCAAAAATGGACACAGAAAATTTTCTGGTGAAAACCACACAATGGATTCCTATGTAAGGAAATACAAGTTACTGATAAGTACGCTTAGAATTACTTTTCAGAGTCTGTGCTGGGCTAAAACGGGCAGCACTGGGTTTTCTCCTGATTACACGTGAGTAAATCAGAATTCGTTGTTTGGCTGATTTTAGAGGAATATTTGTACGTTTCAAAAATGGACACAGAAAATTTTCTGGTGAAAACCACACAATGGATTCCTATGGAAGGAAATACAAGTTACTGGTAAGTACGCTTAGAATTACTTTTCAGGGTCTGTGCTGGGCTAAAAGATGCAGCACTGGGTTCTCTCCTGATTACAGGTGAGTAAATCGGAATTCGTAGTTCGGCTGATTTTAGAGGAATATTTGTATGTTTCAAAAATGGACACAGAAAATTTTCTAGTGAAAACCACACAATGGATTCCTATGGAAGGAAATACAAGTTACTGGTAAGTACGCTTAGAATACCTTTTCAGGGTCTGTGCTGGGCTAAAAGATGCAGCACTGGGTTCTCTCCTGATTAGAGGTGAGTAAATCAGAATTCGTAATTCGGCTGATTTTAGAGGAATATTTGTACGTTTCAAAAATGGACACAGAAAATTTTCTGGTGAAAACCACACAATGGATTCCTATGGAAGTAAATACAAGTACTGGTAAGTACGCTTAGAATTACTTTTCAGGGTCTGTGCTGGGCTAAAAGATGCAGCACTGGGTTCTCTCCTGATTACAGGTGAGTAAATCGGAATTCGTAGTTCGGCTGATTTTAGAGGAAAAGATGTACGTTTCAAAAATGGACACTTAGAAAATTTTCTGGTGAAAACCACACAATGGATTCCTATGGAAGGAAATACAAGTAACTGGTAAGTACGCTTAGAATTACTTTTCAGGGTCTGTGCTGGGCTAAAAGATGCAGCCCTGGGTTCTCTCCTGATTACAGGTGAGTAAATCGGAATTCGTAGTTCGACTGATTTTAGACGAATATTGGTACGTTTCAAAAAGGGACACAGAAAATTTTCTGGTGAAAACCACGCAATGGATTCCTATGGAAGGAAATACAAGTTACTGGAAAGTACGCTTAGAATTACTTTTCAGGGTCTGTGCTGGGCTAAAAGATGCAGCACTGGGTTCTCTCCTGATTACAGGTGAGTAAATCGGAATTCGTAGTTCGGCTGATTTTAGAGGAAAAGATGTACGTTTCAAAAAGGGAGACAGAAAATTTTCTGGTGAAAACCACACAAAGGATTCCTTTGGAAGGAAATACAAGTTACTGGTAAGTACGCTTAAAATAACATTTCAGGGTCTGTGCTGGGCTAAAAGATGCAGCACTGGGTTCTCTCCTGATTACAGGTGAGTAAATCGTAATTCTTAGTTCGGCTGATTTTAGAGGAATATTTGCACGTTTCAAAAATGGACACTTCGAAAATGTTCTGGTGAAAACCACACAATGGATTCCTATGGAAGGAAATACAAGTTACTGGTAAGTATGCTTAGAATTACTTTTAAGGGTCTGGGCTGGGCTAAAAGATGCAGCACTGGGTTCTCTCCTGATTACAGGTGAGTAAATCGGAATTCGTAGTTCGGCTGATTTTGGAGGAATATTTGTACGTTTCAAAAATGGACACCGAAAATTTTCTGGTGAAAACCACACAATGGATTCCTATGGAAGGAAATACAAGTTACTGGTAAGTACACTTAGAATACCTTTTCAGGGTCTGTGCTGGGCTAAAAGATGCAGCCCTGGGTTCTCTCCTGATTACAGGTGAGTAAATCGGAATTCGTAGTTCGGCTGATTTTAGAGGAATATTTGTACGTTTCAAAAATGGACACTTCGAAAATTTTCTGGTGAAAACCACACAATGGATTCCTATGGAAGCAAATACAAGTTACTGGTAAGTACGCTTAGAATAACATTTCAGGGTCTCTGCTGGGCTAAAAGATGCAGCACTGGGTTCTCTCCTGATTACAGGTGAGTAAATAGGAATTCGTAGTTCGGCTGATTTTAGAGGAATATTTGTACGTTTCAAAAATGGACACTTAGAAAATGTTCTGGTGAAAACCACACAATGGATTCCTATGGAGGGAAATACAAGTTACTGGTAAGTACGCTTAGAATTACTTTTCAGGGTCTGTGCTGGGCTAAAAGATGCAGCACTGGTTTCTCTCCTGATTACAGGTGAGTAAATCGGAATTCGTAGTTCGGCTGATTTTAGACGAATATTGGTACGTTTCAAAAATGGACACTTAGAAAATTTTCTGGTGAAAACCACACAATGGATTCCAATGGAAGGAAATAAAAGTTACTGGTAAGTATGCTTAGAATTACTTTTCAGGGTCTGGGCTGGGCTAAAAGATGCATCACTGGTTTCTCTCCTGGTTACAGGTGAGTAAATCGGAATTCGTAGTTCGGCTGATTTTAGAGGAATATTTGTACGTTTCAAAAATGGACACTTAGAAAATGTTCTGGTGAAAACCACACAATGGATTCCTATGGAAGGAAACACAAGTTACTGGTAAGTACGCTTAGAATTACTTTTCAGGGTCTGTGCTGGGTTAAAAGATGCAGCAATGGGTTCTCTCCTGATTACAGGTGAGTAAATCGGAATTCGTAGTTCGGCTTATTTTAGAGGAATATTTGTACGTTTCAAAAATGGACACTTGGAAAAATTTCTGGTGAAAACCACACAATGGATTTCGATGGAAGGAAATACAAGTTACTGGTAAGTACGCTTAGAATTACTTTTCACAGTCTGTGCTGGGCTAAAAGAGGCAACACTGGGTTCTCTCCTGATTACAGGTGAGTAAATCAGAATTCGTTGTTCGGCTGATTTTAGAGGAATATTTGTACGTTTCAAAAATGGACAGAGAAAATTTTCTGGTGAAAACCACACAATGGATTCCTATGGAAGGAAATACAAGCTACTGGTAAGTACGCTTAGAATTACTTTTCAGGATCTATGCTGGGCTAAAAGATGCAGCACTGGGTTCTCTCCTGATTACAGGTGAGTAAATCGGAATTCGTAGTTCGGCTGATTTTAGAAGAATATTTGTACGTTTCAAAAATGGACACCGAAAATTTTCTAGTGAAAACCACACAATGGATTCCTATGGAAGGAAATACAAGTTATTGGTAAGTACGCTTAGAATACCTTTTCAGGGTCTGTGCTGGGCTAAAAGATGCAGCACTGGGTTCTCTCCTGATTACAGGTGAGTAAATCGGAATTCGTAGTTCAAGTGATTTTAGACGAATATTGGTACGTTTAAAAAATGGACACTTAGAAAATTTTCTGGTGAAAACCACACAATGGATTCCAATGGAAGGAAATAAAAGTTACTGGTAAGTATGCTTAGAATTACTTTTCAGGGTCTGGGCTGGGCTAAAAGATGCATCACTGGGTTCTCTCCTGGTTACAGGTGAGTAAATCGGAATTCGTAGTTCGGCTGATTTTAGAGGAATATTTGTACGTTTCAAAAATGGACACAGAAAATTTTCTGGTGAAAACCACACAATGGATTCCTATGGAAGGAAAAACAAGCTACTGGTAAGTACGCTTAGAATTACTTTTCAGGGTCTGTGCTGGGCTAAAAGATGCAGCACTGGGTTTTCTCCTGATTACAGGTGAGTAAATCGGAATTCGTAGTTCGGCTGATTTTAGAGGAATATTTGTACGTTTCAAAAATGGACACTTAGAAAATGTTCTGGTGAAAACCACACAATGGATTCCTATGGAAGGAAACACAAGTTACTGGTAAGTACGCTTAGAATTACTTTTCAGGGTCTGTGCTGGGTTAAAAGATGCATCAATGGGTTCTCTCCTGATTACAGGTGAGTAAATCGGAATTCGTAGTTCGGCTTATTTTGGAGGAATATTTGTACGTTTCAAAAATGGACACCGAAAATTTTCTGGTGAAAACCACACAATGGATTCCTATGGAAGGAAATACAAGTTACTGGTAAGTACACTTAGAATACCTTTTTAGGGTCTGTGCTGGGCTAAAAGATGCAGCCCTGGGTTCTCCCCTGATTACAGGTGAGTAAATCAGAATTCGTTGTTCGGCTGATTTTAGAGGAATATTTGAACGTTTCAAAAATGGACACAGGAAATTTTCTGGTGAAAACCACACAATGGATTCCTATGGAAGGAAATACAAGCTACTGGTAAGTACGCTTAGAATTACTTTTCAGGGTCTGTGCTGGGCTAAAAGATGCAGCACTTTGTTCTCTCCATATTACAGGTGAATAAATCGGAATTCGTAGTTCGGCTGATTTTAGAGGAATATTTGTACGTTTCAAAAAGGGACACTTCGAAAATTTTCGGGTGAAAACCACACAATGGATTCCTATGGAAGGAAATACAAGTTACTGGTAAGTACGCTTAGAATAACTTTTCAGGGTCTGTGCTGGGCTAAAAGATGCAGCACTGGGCTCTCTCCTGATTACAGGTGAGTAAATCGTAATTCGTAGTTTGGCTGATTTTAGAGGAATATTCGTACGTTTGAAAAATGGACACTTCGAAAATGTTCTGGTGAAAACCACACAATGGATTCCTATGGAAGGCAATACAAGTTATTGGTAAGTACGCTTAGAATTACTTTTCAGGATCTATGCTGGGCTAAAAGATGCAGCACTGGGTTCTCTCCTGATTACAGGTGAGTAAATCGGAATTCGTAGTTCGGCTGATTTTAGAAGAATATTTGTACGTTTCAAAAATGGACACCGAAAATTTTCTAGTGAAAACCACACAATGGATTCCTATGGAAGGAAATACAAGTTATTGGTAAGTACGCTTAGAATACCTTTTCAGGGTCTGTGCTGGGCTAAAAGATGCAGCACTGGGTTCTCTCCTGATTACAGGTGAGTAAATCGGAATTCGTAGTTCAAGTGATTTTAGACGAATATTGGTACGTTTAAAAAATGGACACTTAGAACATTTTCTGGTGAAAACCACACAATGGATTCCAATGGAAGGAAATAAAAGTTACTGGTAAGTATGCTTAGAATTACTTTTCAGGGTCTGGGCTGGGCTAAAAGATGCATCACTGGGTTCTCTCCTGGTTACAGGTGAGTAAATCGGAATTCGTAGTTCGGCTGATTTTAGAGGAATATTTGTACGTTTCAAAAATGGACACAGAAAATTTTCTGGTGAAAACCACACAATGGATTCCTATGGAAGGAAAAACAAGCTACTGGTAAGTACGCTTAGAATTACTTTTCAGGGTCTGTGCTGGGCTAAAAGATGCAGCACTGGGTTTTCTCCTGATTACAGGTGAGTAAATCGGAATTCGTAGTTCGGCTGATTTTAGAGGAATATTTGTACGTTTCAAAAATGGACACAGGAAATTTTCTGGTGAAAACCACACAATGGATTCCTATGGAAGGAAATACAAGCTACTGGTAAGTACGCTTAGAATTATTTTCAGGGTCTGTGCTGGGCTAAAAGATGCAGCACTTTGTTCTCTCCATATTACAGGTGAATAAATCGGAATTCGTAGTTCGGCTGATTTTAGAGGAATATTTGTACGTTTCAAAAAGGGACACTTCGAAAATTTTCGGGTGAAAACCACACAATGGATTCCTATGGAAGGAAATACAAGTTACTGGTAAGTACGCTTAGAATAACTTTTCAGGGTCTGTGCTGGGCTAAAAGATGCAGCACTGGGCTCTCTCCTGATTACAGGTGAGTAAATCATAATTCGTAGTTTGGCTGATTTTAGAGGAATATTCGTACGTTTGAAAAATGGACACTTCGAAAATGTTCTGGTGAAAACCACACAATGGATTCCTATGGAAGGCAATACAAGTTATTGGTAAGTACGCTTAGAATTACTTTTCAGGGTCTATGCTGGGCTAAAGATGCAGCACTGGGTTCTCTCCTGATTACAGGTGAGTAAATAGGAATTAGTAGTTCGGCTGATTTTAGAGGAATATTTGTACGTTTCAAAAATGGACACTTAGAAAATGTTCTGGTGAAAACCACACAATGGATTCCTATGGAAGGAAACACAAGTTACTGGTAAGTACGCTTAGAATTACTTTTCAGGGTCTGTGCTGGGCTAAAAGATGCAGCACTGGGTTCTCTCCTGATTACAGGTGAGTAAATCGGAATTCTTAGTTCAGCTTATTTTAGAGGAATATTTGTACTTTTCAAAAATGGACACTTGGAAAATTTTCTGGTGAAAACCACACAATGGATTCCAATGTAAGGAAATACAAGTTACTGGTAAGTACGCTTAGAATTACTTTTCAGAGTCTGTGCTGGGCTAAAAGGGGCAACACTGGGTTTTCACCTGATTACACGTGAGTAAATCAGAATTCGTTGTTTGGCTGATTTTAGAGGAATATTTGTACGTTTCAAAAATGGACACAGAAAATTTTCTGGTGAATACCACACAATGGATTCCTATGGAAGGAAATACAAGTTACTGGTAAGTACGCTTAGAATTACTTTTCAGGGTCTGTGCTGGGCTAAAAGATGCAGCACTGGGTTCTCTCCTGATTACAGGTGAGTAAATCGGAATTCGTAGTTCGGCTGATTTTAGAGGAATATTTGTATGTTTCAAAAATGGACACAGAAAATTTTCTAGTGAAAACCACACAATGGATTCCTATGGAAGGAAATACAAGTTACTGGTAAGTACGCTTAGAATACCTTTTCAGGGTCTGTGCTGGGCTAAAAGATGCAGCACTGGGTTCTCTCCTGATTAGAGGTGAGTAAATCAGAATTCGTAATTCGGCTGATTTTAGAGGAATATTTGTACGTTTCAAAAATGGACACAGAAAATTTTCTGGTGAAAACCACACAATGGATTCCTATGGAAGGAAATACAAGTTACTGGTAAGTACGCTTAGAATTACTTTTCAGGGTCTGTGCTGTGCTAAAAGATGCAGCACTGGGCTCTCTCCTGATTACAGGTGAGTAAATCATAATTCGTAGTTTGGCTGATTTTAGAGGAATATTCGTACGTTTGAAAAATGGACACTTCGAAAATGTTCTGGTGAAAACCACACAATGGATTCCTATGGAAGGCAATACAAGTTATTGGTAAGTACGCTTAGAATTACTTTTCAGGGTCTATGCTGGGCTAAAGATGCAGCACTGGGTTCTCTCCTGATTACAGGTGAGTAAATAGGAATTAGTAGTTCGGCTGATTTTAGAGGAATATTTGTACGTTTCAAAAATGGACACTTAGAAAATGTTCTGGTGAAAACCACACAATGGATTCCTATGGAAGGAAACACAAGTTACTGGTAAGTACGCTTAGAATTACTTTTCAGGGTCTGTGCTGGGCTAAAAGATGCAGCACTGGGTTCTCTCCTGATTACAGGTGAGTAAATCGGAATTCTTAGTTCAGCTTATTTTAGAGGAATATTTGTACTTTTCAAAAATGGACACTTGGAAAATTTTCTGGTGAAAACCACACAATGGATTCCAATGTAAGGAAATACAAGTTACTGGTAAGTACGCTTAGAATTACTTTTCAGAGTCTGTGCTGGGCTAAAAGGGGCAACACTGGGTTTTCACCTGATTACACGTGAGTAAATCAGAATTCGTTGTTTGGCTGATTTTAGAGGAATATTTGTACGTTTCAAAAATGGACACAGAAAATTTTCTGGTGAATACCACACAATGGATTCCTATGGAAGGAAATACAAGTTACTGGTAAGTACGCTTAGAATTACTTTTCAGGGTCTGTGCTGGGCTAAAAGATGCAGCACTGGGTTCTCTCCTGATTACAGGTGAGTAAATCGGAATTCGTAGTTCGGCTGATTTTAGAGGAATATTTGTATGTTTCAAAAATGGACACAGAAAATTTTCTAGTGAAAACCACACAATGGATTCCTATGGAAGGAAATACAAGTTACTGGTAAGTACGCTTAGAATACCTTTTCAGGGTCTGTGCTGGGCTAAAAGATGCAGCACTGGGTTCTCTCCTGATTAGAGGTGAGTAAATCAGAATTCGTAATTCGGCTGATTTTAGAGGAATATTTGTACGTTTCAAAAATGGACACAGAAAATTTTCTGGTGAAAACCACACAATGGATTCCTATGGAAGGAAATACAAGTTACTGGTAAGTACGCTTAGAATTACTTTTCAGGGTCTGTGCTGTGCTAAAAGCTGCAGCACTGGGTTCTCTCCTGATTACAGGTGAGTAAATCGGAATTCATAGTTCGGCTGATTTTAGAGGAATATTTGTACATTTCAAAAATGGACACAGAAAATTTTCTGGTGAAAACCACACAATGGATTCATATGGAAGGAAATACAAGTTACTGGTAAGTACGCTTATAATTACTTTTCAGAGTCTGTGCTGGGCTAAAAGATGCAGCACTGTGTTCTCTCCATATTACAGGTGAATAAATCGGAATTCGTAGTTCGGCTGATTTTAGAGGAATATTTGTACGTTTCAAAAATGGACACTTCGAAAATTTTCTGGTGAAAACCACACAATGGATTCCTATGGAAGGAAATACAAGTTACTGGTAAGTACGCTTAGAATAACATTTCAGGGTCTCTGCTGGGCTAAAAAATGCAGCACTGGGTTCTCTCCTGATTACAGGTGAGTAAATAGGAATTCGTAGTTCGGCTGATTTTAGAGGAATATTTGTACGTTTCAAAAATGGACACTTAGAAAATGTTCTGGTGAAAACCACACAATGGATTCCTATGGAAGTAAATACAAGTACTGGTAAGTACGCTTAGAATTACTTTTCAGGGTCTGTGCTGGGCTAAAAGATGCAGCACTGGGTTCTCTCCTGATTACAGGTGAGTAAATCGGAATTCGTAGTTCGGCTGATTTTAGAGGAAAAGATGTACGTTTCAAAAATGGACACTTCGAAAATTTTCTGGTGAAAACCACACAAAGGATTCCTTTGGAAGGAAATACAAGTTACTGGTAAGTACGCTTAAAATAACATTTCAGGGTCTGTGCTGGGCTAAAAGATGCAGCACTGGGTTCTCTCCTGATTACAGGTGAGTAAATCGTAATTCGTAGTTCTGCTGATTTTAGAGGAATATTTGCACGTTTCAAAAATGGACACTTCGAAAATGTTCTGGTGAAAACCACACAATGGATTCCTATGGAAGGAAATACAAGTTACTGGTAAGTATGCTTAGAATTACTTTTAAGGGTCTGGGCTGGGCTAAAAGATGCAGCACTGGGTTCTCTCCTGATTACAGGTGAGTAAATCGGAATTCGTAGTTCGGCTGATTTTGGAGGAATATTTGTACGTTTCAAAAATGGACACCGAAAATTTTCTGGTGAAAACCACACAATGGATTCCTATGGAAGGAAATACAAGTTACTGGTAAGTACACTTAGAATACCTTTTCAGTGTCTGTGCTGGGCTAAAAGATGCAGCCCTGGGTTCTCTCCTGATTACAGGTGAGTAAATCGGAATTCGTAGTTCGGCTGATTTTAGAGGAATATTTGTACGTTTCAAAAATGGACACTTCGAAAATTTTCTGGTGAAAACCACACAATGGATTCCTATGGAAGGAAATACAAGTTACTGGTAAGTACGCTTAGAATAACATTTCAGGGTCTCTGCTTGGCTAAAAGATGCAGCACTGGGTTCTCTCCTGATTACAGGTGAGTAAATAGGAATTCGTAGTTCGGCTGATTTTAGAGGAATATTTGTACGTTTCAAAAATGGACACTTAGAAAATGTTCTGGTGAAAACCACACAATGGATTCCTATGGAGGGAAATACAAGTTACTGGTAAGTACGCTTAGAATTACTTTTCAGGGTCTGTGCTGGGCTAAAAGATGCAGCACTGGTTTCTCTCCTGATTACAGGTGAGTAAATCGGAATTCGTAGTTCGGCTGATTTTAGACGAATATTGGTACGTTTCAAAAACGGACACTTAGAAAATTTTCTGGTGAAAACCACACAATGGATTCCAATGGAAGGAAGTAAAAGTTACTGGTAAGTATGCTTAGAATTACTTTTCAGGGTCTGGGCTGGGCTAAAAGATGCATCACTGGGTTCTCTCCTGGTTACAGGTGAGTAAATCGGAATTCGTAGTTCGGCTGATTTTAGAGAAATATTTGTACGTTTCAAAAATGGACACTTAGAAAATGTTCTGGTGAAAACCACACAATGGATTCCTATGGAAGGAAACACAAGTTACTGGTAAGTACGCTTAGAATTACTTTTCAGGGTCTGTGCTGGGTTAAAAGATGCAGCAATGGGTTCTCTCCTGATTACAGGTGAGTAAATCGGAATTCGTAGTTCGGCTTATTTTGGAGGAATATTTGTACGTTTCAAAAATGGACACTTGGAAAAATTTCTGGTGAAAACCACACAATGGATTCCGATGGAAGGAAATACAAGTTACTGGTAAGTACGCTTAGAATTACTTTTCAGGGTCTGTGCTGGGCTAAAAGATGCAGCCCTGGGTTCTCTCCTGATTACAGGTGAGTAAATCGGAATTCGTAGTTCAGCTGATTTTAGAGGAATTTTTGTACGTTTCAAAAATGGACACTTCTAAAATTTTCTGGTGAAAACCACACAATGGATTCCTTTGGAAGGCAATACAAGTTACTGGTAAGTACGCTTAGAATAACATTTCAGGGTCTGTGCTGTGCTAAAAGATGCAGCACTGGGTTCTCTCCTGATTACAGGTGAGTAAATCGTAATTCGTAGTTCGGCTGATTTTAGAGGAATATTTGTACGTTTCAAACATGGACACTTCGAAAATGTTCTGGTGAAAACCACACAATGGATTCCTATGGAAGGAAATACAAGTTACTGGTAAGTATGCTTAGAATTACTTTTCAGGGTATGGGCTGGGCTAAAAGATGCAGCACTGGGTTCTCTCCAGATTACAGGTGAGTAAATCGGAATTCGTAGTTCGGCTAATTTTGGAGGAATATTTGTACGTTTCAAAAATGGACACAGAAAATTTTCTGGTGAAAATCACACAATGGATTCCTATGGAAGGAAATACAAGTTACTGGTAAGTACACTTAGAATTACTTTTCAGAGTCTGTGCTGGGCTAAAAGATGCAGAACTTTGTTCTCTCCATATTACAGGTGAATAAATCGGAATTCGTAGTTCGGCTGATTTTAGAGGAATATTTGTACGTTTCAAAAATGGACACTTCGAAAATTTTCGGGTGAAAACCACACAATGGATTCCTATGGAAGGAAATACAAGTTACTGGTAAGTACGCTTAGAATAACTTTTCAGGGTCTGTGCTGGGCTAAAAGATGCAGCACTGGGCTCTCTCCTGATTACAGGTGAGTAAATCGTAATTCGTAGTTTGGCTGATTTTAGAGGAATATTCGTACGTTTGAAAAATGGACACTTCGAAAATGTTCTGGTGAAAACCACACAATGGATTCCTATGGAAGGCAATACAAGTTATTGGTAAGTACGCTTAGAATTACTTTTCAGGGTCTCTGCTGGGCTAAAAGATGCAGCACTGGGTTCTCTCCTGATTACAGGTGAGTAAATAGGAATTAGTAGTTCGGCTGATTTTAGAGGAATATTTGTACGTTTCAAAAATGGACACTTAGAAAATGTTCTGGTGAAAACCACACAATGGATTCCTATGGAAGGAAACACAAGTTACTGGTAAGTACGCTTAGAATTACTTTTCAGGGTCTGTGCTGGGCTAAAAGATGCAGCACTGGGTTCTCTCCTGATTACAGGTGAGTAAATCGGAATTCTTAGTTCAGCTTATTTTAGAGGAATATTTGTACTTTTCAAAAATGGACACTTGGAAAATTTTCTGGTGAAAACCACACAATGGATTCCGATGTAAGGAAATACAAGTTACTGGTAAGTACGCTTAGAATTACTTTTCAGAGTCTGTGCTGGGCTAAAAGAGGCAGCACTGGGTTCTCTCCTGATTACAGGTGAGTAAATCAGAATTCGTTGTTCGGCTGATTTTAGAGGAATATTTGTATGTTTCAAAAATGGACACAGAAAATTTTCTGGTGAAAACCACACAATGGATTCCTATGTAAGGAAATACAAGTTACTGATAAGTACGCTTAGAATTACTTTTCAGAGTCTGTGCTGGGCTAAAACGGGCAGCACTGGGTTTTCTACTGATTACACGTGAGTAAATCAGAATTCGTTGTTTGGCTGATTTTAGAGGAATATTTGTACGTTTCAAAAATGGACACAGAACATTTTCTGGTGAAAACCACACAATGGATTCCTATGGAAGGAAATACAAGTTACTGGTAAGTACGCTTAGAATTACTTTTCAGGGTCTGTGCTGGGCTAAAAGATGCAGCACTGGGTTCTCTCCTGATTACAGGTGAGTAAATCGGAATTCGTAGTTCGGCTGATTTTAGAGGAATATTTGTATGTTTCAAAAATGGACACAGAAAATTTTCTAGTGAAAACCACACAATGGATTCCTATGGAAGGAAATACAAGTTACTGGTAAGTACGCTTAGAATACCTTTTCAGGGTCTGTGCTGGGCTAAAAGATGCAGCACTGGGTTCTCTCCTGATTAGAGGTGAGTAAATCAGAATTCGTAATTCAGCTGATTTTAGAGGAATATTTGTACGTTTCAAAAATGGACACAGAAAATTTTCTGGTGAAAACCACACAATGGATTCCTATGGAAGTAAATACAAGTACTGGTAAGTACGCTTAGAATTACTTTTCAGGGTCTGTGCTGGGCTAAAAGATGCAGCACTGGGTTCTCTCCTGATTACAGGTGAGTAAATCGGAATTCGTAGTTCGGCTGATTTTAGAGGAAAAGATGTACGTTTCAAAAATGGACACTTAGAAAATTTTCTGGTGAAAACCACACAATGGATTCCTATGGAAGGAAATACAAGTAACTGGTAAGTACGCTTAGAATTACTTTTCAGGGTCTGTGCTGGGCTAAAAGATGCAGCCCTGGGTTCTCTCCTGATTACAGGTGAGTAAATCGGAATTCGTAGTTCGACTGATTTTAGACGAATATTGGTACGTTTCAAAAAGGGACACAGAAAATTTTCTGGTGAAAACCACGCAATGGATTCCTATGGAAGGAAATACAAGTTACTGGAAAGTACGCTTAGAATTACTTTTCAGGGTCTGTGCTGGGCTAAAAGATGCAGCACTGGGTTCTCTCCTGATTACAGGTGAGTAAATCGGAATTCGTAGTTCGGCTGATTTTAGAGGAAAAGATGTACGTTTCAAAAAGGGAGACAGAAAATTTTCTGGTGAAAACCACACAAAGGATTCCTTTGGAAGGAAATACAAGTTACTGGTAAGTACGCTTAAAATAACATTTCAGGGTCTGTGCTGGGCTAAAAGATGCAGCACTGGGTTCTCTCCTGATTACAGGTGAGTAAATCGTAATTCTTAGTTCGGCTGATTTTAGAGGAATATTTGCACGTTTCAAAAATGGACACTTCGAAAATGTTCTGGTGAAAACCACACAATGGATTCCTATGGAAGGAAATACAAGTTACTGGTAAGTATGCTTAGAATTACTTTTAAGGGTCTGAGCTGGGCTAAAAGATGCAGCACTGGGTTCTCACCTGATTACAGGTGAGTAAATCGGAATTCGTAGTTCGGCTGATTTTGGAGGAATATTTGTACGTTTCAAAAATGGACACCGAAAATTTTCTGGTGAAAACCACACAATGGATTCCTATGGAAGGAAATACAAGTTACTGGTAAGTACACTTAGAATACCTTTTCAGGGTCTGTGCTGGGCTAAAAGATGCAGCCCTGGGTTCTCTCCTGATTACAGGTGAGTAAATCGGAATTCGTAGTTCTGCTGATTTTAGAGGAATATTTGTACGTTTCAAAAATGGACACTTCGAAAATTTTCTGGTGAAAACCACACAATGGATTCCTATGGAAGCAAATACAAGTTACTGGTAAGTACGCTTAGAATAACATTTCAGGGTCTCTGCTGGGCTAAAAGATGCAGCACTGGGTTCTCTCCTGATTACAGGTGAGTAAATAGGAATTCGTAGTTCGGCTGATTTTAGAGGAATATTTGTACGTTTCAAAAATGGACACTTAGAAAATGTTCTGGTGAAAACCACACAATGGATTCCTATGGAGGGAAATACAAGTTACTGGTAAGTACGCTTAGAATTACTTTTCAGGGTCTGTGCTGGGCTAAAAGATGCAGCACTGGTTTCTCTCCTGATTACAGGTGAGTAAATCGGAATTCGTAGTTCGGCTGATTTTAGACGAATATTGGTACGTTTCAAAAATGGACACTTAGAAAATTTTCTGGTGAAAACCACACAATGGATTCCAATAGAAGGAAATAAAAGTTACTGGTAAGTATGCTTAGAATTACTTTTCAGGGTCTGGGCTGGGCTAAAAGATGCATCACTGGGTTCTCTCCTGGTTACAGGTGAGTAAATCGGAATTCGTAGTTCGGCTGATTTTAGAGGAATATTTGTACGTTTCAAAAATGGACACTTAGAAAATGTTCTGGTGAAAACCACACAATGGATTCCTATGGAAGGAAACACAAGTTACTGGTAAGTACGCTTAGAATTACTTTTCAGGGTCTGTGCTGGGTTAAAAGATGCAGCAATGGGTTCTCTCCTGATTACAGGTGAGTAAATCGGAATTCGTAGTTCGGCTTATTTTAGAGGAATATTTGTACGTTTCAAAAATGGACACTTGGAAAAATTTCTGGTGAAAACCACACAATGGATTCCGATGGAAGGAAATACAAGTTACTGGTAAGTACGCTTAGAATTACTTTTCAGAGTCTGTGCTGGGCTAAAAGATGCAGCACTGGGTTCTCTCCTGATTACAGGTGAGTAAATAGGAATTCGTAGTTCGGCTGATTTTAGAGGAATATTTGTACGTTTCAAAAAAGGACACTTAGAAAATGTTCTGCTGAACACCACACAATGGATTCCTATGGAAGGAAACACAAGTTACTGGTAAGTACGCTTTGAATTACTTTTCAGGGTCTGTGCTGGGTTAAAAGATGCAGCACTGGGTTCTCTCCTGATTACAGGTGAGTAAATCGGAATTCGTAGTTCGGCTGATTTTAGAGGAATATTTGTACGTTTCAAAAATGAACACTTGGAAAAATTTCTGGTGAAAACCACACAATGGATTTCGATGGAAGGAAATACAAGTTACTGGTAAGTACGCTTAGAATTACTTTTCACAGTCTGTGCTGGGCTAAAAGAGGCAACACTGGGTTCTCTCCTGATTACAGGTGAGTAAATCAGAATTCGTTGTTCGGCTGATTTTAGAGGAATATTTGTACGTTTCAAAAATGGACACAGAAAATTTTCTGGTGAAAACCACACAATGGATTCCTATGGAAGGAAATACAAGCTACTGGTAAGTATGCTTAGAATTACTTTTCAGGATCTATGCTGGGCTAAAAGATGCAGCACTGGGTTCTCTCCTGATTACAGGTGAGTAAATCGGAATTCGTAGTTCGGCTGATTTTAGAAGAATATTTGTACGTTTCAAAAATGGACACCGAAAATTTTCTAGTGAAAACCACACAATGGATTCCTATGGAAGGAAATACAAGTTATTGGTAAGTACGCTTAGAATACCTTTTCAGGGTCTGTGCTGGGCTAAAAGATGCAGCACTGGGTTCTCTCCTGATTACAGGTGAGTAAATCGGAATTCGTAGTTCAAGTGATTTTAGACGAATATTGGTACGTTTAAAAAATGGACACTTAGAAAATTTTCTGGTGAAAACCACACAATGGATTCCAATGGAAGGAAATAAAAGTTACTGGTAAGTATGCTTAGAATTACTTTTCAGGGTCTGGGCTGGGCTAAAAGATGCATCACTGGGTTCTCTCCTGGTTACAGGTGAGTAAATCGGAATTCGTAGTTCGGCTGATTTTAGAGGAATATTTGTACGTTTCAAAAATGGACACAGAAAATTTTCTGGTGAAAACCACACAATGGATTCCTATGGAAGGAAAAACAAGCTACTGGTAAGTACGCTTAGAATTACTTTTCAGGGTCTGTGCTGGGCTAAAAGATGCAGCACTGGGTTTTCTCCTGATTACAGGTGAGTAAATCGGAATTCGTAGTTCGGCTGATTTTAGAGGAATATTTGTACGTTTCAAAAATGGACACTTAGAAAATGTTCTGGTGAAAACCACACAATGGATTCCTATGGAAGGAAACACAAGTTACTGGTAAGTACGCTTAGAATTACTTTTCAGGGTCTGTGCTGGGTTAAAAGATGCATCAATGGGTTCTCTCCTGATTACAGGTGAGTAAATCGGAATTCGTAGTTCGGCTTATTTTGGAGGAATATTTGTACGTTTCAAAAATGGACACTTGGAAAAATTTCTGGTGAAAACCACACAATGGATTCCAATGGAAGGAAATACAAGTTGCTGGTAAGTACGCTTAGAATTACTTTTCAGAGTCTGTGCTGGGCTAAAAGAGGCAGCACTGGGTTCTCTCATGATTACAGGTGAGTAAATCAGAATTCGTTGTTCGGCTGATTTTAGAGGAATATTTGAACGTTTCAAAAATGGACACAGAAAATTTTCTGGTGAAAACCACATAATGGATTCCAATGGAAGGAAATAAAAGTTACTGGTAAGTATGCTTAGAATTACTTTTCAGGGTCTGGGCTGGGCTAAAAGATGCATCACTGGGTTCTCTCCTGGTTACAGGTGAGTAAATCGGAATTCGTAGTTCGGCTGATTTTAGAGGAATATTTGTACGTTTCAAAAATGGACACTTAGAAAATGTTCTGGTGAAAACCACACAATGGATTCCTATGGAAGGAAACACAAGTTACTGGTAAGTACGCTTAGAATTACTTTTCAGGGTCTGTGCTGGGTTAAAAGATGCAGCAATGGGTTCTCTCCTGATTACAGGTGAGTAAATCGGAATTCGTAGTTCGGCTTATTTTAGAGGAATATTTGTACGTTTCAAAAATGGACACTTGGAAAAATTTCTGGTGAAAACCACACAATGGATTCCGATGGAAGGAAATACAAGTTACTGGTAAGTACGCTTAGAATTACTTTTCAGAGTCTGTGCTGGGCTAAAAGATGCAGCACTGGGTTCTCTCCTGATTACAGGTGAGTAAATAGGAATTCGTAGTTCGGCTGATTTTAGAGGAATATTTGTACGTTTCAAAAATGGACACTTAGAAAATGTTCTGGTGAACACCACACAATGGATTCCTATGGAAGGAAACACAAGTTACTGGTAAGTACGCTTTGAATTACTTTTCAGGGTCTGTGCTGGGTTAAAAGATGCATCACTGGGTTCTCTCCTGGTTACAGGTGAGTAAATCGGAATTCGTAGTTCGGCTGATTTTAGAGGAATATTTGTACGTTTCAAAAATGGACACAGAAAATTTTCTGGTGAAAACCACACAATGGATTCCTATGGAAGGAAAAACAAGCTACTGGTAAGTACGCTTAGAATTACTTTTCAGGGTCTGTGCTGGGCTAAAAGATGCAGCACTGGGTTTTCTCCTGATTACAGGTGAGTAAATCGGAATTCGTAGTTCGGCTGATTTTAGAGGAATATTTGTACATTTCAAAAATGGACACTTAGAAAATGTTCTGGTGAAAACCACACAATGGATTCCTATGGAAGGAAACACAAGTTACTGGTAAGTACGCTTAGAATTACTTTTCAGGGTCTGTGCTGGGTTAAAAGATGCATCAATGGGTTCTCTCCTGATTACAGGTGAGTAAATCGGAATTCGTAGTTCGGCTTATTTTGGAGGAATATTTGTACGTTTCAAAAATGGACACCGAAAATTTTCTGGTGAAAACCACACAATGGATTCCTATGGAAGGAAATACAAGTTACTGGTAAGTACACTTAGAATACCTTTTTAGGGTCTGTGCTGGGCTAAAAGATGCAGCCCTGGGTTCTCTCCTGATTACAGGTGAGTAAATCAGAATTCGTTGTTCGGCTGATTTTAGAGGAATATTTGAACGTTTCAAAAATGGACACAGGAAATTTTCTGGTGAAAACCACACAATGGATTCCTATGGAAGGAAATACAAGCTACTGGTAAGTACGCTTAGAATTACTTTTCAGGGTCTGTGCTGGGCTAAAAGATGCAGCACTTTGTTCTCTCCATATTACAGGTGAATAAATCGGAATTCGTAGTTCGGCTGATTTTAGAGGAATATTTGTACGTTTCAAAAAGGGACACTTCGAAAATTTTCGGGTGAAAACCACACAATGGATTCCTATGGAAGGAAATACAAGTTACTGGTAAGTACGCTTAGAATAACTTTTCAGGGTCTGTGCTGGGCTAAAAGATGCAGCACTGGGCTCTCTCCTGATTACAGGTGAGTAAATCGTAATTCGTAGTTTGGCTGATTTTAGAGGAATATTCGTACGTTTGAAAAATGGACACTTCGAAAATGTTCTGGTGAAAACCACACAATGGATTCCTATGGAAGGCAATACAAGTTATTGGTAAGTACGCTTAGAATTACTTTTCAGGATCTATGCTGGGCTAAAAGATGCAGCACTGGGTTCTCTCCTGATTACAGGTGAGTAAATCGGAATTCGTAGTTCGGCTGATTTTAGAAGAATATTTGTACGTTTCAAAAATGGACACCGAAAATTTTCTAGTGAAAACCACACAATGGATTCCTATGGAAGGAAATACAAGTTATTGGTAAGTACACTTAGAATACCTTTTCAGGGTCTGTGCTGGGCTAAAAGATGCAGCACTGGGTTCTCTCCTGATTACAGGTGAGTAAATCGGAATTCGTAGTTCAAGTGATTTTAGACGAATATTGGTACGTTTAAAAAATGGACACTTAGAACATTTTCTGGTGAAAACCACACAATGGATTCCAATGGAAGGAAATAAAAGTTACTGGTAAGTATGCTTAGAATTACTTTTCAGGGTCTGGGCTGGGCTAAAAGATGCATCACTGGGTTCTCTCCTGGTTACAGGTGAGTAAATCGGAATTCGTAGTTCGGCTGATTTTAGAGGAATATTTGTACGTTTCAAAAATGGACACAGAAAATTTTCTGGTGAAAACCACACAATGGATTCCTATGGAAGGAAAAACAAGCTACTGGTAAGTACGCTTAGAATTACTTTTCAGGGTCTGTGCTGGGCTAAAAGATGCAGCACTGGGTTTTCTCCTGATTACAGGTGAGTAAATCGGAATTCGTAGTTCGGCTGATTTTAGAGGAATATTTGTACGTTTCAAAAATGGACACAGGAAATTTTCTGGTGAAAACCACACAATGGATTCCTATGGAAGGAAATACAAGCTACTGGTAAGTACGCTTAGAATTATTTTCAGGGTCTGTGCTGGGCTAAAAGATGCAGCACTTTGTTCTCTCCATATTACAGGTGAATAAATCGGAATTCGTAGTTCGGCTGATTTTAGAGGAATATTTGTACGTTTCAAAAAGGGACACTTCGAAAATTTTCGGGTGAAAACCACACAATGGATTCCTATGGAAGGAAATACAAGTTACTGGTAAGTACGCTTAGAATAACTTTTCAGGGTCTGTGCTGGGCTAAAAGATGCAGCACTGGGCTCTCTCCTGATTACAGGTGAGTAAATCGTAATTCGTAGTTTGGCTGATTTTAGAGGAATATTCGTACGTTTGAAAAATGGACACTTCGAAAATGTTCTGGTGAAAACCACACAATGGATTCCTATGGAAGGCAATACAAGTTATTGGTAAGTACGCTTAGAATTACTTTTCAGGGTCTATGCTGGGCTAAAAGATGCAGCACTGGGTTCTCTCCTGATTACAGGTGAGTAAATAGGAATTAGTAGTTCGGCTGATTTTAGAGGAATATTTGTACGTTTCAAAAATGGACACTTAGAAAATGTTCTGGTGAAAACCACACAATGGATTCCTATGGAAGGAAACACAAGTTACTGGTAAGTACGCTTAGAATTACTTTTCAGGGTCTGTGCTGGGCTAAAAGATGCAGCACTGGGTTCTCTCCTGATTACAGGTGAGTAAATCGGAATTCTTAGTTCAGCTTATTTTAGAGGAATATTTGTACTTTTCAAAAATGGACACTTGGAAAATTTTCTGGTGAAAACCACACAATGGATTCCAATGTAAGGAAATACAAGTTACTGGTAAGTACGCTTAGAATTACTTTTCAGAGTCTGTGCTGGGCTAAAAGAGGCAGCACTGGGTTCTCTCCTGATTACAGGTGAGTAAATCAGAATTCGTTGTTCGGCTGATTTTAGAGGAATATTTGTATGTTTCAAAAATGGACACAGAAAATTTTCTGGTGAAAACCACACAATGGATTCCTATGTAAGGAAATACAAGTTACTGGTAAGTACGCTTAGAATTACTTTTCAGAGTCTGTGCTGGGCTAAAAGGGGCAACACTGGGTTTTCACCTGATTACACGTGAGTAAATCAGAATTCGTTGTTTGGCTGATTTTAGAGGAATATTTGTACGTTTCAAAAATGGACACAGAAAATTTTCTGGTGAAAACCACACAATGGATTCCTATGGAAGGAAATACAAGTTACTGGTAAGTACGCTTAGAATTACTTTTCAGGGTCTGTGCTGGGCTAAAAGATGCAGCACTGGGTTCTCTCCTGATTACAGGTGAGTAAATCGGAATTCGTAGTTCGGCTGATTTTAGAGGAATATTTGTATGTTTCAAAAATGGACACAGAAAATTTTCTAGTGAAAACCACACAATGGATTCCTATGGAAGGAAATACAAGTTACTGGTAAGTACGCTTAGAATACCTTTTCAGGGTCTGTGCTGGGCTAAAAGATGCAGCACTGGGTTCTCTCCTGATTAGAGGTGAGTAAATCAGAATTCGTAATTCGGCTGATTTTAGAGGAATATTTGTACGTTTCAAAAATGGACACAGAAAATTTTCTGGTGAAAACCACACAATGGATTCCTATGGAAGGAAATACAAGTTACTGGTAAGTACGCTTAGAATTACTTTTCAGGGTCTGTGCTGTGCTAAAAGCTGCAGCACTGGGTTCTCTCCTGATTACAGGTGAGTAAATCGGAATTCGTAGTTCGGCTGATTTTAGAGGAATATTTGTACGTTTCAAAAATGGACACAGAAAATTTTCTGGTGAAAAGCACACAATGGATTCATATGGAAGGAAATACAAGTTACTGGTAAGTACGCTTATAATTACTTTTCAGAGTCTGTGCTGGGCTAAAAGATGCAGCACTGTGTTCTCTCCATATTACAGGTGAATAAATCGGAATTCGTAGTTCGGCTGATTTTAGAGGAATATTTGTACGTTTCAAAAATGGACACTTCGAAAATTTTCTGGTGAAAACCACACAATGGATTCCTATGGAAGGAAATACAAGTTACTGGTAAGTACGCTTAGAATAACATTTCAGGGTCTCTGCTGGGCTAAAAAATGCAGCACTGGGTTCTCTCCTGATTACAGGTGAGTAAATAGGAATTCGTAGTTCGGCTGATTTTAGAGGAATATTTGTACGTTTCAAAAATGGACACTTAGAAAATGTTCAGGTGAAAACCACACAATGGATTCCTATGGAAGTAAATACAAGTACTGGTAAGTACGCTTAGAATTACTTTTCAGGGTCTGTGCTGGGCTAAAAGATGCAGCACTGGGTTCTCTCCTGATTACAGGTGAGTAAATCGGAATTCGTAGTTCGGCTGATTTTAGAGGAAAAGATGTACGTTTCAAAAATGGACACTTAGAAAATTTTCAGGTGAAAACCACACAATGGATTCCTATGGAAGGAAATACAAGTAACTGGTAAGTACGCTTAGAATTACTTTTCAGGGTCTGTGCTGGGCTAAAAGATGCATCCCTGGGTTCTCTCCTGATTACAAGTGAGTAAATCGGAATTCGTAGTTCGACTGATTTTAGACGAATATTGGTACGTTTCAAAAAGGGACACAGAAAATTTTCTGGTGAAAACCACGCAATGGATTCCTATGGAAGGAAATACAAGTTACTGGAAAGTACGCTTAGAATTACTTTTCAGAGTCTGTGCTGGGCTAAAAGATGCAGCACTGTGTTCTCTCCATATTACAGGTGAATAAATCGGAATTCGTAGTTCGGCTGATTTTAGAGGAATATTTGTACGTTTCAAAAATGGACACTTCGAAAATTTTCTGGTGAAAACCACACAAAGGATTCCTTTGGAAGGAAATACAAGTTACTGGTAAGTACGCTTAAAATAACATTTCAGGGTCTGTGCTGGGCTAAAAGATGCAGCACTGGGTTCTCTCCTGATTACAGGTGAGTAAATCGTAATTCGTAGTTCGGCTGATTTTAGAGGAATATTTGCACGTTTCAAAAATGGACACTTCGAAAATGTTCTGGTGAAAACCACACAATGGATTCCTATGGAAGGAAATACAAGTTACTGGTAAGTATGCTTAGAATTACTTTTAAGGGTCTGGGCTGGGCTAAAAGATGCAGCACTGGGTTCTCTCCTGATTACAGGTGAGTAAATCGGAATTCGTAGTTCGGCTGATTTTGGAGGAATATTTGTACGTTTCAAAAATGGACACCGAAAATTTTCTGGTGAAAACCACACAATGGATTCCTATGGAAGGAAATACAAGTTACTGGTAAGTACACTTAGAATACCTTTTCAGTGTCTGTGCTGGGCTAAAAGATGCAGCCCTGGGTTCTCTCCTGATTACAGGTGAGTAAATCGGAATTCGTAGTTCGGCTGATTTTAGAGGAATATTTGTACGTTTCAAAAATGGACACTTCGAAAATTTTCTGGTGAAAACCACACAATGGATTCCTATGGAAGGAAATACAAGTTACTGGTAAGTACGCTTAGAATAACATTTCAGGGTCTCTGCTTGGCTAAAAGATGCAGCACTGGGTTCTCTCCTGATTACAGGTGAGTAAATAGGAATTCGTAGTTCGGCTGATTTTAGAGGAATATTTGTACGTTTCAAAAATGGACACTTAGAAAATGTTCTGGTGAAAACCACACAATGGATTCCTATGGAGGGAAATACAAGTTACTGGTAAGTACGCTTAGAATTACTTTTCAGGGTCTGTGCTGGGCTAAAAGATGCAGCACTGGTTTCTCTCCTGATTACAGGTGAGTAAATCGGAATTCGTAGTTCGGCTGATTTTAGACGAATATTGGTACGTTTCAAAAACGGACACTTAGAAAATTTTCTGGTGAAAACCACACAATGGATTCCAATGGAAGGAAGTAAAAGTTACTGGTAAGTATGCTTAGAATTACTTTTCAGGGTCTGGGCTGGGCTAAAAGATGCATCACTGGGTTCTCTCCTGGTTACAGGTGAGTAAATCGGAATTCGTAGTTCGGCTGATTTTAGAGAAATATTTGTACGTTTCAAAAATGGACACTTAGAAAATGTTCTGGTGAAAACCACACAATGGATTCCTATGGAAGGAAACACAAGTTACTGGTAAGTACGCTTAGAATTACTTTTCAGGGTCTGTGCTGGGTTAAAAGATGCAGCAATGGGTTCTCTCCTGATTACAGGTGAGTAAATCGGAATTCGTATTTCGGCTTATTTTGGAGGAATATTTGTACGTTTCAAAAATGGACACTTGGAAAAATTTCTGGTGAAAACCACACAATGGATTCCGATGGAAGGAAATACAAGTTACTGGTAAGTACGCTTAGAATTACTTTTCAGGGTCTGTGCTGGGCTAAAAGATGCAGCCCTGGGTTCTCTCCTGATTACAGGTGAGTAAATCGGAATTCGTAGTTCAGCTGATTTTAGAGGAATTTTTGTACGTTTCAAAAATGGACACTTCTAAAATTTTCTGGTGAAAACCACACAATGGATTCCTTTGGAAGGCAATACAAGTTACTGGTAAGTACGCTTAGAATAACATTTCAGGGTCTGTGCTGGGCTAAAAGATGCAGCACTGGGTTCTCTCCTGATTACAGGTGAGTAAATCGTAATTCGTAGTTCGGCTGATTTTAGAGGAATATTTGTACGTTTCAAACATGGACACTTCGAAAATGTTCTGGTGAAAACCACACAATGGATTCCTATGGAAGGAAATACAAGTTACTGGTAAGTATGCTTAGAATTACTTTTCAGGGTATGGGCTGGGCTAAAAGATGCAGCACTGGGTTCTCTCCAGATTACAGGTGAGTAAATCGGAATTCGTAGTTCGGCTAATTTTGGAGGAATATTTGTACGTTTCAAAAATGGACACAGAAAATTTTCTGGTGAAAATCACACAATGGATTCCTATGGAAGGAAATACAAGTTACTGGTAAGTACACTTAGAATTACTTTTCAGAGTCTGTGCTGGGCTAAAAGATGCAGAACTTTGTTCTCTCCATATTACAGGTGAATAAATCGGAATTCGTAGTTCGGCTGATTTTAGAGGAATATTTGTACGTTTCAAAAATGGACACTTCGAAAATTTTCGGGTGAAAACCACACAATGGATTCCTATGGAAGGAAATACAAGTTACTGGTAAGTACGCTTAGAATAACTTTTCAGGGTCTGTGCTGGGCTAAAAGATGCAGCACTGGGCTCTCTCCTGATTACAGGTGAGTAAATCGTAATTCGTAGTTTGGCTGATTTTAGAGGAATATTCGTACGTTTGAAAAATGGACACTTCGAAAATGTTCTGGTGAAAACCACACAATGGATTCCTATGGAAGGCAATACAAGTTATTGGTAAGTACGCTTAGAATTACTTTTCAGGGTCTCTGCTGGGCTAAAAGATGCAGCACTGGGTTCTCTCCTGATTACAGGTGAGTAAATAGGAATTAGTAGTTCGGCTGATTTTAGAGGAATATTTGTACGTTTCAAAAATGGACACTTAGAAAATGTTCTGGTGAAAACCACACAATGGATTCCTATGGAAGGAAACACAAGTTACTGGTAAGTACGCTTAGAATTACTTTTCAGGGTCTGTGCTGGGCTAAAAGATGCAGCACTGGGTTCTCTCCTGATTACAGGTGAGTAAATCGGAATTCTTAGTTCAGCTTATTTTAGAGGAATATTTGTACTTTTCAAAAATGGACACTTGGAAAATTTTCTGGTGAAAACCACACAATGGATTCCGATGTAAGGAAATACAAGTTACTGGTAAGTACGCTTAGAATTACTTTTCAGAGTCTGTGCTGGGCTAAAAGAGGCAGCACTGGGTTCTCTCCTGATTACAGGTGAGTAAATCAGAATTCGTTGTTCGGCTGATTTTAGAGGAATATTTGTATGTTTCAAAAATGGACACAGAAAATTTTCTGGTGAAAACCACACAATGGATTCCTATGTAAGGAAATACAAGTTACTGATAAGTACGCTTAGAATTACTTTTCAGAGTCTGTGCTGGGCTAAAACGGGCAGCACTGGGTTTTCTACTGATTACACGTGAGTAAATCAGAATTCGTTGTTTGGCTGATTTTAGAGGAATATTTGTACGTTTCAAAAATGGACACAGAAAATTTTCTGGTGAAAACCACACAATGGATTCCTATGGAAGGAAATACAAGTTACTGGTAAGTACGCTTAGAATTACTTTTCAGGGTCTGTGCTGGGCTAAAAGATGCAGCACTGGGTTCTCTCCTGATTACAGGTGAGTAAATCGGAATTCGTAGTTCGGCTGATTTTAGAGGAATATTTGTATGTTTCAAAAATGGACACAGAAAATTTTCTAGTGAAAACCACACAATGGATTCCTATGGAAGGAAATACAAGTTACTGGTAAGTACGCTTAGAATACCTTTTCAGGGTCTGTGCTGGGCTAAAAGATGCAGCACTGGGTTCTCTCCTGATTAGAGGTGAGTAAATCAGAATTCGTAATTCGGCTGATTTTAGAGGAATATTTGTACGTTTCAAAAATGGACACAGAAAATTTTCTGGTGAAAACCACACAATGGATTCCTATGGAAGTAAATACAAGTACTGGTAAGTACGCTTAGAATTACTTTTCAGGGTCTGTGCTGGGCTAAAAGATGCAGCACTGGGTTCTCTCCTGATTACAGGTGAGTAAATCGGAATTCGTAGTTCGGCTGATTTTAGAGGAAAAGATGTACGTTTCAAAAATGGACACTTAGAAAATTTTCTGGTGAAAACCACACAATGGATTCCTATGGAAGGAAATACAAGTAACTGGTAAGTACGCTTAGAATTACTTTTCAGGGTCTGTGCTGGGCTAAAAGATGCAGCCCTGGGTTCTCTCCTGATTACAGGTGAGTAAATCGGAATTCGTAGTTCGACTGATTTTAGACGAATATTGGTACGTTTCAAAAAGGGACACAGAAAATTTTCTGGTGAAAACCACGCAATGGATTCCTATGGAAGGAAATACAAGTTACTGGAAAGTACGCTTAGAATTACTTTTCAGGGTCTGTGCTGGGCTAAAAGATGCAGCACTGGGTTCTCTCCTGATTACAGGTGAGTAAATCGGAATTCGTAGTTCGGCTGATTTTAGAGGAAAAGATGTACGTTTCAAAAAGGGAGACAGAAAATTTTCTGGTGAAAACCACACAAAGGATTCCTTTGGAAGGAAATACAAGTTACTGGTAAGTACGCTTAAAATAACATTTCAGGGTCTGTGCTGGGCTAAAAGATGCAGCACTGGGTTCTCTCCTGATTACAGGTGAGTAAATCGTAATTCTTAGTTCGGCTGATTTTAGAGGAATATTTGCACGTTTCAAAAATGGACACTTCGAAAATGTTCTGGTGAAAACCACACAATGGATTCCTATGGAAGGAAATACAAGTTACTGGTAAGTATGCTTAGAATTACTTTTAAGGGTCTGGGCTGGGCTAAAAGATGCAGCACTGGGTTCTCTCCTGATTACAGGTGAGTAAATCGGAATTCGTAGTTCGGCTGATTTTGGAGGAATATTTGTACGTTTCAAAAATGGACACCGAAAATTTTCTGGTGAAAACCACACAATGGATTCCTATGGAAGGAAATACAAGTTACTGGTAAGTACACTTAGAATACCTTTTCAGGGTCTGTGCTGGGCTAAAAGATGCAGCCCTGGGTTCTCTCCTGATTACAGGTGAGTAAATCGGAATTCGTAGTTCTGCTGATTTTAGAGGAATATTTGTACGTTTCAAAAATGGACACTTCGAAAATTTTCTGGTGAAAACCACACAATGGATTCCTATGGAAGCAAATACAAGTTACTGGTAAGTACGCTTAGAATAACATTTCAGGGTCTCTGCTGGGCTAAAAGATGCAGCACTGGGTTCTCTCCTGATTACAGGTGAGTAAATAGGAATTCGTAGTTCGGCTGATTTTAGAGGAATATTTGTACGTTTCAAAAATGGACACTTAGAAAATTTTCTGGTGAAAACCACACAATGGATTCCTATGGAAGGAAATACAAGTAACTGGTAAGTACGCTTAGAATTACTTTTCAGGGTCTGTGCTGGGCTAAAAGATGCAGCCCTGGGTTCTCTCCTGATTACAGGTGAGTAAATCGGAATTCGTAGTTCGACTGATTTTAGACGAATATTGGTACGTTTCAAAAAAGGACACAGAAAATTTTCTGGTGAAAACCACGCAATGGATTCCTATGGAAGGAAATACAAGTTACTGGAAAGTACGCTTAGAATTACTTTTCAGGGTCTGTGCTGGGCTAAAAGATGCAGCACTGGGTTCTCTCCTGATTACAGGTGAGTAAATCGGAATTCGTAGTTCGGCTGATTTTAGAGGAAAAGATGTACGTTTCAAAAAGGGAGACAGAAAATTTTCTGGTGAAAACCACACAAAGGATTCCTTTGGAAGGAAATACAAGTTACTGGTAAGTACGCTTAAAATAACATTTCAGGGTCTGTGCTGGGCTAAAAGATGCAGCACTGGGTTCTCTCCTGATTACAGGTGAGTAAATCGTAATTCTTAGTTCGGCTGATTTTAGAGGAATATTTGCACGTTTCAAAAATGGACACTTCGAAAATGTTCTGGTGAAAACCACACAATGGATTCCTATGGAAGGAAATACAAGTTACTGGTAAGTATGCTTAGAATTACTTTTAAGGGTCTGGGCTGGGCTAAAAGATGCAGCACTGGGTTCTCTCCTGATTACAGGTGAGTAAATCGGAATTCGTAGTTCGGCTGATTTTGGAGGAATATTTGTACGTTTCAAAAATGGACACCGAAAATTTTCTGGTGAAAACCACACAATGGATTCCTATGGAAGGAAATACAAGTTACTGGTAAGTACACTTAGAATACCTTTTCAGGGTCTGTGCTGGGCTAAAAGATGCAGCCCTGGGTTCTCTCCTGATTACAGGTGAGTAAATCGGAATTCGTAGTTCTGCTGATTTTAGAGGAATATTTGTACGTTTCAAAAATGGACACTTCGAAAATTTTCTGGTGAAAACCACACAATGGATTCCTATGGAAGCAAATACAAGTTACTGGTAAGTACGCTTAGAATAACATTTCAGGGTCTCTGCTGGGCTAAAAGATGCAGCACTGGGTTCTCTCCTGATTACAGGTGAGTAAATAGGAATTCGTAGTTCGGCTGATTTTAGAGGAATATTTGTACGTTTCAAAAATGGACACTTAGAAAATGTTCTGGTGAAAACCACACAATGGATTCCTATGGAGGGAAATACAAGTTACTGGTAAGTACGCTTAGAATTACTTTTCAGGGTCTGTGCTGGGCTAAAAGATGCAGCACTGGTTTCTCTCCTGATTACAGGTGAGTAAATCGGAATTCGTAGTTCGGCTGATTTTAGACGAATATTGGTACGTTTCAAAAATGGACACTTAGAAAATTTTCTGGTGAAAACCACACAATGGATTCCAATAGAAGGAAATAAAAGTTACTGGTAAGTATGCTTAGAATTACTTTTCAGGGTCTGGGCTGGGCTAAAAGATGCATCACTGGGTTCTCTCCTGGTTACAGGTGAGTAAATCGGAATTCGTAGTTCGGCTGATTTTAGAGGAATATTTGTACGTTTCAAAAATGGACACTTAGAAAATGTTCTGGTGAAAACCACACAATGGATTCCTATGGAAGGAAACACAAGTTACTGGTAAGTACGCTTAGAATTACTTTTCAGGGTCTGTGCTGGGTTAAAAGATGCAGCAATGGGTTCTCTCCTGATTACAGGTGAGTAAATCGGAATTCGTAGTTCGGCTTATTTTAGAGGAATATTTGTACGTTTCAAAAATGGACACTTGGAAAAATTTCTGGTGAAAACCACACAATGGATTCCGATGGAAGGAAATACAAGTTACTGGTAAGTACGCTTAGAATTACTTTTCAGAGTCTGTGCTGGGCTAAAAGATGCAGCACTGGGTTCTCTCCTGATTACAGGTGAGTAAATCAGAATTCGTTGTTCGGCTGATTTTAGAGGAATATTTGTATGTTTCAAAAATGGACACAGAAAATTTTCTGGTGAAAACCACACAATGGATTCCTATGTAAGGAAATACAAGTTACTGATAAGTACGCTTAGAATTACTTTTCAGAGTCTGTGCTGGGCTAAAACGGGCAGCACTGGGTTTTCTACTGATTACACGTGAGTAAATCAGAATTCGTTGTTTGGCTGATTTTAGAGGAATATTTGTACGTTTCAAAAATGGACACAGAAAATTTTCTGGTGAAAACCACACAATGGATTCCTATGGAAGGAAATACAAGTTACTGGTAAGTACGCTTAGAATTACTTTTCAGGGTCTGTGCTGGGCTAAAAGATGCAGCACTGGGTTCTCTCCTGATTACAGGTGAGTAAATCGGAATTCGTAGTTCGGCTGATTTTAGAGGAATATTTGTATGTTTCAAAAATGGACACAGAAAATTTTCTAGTGAAAACCACACAATGGATTCCTATGGAAGGAAATACAAGTTACTGGTAAGTACGCTTAGAATACCTTTTCAGGGTCTGTGCTGGGCTAAAAGATGCAGCACTGGGTTCTCTCCTGATTAGAGGTGAGTAAATCAGAATTCGTAATTCGGCTGATTTTAGAGGAATATTTGTACGTTTCAAAAATGGACACAGAAAATTTTCTGGTGAAAACCACACAATGGATTCCTATGGAAGTAAATACAAGTACTGGTAAGTACGCTTAGAATTACTTTTCAGGGTCTGTGCTGGGCTAAAAGATGCAGCACTGGGTTCTCTCCTGATTACAGGTGAGTAAATCGGAATTCGTAGTTCGGCTGATTTTAGAGGAAAAGATGTACGTTTCAAAAATGGACACTTAGAAAATTTTCTGGTGAAAACCACACAATGGATTCCTATGGAAGGAAATACAAGTAACTGGTAAGTACGCTTAGAATTACTTTTCAGGGTCTGTGCTGGGCTAAAAGATGCAGCCCTGGGTTCTCTCCTGATTACAGGTGAGTAAATCGGAATTCGTAGTTCGACTGATTTTAGACGAATATTGGTACGTTTCAAAAAGGGACACAGAAAATTTTCTGGTGAAAACCACGCAATGGATTCCTATGGAAGGAAATACAAGTTACTGGAAAGTACGCTTAGAATTACTTTTCAGGGTCTGTGCTGGGCTAAAAGATGCAGCACTGGGTTCTCTCCTGATTACAGGTGAGTAAATCGGAATTCGTAGTTCGGCTGATTTTAGAGGAAAAGATGTACGTTTCAAAAAGGGAGACAGAAAATTTTCTGGTGAAAACCACACAAAGGATTCCTTTGGAAGGAAATACAAGTTACTGGTAAGTACGCTTAAAATAACATTTCAGGGTCTGTGCTGGGCTAAAAGATGCAGCACTGGGTTCTCTCCTGATTACAGGTGAGTAAATCGTAATTCTTAGTTCGGCTGATTTTAGAGGAATATTTGCACGTTTCAAAAATGGACACTTCGAAAATGTTCTGGTGAAAACCACACAATGGATTCCTATGGAAGGAAATACAAGTTACTGGTAAGTATGCTTAGAATTACTTTTAAGGGTCTGGGCTGGGCTAAAAGATGCAGCACTGGGTTCTCTCCTGATTACAGGTGAGTAAATCGGAATTCGTAGTTCGGCTGATTTTGGAGGAATATTTGTACGTTTCAAAAATGGACACCGAAAATTTTCTGGTGAAAACCACACAATGGATTCCTATGGAAGGAAATACAAGTTACTGGTAAGTACACTTAGAATACCTTTTCAGGGTCTGTGCTGGGCTAAAAGATGCAGCCCTGGGTTCTCTCCTGATTACAGGTGAGTAAATCGGAATTCGTAGTTCTGCTGATTTTAGAGGAATATTTGTACGTTTCAAAAATGGACACTTCGAAAATTTTCTGGTGAAAACCACACAATGGATTCCTATGGAAGCAAATACAAGTTACTGGTAAGTACGCTTAGAATAACATTTCAGGGTCTCTGCTGGGCTAAAAGATGCAGCACTGGGTTCTCTCCTGATTACAGGTGAGTAAATAGGAATTCGTAGTTCGGCTGATTTTAGAGGAATATTTGTACGTTTCAAAAATGGACACTTAGAAAATGTTCTGGTGAAAACCACACAATGGATTCCTATGGAGGGAAATACAAGTTACTGGTAAGTACGCTTAGAATTACTTTTCAGGGTCTGTGCTGGGCTAAAAGATGCAGCACTGGTTTCTCTCCTGATTACAGGTGAGTAAATCGGAATTCGTAGTTCGGCTGATTTTAGACGAATATTGGTACGTTTCAAAAATGGACACTTAGAAAATTTTCTGGTGAAAACCACACAATGGATTCCAATAGAAGGAAATAAAAGTTACTGGTAAGTATGCTTAGAATTACTTTTCAGGGTCTGGGCTGGGCTAAAAGATGCATCACTGGGTTCTCTCCTGGTTACAGGTGAGTAAATCGGAATTCGTAGTTCGGCTGATTTTAGAGGAATATTTGTACGTTTCAAAAATGGACACTTAGAAAATGTTCTGGTGAAAACCACACAATGGATTCCTATGGAAGGAAACACAAGTTACTGGTAAGTACGCTTAGAATTACTTTTCAGGGTCTGTGCTGCGTTAAAAGATGCAGCAATGGGTTCTCTCCTGATTACAGGTGAGTAAATCGGAATTCGTAGTTCGGCTTATTTTAGAGGAATATTTGTACGTTTCAAAAATGGACACTTGGAAAAATTTCTGGTGAAAACCACACAATGGATTCCGATGGAAGGAAATACAAGTTACTGGTAAGTACGCTTAGAATTACTTTTCAGAGTCTGTGCTGGGCTAAAAGATGCAGCACTGGGTTCTCTCCTGATTACAGGTGAGTAAATAGGAATTCGTAGTTCGGCTGATTTTAGAGGAATATTTGTACGTTTCAAAAAAGGACACTTAGAAAATGTTCTGCTGAACACCACACAATGGATTCCTATGGAAGGAAACACAAGTTACTGGTAAGTACGCTTTGAATTACTTTTCAGGGTCTGTGCTGGGTTAAAAGATGCAGCACTGGGTTCTCTCCTGATTACAGGTGAGTAAATCGGAATTCGTAGTTCGGCTGATTTTAGAGGAATATTTGTACGTTTCAAAAATGAACACTTGGAAAAATTTCTGGTGAAAACCACACAATGGATTTCGATGGAAGGAAATACAAGTTACTGGTAAGTACGCTTAGAATTACTTTTCACAGTCTGTGCTGGGCTAAAAGAGGCAACACTGGGTTCTCTCCTGATTACAGGTGAGTAAATCAGAATTCGTTGTTCGGCTGATTTTAGAGGAATATTTGTACGTTTCAAAAATGGACACAGAAAATTTTCTGGTGAAAACCACACAATGGATTCCTATGGAAGGAAATACAAGCTACTGGTAAGTATGCTTAGAATTACTTTTCAGGATCTATGCTGGGCTAAAAGATGCAGCACTGGGTTCTCTCCTGATTACAGGTGAGTAAATCGGAATTCGTAGTTCGGCTGATTTTAGAAGAATATTTGTACGTTTCAAAAATGGACACCGAAAATTTTCTAGTGAAAACCACACAATGGATTCCTATGGAAGGAAATACAAGTTATTGGTAAGTACGCTTAGAATACCTTTTCAGGGTCTGTGCTGGGCTAAAAGATGCAGCACTGGGTTCTCTCCTGATTACAGGTGAGTAAATCGGAATTCGTAGTTCAAGTGATTTTAGACGAATATTGGTACGTTTAAAAAATGGACACTTAGAAAATTTTCTGGTGAAAACCACACAATGGATTCCAATGGAAGGAAATAAAAGTTACTGGTAAGTATGCTTAGAATTACTTTTCAGGGTCTGGGCTGGGCTAAAAGATGCATCACTGGGTTCTCTCCTGGTTACAGGTGAGTAAATCGGAATTCGTAGTTCGGCTGATTTTAGAGGAATATTTGTACGTTTCAAAAATGGACACAGAAAATTTTCTGGTGAAAACCACACAATGGATTCCTATGGAAGGAAAAACAAGCTACTGGTAAGTACGCTTAGAATTACTTTTCAGGGTCTGTGCTGGGCTAAAAGATGCAGCACTGGGTTTTCTCCTGATTACAGGTGAGTAAATCGGAATTCGTAGTTCGGCTGATTTTAGAGGAATATTTGTACGTTTCAAAAATGGACACTTAGAAAATGTTCTGGTGAAAACCACACAATGGATTCCTATGGAAGGAAACACAAGTTACTGGTAAGTACGCTTAGAATTACTTTTCAGGGTCTGTGCTGGGTTAAAAGATGCATCAATGGGTTCTCTCCTGATTACAGGTGAGTAAATCGGAATTCGTAGTTCGGCTTATTTTGGAGGAATATTTGTACGTTTCAAAAATGGACACTTGGAAAAATTTCTGGTGAAAACCACACAATGGATTCCAATGGAAGGAAATACAAGTTGCTGGTAAGTACGCTTAGAATTACTTTTCAGAGTCTGTGCTGGGCTAAAAGAGGCAGCACTGGGTTCTCTCATGATTACAGGTGAGTAAATCAGAATTCGTTGTTCGGCTGATTTTAGAGGAATATTTGAACGTTTCAAAAATGGACACAGAAAATTTTCTGGTGAAAACCACATAATGGATTCCAATGGAAGGAAATAAAAGTTACTGGTAAGTATGCTTAGAATTACTTTTCAGGGTCTGGGCTGGGCTAAAAGATGCATCACTGGGTTCTCTCCTGGTTACAGGTGAGTAAATCGGAATTCGTAGTTCGGCTGATTTTAGAGGAATATTTGTACGTTTCAAAAATGGACACTTAGAAAATGTTCTGGTGAAAACCACACAATGGATTCCTATGGAAGGAAACACAAGTTACTGGTAAGTACGCTTAGAATTACTTTTCAGGGTCTGTGCTGGGTTAAAAGATGCAGCAATGGGTTCTCTCCTGATTACAGGTGAGTAAATCGGAATTCGTAGTTCGGCTTATTTTAGAGGAATATTTGTACGTTTCAAAAATGGACACTTGGAAAAATTTCTGGTGAAAACCACACAATGGATTCCGATGGAAGGAAATACAAGTTACTGGTAAGTACGCTTAGAATTACTTTTCAGAGTCTGTGCTGGGCTAAAAGATGCAGCACTGGGTTCTCTCCTGATTACAGGTGAGTAAATAGGAATTCGTAGTTCGGCTGATTTTAGAGGAATATTTGTACGTTTCAAAAATGGACACTTAGAAAATGTTCTGGTGAACACCACACAATGGATTCCTATGGAAGGAAACACAAGTTACTGGTAAGTACGCTTTGAATTACTTTTCAGGGTCTGTGCTGGGTTAAAAGATGCAGCACTGGGTTCTCTCCTGATTACAGGTGAGTAAATCGGAATTCGTAGTTCGGCTGATTTTAGAGGAATATTTGTACGTTTCAAAAATGAACACTTGGAAAAATTTCTGGTGAAAACCACACAATGGATTTCGATGGAAGGAAATACAAGTTACTGGTAAGTACGCTTAGAATTACTTTTCACAGTCTGTGCTGGGCTAAAAGAGGCAACACTGGGTTCTCTCCTGATTACAGGTGAGTAAATCAGAATTCGTTGTTCGGCTGATTTTAGAGGAATATTTGTACGTTTCAAAAATGGACACAGAAAATTTTCTAGTGAAAACCACACAATGGATTCCTATGGAAGGAAATACAAGTTACTGGTAAGTACGCTTAGAATACCTTTTCAGGGTCTGTGCTGGGCTAAAAGATGCAGCACTGGGTTCTCTCTTGATTACAGGTGAGTAAATCGGAATTCGTAGTTCGGCTGATTTTAGACGAATATTGGTACGTTTCAAAAATGGACACTTAGAAAATGTTCTGGTGAAAACCACACAATGGATTCCAATGGAAGGAAATAAAAGTTACTGGTAAGTACGCTTAGAATTACTTTTCAGGGTCTGTGCTGGGTTAAAAGATGCAGCAATGGGTTCTCTCCTGATTACAGGTGAGTAAATCGGAATTCGTAGTTTGGCTTATTTTGGAGGAATATTTGTACGTTTCAAAAATGGACACTTGGAAAAATTTCTGGTGAAAACCACACAATGGATTCCGATGGAAGGAAATACAAGTTACTGGTAAGAACGCTTAGAATTACTTTCCAGAGTCTGTGCTGGGCTAAAAGAGGCAGCACTGGGTTCTCTCCTGATTACAGCTGAGTAAATCAGAATTCGTTGTTCGGCTGATTTTAGAGGAATATTTGTACGTTTCAAAAATGGACACAGAAAATTTTCTGGTGAAAACCACACAATGGATTCCTATGGAAGGAAAAACAAGCTACTGGTAAGTACGCTTAGAATTACTTTTCAGGGTCTGTGCTGGGCTAAAAGATGCAGCACTGGGTTTTCTCCTGATTACAGGTGAGTAAATCGGAATTCGTAGTTCGGCTGATTTTAGAGGAATATTTGTACGTTTCAAAAATGGACACTTAGAAAATGTTCTGGTGAAAACCACACAATGGATTCCTATGGAAGGAAACACAAGTTACTGGTAAGTACGCTTAGAATTACTTTTCAGGGTCTGTGCTGGGTTAAAAGATGCATCAATGGGTTCTCTCCTGATTACAGGTGAGTAAATCGGAATTCGTAGTTCGGCTTATTTTGGAGGAATATTTGTACGTTTCAAAAATGGACACTTGGAAAAATTTCTGGTGAAAACCACACAATGGATTCCAATGGAAGGAAATACAAGTTACTGGTAAGTACGCTTAGAATTACTTTTCAGAGTCTGTGCTGGGCTAAAAGAGGCAGCACTGGGTTCTCTCGTGATTACAGGTGAGTAAATCAGAATTCGTTGTTCGGCTGATTTTAGAGGAATATTTGTACGTTTCAAAAATGAACACTTGGAAAAATTTCTGGTGAAAACCACACAATGGATTTCGATGGAAGGAAATACAAGTTACTGGTAAGTACGCTTAGAATTACTTTTCACAGTCTGTGCTGGGCTAAAAGAGGCAACACTGGGTTTTCTCCTGATTACAGGTGAGTAAATCGGAATTCGTAGTTCGGCTGATTTTAGAGGAATATTTGTACGTTTCAAAAATGGACACAGAAAATTTTCTAGTGAAAACCACACAATGGATTCCTATGGAATGAAATACAAGTTACTGGTAAGTACGCTTAGAATACCTTTTCAGGGTCTGTGCTGGGCTAAAAGATGCAGCACTGGGTTCTCTCCTGATTACAGGTGAGTAAATCGGAATTCGTAGTTCGGCTGATTTTAGACGAATATTGGTACGTTTAAAAAATTGACACTTAGAAAATTTTCTGGTGAAAACCACACAATGGATTCCAATGGAAGGAAATAAAAGTTACTGGTAAGTATGCTTAGAATTACTTTTCAGGGTCTGTGCTGGGCTAAAAGATGCAGCCCTGGGTTCTCTCCTGATTACAGGTGAGTAAATCGAAATTCGTAGTTCGGCTGATTTTAGACGAATATTGGTACGTTTCAAAAATGGACACAGAAAATTTTCTGGTGAAAACCACACAATGGATTCCTATGGAGGGAAATACAAGTTACTGGTAAGTACGCTTAGAATTACTTTTCAGGGTCTGTGCTGGGCTAAAAGATGCAGCACTGGTTTCTCTCCTGATTACAGGTGAGTAAATCGGAATTCGTAGTTCGGCTGATTTTAGACGAATATTGGTACGTTTCAAAAATGGACACTTAGAAAATTTTCTGGTGAAAACCACACAATGGATTCCAATGGAAGGAAATAAAAGTTACTGGTAAGTATGCTTAGAATTACTTTTCAGGGTCTGGGCTGGGCTAAAAGATGCATCACTGGGTTCTCTCCTGGTTACAGGTGAGTAAATCGGAATTCGTAGTTCGGCTGATTTTAGAGGAATATTTGTACGTTTCAAAAATGGACACTTAGAAAATGTTCTGGTGAAAACCACACAATGGATTCCTATGGAAGGAAACACAAGTTACTGGTAAGTACGCTTAGAATTACTTTTCAGGGTCTGTGCTGGGTTAAAAGATGCAGCAATGGGTTCTCTCCTGATTACAGGTGAGTAAATCGGAATTCGTAGTTCGGCTTATTTTGGAGGAATATTTGTACGTTTCAAAAATGGACACTTGGAAAAATTTCTGGTGAAAACCACACAATGGATTCCGATGGAAGGAAATACAAGTTACTGGTAAGTACGCTTAGAATTACTTTTCAGAGTCTGTGCTGGGCTAAAAGATGCAGCACTGGGTTCTCTCCTGATTACAGGTGAGTAAATAGGAATTCGTAGTTCGGCTGATTTTAGAGGAATATTTGTACGTTTCAAAAATGGACACTTAGAAAATGTTCTGGTGAACACCACACAATGGATTCCTATGGAAGGAAACACAAGTTACTGGTAAGTACGCTTTGAATTACTTTTCAGGGTCTGTGCTGGGTTAAAAGATGCAGCACTGGGTTCTCTCCTGATTACAGGTGAGTAAATCGGAATTCGTAGTTCGGCTTATTTTAGAGGAATATTTGTACGTTTCAAAAATGAACACTTGGAAAAATTTCTGGTGAAAACCACACAATGGATTCCGATGGAAGGAAATACAAGTTACTGGTAAGTACGCTTAGAATTACTTTTCAGAGTCTGTGCTGGGCTAAAAGAGGCAGCACTGGGTTCTCTCCTGATTACAGGTGAGTAAATCAGAATTCGTTGTTCGACTGATTTTAGAGGAATATTTGTACGTTTCAAAAATGGACACAGAAAATTTTCTGGTGAAAACCACACAATGGATTCCTATGGAAGGAAATACAAGCTACTGGTAAGTACGCTTAGAATTACTTTTCAGGATCTATGCTGGGCTAAAAGATGCAGCACTGGGTTCTCTCCTGATTACAGGTGAGTAAATCGGAATTCGTAGTTCGGCTGATTTTAGAAGAATATTTGTACGTTTCAAAAATGGACACAGAAAATTTTCTAGTGAAAACCACACAATGGATTCCTATGGAAGGAAATACAAGTTATTGGTAAGTACGCTTAGAATACCTTTTCAGGGTCTGTGCTGGGCTAAAAGATGCAGCACTGGGTTCTCTCCTGATTACAGGTGAGTAAATCGGAATTCGTAGTTCAAGTGATTTTAGACGAATATTGGTACGTTTAAAAAATGGACACTTAGAAAATTTTCTGGTGAAAACCACACAATGGATTCCAATGGAAGGAAATAAAAGTTACTGGTAAGTATGCTTAGAATTACTTTTCAGGGTCTGGGCTGGGCTAAAAGATGCATCACTGGGTTCTCTCCTGGTTACAGGTGAGTAAATCGGAATTCGTAGTTCGGCTGATTTTAGAGGAATATTTGTACGTTTCAAAAATGGACACTTAGAAAATGTTCTGGTGAAAACCACACAATGGATTCCTATGGGAGGAAACACAAGTTACTGGTAAGCACGCTTAGAATTACTTTTCAGGGTCTGTGCTGGGTTAAAAGATGCAGCAATGGGTTCTCTCCTGATTACAGGTGAGTAAATCGGAATTCGTAGTTCGGCTTATTTTGGAGGAATATTTGTACGTTTCAAAAATGGACACTTGGAAAAATTTCTGGTGAAAACCACACAATGGATTCCGATGGAAGGAAATACAAGTTACTGGTAAGTACGCTTAGAATTACTTTCCAGAGTCTGTGCTGGGCTAAAAGAGGCAGCACTGGGTTCTCTCCTGATTACAGGTGAGTAAATCAGAATTCGTTGTTCGGCTGATTTTAGAGGAATATTTGTACGTTTCAAAAATGGACACAGAAAATTTTCTGGTGAAAACCACACAATGGATTCCTATGGAAGGAAAAACAAGCTACTGGTAAGTACGCTTAGAATTACTTTTCAGGGTCTGTGCTGGGCTAAAAGATGCAGCACTGGGTTTTCTCCTGATTACAGGTGAGTAAATCGGAATTCGTAGTTCGGCTGATTTTAGAGGAATATTTGTACGTTTCAAAAATGGACACTTAGAAAATGTTCTGGTGAAAACCACACAATGGATTCCTATGGAAGGAAACACAAGTTACTGGTAAGTATGCTTAGAATTACTTTTCAGGGTCTGTGCTGGGTTAAAAGATGCATCAATGCGTTCTCTCCTGATTACAGGTGAGTAAATCGGAATTCGTAGTTCGGCTTATTTTGGAGGAATATTTGTACGTTTCAAAAATGGACACTTGGAAAAATTTCTGGTGAAAACCACACAATGGATTCCAATGGAAGGAAATACAAGTTGCTGGTAAGTACGCTTAGAATTACTTTTCAGAGTCTGTGCTGGGCTAAAAGAGGCAGCACTGGGTTCTCTCATGATTACAGGTGAGTAAATCAGAATTCGTTGTTCGGCTGATTTTAGGGGAATATTTGAACGTTTCAAAAATGGACACAGAAAATTTTCTGGTGAAAACCACACAATGGATTCCTATGGAAGGAAATACAAGCTACTGGTAAGTACGCTTAGAATTACTTTTCAGGGTCTCTGCTGGGCTAAAAGATGCAGCACTGGGTTCTCTCCTGATTACAGGTGAGTAAATAGGAATTCGTAGTTCAGCTGATTTTAGAGGAATATTTGTACGTTTCAAAAATGGACACTTAGAAAATGTTCTGGTGAAAACCACACAATGGATTCCTATGGAGGGAAATACAAGTTACTGGTAAGTACGCTTAGAATTACTTTTCAGGGTCTGTGCTGGGCTAAAAGATGCAGCACTGGTTTCTCTCCTGATTACAGGTGAGTAAATCGGAATTCGTAGTTCGGCTGATTTTAGACGAATATTGGTACGTTTCAAAAATGGACACTTAGAAAATTTTCTGGTGAAAACCACACAATGGATTCCAATGGAAGGAAATAAAAGTTACTGGTAAGTATGCTTAGAATTACTTTTCAGGGTCTTGGCTGGGCTAAAAGATGCATCACTGGGTTCTCTCCTGGTTACAGGTGAGTAAATCGGAATTCGTAGTTCGGCTGATTTTAGAGGAATATTTGTACGTTTCAAAAATGGACACTTAGAAAATGTTCTGGTGAAAACCACACAATGGATTCCTATGGAAGGAAACACAAGTTACTGGTAAGTACGCTTAGAATTACTTTTCAGGGTCTGTGCTGGGTTAAAAGATGCAGCAATGGGTTCTCTCCTGATTACAGGTGAGTAAATCGGAATTCGTAGTTCGGCTTATTTTAGAGGAATATTTGTACGTTTCAAAAATGGACACTTGGAAAAATTTCTGGTGAAAACCACACAATGGATTCCGATGGAAGGAAATACAAGTTACTGGTAAGTACGCTTAGAATTACTTTTCAGAGTCTGTGCTGGGCTAAAAGATGCAGCACTGGGTTCTCTCCTGATTACAGGTGAGTAAATAGGAATTCGTAGTTCGGCTGATTTTAGAGGAATATTTGTACGTTTCAAAAATGGACACTTAGAAAATGTTCTGGTGAACACCACACAATGGATTCCTATGGAAGGAAACACAAGTTACTGGTAAGTACGCTTTGAATTACTTTTCAGGGTCTGTGCTGGGTTAAAAGATGCAGCACTGGGTTCTCTCCTGATTACAGGTGAGTAAATCGGAATTCGTAGTTCGGCTTATTTTAGAGGAATATTTGTACGTTTCAAAAATGAACACTTGGAAAAATTTCTGGTGAAAACCACACAATGGATTTCGATGGAAGGAAATACAAGTTACTGGTAAGTACGCTTAGAATTACTTTTCACAGTCTGTGCTGGGCTAAAAGAGGCAACACTGGGTTCTCTCCTGATTACAGGTGAGTAAATCAGAATTCGTTGTTCGGCTGATTTTAGAGGAATATTTGTACGTTTCAAAAATGGACACAGAAAATTTTCTGGTGAAAACCACACAATGGATTCCTATGGAAGGAAATACAAGCTACTGGTAAGTACGCTTAGAATTACTTTTCAGGATCTATGCTGGGCTAAAAGATGCAGCACTGGGTTCTCTCCTGATTACAGGTGAGTAAATCGGAATTCGTAGTTCGGCTGATTTTAGAAGAATATTTGTACGTTTCAAAAATGGACACCGAAAATTTTCTAGTGAAAACCACACAATGGATTCCTATGGAAGGAAATACAAGTTATTGGTAAGTACGCTTAGAATACCTTTTCAGGGTCTGTGCTGGGCTAAAAGATGCAGCACTGGGTTCTCTCCTGATTACAGGTGAGTAAATCGGAATTCGTAGTTCAAGTGATTTTAGACGAATATTGGTACGTTTAAAAAATGGACACTTAGAAAATTTTCTGGTGAAAACCACACAATGGATTCCAATGGAAGGAAATAAAAGTTACTGGTAAGTATGCTTAGAATTACTTTTCAGGGTCTGGGCTGGGCTAAAAGATGCATCACTGGGTTCTCTCCTGGTTACAGGTGAGTAAATCGGAATTCGTAGTTCGGCTGATTTTAGAGGAATATTTGTACGTTTCAAAAATGGACACTTAGAAAATGTTCTGGTGAAAACCACACAATGGATTCCTATGGAAGGAAACACAAGTTACTGGTAAGTACGCTTAGAATTACTTTTCAGGGTCTGTGCTGGGTTAAAAGATGCAGCAATGGGTTCTCTCCTGATTACAGGTGAGTAAATCGGAATTCGTAGTTCGGCTTATTTTGGAGGAATATTTGTACGTTTCAAAAATGGACACTTGGAAAAATTTCTGGTGAAAACCACACAATGGATTCCGATGGAAGGAAATACAAGTTACTGGTAAGTACGCTTAGAATTACTTTCCAGAGTCTGTGCTGGGCTAAAAGAGGCAGCACTGGGTTCTCTCCTGATTACAGGTGAGTAAATCAGAATTCGTATTTCGGCTGATTTTAGAGGAATATTTGTACGTTTCAAAAATGGACACAGAAAATTTTCTGGTGAAAACCACACAATGGATTCCTATGGAAGGAAAAACAAGCTACTGGTAAGTACGCTTAGAATTACTTTTCAGGGTCTGTGCTGGGCTAAAAGATGCAGCACTGGGTTTTCTCCTGATTACAGGTGAGTAAATCGGAATTCGTAGTTCGGCTGATTTTAGAGGAATATTTGTACGTTTCAAAAATGGACACTTAGAAAATGTTCTGGTGAAAACCACACAATGGATTCCTATGGAAGGAAACACAAGTTACTGGTAAGTACGCTTAGAATTACTTTTCAGGGTCTGTGCTGGGTTAAAAGATGCATCAATGGGTTCTCTCCTGATTACAGGTGAGTAAATCGGAATTCGTAGTTCGGCTTATTTTGGAGGAATATTTGTACGTTTCAAAAATGGACACTTGGAAAAATTTCTGGTGAAAACCACACAATGGATTCCAATGGAAGGAAATACAAGTTGCTGGTAAGTACGCTTAGAATTACTTTTCAGAGTCTGTGCTGGGCTAAAAGAGGCAGCACTGGGTTCTCTCATGATTACAGGTGAGTAAATCAGAATTCGTTGTTCGGCTGATTTTAGAGGAATATTTGAACGTTTCAAAAATGGACACAGAAAATTTTCTGGTGAAAACCACACAATTGATTCCTATGGAAGGAAATACAAGCTACTGGTAAGTACGCTTAGAATTACTTTTCAGGGTCTGTGCTGGGCTAAAAGATGCAGCACTGGGTTTTCTCCTGATTACAGGTGAGTAAATCGGAATTCGTAGTTCGGCTGATTTTAGAGGAATATTTGTACGTTTCAAAAATGGACACAGAAAATTTTCTAGTGAAAACCACACAATGGATTCCTATGGAAGGAAATACAAGTTACTGGTAAGTACGCTTAGAATACCTTTTCAGGGTCTGTGCTGGGCTAAAAGATGCAGCACTGGGTTCTCTCCTGATTACAGGTGAGTAAATCGGAATTCGTAGTTCGGCTGATTTTAGACGAATATTGGTACGTTTAAAAAATGGACACTTGGAAAAATTTCTGGTGAAAACCACACAATGGATTCCGATGGAAGGAAATACAAGTTACTGGTAAGTACGCTTAGAATTACTTTTCAGAGTCTGTGCTGGGCTAAAAGATGCAGCACTGGGTTCTCTCCTGATTACAGGTGAGTAAATAGGAATTCGTAGTTCGGCTGATTTTAGAGGAATATTTGTACGTTTCAAAAATGGACACTTAGAAAATGTTCTGGTGAACACCACACAATGGATTCCTATGGAAGGAAACACAAGTTACTGGTAAGTACGCTTTGAATTACTTTTCAGGGTCTGTGCTGGGTTAAAAGATGCAGCACTGGGTTCTCTCCTGATTACAGGTGAGTAAATCGGAATTCGTAGTTCGGCTTATTTTAGAGGAATATTTGTACGTTTCAAAAATGAACACTTGGAAAAATTTCTGGTGAAAACCACACAATGGATTTCGATGGAAGGAAATACAAGTTACTGGTAAGTACGCTTAGAATTACTTTTCACAGTCTGTGCTGGGCTAAAAGAGGCAACACTGGGTTCTCTCCTGATTACAGGTGAGTAAATCAGAATTCGTTGTTCGGCTGATTTTAGAGGAATATTTGTACGTTTCAAAAATGGACACAGAAAATTTTCTGGTGAAAACCACACAATGGATTCCTATGGAAGGAAATACAAGCTACTGGTAAGTACGCTTAGAATTACTTTTCAGGATCTATGCTGGGCTAAAAGATGCAGCACTGGGTTCTCTCCTGATTACAGGTGAGTAAATCGGAATTCGTAGTTCGGCTGATTTTAGAAGAATATTTGTACGTTTCAAAAATGGACACCGAAAATTTTCTAGTGAAAACCACACAATGGATTCCTATGGAAGGAAATACAAGTTACTGGTAAGTACGCTTAGAATACCTTTTCAGGGTCTGTGCTGGGCTAAAAGATGCAGCACTGGGTTCTCTCCTGATTACAGGTGAGTAAATCGGAATTCGTAGTTCGGCTGATTTTAGACGAATATTGGTACGTTTAAAAAATGGACACTTAGAAAATTTTCTGGTGAAAACCACACAATGGATTCCAATGGAAGGAAATAAAAGTTACTGGTAAGTATGCTTAGAATTACTTTTCAGGGTCTGGGCTGGGCTAAAAGATGCATCACTGGGTTCTCTCCTGGTTACAGGTGAGTAAATCGGAATTCGTAGTTCGGCTGATTTTAGAGGAATATTTGTACGTTTCAAAAATGGACACTTAGAAAATGTTCTGGTGAAAACCACACAATGGATTCCTATGGAAGGAAACACAAGTTACTGGTAAGTACGCTTAGAATTACTTTTCAGGGTCTGTGCTGGGTTAAAAGATGCAGCAATGGGTTCTCTCCTGATTACAGGTGAGTAAATCGGAATTCGTAGTTTGGCTTATTTTGGAGGAATATTTGTACGTTTCAAAAATGGACACTTGGAAAAATTTCTGGTGAAAACCACACAATGGATTCCGATGGAAGGAAATACAAGTTACTGGTAAGAACGCTTAGAATTACTTTCCAGAGTCTGTGCTGGGCTAAAAGAGGCAGCACTGGGTTCTCTCCTGATTACAGGTGAGTAAATCAGAATTCGTTGTTCGGCTGATTTTAGAGGAATATTTGTACGTTTCAAAAATGGACACAGAAAATTTTCTGGTGAAAACCACACAATGGATTCCTATGGAAGGAAAAACAAGCTACTGGTAAGTACGCTTAGAATTACTTTTCAGGGTCTGTGCTGGGCTAAAAGATGCAGCACTGGGTTTTCTCCTGATTACAGGTGAGTAAATCGGAATTCGTAGTTCGGCTGATTTTAGAGGAATATTTGTACGTTTCAAAAATGGACACTTAGAAAATGTTCTGGTGAAAACCACACAATGGATTCCTATGGAAGGAAACACAAGTTACTGGTAAGTACGCTTAGAATTACTTTTCAGGGTCTGTGCTGGGTTAAAAGATGCATCAATGGGTTCTCTCCTGATTACAGGTGAGTAAATCGGAATTCGTAGTTCGGCTTATTTTGGAGGAATATTTGTACGTTTCAAAAATGGACACTTGGAAAAATTTCTGGTGAAAACCACACAATGGATTCCAATGGAAGGAAATACAAGTTGCTGGTAAGTACGCTTAGAATTACTTTTCAGAGTCTGTGCTGGGCTAAAAGAGGCAGCACTGGGTTCTCTCATGATTACAGGTGAGTAAATCAGAATTCGTTGTTCGGCTGATTTTAGGGGAATATTTGAACGTTTCAAAAATGGACACAGAAAATTTTCTGGTGAAAACCACACAATGGATTCCTATGGAAGGAAATACAAGCTACTGGTAAGTACGCTTAGAATTACTTTTCAGGGTCTGTGCTGGGCTAAAAGATGCAGCACTGGGTTTTCTCCTGATTACAGGTGAGTAAATCGGAATTCGTAGTTCGGCTGATTTTAGAGGAATATTTGTACGTTTCAAAAATGGACACAGAAAATTTTCTAGTGAAAACCACACAATGGATTCCTATGGAAGGAAATACAAGTTACTGGTAAGTACGCTTAGAATACCTTTTCAGGGTCTGTGCTGGGCTAAAAGATGCAGCACTGGGTTCTCTCCTGATTACAGGTGAGTAAATCGGAATTCGTAGTTCGGCTGATTTTAGAGGAATATTTGTACGTTTCAAAAATGGACACTTAGAAAATGTTCTGGTGAAAACCACACAATGGATTCCTATGGAAGGAAACACAAGTTACTGGTAAGTACGCTTAGAATTACTTTTCAGGGTCTGTGCTGGGTTAAAAGATGCAGCAATGGGTTCTCTCCTGATTACAGGTGAGTAAATCGGAATTCGTAGTTTGGCTTATTTTGGAGGAATATTTGTACGTTTCAAAAATGGACACTTGGAAAAATTTCTGGTGAAAACCACACAATGGATTCCGATGGAAGGAAATACAAGTTACTGGTAAGTACGCTTAGAATTACTTTCCAGAGTCTGTGCTGGGCTAAAAGAGGCAGCACTTGGTTCTCTCCTGATTACAGGTGAGTAAATCAGAATTCGTTGTTCGGCTGATTTTAGAGGAATATTTGTACGTTTCAAAAATGGACACAGAAAATTTTCTGGTGAAAACCACACAATGGATTCCTATGGAAGGAAAAACAAGCTACTGGTAAGTATGCTTAGAATTACTTTTCAGGGTCTGTGCTGGGCTAAAAGATGCAGCACTGGGTTTTCTCCTGATTACAGGTGAGTAAATCGGAATTCGTAGTTCGGCTGATTTTAGAGGAATATTTGTACGTTTCAAAAATGGACACTTAGAAAATGTTCTGGTGAAAACCACACAATGGATTCCTATGGAAGGAAACACAAGTTACTGGTAAGTACGCTTAGAATTACTTTTCAGGGTCTGTGCTGGGTTAAAAGATGCATCAATGGGTTCTCTCCTGATTACAGGTGAGTAAATCGGAATTCGTAGTTCGGCTTATTTTGGAGGAATATTTGTACGTTTCAAAAATGGACACTTGGAAAAATTTCTGGTGAAAACCACACAATGGATTCCAATGGAAGGAAATACAAGTTACTGGTAAGTACGCTTAGAATTACTTTTCAGAGTCTGTGCTGGGCTAAAAGAGGCAGCACTGGGTTCTCTCGTGATTACAGGTGAGTAAATCAGAATTCGTTGTTCGGCTGATTTTAGAGGAATATTTGTACGTTTCAAAAATGGACATAGAAAATTTTCTGGTGAAAACCACACAATGGATTCCTAGGGAAGGAAATACAAGCTACTGGTAAGTACGCTTAGAATTACTTTTCAGGGTCTGTGCTGGGCTAAAAGATGCAGCACTGGGTTTTCTCCTGATTACAGGTGAGTAAATCGAAATTCGTAGTTTGGCTGATTTTAGAGGAATATTTGTACGTTTCAAAAATGGACACAGAAAATTTTCTAGTGAAAACCACACAATGGATTCCTATGGAAGGAAATACAAGTTACTGGTAAGTACGCTTAGAATACCTTTTCAGGGTCTGTGCTGGGCTAAAAGATGCAGCACTGGGTTCTCTCCTGATTACAGGTGAGTAAAACGGAATTCGTAGTTCGGCTGATTTTAGACGAATATTGGTACGTTTAAAAAATTGACACTTAGAAAATTTTCTGGTGAAAACCACACAATGGATTCCAATGGAAGGAAATAAAAGTTACTGGTAAGTATGCTTAGAATTACTTTTCAGGGTCTGTGCTGGGCTAAAAGATGCAGCCCTGGGTTCTCTCCTGATTACAGGTGAGTAAATCGAAATTCGTAGTTCGGCTGATTTTAGACGAATATTGGTACGTTTCAAAAATGGACACAGAAAATTTTCTGCTGAAAACCACACAATGGATTCCTAAGGAAGAAAATACAAGTTACTGGAAAGTACGCTTAGAATTACTTTTCAGAGTCTCTGCTGGGCTAAAAGACGCAGCACTGTGTTCTCTCCATATTACAGGTGAATAAATCGGAATTCGTAGTTTAGCTGATTTTAGAGGATTATTTGTACGTTTCAAAAATGGACACTTCGAAAATTTTCTGGTGAAAACCACACAATGGATTCCTTTGGAAGGAAATACAAGTTACTGGTAAGTACGCTTAGAATAACATTTCAGGGTCTGTGCTGGGCTAAAAGATGCAGCACTGGGTTCTCTCCTGATTACAGGTGAGTAAATCGTAATTCGTAGTTCGGCTGATTTTAGAGGAATATTTGTACGTTTCAAAAATGGACACTTCGAAAATGTTCTGGTGAAAACCACACAATGGATTCCTATGGAAGGAAATACAAGTTACTGGTAAGTATGCTTAGAATTACTTTTCAGGGTCTGGGCTGGGCTAAAAGATGCAGCACTGGGTTCTCTCCTGATTACAGGTGAGTAAATCGGAATTCGTAGTTCGGCTGATTTTGGAGGAATATTTGTACGTTTCAAAAATGGACAGAAATTTTTCTGGTGAAAACCACACAATGGATTCCTATGGAAGGAAATGCAAGTTACTGGTAAGTACGCTTAGAATACCTTTTCAGGGTCTGTGCTGGGCTAAAAGATGCAGCCCTGGGTTCTCTCCTGATTACAGGTGAGTAAATCGGATTTCGTAGTTCGGCTGATTTTAGAGGAATATTTGTACGTTTCAAAAATGGACACTTAGAACATTTTCTGGTGAAAACCACACAATGGATTCCTATGGAAGGAAATACAAGTAACTGGTAAGTTCGCTTAGAATTACTTTTCAGGGTCTGTGCTGGGCTAAAAGATGCAGCCCTGGGTTCTCTCCTGATTACAGGTGAGTAAATCGGAATTCTTAGTTCGGCTGATTTTAGACGAATATTGGTACGTTTTAAAAATGGACACAGAAAATTTTCTGGTGAAAACCACACAATGGGTTCCTATGGAAGGAAATACAAGTTACTGGAAAGTACGCATACAATTACTTTTCAGAGTCTGTGCTGGGCTAAAAGATGCAGCACTGTGTTCTCTCCATATTACAGGTGAATAAATCGAAATTCGTAGTTCGGCTGATTTTAGCGGAATATTTGTACGTTTCAAAAATGGACACTTCGAAAATTTTCTGGTGAAAACCACACAATGGATTCCTTTGGAAGGAAATACAAGTTACTGGTAAGTACGCTTAGAATAACATTTCAGGGTCTGTGCTGGGCTAAAAGATGCAGCACTGGGTTCTCTCCTGATTACAGGTGAGTAAATCGTAATTCGTATTTCGGCTGATTTTAGAGGAATATTTGTACGTTTCAAAAATGGACACTTCGAAAATGTTCTGGTGAAATCCACACAATGGATTCCTATGGAAGGAAATACAAGTTACTGGTAAGTATGCTTAAAATTACTTTTCAGGGTCTGTGCTGGGCTAAAAGATGCAGTCCTGGGTTCTCTCCTGATTACAGGTGAGTAAATCGGAATTCGTAGTTCGGCTGATTTTAGAGGAATTTTTGTACGTTTCAAAAATGGACACTTCGAAAATTTTCTGGTGAAAACCACACAATGGATTCCTTTGGAAGGCAATACAAGTTACTGGTAAGTACGCTTAGAATTACTTTTCAGGGTCTGTGCTGGGATAAAAAATGCAGCACTGGGTTCTCTCCTGATTACAGGTGAGTAAATCGGAATTCGTAGTTCGGCTGATTTTAGAGGAAAATATGTACGTTTCAAAAATGGACACTTAGAAAATTTTCTGGTGAAAACCACACAATGGATTCCTATGGAAGGAAATACAAGTAACTGGTAAGTACGCTTAGAATTACTTTTCAGGGTCTGTGCTGGGCTAAAAGATGCAGCCCTGGGTTCTCTCCTGATTACAGGTGAGTAAATCGGAATTCGTAGTTCGACTGATTTTAGACGAATATTGGTACGTTTCAAAAAGGGACACAGAAAATTTTCGGGTGAAAACCACGCAATGGATTCCTATGGAAGGAAATACAAGTTACTGGAAAGTACGCTTAGAATTACTTTTCAGAGTCTGTGCTGGGCTAAAAGATGCAGCACTGTGTTCTCTCCATATTACAGGTGAATAAATCGTAATTCGTAGTTCGGCTGATTTTAGAGGAATATTTGCACGTTTCAAAAATGGACACTTCGAAAATGTTCTGGTGAAAACCACACAATGGATTCCTATGGAAGGAAATACAAGTTACTGGTAAGTATGCTTAGAATTACTTTAAAGGGTCTGGGCTGGGCTAAAAGATGCAGCACTGGGTTCTATCCTGATTACAGGTGAGTAAATCGGAATTCGTAGTTCGGCTGATTTTGGAGGAATATTTGTACGTTTCAAAAATGGACACCGAAAATTTTCTGGTGAAAACCACACAATGGATTCCTATGGAAGGAAATACAAGTTACTGGTAAGTACGCTTAGAATAACATTTCAGGGTCTCTGCTGGGCTAAAAGATGCAGCACTGGGTTCTCTCCTGATTACAGGTGAGTAAATAGGAATTCGTAGTTCGGCTGATTTTAGAGGAATATTTGTACGTTTCAAAAATGGACACTTAGAAAATTTTCTGGTGAAAACCACACAATGGATTCCAATGGAAGGAAATAAAAGTTACTGGTAAGTATAATTAGAATTACTTTTCAGGGTCTGGGCTGGGCTAAAAGATGCAGCACTGGTTTCTCTCCTGATTACAGGTGAGTAAATCGGAATTCGTAGTTCGGCTGATTTTAGACGAATATTGGTACGTTTCAAAAATGGACACTTAGAAAATTTTCTGGTGAAAACCACACAATGGATTCCAATGGAAGGAAATAAAAGTTACTGGTAAGTATAATTAGAATTACTTTTCAGGGTCTGGGCTGGGCTAAAAGATGCATCACTGGGTTCTCTCCTGATTACAGGTGAGTAAATCGGAATTCGTAGTTCGGCTGATTTTAGAGGAATATTTGTACATTTCAAAAATGGACACTTAGAAAATGTTCTGGTGAAAACCACACAATGGATTCCTATGGAAGGAAACACAAGTTACTGGTAAGTACGCTTAGAATTACTTTTCAGGGTCTGTGCTGGGTTAAAAGATGCAGCAATGGGTTCTCTCCTGATTACAGGTGAGTAAATCGGAATTCGTAGTTCGGCTTATTTTGGAGGAATATTTGTACGTTTCAAAAATGGACACTTGGAAAAATTTTTGGTGAAAACCACACAATGGATTCCGATGGAAGGAAATACAAGTTACTGGTAAGTACGCTTAGAATTACTTTTCAGAGTCTGTGCTGGGCTAAAAGATGCAGCACTGGGTTCTCTCCTGATTACAGGTGAGTAAATAGGAATTCGTAGTTCGGCTGATTTTAGAGGAATATTTGTACATTTCAAAAATGGACACTTGGAAAAATTTCTGGTGAAAACCACACAATGGATTCCGATGGAAGGAAATACAAGTTACTGGTATGTACGCTTTGAATTACTTTTCAGACTCTGTGCTGGGCTAAAAGAGGCAGCACTGGGTTCTCTCCTGATTACAGGTGAGTAAATCAGAATTCGTTGTTCGGCTGATTTTAGAGGAATATTTGTACGTTTCAAAAATGGACACAGAAAATTTTCTGGTGAAAACCACACAATGGATTCCTATGGAAGGAAGTACAAGCTACTGGTAAGTACGCTTAGAATTACTTTTCAGGATCTATGCTGGGCTAAAAGATGCAGCACTGGGTTCTCTCCTGATTACAGGTGAGTAAATCGGAATTCGTAGTTCGGCTGATTTTAGAAGAATATTTGTACGTTTCAAAAATGGACACAGAAAATTTTCTAGTGAAAACCACACAATGGATTCCTATGGAAGGAAATACAAGTTATTGGTAAGTACGCTTAGAATACCTTTTCAGGGTCTGTGCTGGGCTAAAAGATGCAGCACTGGGTTCTCTCCTGATTACAGGTGAGTAAATCGGTATTCGTAGTTCAAGTGATTTTAGACGAATATTGGTACGTTTAAAAAATGGACACTTAGAAAATTTTCTGGTGAAAACCACACAATGGATTCCAATGGAAGGAAATAAAAGTTACTGGTAAGTATGCTTAGAATTACTTTTCAGGGTCTGGGCTGGGCTAAAAGATGCATCACTGGGTTCTCTCCTGGTTACAGGTGAGTAAATCGGAATTCGTAGTTCGGCTGATTTTAGAGGAATATTTGTACGTTTCAAAAATGGACACTTAGAAAATGTTCTGGTGAAAACCACACAATGGATTCCTATGGAAGGAAACACAAGTTACTGGTAAGTACGCTTAGAATTACTTTTCAGGGTCTGTGCTAGGTTAAAAGATGCAGCAATGGGTTCTCTCCTGATTACAGGTGAGTAAATCGGAATTCGTAGGTCGGCTTATTTTGGAGGAATATTTGTACGTTTCAAAAATGGACACTTGGAAAAATTTCTGGTGAAAACCACACAATGGATTCCGATGGAAGGAAATACAAGTTACTGGTAAGTACGCTTAGAATTACTTTTCAGAGTCTGTGCTGGGCTAAAAGAGGCAGCACTGGGTTCTCTCCTGATTACAGGTGAGTAAATCAGAATTCGTTGTTCGGCTGATTTTAGAGGAATATTTGTACGTTTCAAAAATGGACACAGAAAATTTTCTGGTGAAAACCACACAATGGATTCCTATGGAAGGAAAAACAAGCTACTGGTAAGTACGCTTAGAATTACTTTTCAGGGTCTGTGCTGGGCTAAAAGATGCAGCACTGGGTTTTCTCCTGATTACAGGTGAGTAAATCGGAATTCGTAGTTCGGCTGATTTTAGAGGAATATTTGTACGTTTCAAAAATGGACACTTAGAAAATGTTCTGGTGAAAACCACACAATGGATTCCGATAGAAGGAAACACAAGTTACTGGTAAGTACGCTTAGAATTACTTTTCAGAGTCTGTGCTGGGCTAAAAGAGGCAGCACTGGGTTCTCTCATGATTACAGGTGAGTAAATCAGAATTCGTTCTTCGGCTGATTTTAGAGGAATATTTGTACGTTTCAAAAATGGACACAGAAAATTTTCTGGTGAAAACCACACAATGGATTCCTATGGAAAGAAATACAAGCTACTGGTAAGTACGCTTAGAATTACTTTTCAGGGTCTGTGCTGGGCTAAAAGATGCAGCACTGGATTTTCTCCTGATTACAGGTGAGTAAATCGGAATTCGTAGTTCGGCTGATTTTAGAGGAATATTTGTACGTTTCAAAAATGGACACAGAAAATTTTCTAGTGAAAACCACACAATGGATTCCTATGGAAGGAAATACAAGTTACTGGTAAGTACGCTTAGAATACCTTTTCAGGGTCTGTGCTGGGCTAAAAGATGCAGCACTGGGTTCTCTCCTGATTACAGGTGAGTAAATCGGAATTCGTAGTTCGGCTGATTTTAGACGAATATTGGTACGTTTAAAAAATTGACACTTAGAAAATTTTCTGGTGAAAACCACACAATGGATTCCAATGGAAGGAAATAAAAGTTACTGGTAAGTATGCTTAGAATTACTTTTCAGGGTCTGTGCTGGGCTAAAAGATGCAGCCCTGGGTTCTCTCCTGATTACAGGTGAGTAAATCGAAATTCGTAGTTCGGCTGATTTTAGACGAATATTGGTACGTTTCAAAAATGGACACAGAAAATTTTCTGCTGAAAACCACACAAAGGATTCCTAAGGAAGAAAATACAAGTTACTGGAAAGTACGCTTAGAATTACATTTCAGGGTCTGTGCTGGGCTAAAAGATGCAGCACTGGGTTCTCTCCTGATTACAGGTGAGTAAATCGTAATTCGTAGTTCGGCTGATTTTAGAGGAATATTTGTACGTTTCAAAAATGGACACTTCGAAAATGTTCTGGTGAAAACCACACAATGGATTCCTATGGAAGGAAATACAAGTTACTGGTAAGTATGCTTAGAATTACTTTTCAGGGTCTGGGCTGGGCTAAAAGATGCAGCACTGGGTTCTCTCCTGATTACAGGTGAGTAAATCGGAATTCGTAGTTCGGCTGATTTTGGAGGAATATTTGTACGTTTCAAAAATGGACAGAAATTTTTCTGGTGAAAACCACACAATGGATTCCTATGGAAGGAAATGCAAGTTACTGGTAAGTACGCTTAGAATACCTTTTCAGGGTCTGTGCTGGGCTAAAAGATGCAGCCCTGGGTTCTCTCCTGATTACAGGTGAGTAAATCGGATTTCGTAGTTCGGCTGATTTTAGAGGAATATTTGTACGTTTCAAAAATGGACACTTAGAACATTTTCTGGTGAAAACCACACAATGGATTCCTATGGAAGGAAATACAAGTAACTGGTAAGTTCGCTTAGAATTACTTTTCAGGGTCTGTGCTGGGCTAAAAGATGCAGCCCTGGGTTCTCTCCTGATTACAGGTGAGTAAATCGGAATTCTTAGTTCGGCTGATTTTAGACGAATATTGGTACGTTTCAAAAATGGACACAGAAAATTTTCTGGTGAAAACCACACAATGGGTTCCTATGGAAGGAAATACAAGTTACTGGAAAGTACGCATAGAATTACTTTTCAGAGTCTGTGCTGGGCTAAAAGATGCAGCACTGTGTTCTCTCCATATTACAGGTGAATAAATCGGAATTCGTAGTTCGGCTGATTTTAGCGGAATATTTGTACGTTTCAAAAATGGACACTTCGAAAATTTTCTGGTGAAAACCACACAATGGATTCCTTTGGAAGGAAATACAAGTTACTGGTAAGTACGCTTAGAATAACATTTCAGGGTCTGTGCTGGGCTAAAAGATGCAGCACTGGGTTCTCTCCTGATTACAGGTGAGTAAATCGTAATTCGTATTTCGGCTGATTTTAGAGGAATATTGGTACGTTTCAAAAAGGGACACAGAAAATTTTCGGGTGAAAACCACGCAATGGATTCCTATGGAAGGAAATACAAGTTACTGGAAAGTACGCTTAGAATTACTTTTCAGAGTCTGTGCTGGGCTAAAAGATGCAGCACTGTGTTCTCTCCATATTACAGGTGAATAAATCGTAATTCGTAGTTCGGCTGATTTTAGAGGAATATTTGCACGTTTCAAAAATGGACACTTCGAAAATGTTCTGGTGAAAACCACACAATGGATTCCTATGGTAGGAAATACAAGTTACTGGTAAGTATGCTTAGAATTACTTTAAAGGGTCTGGGCTGGGCTAAAAGATGCAGCACTGGGTTCTCTCCTGATTACAGGTGAGTAAATCGGAATTCGTAGTTCGGCTGATTTTGGAGGAATATATGTACGTTTCAAAAATGGACACCGAAAATTTTCTGGTGAAAACCACACAATGGATTCCTATGGAAGGAAATACAAGTTACTGGTAAGTACACTTAGAATACCTTTTCAGGGTCTGTGCTGGGCTAAAAGATGCAGCCCTGGGTTCTCTCCTGATTACAGGTGAGTAAATCGGAATTCGAAGTTCGGCTGATTTTAGAGGAATATTTGTACGTTTCAAAAATGGACACTTCGAAAATTTTCTGGTGAAAACCACACAATGGATTCCTGTGGAAGGAAATACAAGTTACTGGTAAGTACGCTTAGAATAACATTTCAGGGTCTCTGCTGGGCTAAAAGATGCAGCACTGGGTTCTCTCCTGATTACAGGTGAGTAAATAGGAATTCGTAGTTCGGCTGATTTTAGAGGAATATTTGTACGTTTCAAAAATGGACACTTAGAAAATGTTCTGGTGAAAACCACACAATGGATTCCTATGGAAGGAAATACAAGTTACTGGTAAGTACGCTTAGAATTACTTTTCAGGGTCTGTGCTGGGCTAAAAGATGCAGCACTGGTTTCTCTCCTGATTACAGGTGAGTAAATCGGAATTCGTAGTTCGGCTGATTTTAGACGAATATTGGTACGTTTCAAAAATGGACACTTAGAAAATTTTCTGGTGAAAACCACACAATGGATTCCAATGGAAGGAAATAAAAGTTACTGGTAAGTATAATTAGAATTACTTTTCAGGGTCTGGGCTGGGCTAAAAGATGCATCACTGGGTTCTCTCCTGATTACAGGTGAGTAAATCGTAATTCGTAGTTCGGCTGATTTTAGACGAATATTGGTACGTTTAAAAAATGGACACTTAGAAAATTTTCTGGTGAAAACCACACAATGGATTCCTATGGAAGGAAATACAAGTTACTGGTAAGTATGCTTAGAATTACTTTAAAGGGTCTGGGCTGGGCTAAAAGATGCAGCACTGGGTTCTCTCCTGATTACAGGTGAGTAAATCGAAATTCGTAGTTCGGCTGATTTTAGACGAATATTGGTACGTTTCAAAAATGGACACAGAAAATTTTCTGCTGAAAACCACACAATGGATTCCTAAGGAAGAAAATACAAGTTACTGGAAAGTACGCTTAGAATTACTTTTCAGAGTCTCTGCTGGGCTAAAAGACGCAGCACTGTGTTCTCTCCATATTACAGGTGAATAAATCGGAATTCGTAGTTCAGCTGATTTTAGAGGATTATTTGTACGTTTCAAAAATGGACACTTCGAAAATTTTCTGGTGAAAACCACACAATGGATTCCTTTGGAAGGAAATACAAGTTACTGGTAAGTACGCTTAGAATAACATTTCAGGGTCTGTGCTGGGCTAAAAGATGCAGCACTGTGTTCTCTCCTGATTACAGGTGAGTAAATCGTAATTCGTAGTTCGGCTGATTTTAGAGGACTATTTGTACGTTTCAAAAATGGACACTTCGAAAATGTTCTGGTGAAAACCACACAATGGATTCCTATGGAAGGAAATACAAGTTACTGGTAAGTATGCTTAGAATTACTTTTCAGGGTCTGGGCTGGGCTAAAAGATGCAGCACTGGGTTCTCTCCTGATTACAGGTGAGTAAATCGGAATTCGTAGTTCGGCTGGTTTTGGAGGAATATTTGTACGTTTCAAAAATGGACAGAAATTTTTCTGGTGAAAACCACACAATGGATTCCTATGGAAGGAAATGCAAGTTACTGGTAAGTACGCTTAGAATACCTTTTCAGGGTCTGTGCTGGGCTAAAAGATGCAGCCCTGGGTTCTCTCCTGATTACAGGTGAGTAAATCGGAATTCTTAGTTCGGCTGATTTTAGACGAATATTGGTACGTTTCAAAAATGGACACAGAAAATTTTCTGGTGAAAACCACACAATGGGTTCCTATGGAAGGAAATACAAGTTACTGGAAAGTACGCATAGAATTACTTTTCAGAGTCTGTGCTGGGCTAAAAGATGCAGCACTGTGTTCTCTCCATATTACAGGTGAATAAATCGGAATTCGTAGTTCGGCTGATTTTAGCGGAATATTGGTACGTTTCAAAAATGGATACTTCGAAAATTTTCTGGTGAAAACCACACAATGGATTCCTTTGGAAGGAAATACAAGTTACTGGTAAGTACGCTTAGAATAACATTTCAGGGTCTGTGCTGGGCTAAAAGATGCAGCACTGGGTTCTCTCCTGATTACAGGTGAGTAAATCGTAATTCGTATTTCGGCTGATTTTAGAGGAATATTTGTACGTTTCAAAAATGGACACTTCGAAAATGTTCTGGTGAAATCCACACAATGGATTCCTATGGAAGGAAATACAAGTTACTGGTAAGTATGCTTAAAATTACTTTTCAGGGTCTGTGCTGGGCTAAAAGATGCAGTCCTGGGTTCTCTCCTGATTACAGGTGAGTAAATCGGAATTCGTAGTTCGGCTGATTTTAGAGGAATTTTTGTACGTTTCAAAAATGGACACTTCGAAAATTTTCTGGTGAAAACCACACAATGGATTCCTTTGGAAGACAATACAAGTTACTGGTAAGTACGCTTAGAATTACTTTTCAGGGTCTGTGCTGGGCTAAAAAATGCAGCACTGGGTTCTCTCCTGATTACAGGTGCGTAAATTGGAATTCGTAGTTTGGCTGATTTTAGAGGAAAATATGTACGTTTCAAAAATGGACACTTAGAAAATTTTCTGGTGAAAACCACACAATGGATTCCTATGGAAGGAAATACAAGTAACTGGTAAGTACGCTTAGAATTACTTTTCAGGGTCTGTGCTGGGCTAAAAGATGCAGCCCTGGGTTCTCTCCTGATTACAGGTGAGTAAATCGGAATTCATAGTTCGACTGATTTTAGACGAATATTGGTACGTTTCAAAAAGGGACACAGAAAATTTTCGGGTGAAAACCACGCAATGGATTCCTATGGAAGGAAATACAAGTTACTGGAAAGTACGCTTAGAATTACTTTTCAGAGTCTGTGCTGGGCTAAAAGATGCAGCACTGTGTTCTCTCCATATTACAGGTGAATAAATCGTAATTCGTAGTTCGGCTGATTTTAGAGGAATATTTGCACGTTTCAAAAATGGACACTTCGAAAATGTTCTGGTGAAAACCACACAATGGATTCCTATGGTAGGAAATACAAGTTACTGGTAAGTATGCTTAGAATTACTTTAAAGGGTCTGGGCTGGGCTAAAAGATGCAGCACTGGGTTCTCTCCTGATTACAGGTGAGTAAATCGGAATTCATAGTTCGGCTGATTTTGGAGGAATATTTGTACGTTTCAAAAATGGACACCGAAAATTTTCTGGTGAAAACCACACAATGGATTCCTATGGAAGGAAATACAAGTTACTGGTAAGTACACTTAGAATACCTTTTCAGGGTCTGTGCTGGGCTAAAAGATGCAGCCCTGGGTTCTCTCCTGATTACAGGTGAGTAAATCGGAATTCGAAGTTCTGCTGATTTTAGAGGAATATTTGTACGTTTCAAAAATGGACACTTCGAAAATTTTCTGGTGAAAACCACACAATGGATTCCTGTGGAAGGAAATACAAGTTACTGGTAAGTACGCTTAGAATAACATTTCAGGGTCTCTGCTGGGCTAAAAGATGCAGCACTGGGTTCTCTCCTGATTACAGGTGAGTGAATAGGAATTCGTAGTTCGGCTGATTTTAGAGGAATATTTGTACGTTTCAAAAATGGACACTTAGAAAATGTTCTGGTGAAAACCACACAATGGATTCCTATGGAAGGAAATACAAGTTACTGGTAAGTATGCTTAGAATTACTTTAAAGGGTCTGGGCTGGGCTAAAAGATGCAGCACTGGGTTCTCTCCTGATTACAGGTGAGTAAATCGAAATTCGTAGTTCGGCTGATTTTAGACGAATATTGGTACGTTTCAAAAATGGACACAGAAAATTTTCTGCTGAAAACCACACAATGGATTCCTAAGGAAGAAAATACAAGTTACTGGAAAGTACGCTTAGAATTACTTTTCAGAGTCTCTGCTGGGCTAAAAGACGCAGCACTGTGTTCTCTCCATATTACAGGTGAATAAATCAGAATTCGTAGTTCAGCTGATTTTAGAGGATTATTTGTACGTTTCAAAAATGGACACTTCGAAAATTTTCTGGTGAAAACCACACAATGGATTCCTTTGGAAGGAAATACAAGTTACTGGTAAGTACGCTTAGAATAACATTTCAGGGTCTGTGCTGGGCTAAAAGATGCAGCACTGGGTTCTCTCCTGATTACAGGTGAGTAAATCGTAATTCGTAGTTCGGCTGATTTTAGAGGAATATTTGTACGTTTCAAAAATGGACACTTCGAAAATGTTCTGGTGAAAACCACACAATGGATTCCTATGGAAGGAAATACAAGTTACTGGTAAGTATGCTTAGAATTACTTTTCAGGGTCTGGGCTGGGCTAAAAGATGCAGCACTGGGTTCTCTCCTGATTACAGGTGAGTAAATCGGAATTCGTAGTTCGGCTGATTTTGGAGGAATATTTGTACGTTTCAAAAATGGACAGAAATTTTTCTGGTGAAAACCACACAATGGATTCCTATGGAAGGAAATGCAAGTTACTGGTAAGTACGCTTAGAATACCATTTCAGGGTCTGTGCTGGGCTAAAAGATGCAGCACTGTGTTCTCTCCTGATTACAGGTGAGTAAATCGTAATTCGTAGTTCGGCTGATTTTAGAGGAATATTTGTACGTTTCAAAAATGGACACTTCGAAAATGTTCTGGTGAAAACCACACAATGGATTCCTATGGAAGGAAATACAAGTTACTGGTAAGTATGCTTAGAATTACTTTTCAGGGTCTGGGCTGGGCTAAAAGATGCAGCACTGGGTTCTCTCCTGATTACAGGTGAGTAAATCGGAATTCGTAGTTCGGCTGATTTTGGAGGAATATTTGTACGTTTCAAAAATGGACAGAAATTTTTCTGGTGAAAACCACACAATGGATTCCTATGGAAGGAAATGCAAGTTACTGGTAAGTACGCTTAGAATACCTTTTCAGGGTCTGTGCTGGGCTAAAAGATGCAGCCCTGGGTTCTCTCCTGATTACAGGTGAGTAAATCGGATTTCGTAGTTCGGCTGATTTTAGAGGAATATTTGTACGTTTCAAAAATGGACACTTAGAACATTTTCTGGTGAAAACCACACAATGGATTCCTATGGAAGGAAATACAAGTAACTGGTAAGTTCGCTTAGAATTACTTTTCAGGGTCTGTGCTGGGCTAAAAGATGCAGCCCTGGGTTCTCTCCTGATTACAGGTGAGTAAATCGGAATTCTTAGTTCGGCTGATTTTAGACGAATATTGGTACGTTTCAAAAATGGACACAGAAAATTTTCTGGTGAAAACCACACAATGGGTTCCTATGGAAGGAAATACAAGTTACTGGAAAGTACGCATAGAATTACTTTTCAGAGTCTGTGCTGGGCTAAAAGATGCAGCACTGTGTTCTCTCCATATTACAGGTGAATAAATCGGAATTCGTAGTTCGGCTGATTTTAGCGGAATATTGGTACGTTTCAAAAATGGACACTTCGAAAATTTTCTGGTGAAAACCACACAATGGATTCCTTTGGAAGGAAATACAAGTTACTGGTAAGTACGCTTAGAATAACATTTCAGGGTCTGTGCTGGGCTAAAAGATGCAGCACTGGGTTCTCTCCTGATTACAGGTGAGTAAATCGTAATTCGTATTTCGGCTGATTTTAGAGGAATATTTGTACGTTTCAAAAATGGACACTTCGAAAATGTTCTGGTGAAATCCACACAATGGATTCCTATGGAAGGAAATACAAGTTACTGGTAAGTATGCTTAAAATTACTTTTCAGGGTCTGTGCTGGGCTAAAAGATGCAGTCCTGGGTTCTCTCCTGATTACAGGTGAGTAAATCGGAATTCGTAGTTCGGCTGATTTTAGAGGAATTTTTGTACGTTTCAAAAATGGACACTTCGAAAATTTTCTGGTGAAAACCACACAATGGATTCCTTTGGAAGACAATACAAGTTACTGGTAAGTACGCTTAGAATTACTTTTCAGGGTCTGTGCTGGGCTAAAAAATGCAGCACTGGGTTCTCTCCTGATTACAGGTGCGTAAATCGGAATTCGTAGTTTGGCTGATTTTAGAGGAAAATATGTACGTTTCAAAAATGGACACTTAGAAAATTTTCTGGTGAAAACCACACAATGGATTCCTATGGAAGGAAATACAAGTAACTGGTAAGTACGCTTAGAATTACTTTTCAGGGTCTGTGCTGGGCTAAAAGATGCAGCCCTGGGTTCTCTCCTGATTACAGGTGAGTAAATCGGAATTCATAGTTCGACTGATTTTAGACGAATATTGGTACGTTTCAAAAAGGGACACAGAAAATTTTCGGGTGAAAACCACGCAATGGATTCCTATGGAAGGAAATACAAGTTACTGGAAAGTACGCTTAGAATTACTTTTCAGAGTCTGTGCTGGGCTAAAAGATGCAGCACTGTGTTCTCTCCATATTACAGGTGAATAAATCGTAATTCGTAGTTCGGCTGATTTTAGAGGAATATTTGCACGTTTCAAAAATGGACACTTCGAAAATGTTCTGGTGAAAACCACACAATGGATTCCTATGGTAGGAAATACAAGTTACTGGTAAGTATGCTTAGAATTACTTTAAAGGGTCTGGGCTGGGCTAAAAGATGCAGCACTGGGTTCTCTCCTGATTACAGGTGAGTAAATCGGAATTCGTAGTTCGGCTGATTTTGGAGGAATATTTGTACGTTTCAAAAATGGACACCGAAAATTTTCTGGTGAAAACCACACAATGGATTCCTATGGAAGGAAATACAAGTTACTGGTAAGTACACTTAGAATACCTTTTCAGGGTCTGTGCTGGGCTAAAAGATGCAGCCCTGGGTTCTCTCCTGATTACAGGTGAGTAAATCGGAATTCGAAGTTCGGCTGATTTTAGAGGAATATTTGTACGTTTCAAAAATGGACACTTCGAAAATTTTCTGGTGAAAACCACACAATGGATTCCTGTGGAAGGAAATACAAGTTACTGGTAAGTACGCTTAGAATAACATTTCAGGGTCTCTGCTGGGCTAAAAGATGCAGCACTGGGTTCTCTCCTGATTACAGGTGAGTGAATAGGAATTCGTAGTTCGGCTGATTTTAGAGGAATATTTGTACGTTTCAAAAATGGACACTTAGAAAATGTTCTGGTGAAAACCACACAATGGATTCCTATGGAAGGAAATACAAGTTACTGGTAAGTACGCTTAGAATTACTTTTCAGGGTCTGTGCTGGGCTAAAAGATGCAGCACTGGTTTCTCTCCTGATTACAGGTGAGTAAATCGGAATTCGTAGTTCGGCTGATTTTAGACGAATATTGGTACGTTTAAAAAATGGACACTTAGAAAATTTTCTGGTGAAAACCACACAATGGATTCCTATGGAAGGAAATACAAGTTACTGGTAAGTATGCTTAGAATTACTTTAAAGGGTCTGGGCTGGGCTAAAAGATGCAGCACTGGGTTCTCTCCTGATTACAGGTGAGTAAATCGAAATTCGTAGTTCGGCTGATTTTAGACGAATATTGGTACGTTTCAAAAATGGACACAGAAAATTTTCTGCTGAAAACCACACAATGGATTCCTAAGGAAGAAAATACAAGTTACTGGAAAGTACGCTAAGAATTACTTTTCAGAGTCTCTGCTGGGCTAAAAGACGCAGCACTGTGTTCTCTCCATATTACAGGTGAATAAATCGGAATTCGTAGTTCAGCTGATTTTAGAGGATTATTTGTACGTTTCAAAAATGGACACTTCGAAAATTTTCTGGTGAAAACCACACAATGGATTCCTTTGGAAGGAAATACAAGTTACTGGTAAGTACGCTTAGAATAACATTTCAGGGTCTGTGCTGGGCTAAAAGATGCAGCACTGTGTTCTCTCCTGATTACAGGTGAGTAAATCGTAATTCGTAGTTCGGCTGATTTTAGAGGAATATTTGTACGTTTCAAAAATTGACACTTCGAAAATGTTCTGGTGAAAACCACACAATGGATTCCTATGGAAGGAAATACAAGTTACTGGTAAGTATGCTTAGAATTACTTTTCAGGGTCTGGGCTGGGCTAAAAGATGCAGCACTGGGTTCTCTCCTGATTACAGGTGAGTAAATCGGAATTCGTAGTTCGGCTGATTTTGGAGGAATATTTGTACGTTTCAAAAATGGAATGAAATTTTTCTGGTGAAAACCACACAATGGATTCCTATGGAAGGAAATGCAAGTTACTGGTAAGTACGCTTAGAATACCTTTTCAGGGTCTGTGCTGGGCTAAAAGATGCAGCCCTGGGTTCTCTCCTGATTACAGGTGAGTAAATCGGATTTCGTAGTTCGGCTGATTTTAGAGGAATATTTGTACGTTTCAAAAATGGACACTTAGAACATTTTCTGGTGAAAACCACACAATGGATTCCTATGGAAGGAAATACAAGTAACTGGTAAGTTCGCTTAGAATTACTTTTCAGGGTCTGTGCTGGGCTAAAAGATGCAGCCCTGGGTTCTCTCCTGATTACAGGTGAGTAAATCGGAATTCTTAGTTCGGCTGATTTTAGACGAATATTGGTACGTTTCAAAAATGGACACAGAAAATTTTCTGGTGAAAACCACACAATGGGTTCCTATGGAAGGAAATACAAGTTACTGGAAAGTACGCATAGAATTACTTTTCAGAGTCTGTGCTGGGCTAAAAGATGCAGCACTGTGTTCTCTCCATATTACAGGTGAATAAATCGTAATTCGTATTTCGGCTGATTTTAGAGGAATATTTGTACGTTTCAAAAATGGACACTTCGAAAATGTTCTGGTGAAATCCACACAATGGATTCCTATGGAAGGAAATACAAGTTACTGGTAAGTATGCTTAAAATTACTTTTCAGGGTCTGTGCTGGGCTAAAAGATGCAGCCCTGGGTTCTCTCCTGATTACAGGTGAGTAAATCGGAATTCTTAGTTCGGCTGATTTTAGACGAATATTGGTACGTTTCAAAAATGGACACAGAAAATTTTCTGGTGAAAACCACACAATGGGTTCCTATGGAAGGAAATACAAGTTACTGGTAAGTACGCTTAGAATAACATTTCAGGGTCTGTGCTGGGCTAAAAGATGCAGCACTGGGTTCTCTCCTGATTACAGGTGAGTAAATCGTAATTCGTATTTCGGCTGATTTTAGAGGAATATTTGTACGTTTCAAAAATGGACACTTCGAAAATGTTCTGGTGAAATCCACACAATGGATTCCTATGGAAGGAAATACAAGTTACTGGTAAGTATGCTTAAAATTACTTTTCAGGGTCTGTGCTGGGCTAAAAGATGCAGTCCTGGGTTCTCTCCTGATTACAGGTGAGTAAATCGGAATTCGTAGTTCGGCTGATTTTAGAGGAATTTTTGTACGTTTCAAAAATGGACACTTCGAAAATTTTCTGGTGAAAACCACACAATGGATTCCTTTGGAAGACAATACAAGTTACTGGTAAGTACGCTTAGAATTACTTTTCAGGGTCTGTGCTGGGCTAAAAAATGCAGCACTGGGTTCTCTCCTGATTACAGGTGCGTAAATCGGAATTCGTAGTTTGGCTGATTTTAGAGGAAAATATGTACGTTTCAAAAATGGACACTTAGAAAATTTTCTGGTGAAAACCACACAATGGATTCCTATGGAAGGAAATACAAGTAACTGGTAAGTACGCTTAGAATTACTTTTCAGGGTCTGTGCTGGGCTAAAAGATGCAGCCCTGGGTTCTCTCCTGATTACAGGTGAGTAAATCGGAATTCATAGTTCGACTGATTTTAGACGAATATTGGTACGTTTCAAAAAGGGACACAGAAAATTTTCGGGTGAAAACCACGCAATGGATTCCTATGGAAGGAAATACAAGTTACTGGAAAGTACGCTTAGAATTACTTTTCAGAGTCTGTGCTGGGCTAAAAGATGCAGGACTGTGTTCTCTCCATATTACAGGTGAATACATCGTAATTCGTAGTTCGGCTGATTTTAGAGGAATATTTGCACGTTTCAAAAATGGACACTTCGAAAATGTTCTGGTGAAAACCACGCAATGGATTCCTATGGTAGGAAATACAAGTTACTGGTAAGTATGCTTAGAATTACTTTAAAGGGTCTGGGCTGGGCTAAAAGATGCAGCACTGGGTTCTCTCCTGATTACAGGTGAGTAAATCGGAATTCGTAGTTCGGCTGATTTTGGAGGAATATTTGTACGTTTCAAAAATGGACACCGAAAATTTTCTGGTGAAAACCACACAATGGATTCCTATGGAAGGAAATACAAGTTACTGGTAAGTACACTTAGAATACCTTTTCAGGGTCTGTGCTGGGCTAAAAGATGCAGCCCTGGGTTCTCTCCTGATTACAGGTGAGTAAATCGGAATTCGAAGTTCGGCTGATTTTAGAGGAATATTTGTACGTTTCAAAAATGGACACTTCGAAAATTTTCTGGTGAAAACCACACAATGGATTCCTGTGGAAGGAAATACAAGTTACTGGTAAGTACGCTTAGAATAACATTTCAGGGTCTGTGCTGGGCTAAAAGATGCAGCACTGGGTTCTCTCCTGATTACAGGTGAGTAAATCGTAATTCGTAGTTCGGCTGATTTTAGAGGAATATTTGTACGTTTCAAAAATGGACACTTCGAAAATGTTCTGGTGAAAACCACACAATGGATTCCTATGGAAGGAAATACAAGTTACTGGTAAGTATGCTTAGAATTACTTTAAAGGGTCTGGGCTGGGCTAAAAGATGCAGCACTGGGTTCTCTCCTGATTACAGGTGAGTAAATCGAAATTCGTAGTTCGGCTGATTTTAGACGAATATTGGTACGTTTCAAAAATGGACACAGAAAATTTTCTGCTGAAAACCACACAATGGATTCCTAAGGAAGAAAATACAAGTTACTGGAAAGTACGCTTAGAATTACTTTTCAGAGTCTCTGCTGGGCTAAAAGACGCAGCACTGTGTTCTCTCCATATTACAGGTGAATAAATCAGAATTCGTAGTTCAGCTGATTTTAGAGGATTATTTGTACGTTTCAAAAATGGACACTTCGAAAATTTTCTGGTGAAAACCACACAATGGATTCCTTTGGAAGGAAATACAAGTTACTGGTAAGTACGCTTAGAATAACATTTCAGGGTCTGTGCTGGGCTAAAAGATGCAGCACTGGGTTCTCTCCTGATTACAGGTGAGTAAATCGTAATTCGTAGTTCGGCTGATTTTAGAGGAATATTTGTACGTTTCAAAAATTGACACTTCGAAAATGTTCTGGTGAAAACCACACAATGGATTCCTATGGAAGGAAATACAAGTTACTGGTAAGTATGCTTAAAATTACTTTTCAGGGTCTGGGCTGGGCTAAAAGATGCAGCACTGGGTTCTCTCCTGATTACAGGTGAGTAAATCGGAATTCGTAGTTCGGCTGATTTTGGAGGAATATTTGTACGTTTCAAAAATGGACAGAAATTTTTCTGGTGAAAACCACACAATGGATTCCTATGGAAGGAAATGCAAGTTACTGGTAAGTACGCTTAGAATACCTTTTCAGGGTCTGTGCTGGGCTAAAAGATGCAGCTCTGGGTTCTCTCCTGATTACAGGTGAGTAAATCGGATTTCGTAGTTCGGCTGATTTTAGAGGAATATTTGTACGTTTCAAAAATGGACACTTAGAACATTTTCTGGTGAAAACCACACAATGGATTCCTATGGAAGGAAATACAAGTAACTGGTAAGTTCGCTTAGAATTACTTTTCAGGGTCTGTGCTGGGCTAAAAGATGCAGCCCTGGGTTCTCTCCTGATTACAGGTGAGTAAATCGGAATTCTTAGTTCGGCTGATTTTAGACGAATATTGGTACGTTTCAAAAATGGACACAGAAAATTTTCTGGTGAAAACCACACAATGGGTTCCTATGGAAGGAAATACAAGTTACTGGAAAGTACGCATAGAATTACTTTTCAGAGTCTGTGCTGGGCTAAAAGATGCAGCACTGTGTTCTCTCCATATTACAGGTGAATAAATCGGAATTCGTAGTTCGGCTGATTTTAGCGGAATATTTGTACGTTTCAAAAATGGACACTTCGAAAATTTTCTGGTGAAAACCACACAATGGATTCCTTTGGAAGGAAATACAAGTTACTGGTAAATACGCTTAGAATAACATTTCAGGGTCTGTGCTGGGCTAAAAGATGCAGCACTGGGTTCTCTCCTGATTACAGGTGAGTAAATCGTAATTCGTATTTCGGCTGATTTTAGAGGAATATTTGTACGTTTCAAAAAGGGACACAGAAAATTTTCGGGTGAAAACCACGCAATGGATTCCTATGGAAGGAAATACAAGTTACTGGAAAGTACGCTTAGAATTACTTTTCAGAGTCTGTGCTGGGCTAAAAGATGCAGCACTGTGTTCTCTCCATATTACAGGTGAATAAATCGTAATTCGTAGTTCGGCTGATTTTAGAGGAATATTTGCACGTTTCAAAAATGGACACTTCGAAAATGTTCTGGTGAAAACCACACAATGGATTCCTATGGAAGGAAATACAAGTTACTGGTAAGTATGCTTAGAATTACTTTAAAGGGTCTGGGCTGGGCTAAAAGATGCAGCACTGGGTTCTCTCCTGATTACAGGTGAGTAAATCGGAATTCGTAGTTCGGCTGATTTTGGAGGAATATTTGTACGTTTCAAAAATGGACACCGAAAATTTTCTGGTGAAAACCACACAATGGATTCCTATGGAAGGAAATACAAGTTACTGGTAAGTACACTTAGAATACCTTTTCAGGGTCTGGGCTGGGCTAAAAGATGCATCACTGGGTTCTCTCCTGATTACAGGTGAGTAAATCGGAATTCGTAGTTCGGCTGATTTTAGACGAATATTGGTACGTTTAAAAAATGGACACTTAGAAAATTTTCTGGTGAAAACCACACAATGGATTCCAATGGAATGAAATAAAAGTTACTGGTAAGTATGCTTAGAATTACTTTTCAGGGTCTGGGCTCTGCTAAAAGATGCATCACTGGGTTCTCTCCTGGTTACAGGTGAGTAAATCGGAATTCGTAGTTCGGCTGATTTTAGAGGAATATTTGTACGTTTCAAAAATGGACACTTAGAAAATTTTCTGGTGAAAACCACACAATGGATTCCTATGGAAGGAAACACAAGTTACTGGTAAGTACGCTTAGAATTACTTTTCAGGGTCTGTGCTGGGTTAAAAGATGCAGCAATGGGTTCTCTCCTGATTACAGGTGAGTAAATCAGAATTCGTAGTTCGGCTTATTTTGGAGGAATATTTGTACGTTTCAAAAATGGACACTTGGAAAAATTTCTGGTGAAAACCACACAATGGATTCCGATGGAAGGAAATACAAGTTACTGGTAAGTACGCTTAGAATTACTTTTCAGAGTCTGTGCTGGGCTAAAAGATGCAGCACTGGGTTCTCTCCTGATTACAGGTGAGTAAATAGGAATTCGTAGTTCGGCTGATTTTAGAGGAATATTTGTACGTTTCAAAAATGGACACTTAGAAAATGTTCTGGTGAAAACCACACAATGGATTCCTATGGAAGGAAACACAAGTTACTGGTAAGTACGCTTTGAATTACTTTTCAGGGTCTGTGCTGGGTTAAAAGATGCAGCACTGGGTTCTCTCCTGATTACAGGTGAGTAAATCGGAATTCGTAGTTCGGCTTATTTTAGAGGAATATTTGTACGTTTCAAAAATGGACACTTGGAAAAATTTCTGGTGAAAACCACACAATGGATTCCGATGGAAAGAAATACAAGTTACTGGTAAGTACGCTTTGAATTACTTTTCAGAGTCTGTGCTGGGCTAAAAGAGGCAGCACTGGGTTCTCTCCTGATTACAGGTGAGTAAATCAGAATTCGTTGTTCGGCTGATTTTAGAGGAATATTTGTACGTTTCAAAAATGGACACAGAAAATTTTCTGGTGAAAACCACACAATGGATTCCTATGGAAGGAAGTACAAGCTACTGGTAAGTACGCTTAGAATTACTTTTCAGGATCTATGCTGGGCTAAAAGATGCAGCACTGGGTTCTCTCCTGATTACAGGTGAGTAAATCGGAATTCGTAGTTCGGCTGATTTTAGAAGAATATTTGTACGTTTCAAAAATGGACACAGAAAATTTTCTAGTGAAAACCACACAATGGATTCCTATGGAAGGAAATACAAGTTATTGGTAAGTACGCTTAGAATACCTTTTCAGGGTCTGTGCTGGGCTAAAAGATGCAGCACTGGGTTCTCTCCTGATTACAGGTGAGTAAATCGGAATTCGTAGTTCAAGTGATTTTAGACGAATATTGGTACGTTTAAAAAATGGACACTTAGAAAATTTTCTGGTGAAAACCACACAATGGATTCCAATGGAAGGAAATAAAAGTTACTGGTAAGTATGCTTAGAATTACTTTTCAGGGTCTGGGCTGGGCTAAAAGATGCATCACTGGGTTCTCTCCTGGTTACAGGTGAGTAAATCGGAATTCGTAGTTCGGCTGATTTTAGAGGAATATTTGTACGTTTCAAAAATGGACACTTAGAAAATGTTCTGGTGAAAACCACACAATGGATTCCTATGGAAGGAAACACAAGTTACTGGTAAGTACGCTTAGAATTACTTTTCAGAGTCTGTGCTGGGCTAAAAGAGGCAGCACTGGGTTCTCTCCTGATTACAGGTGAGTAAATCAGAATTCGTTGTTCGGCTGATTTTAGAGGAATATTTGTACGTTTCAAAAATGGACACAGAAAATTTTCTGGTGAAAACCACACAATGGATTCCTATGGAAGGAAAAACAAGCTACTGGTAAGTACGCTTAGAATTACTTTTCAGGGTCTGTGCTGGGCTAAAAGATGCAGCACTGGGTTTTCTCCTGATTACAGGTGAGTAAATCGGAATTCGTAGTTCGGCTGATTTTAGAGGAATATTTGTACGTTTCAAAAATGGACACTTAGAAAATGTTCTGGTGAAAACCACACAATGGATTCCTATGGAAGGAAACACAAGTTACTGGTAAGTACACTTAGAATTACTTTTCAGAGTCTGTGCTGGGCTAAAAGAGGCAGCACTGGGTTCTCTCGTGATTACAGGTGAGTAAATCAGAATTCGTTGTTCGGCTGATTTTAGAGGAATATTTGTACGTTTCAAAAATGGACACAGAAAATTTTCTGGTGAAAACCACACAATGGATTCCTATGGAAGGAAATACAAGCTACTGGTAAGTACGCTTAGAATTACTTTTCAGGGTCTGTGCTGGACTAAAAGATGCAGCACTGGGTTTTCTCCTGATTACAGGTGAGTAAATCGGAATTCGTAGTTCGGCTGATTTTAGAGGAATATTTGTATGTTTCAAAAATGGACACAGAAAATGTTCTAGTGAAAACCACACAATGGATTCCTATGGAAGGAAATACAAGCTACTGGTAAGTACGCTTAGAATTACTTTTCAGGGTCTGTGCTGGACTAAAAGATGCAGCACTGGGTTTTCTCCTGATTACAGGTAAGTAAATCGGAATTTGTAGTTCGGCTGATTTTATAGGAATATTTGTACGTTTCAAAAATGGACACAGAAAATGTTCTAGTGAAAACCACACAATTGATTCCTATGGAAGGAAATACAAGTTACTGGTAAGTACGCTTAGAATACCTTTTCAGGGTCTGTGCTGGGCTAAAAGATGCAGCACTGGGTTCTCTCCTGATTACAGGTGAGTAAATCGGAATTCGTAGTTCGGCTGATTTTAGACGAATATTGGTACGTTTAAAAAATTGACACTTAGAAAATTTTCTGGTGAAAACCACACAATGGATTCCAATGGAAGGAAATAAAAGTTACTGGTAAGTATGCTTAGAATTACTTTTCAGGGTCTGTGCTGGGCTAAAAGATGCAGCCCTGGGTTCTCTCCTGATTACAGGTGAGTAAATCGAAATTCGTAGTTCGGCTGATTTTAGACGAATATTGGTACGTTTCAAAAATGGACACAGAAAATTTTCTGCTGAAAACCACACAATGGATTCCTAAGGAAGAAAATACAAGTTACTGGAAAGTACGCTTAGAATTACTTTTCAGAGTCTGTGCTGGGCTAAAAGACGCAGCACTGTGTTCTCTCCATATTACAGGTGAATAAATCGGAATTCGTAGTTCAGCTGATTTTAGAGGATTATTTGTACGTTTCAAAAATGGATACTTCGAAAATATTCTGGTGAAAACCACACAATGGATTCCTTTGGAAGGAAATACAAGTTACTGGTAAGTACGCTTAGAATAACATTTCAGGGTCTGTGCTGGGCTAAAAGATGCAGCACTGGGTTCTCTCCTGATTACAGGTGAGTAAATCGTAATTCGTAGTTCGGCTGATTTTAGAGGAATATTTGTACGTTTCAAAAATGGACACTTCGAAAATGTTCTGGTGAAAACCACACAATGGATTCCTATGGAAGGAAATACAAGCTACTGGTAAGTACGCTTAGAATTACTTTTCAGGGTCTGTGCTGGACTAAAAGATGCAGCACTGGGTTTTCTCCTGATTACAGGTGAGTAAATCGGAATTCGTAGTTCGGCTGATTTTAGAGGAATATTTGTACGTTTCAAAAATGGACACAGAAAATGTTCTAGTGAAAACCACACAATGGATTCCTATGGAAGGAAATACAAGTTACTGGTAAGTACGCTTAGAATACCTTTTCAGGGTCTGTGCTGGGCTAAAAGATGCAGCACTGGGTTCTCTCCTGATTACAGGTGAGTAAATCGGAATTCGTAGTTCGGCTGATTTTAGACGAATATTGGTACGTTTAAAAAACTTGACACTTAGAAAATTTTCTGGTGAAAACCACACAATGGATTCCAATGGAAGGAAATAAAAGTTACTGGTAAGTATGCTTAGAATTACTTTTCAGGGTCTGTGCTGGGCTAAAAGATGCAGCCCTGGGTTCTCGCCTGATTACAGGTGAGTAAATCGAAATTCGTAGTTCGGCTGATTTTAGACGAATATTGGTACATTTCAAAAATGGACACAGAAAATTTTCTGCTGAAAACCACACAATGGATTCCTAAGGAAGAAAATACAAGTTACTGGAAAGTACGCTTAGAATTACTTTTCAGAGTCTGTGCTGGGCTAAAAGACGCAGCACTGTGTTCTCTCCATATTACAGGTGAATAAATCGGAATTCGTAGTTCAGCTGATTTTAATGGATTATTTGTACGTTTCAAAAATGGACACTTCGAAAATATTCTGGTGAAAACCACACAATGGATTCCTTTGGAAGGAAATACAAGTTACTGGTAAGTACGCTTAGAATAACATTTCAGGGTCTGTGCTGGGCTAAAAGATGCAGCACTGGGTTCTCTCCTGATTACAGGTGAGTAAATCGTAATTCGTAGTTCGGCTGATTTTAGAGGAATATTTGTACGTTTCAAAAATGGACACTTCGAAAATGTTCTGGTGAAAACCACACAATGGATTCCTATGGAAGGAAATACAAGTTACTGGTAAGTATGCTTAGAATTACTTTTCAGGGTCTGGGCTGGGCTAAAAGATGCAGCACTGGGTTCTCTCCTGATTACAGGTGAGTAAATCGGAATTCGTAGTTCGGCTGATTTTGGAGGAATATTTGTACGTTTCAAAATGGACAGAAATTTTTCTGGTGAAAACCACACAATGGATTCCTATGGAAGGAAATGCAAGTTACTGGTAAGTACGCTTAGAATACCTTTTCAGGGTCTGTGCTGGGCTAAAAGATGCAGCCCTGGGTTCTCTCCTGATTACAGGTGAGTAAATCGGATTTCGTAGTTCGGCTGATTTTAGAGGAATATTTGTACGTTTCAAAAATGGACACTTAGAACATTTTCTGGTGAAAACCACACAATGGATTCCTATGGAAGGAAATACAAGTAACTGGTAAGTTCGCTTAGAATTACTTTTCAGGGTCTGTGCTGGGCTAAAAGATGCAGCCCTGGGTTCTCTCCTGATTACAGGTGAGTAAATTGGAATTCTTAGTTCGGCTGATTTTAGACGAATATTGGTACGTTTCAAAAATGGACACAGAAAATTTTCTGGTGAAAACCACACAATGGATTCCTATGGAAGGAAATACAAGTTACTGGAAAGTACGCATAGAATTACTTTTCAGAGTCTGTGCTGGGCTAAAAGATGCAGCACTGTGTTCTCTCCATATTACAGGTGAATAAATCGGAATTCGTAGTTCGGCTGATTTTAGCGGAATATTTGTACGTTTCAAAAATAGACACTTCGAAAATTTTCTGGTGAAAACCACACAATGGATTCCTTTGGAAGGAAATACAAGTTACTGGTAAGTACGCTTAAAATAACATTTCAGGGTCTGTGCTGGGCTAAAAGATGCAGCACTGGGTTCTCTCCTGATTACAGGTGAGTAAATCGGAATTCGTAGTTCGGCTGATTTTAGAAGAATATTTGTACGTTTCAAAAATGGACACAGAAAATTTTCTAGTGAAAACCACACAATGGATTCCTATGGAAGGAAATACAAGTTATTGGTAAGTATGCTTAGAATACCTTGTCAGGGTCTGTGCTGGGCTAAAAGATGCAGCACTGGGTTCTCTCCTGATTACAGGTGAGTAAATCGGAATTCGTAGTTCAAGTGATTTTAGACGAATATTGGTACGTTTAAAAAATGGACACTTAGAAAATTTTCTGGTGAAAACCACACAATGGATTCCAATGGAAGGAAATAAAAGTTACTGGTAAGTATGCTTAGAATTACTTTTCAGGGTCTGGGCTGGGCTAAAAGATGTATCACTGGGTTCTCTCCTGGTTACAGGTGAGTAAATCGGAATTCGTAGTTCGGCTGATTTTAGAGGAATATTTGTACGTTTCAAAAATGGACACTTAGAAAATGTTCTGGTGAAAACCACACAATGGATTCCTATGGAAGGAAACACAAGTTACTGGTAAGTACGCTTAGAATTACTTTTCAGGGTCTGTGCTGGGTTAAAAGATGCAGCAATGGGTTCTCTCCTGATTACAGGTGAGTAAATCGGAATTCGTAGTTCGGCTTATTTTGGAGGAATATTTGTACGTTTCAAAAATGGACACTTGGAAAAATTTCTGGTGAAAACCACACAATGGATTCCGATGGAAGGAAATACAAGTTACTGGTAAGTACGCTTAGAATTACTTTTCAGAGTCTGTGCTGGGCTAAAAGAGGCGCACTGGGTTCTCTCCTGATTACAGGTGAGTAAATCAGAATTCGTTGTTCGGCTGATTTTAGAGGAATATTTGTACGTTTCAAAAATGGACACAGAAAATTTTCTGGTGAAAACCACACAATGGATTCCTATGGAAGGAAAAACAAGCTACTGGTAAGTACGCTTAGAATTACTTTTCAGGGTCTGTGCTGGGCTAAAAGATGCAGCACTGGGTTTTCTCCTGATTACAGGTGAGTAAATCGGAATTCGTAGTTCGGCTGATTTTAGAGGAATATTTGTACGTTTCAAAAATGGACACTTAGAAAATGTTCTGGTGAAAACCACACAATGGATTCCTATGGAAGGAAACACAAGTTATTGGTAAGTACGCTTAGAATTACTTTTCAGGGTCTGTGCTGGGTTAAAAGATGCAGCAATGGGTTCTCTCCTGATTACAGGTGAGTAAATCGGAATTCGTAGTTCGGCTTATTTTGGAGGAATATTTGTACGTTTCAAAAATGGACACTTGGAAAAATTTCTGGTGAAAACCACACAATGGATTCCAATGGAAGGAAATACAAGTTACTGGTAAGTACGCGTAGAATTACTTTTCAGGGTCTGTGCTGGACTAAAAGATGCAGCACTGGGTTTTCTCCTGATTACAGGTGAGTAAATCAGAATTCGTAGTTCGGCTGATTTTAGAGGAATATTTGTACGTTTCAAAAATGGACACAGAAAATGTTCTAGTGAAAACCACACAATGGATTCCTATGGAAGGAAATACAAGTTACTGGTAAGTACGCTTAGAATACCTTTTCAGGGTCTGTGCTGGGCTAAAAGATGCAGCACTGGGTTCTCTCCTGATTACAGGTGAGTAAATCGGAATTCGTAGTTCGGCTGATTTTAGACGAATATTGGTACGTTTAAAAAATTGACACTTAGAAAATTTTCTGGTGAAAACCACACAATGGATTCCAATGGAAGGAAATAAAAGTTACTGGTAAGTATGCTTAGAATTACTTTTCAGGGTCTGTGCTGGGCTAAAAGATGCAGCCCTGGGTTCTCTCCTGATTACAGGTGAGTAAATCGAAATTCGTAGTTCGGCTGATTTTAGACGAATATTGGTACGTTTCAAAAATGGACACAGAAAATTTTCTGCTGAAAACCACACAATGGATTCCTAAGGAAGAAAATACAAGTTACTGGAAAGTACGCTTAGAATTACTTTTCAGAGTCTGTGCTGGGCTAAAAGACGCAGCACTGTGTTCTCTCCATATTACAGGTGAATAAATCGGAATTCGTAGTTCAGCTGATTTTAGAGGATTATTTGTACGTTTCAAAAATGGACACTTCGAAAATTTGCTGGTGAAAACCACACAATGGATTCCTTTGGAAGGAAATACAAGTTACTGGTAAGTACGCTTAGAATAACATTTCAGGGTCTGTGCTGGGCTAAAAGATGCAGCACTGGGTTCTCTCCTGATTACAGGTGAGTAAATCGTAATTCGTGGTTCGGCTGATTTTAGAGGAATATTTGTACGTTTCAAAAATGGACACTTCGAAAATGTTCTGGTGAAAACCACACAATGGATTCCTATGGAAGGAAATACAAGTTACTGGTAAGTATGCTTAGAATTACTTTTCAGGGTCTGGGCTGGGCTAAAAGATGCAGCACTGGGTTCTCTCCTGATTACAGGTGAGTAAATCGGAATTCGTAGTTCGGCTGATTTTGGAGGAATATTTGTACGTTTCAAAAATGGACAGAAATTTTTCTGGTGAAAACCACACAATGGATTCCTATGGAAGGAAATGCAAGTTACTGGTAAGTACGCTTAGAATACCTTTTCAGGGTCAGTGCTGGGCTAAAAGATGCAGCTCTGGGTTCTCTCCTGATTACAGGTGAGTAAATCGGATTTCGTAGTTCGGCTGATTTTAGAGGAATATTTGTACGTTTCAAAAATAGACACTTAGAACATTTTCTGGTGAAAACCACACAATGGATTCCTATGGAAGGAAATACAAGTAACTGGTAAGTTCGCTTAGAATTACTTTTCAGGGTCTGTGCTGGGCTAAAAGATGCAGCCCTGGGTTCTCTCCTGATTAAGGGTGAGTAAATCGGAATTCTTAGTTCGGCTGATTTTAGACGAATATTGGTATGTTTCAAAAATGGACACAGAAAATTTTCTGGTGAAAACCACACAATGGATTCCTATGGAAGGAAATACAAGTTACTGGAAAGTACGCATAGAATTACTTTTCAGAGTCTGTGCTGGGCTAAAAGATGCAGCACTGTGTTCTCTCCATATTACAGGTGAATAAATCGGAATTCGTAGTTCGGCTGATTTTAGCGGAATATTTGTACGTTTCAAAAATGGACACTTCGAAAATTTTCTGGTGAAAACCACACAATGGATTCCTTTGGAAGGAAATACAAGTTACTGGTAAGTACGCTTAGAATAACATTTCAGGGTCTGTGCTGGGCTAAAAGATGCAGCACTGGGTTCTCTCCTGATTACAGGTGAGTAAATCGTAATTCGTATTTCGGCTGATTTTAGAGGAATATTTGTACGTTTCAAAAATGGACACTTCGAAAATGTTCTGGTGAAAACCACACAATGGATTCCTATGGAAGGAAATACAAGTTATTGGTAAGTACGCTTAGAATACCTTTTCAGGGTCTGTGCTGGGCTAAAAGATGCAGCACTGGGTTCTCTCCTGATTACAGGTGAGTAAATCGGTATTCGTAGTTCAAGTGATTTTAGACGAATATTGGTACGTTTAAAAAATGGACACCTAGAAAATTTTCTGGTGAAAACCACACAATGGATTCCAATGGAAGGAAATAAAAGTTACTGGTAAGTATGCTTAGAATTACTTTTCAGGGTCTGGGCTGGGCTAAAAGATGCATCACTGGGTTCTCTCCTGGTTACAGGTGAGTAAATCGGAATTCGTAGTTCGGCTGATTTTAGAGGAATATTTGTACGTTTCAAAAATGGACACTTAGAAAATGTTCTGGTGAAAACCACACAATGGATTCCTATGGAAGGAAACACAAGTTACTGGTAAGTACGCTTAGAATTACTTTTCAGGGTCTGTGCTAGGTTAAAAGATGCAGCAATGGGTTCTCTCCTGATTACAGGTGAGTAAATCGGAATTCGTAGGTCGGCTTATTTTGGAGGAATATTTGTACGTTTCAAAAATGGACACTTGGAAAAATTTCTGGTGAAAACCACACAATGGATTCCGATGGAAGGAAATACAAGTTACTGGTAAGTACGCTTAGAATTACTTTTCAGAGTCTGTGCTGGGCTAAAAGAGGCAGCACTGGGTTCTCTCCTGATTACAGGTGAGTAAATCAGAATTCGTTGTTCGGCTGATTTTAGAGGAATATTTGTACGTTTCAAAAATGGACACAGAAAATTTTCTGGTGAAAACCACACAATGGATTCCTATGGAAGGAAAAACAAGCTACTGGTAAGTACGCTTAGAATTACTTTTCAGGGTCTGTGCTGGGCTAAAAGATGCAGCACTGGGTTTTCTCCTGATTACAGGTGAGTAAATCGGAATTCGTAGTTCGGCTGATTTTAGAGGAATATTTGTACGTTTCAAAAATGGACACTTAGAAAATGTTCTGGTGAAAACCACACAATGGATTCCTATAGAAGGAAACACAAGTTACTGGTAAGTACGCTTAGAATTACTTTTCAGAGTCTGTGCTGGGCTAAAAGAGGCAGCACTGGGTTCTCTCATGATTACAGGTGAGTAAATCAGAATTCGTTCTTCGGCTGATTTTAGAGGAATATTTGTACGTTTCAAAAATGGACACAGAAAATTTTCTGGTGAAAACCACACAATGGATTCCTATGGAAAGAAATACAAGCTACTGGTAAGTACGCTTAGAATTACTTTTCAGGGTCTGTGCTGGGCTAAAAGATGCAGCACTGGGTTTTCTCCTGATTACAGGTGAGTAAATCGGAATTCGTAGTTCGGCTGATTTTAGAGGAATATTTGTACGTTTCAAAAATGGACACCGAAAATTTTCTAGTGAAAACCACACAATGGATTCCTATGGAAGGAAATACAAGTTACTGGTAAGTACGCTTAGAATACCTTTTCAGGGTCTGTGCTGGGCTAAAAGATGCAGCACTGGGTTCTCTCCTGATTACAGGTGAGTAAATCGGAATTCGTAGTTCGGCTGATTTTAGACGAATATTGGTACGTTTAAAAAATTGACACTTAGAAAATTTTCTGGTGAAAACCACACAATGGATTCCAATGGAAGGAAATAAAAGTTACTGGTAAGTATGCTTAGAATTACTTTTCAGGGTCTGGGCTGGGCTAAAAGATGCATCACTGGGTTCTCTCCTGGTTACAGGTGAGTAAATTGGAATTCGTAGTTCGGCTGATTTTAGAGGAATATTTGTACGTTTCAAAAATGGACACTTAGAAAATGTTCTGGTGAAAACCACACAATGGATTCCTATGGAAGGAAACACAAGTTACTGGTAAGTATGCTTAGAATTACTTTTCAGGGTCTGTGCTGGGCTAAAAGATGCAGCCCTGGGTTCTCTCCTGATTACAGGTGAGTAAATCGAAATTCGTAGTTCGGCTGATTTTAGACGAATATTGGTACGTTTCAAAAATGGACACAGAAAATTTTCTGCTGAAAACCACACAAAGGATTCCTAAGGAAGAAAATACAAGTTACTGGAAAGTACGCTTAGAATTACATTTCAGGGTCTGTGCTGGGCTAAAAGATGCAGCACTGGGTTCTCTCCTGATTACAGGTGAGTAAATCGTAATTCGTAGTTCGGCTGATTTTAGAGGAATATTTGTACGTTTCAAAAATGGACACTTCGAAAATGTTCTGGTGAAAACCACACAATGGATTCCTATGGAAGGAAATACAAGTTACTGGTAAGTATGCTTAGAATTACTTTTCAGGGTCTGGGCTGGGCTAAAAGATGCAGCACTGGGTTCTCTCCTGATTACAGGTGAGTAAATCGGAATTCGTAGTTCGGCTGATTTTGGAGGAATATTTGTACGTTTCAAAAATGGACAGAAATTTTTCTGGTGAAAACCACACAATGGATTCCTATGGAAGGAAATGCAAGTTACTGGTAAGTACGCTTAGAATACCTTTTCAGGGTCTGTGCTGGGCTAAAAGATGCAGCCCTGGGTTCTCTCCTGATTACAGGTGAGTAAATCGGATTTCGTAGTTCGGCTGATTTTAGAGGAATATTTGTACGTTTCAAAAATGGACACTTAGAACATTTTCTGGTGAAAACCACACAATGGATTCCTATGGAAGGAAATACAAGTAACTGGTAAGTTCGCTTAGAATTACTTTTCAGGGTCTGTGCTGGGCTAAAAGATGCAGCCCTGGGTTCTCTCCTGATTACAGGTGAGTAAATCGGAATTCTTAGTTCGGCTGATTTTAGACGAATATTGGTACGTTTCAAAAATGGACACAGAAAATTTTCTGGTGAAAACCACACAATGGGTTCCTATGGAAGGAAATACAAGTTACTGGAAAGTACGCATAGAATTACTTTTCAGAGTCTGTGCTGGGCTAAAAGATGCAGCACTGTGTTCTCTCCATATTACAGGTGAATAAATCGGAATTCGTAGTTCGGCTGATTTTAGCGGAATATTTGTACGTTTCAAAAATGGACACTTCGAAAATTTTCTGGTGAAAACCACACAATGGATTCCTTTGGAAGGAAATACAAGTTACTGGTAAGTACGCTTAGAATAACATTTCAGGGTCTGTGCTGGGCTAAAAGATGCAGCACTGGGTTCTCTCCTGATTACAGGTGAGTAAATCGTAATTCGTATTTCGGCTGATTTTAGAGGAATATTGGTACGTTTCAAAAAGGGACACAGAAAATTTTCGGGTGAAAACCACGCAATGGATTCCTATGGAAGGAAATACAAGTTACTGGAAAGTACGCTTAGAATTACTTTTCAGAGTCTGTGCTGGGCTAAAAGATGCAGCACTGTGTTCTCTCCATATTACAGGTGAATAAATCGTAATTCGTAGTTCGGCTGATTTTAGAGGAATATTTGCACGTTTCAAAAATGGACACTTCGAAAATGTTCTGGTGAAAACCACACAATGGATTCCTATGGTAGGAAATACAAGTTACTGGTAAGTATGCTTAGAATTACTTTAAAGGGTCTGGGCTGGGCTAAAAGATGCAGCACTGGGTTCTCTCCTGATTACAGGTGAGTAAATCGGAATTCGTAGTTCGGCTGATTTTGGAGGAATATATGTACGTTTCAAAAATGGACACCGAAAATTTTCTGGTGAAAACCACACAATGGATTCCTATGGAAGGAAATACAAGTTACTGGTAAGTACACTTAGAATACCTTTTCAGGGTCTGTGCTGGGCTAAAAGATGCAGCCCTGGGTTCTCTCCTGATTACAGGTGAGTAAATCGGAATTCGAAGTTCGGCTGATTTTAGAGGAATATTTGTACGTTTCAAAAATGGACACTTCGAAAATTTTCTGGTGAAAACCACACAATGGATTCCTGTGGAAGGAAATACAAGTTACTGGTAAGTACGCTTAGAATAACATTTCAGGGTCTCTGCTGGGCTAAAAGATGCAGCACTGGGTTCCCTCCTGATTACAGGTGAGTAAATAGGAATTCGTAGTTCGGCTGATTTTAGAGGAATATTTGTACGTTTCAAAAATGGACACTTAGAAAATGTTCTGGTGAAAACCACACAATGGATTCCTATGGAAGGAAATACAAGCTACTGGTAAGTACGCTTAGAATTACTTTTCAGGGTCTGTGCTGGGCTAAAAGATGCAGCACTGGGTTTTCTCCTGATTACAGGTGAGTAAATCGGAATTCGTAGTTCGGCTGATTTTAGAGGAATATTTGTACGTTTCAAAAATGGACACTTAGAAAATGTTCTGGTGAAAACCACACAATGGATTCCTATGGAAGGAAACACAAGTTATTGGTAAGTACGCTTAGAATTACTTTTCAGGGTCTGTGCTGGGTTAAAAGATGCAGCAATGGGTTCTCTCCTGATTACAGGTGAGTAAATCGGAATTCGTAGTTCGGCTTATTTTGGAGGAATATTTGTACGTTTCAAAAATGGACACTTGGAAAAATTTCTGGTGAAAACCACACAATGGATTCCAATGGAAGGAAATACAAGTTACTGGTAAGTACGCGTAGAATTACTTTTCAGGGTCTGTGCTGGACTAAAAGATGCAGCACTGGGTTTTCTCCTGATTACAGGTGAGTAAATCGGAATTCGTAGTTCGGCTGATTTTAGAGGAATATTTGTACGTTTCAAAAATGGACACAGAAAATGTTCTAGTGAAAACCACACAATGGATTCCTATGGAAGGAAATACAAGTTACTGGTAAGTACGCTTAGAATACCTTTTCAGGGTCTGTGCTGGGCTAAAAGATGCAGCACTGGGTTCTCTCCTGATTACAGGTGAGTAAATCGGAATTCGTAGTTCGGCTGATTTTAGACGAATATTGGTACGTTTAAAAAATTGACACTTAGAAAATTTTCTGGTGAAAACCACACAATGGATTCCAATGGAAGGAAATAAAAGTTACTGGTAAGTATGCTTAGAATTACTTTTCAGGGTCTGTGCTGGGCTAAAAGATGCAGCCCTGGGTTCTCTCCTGATTACAGGTGAGTAAATCGAAATTCGTAGTTCGGCTGATTTTAGACGAATATTGGTACGTTTCAAAAATGGACACAGAAAATTTTCTGCTGAAAACCACACAATGGATTCCTAAGGAAGAAAATACAAGTTACTGGAAAGTACGCTTAGAATTACTTTCCAGAGTCTGTGCTGGGCTAAAAGACGCAGCACTGTGTTCTCTCCATATTACAGGTGAATAAATCGGAATTCGTAGTTCAGCTGATTTTAGAGGATTATTTGTACGTTTCAAAAATGGACACTTCGAAAATTTGCTGGTGAAAACCACACAATGGATTCCTTTGGAAGGAAATACAAGTTACTGGTAAGTACGCTTAGAATAACATTTCAGGGTCTGTGCTGGGCTAAAAGATGCAGCACTGGGTTCTCTCCTGATTACAGGTGAGTAAATCGTAATTCGTGGTTCGGCTGATTTTAGAGGAATATTTGTACGTTTCAAAAATGGACACTTCGAAAATGTTCTGGTGAAAACCACACAATGGATTCCTATGGAAGGAAATACAAGTTACTGGTAAGTATGCTTAGAATTACTTTTCAGGGTCTGGGCTGGGCTAAAAGATGCAGCACTGGGTTCTCTCCTGATTACAGGTGAGTAAATCGGAATTCGTAGTTCGGCTGATTTTGGAGGAATATTTGTACGTTTCAAAAATGGACAGAAATTTTTCTGGTGAAAACCACACAATGGATTCCTATGGAAGGAAATGCAAGTTACTGGTAAGTACGCTTAGAATACCTTTTCAGGGTCAGTGCTGGGCTAAAAGATGCAGCTCTGGGTTCTCTCCTGATTACAGGTGAGTAAATCGGATTTCGTAGTTCGGCTGATTTTAGAGGAATATTTGTACGTTTCAAAAATAGACACTTAGAACATTTTCTGGTGAAAACCACACAATGGATTCCTATGGAAGGAAATACAAGTAACTGGTAAGTTCGCTTAGAATTACTTTTCAGGGTCTGTGCTGGGCTAAAAGATGCAGCCCTGGGTTCTCTCCTGATTAAGGGTGAGTAAATCGGAATTCTTAGTTCGGCTGATTTTAGACGAATATTGGTACGTTTCAAAAATGGACACAGAAAATTTTCTGGTGAAAACCACACAATGGATTCCTATGGAAGGAAATACAAGTTACTGGAAAGTACGCATAGAATTACTTTTCAGAGTCTGTGCTGGGCTAAAAGATGCAGCACTGTGTTCTCTCCATATTACAGGTGAATAAATCGGAATTCGTAGTTCGGCTGATTTTAGCGGAATATTTGTACGTTTCAAAAATGGACACTTCGAAAATTTTCTGGTGAAAACCACACAATGGATTCCTTTGGAAGGAAATACAAGTTACTGGTAAGTACGCTTAGAATAACATTTCAGGGTCTGTGCTGGGCTAAAAGATGCAGCACTGGGTTCTCTCCTGATTACAGGTGAGTAAATCGTAATTCGTATTTCGGCTGATTTTAGAGGAATATTTGTACGTTTCAAAAATGGACACTTCGAAAATGTTCTGGTGAAAACCACACAATGGATTCCTATGGAAGGAAATACAAGTTATTGGTAAGTACGCTTAGAATACCTTTTCAGGGTCTGTGCTGGGCTAAAAGATGCAGCACTGGGTTCTCTCCTGATTACAGGTGAGTAAATCGGTATTCGTAGTTCAAGTGATTTTAGACGACTATTGGTACGTTTAAAAAATGGACACTTAGAAAATTTTCTGGTGAAAACCACACAATGGATTCCAATGGAAGGAAATAAAAGTTACTGGTAAGTATGCTTAGAATTACTTTTCAGGGTCTGGGCTGGGCTAAAAGATGCATCACTGGGTTCTCTCCTGGTTACAGGTGAGTAAATCGGAATTCGTAGTTCGGCTGATTTTAGAGGAATATTTGTACGTTTCAAAAATGGACACTTAGAAAATGTTCTGGTGAAAACCACACAATGGATTCCTATGGAAGGAAACACAAGTTACTGGTAAGTACGCTTAGAATTACTTTTCAGGGTCTGTGCTAGGTTAAAAGATGCAGCAATGGGTTCTCTCCTGATTACAGGTGAGTAAATCGGAATTCGTAGGTCGGCTTATTTTGGAGGAATATTTGTACGTTTCAAAAATGGACACTTGGAAAAATTTCTGGTGAAAACCACACAATGGATTCCGATGGAAGGAAATACAAGTTACTGGTAAGTACGCTTAGAATTACTTTTCAGAGTCTGTGCTGGGCTAAAAGAGGCAGCACTGGGTTCTCTCCTGATTACAGGTGAGTAAATCAGAATTCGTTGTTCGGCTGATTTTAGAGGAATATTTGTACGTTTCAAAAATGGACACAGAAAATTTTCTGGTGAAAACCACACAATGGATTCCTATGGAAGGAAAAACAAGCTACTGGTAAGTACGCTTAGAATTACTTTTCAGGGTCTGTGCTGGGCTAAAAGATGCAGCACTGGGTTTTCTCCTGATTACAGGTGAGTAAATCGGAATTCGTAGTTCGGCTGATTTTAGAGGAATATTTGTACGTTTCAAAAATGGACACTTAGAAAATGTTCTGGTGAAAACCACACAATGGATTCCTATAGAAGGAAACACAAGTTACTGGTAAGTACGCTTAGAATTACTTTTCAGAGTCTGTGCTGGGCTAAAAGAGGCAGCACTGGGTTCTCTCATGATTACAGGTGAGTAAATCAGAATTCGTTCTTCGGCTGATTTTAGAGGAATATTTGTACGTTTCAAAAATGGACACAGAAAATTTTCTGGTGAAAACCACACAATGGATTCCTATGGAAAGAAATACAAGCTACTGGTAAGTACGCTTAGAATTACTTTTCAGGGTCTGTGCTGGGCTAAAAGATGCAGCACTGGGTTTTCTCCTGATTACAGGTGAGTAAATCGGAATTCGTAGTTCGGCTGATTTTAGAGGAATATTTGTACGTTTCAAAAATGGACACCGAAAATTTTCTAGTGAAAACCACACAATGGATTAATATGGAAGGAAATACAAGTTACTGGTAAGTACGCTTAGAATACCTTTTCAGGGTCTGTGCTGGGCTAAAAGATGCAGCACTGGGTTCTCTCCTGATTACAGGTGAGTAAATCGGAATTCGTAGTTCGGCTGATTTTAGACGAATATTGGTACGTTTAAAAAATTGACACTTAGAAAATTTTCTGGTGAAAACCACACAATGGATTCCAATGGAAGGAAATAAAAGTTACTGGTAAGTATGCTTAGAATTACTTTTCAGGGTCTGTGCTGGGCTAAAAGATGCAGCCCTGGGTTCTCTCCTGATTACAGGTGAGTAAATCGAAATTCGTAGTTCGGCTGATTTTAGACGAATATTGGTACGTTTCAAAAATGGACACAGAAAATTTTCTGCTGAAAACCACACAAAGGATTCCTAAGGAAGAAAATACAAGTTACTGGAAAGTACGCTTAGAATTACATTTCAGGGTCTGTGCTGGGCTAAAAGATGCAGCACTGGGTTCTCTCCTGATTACAGGTGAGTAAATCGTAATTCGTAGTTCGGCTGATTTTAGAGGAATATTTGTACGTTTCAAAAATGGACACTTCGAAAATGTTCTGGTGAAAACCACACAATGGATTCCTATGGAAGGAAATACAAGTTACTGGTAAGTATGCTTAGAATTACTTTTCAGGGTCTGGGCTGGGCTAAAAGATGCAGCACTGGGTTCTCTCCTGATTACAGGTGAGTAAATCGGAATTCGTAGTTCGGCTGATTTTGGAGGAATATTTGTACGTTTCAAAAATGGACAGAAATTTTTCTGGTGAAAACCACACAATGGATTCCTATGGAAGGAAATGCAAGTTACTGGTAAGTACGCTTAGAATACCTTTTCAGGGTCTGTGCTGGGCTAAAAGATGCAGCCCTGGGTTCTCTCCTGATTACAGGTGAGTAAATCGGATTTCGTAGTTCGGCTGATTTTAGAGGAATATTTGTACGTTTCAAAAATGGACACTTAGAACATTTTCTGGTGAAAACCACACAATGGATTCCTATGGAAGGAAATACAAGTAACTGGTAAGTTCGCTTAGAATTACTTTTCAGGGTCTGTGCTGGGCTAAAAGATGCAGCCCTGGGTTCTCTCCTGATTACAGGTGAGTAAATCGGAATTCTTAGTTCGGCTGATTTTAGACGAATATTGGTACGTTTCAAAAATGGACACAGAAAATTTTCTGGTGAAAACCACACAATGGGTTCCTATGGAAGGAAATACAAGTTACTGGAAAGTACGCATAGAATTACTTTTCAGAGTCTGTGCTGGGCTAAAAGATGCAGCACTGTGTTCTCTCCATATTACAGGTGAATAAATCGGAATTCGTAGTTCGGCTGATTTTAGCGGAATATTTGTACGTTTCAAAAATGGACACTTCGAAAATTTTCTGGTGAAAACCACACAATGGATTCCTTTGGAAGGAAATACAAGTTACTGGTAAGTACGCTTAGAATAACATTTCAGGGTCTGTGCTGGGCTAAAAGATGCAGCACTGGGTTCTCTCCTGATTACAGGTGAGTAAATCGTAATTCGTATTTCGGCTGATTTTAGAGGAATATTGGTACGTTTCAAAAAGGGACACAGAAAATTTTCGGGTGAAAACCACGCAATGGATTCCTATGGAAGGAAATACAAGTTACTGGAAAGTACGCTTAGAATTACTTTTCAGAGTCTGTGCTGGGCTAAAAGATGCAGCACTGTGTTCTCTCCATATTACAGGTGAATAAATCGTAATTCGTAGTTCGGCTGATTTTAGAGGAATATTTGCACGTTTCAAAAATGGACACTTCGAAAATGTTCTGGTGAAAACCACACAATGGATTCCTATGGTAGGAAATACAAGTTACTGGTAAGTATGCTTAGAATTACTTTAAAGGGTCTGGGCTGGGCTAAAAGATGCAGCACTGGGTTCTCTCCTGATTACAGGTGAGTAAATCGGAATTCGTAGTTCGGCTGATTTTGGAGGAATATATGTACGTTTCAAAAATGGACACCGAAAATTTTCTGGTGAAAACCACACAATGGATTCCTATGGAAGGAAATACAAGTTACTGGTAAGTACACTTAGAATACTTTTTCAGGGTCTGTGCTGGGCTAAAAGATGCAGCCCTGGGTTCTCTCCTGATTACAGGTGAGTAAATCGGAATTCGAAGTTCGGCTGATTTTAGAGGAATATTTGTACGTTTCAAAAATGGACACTTCGAAAATTTTCTGGTGAAAACCACACAATGGATTCCTGTGGAAGGAAATACAAGTTACTGGTAAGTACGCTTAGAATAACATTTCAGGGTCTCTGCTGGGCTAAAAGATGCAGCACTGGGTTCTCTCCTGATTACAGGTGAGTAAATAGGAATTCGTAGTTCGGCTGATTTTAGAGGAATATTTGTACGTTTCAAAAATGGACACTTAGAAAATGTTCTGGTGAAAACCACACAATGAATTCCTATGGAAGGAAATACAAGTTACTGGTAAGTACGCTTAGAATTACTTTTCAGGGTCTGTGCTGGGCTAAAAGATGCAGCACTGGTTTCTCTCCTGATTACAGGTGAGTAAATCGGAATTCGTAGTTCGGCTGATTTTAGACGAATATTGGTACGTTTCAAAAATGGACACTTAGAAAATTTTCTGGTGAAAACCACACAATGGATTCCAATGGAAGGAAATAAAAGTTACTGGTAAGTATAATTAGAATTACTTTTCAGGGTCTGGGCTGGGCTAAAAGATGCATCACTGGGTTCTCTCCTGATTACAGGTGAGTAAATCGGAATTCGTAGTTCGGCTGATTTTAGACGAATATTGGTACGTTTAAAAAATGGACACTTAGAAAATTTTCTGGTGAAAACCACACAATGGATTCCTATGGAAGGAAATACAAGTTACTGGTAAGTATGCTTAGAATTACTTTAAAGGGTCTGGGCTGGGCTAAAAGATGCAGCACTGGGTTCTCTCCTGATTACAGGTGAGTAAATCGAAATTCGTAGTCGGCTGATTTTAGACGAATATTGGTACGTTTCAAAAATGAACACAGAAAATTTTCTGCTGAAAACCACACAATGGATTCCTAAGGAAGAAAATACAAGTTACTGGAAAGTACGCTTAGAATTACTTTTCAGAGTCTCTGCTGGGCTAAAAGACGCAGCACTGTGTTCTCTCCATATTACAGGTGAATAAATCGGAATTCGTAGTTCAGCTGATTTTAGAGGATTATTTGTACGTTTCAAAAATGGACACTTCGAAAATTTTCTGGTGAAAACCACACAATGGATTCCTTTGGAAGGAAATACAAGTTACTGGTAAGTACGCTTAGAATAACATTTCAGGGTCTGTGCTGGGCTAAAAGATGCAGCACTGTGTTCTCTCCTGATTACAGGTGAGTAAATCGTAATTCGTAGTTCGGCTGATTTTAGAGGAATATTTGTACGTTTCAAAAATGGACACTTCGAAAATGTTCTGGTGAAAACCACACAATGGATTCCTATGGAAGGAAATACAAGTTACTGGTAAGTATGCTTAGAATTACTTTTCAGGGTCTGGGCTGGGCTAAAAGATGCAGCACTGGGTTCTCTCCTGATTACAGGTGAGTAAATCGGAATTCGTAGTTCGGCTGATTTTGGAGGAATATTTGTACGTTTCAAAAATGGACAGAAATTTTTCTGGTGAAAACCACACAATGGATTCCTATGGAAGGAAATGCAAGTTACTGGTAAGTACGCTTAGAATACCTTTTCAGGGTCTGTGCTGGGCTAAAAGATGCAGCCCTGGGTTCTCTCCTGATTACAGGTGAGTAAATCGGATTTCGTAGTTCGGCTGATTTTAGAGGAATATTTGTACGTTTCAAAAATGGACACTTAGAACATTTTCTGGTGAAAACCACACAATGGATTCCTATGGAAGGAAATACAAGTAACTGGTAAGTTCGCTTAGAATTACTTTTCAGGGTCTGTGCTGGGCTAAAAGATGCAGCCCTGGGTTCTCTCCTGATTACAGGTGAGTAAATCGGAATTCTTAGTTCGGCTGATTTTAGACGAATATTGGTACGTTTCAAAAATGGACACAGAAAATTTTCTGGTGAAAACCACACAATGGGTTCCTATGAAAGGAAATACAAGTTACTGGAAAGTACGCATAGAATTACTTTTCAGAGTCTGTGCTGGGCTAAAAGATGCAGCACTGTGTTCTCTCCATATTACAGGTGAATAAATCGGAATTCGTAGTTCGGCTGATTTTAGCGGAATATTGGTACGTTTCAAAAATGGACACTTCGAAAATTTTCTGGTGAAAACCACACAATGGATTCCTTTGGAAGGAAATACAAGTTACTGGTAAGTACGCTTAGAATAACATTTCAGGGTCTGTGCTGGGCTAAAAGATGCAGCACTGGGTTCTCTCCTGATTACAGGTGAGTAAATCGTAATTCGTATTTCGGCTGATTTTAGAGGAATATTTGTACGTTTCAAAAATGGACACTTCGAAAATGTTCTGGTGAAATCCACACAATGGATTCCTATGGAAGGAAATACAAGTTACTGGTAAGTATGCTTAAAATTACTTTTCAGGGTCTGTGCTGGGCTAAAAGATGCAGTCCTGGGTTCTCTCCTGATTACAGGTGAGTAAATCGGAATTCGTAGTTCGGCTGATTTTAGAGGAATTTTTGTACGTTTCAAAAATGGACACTTCGAAAATTTTCTGGTGAAAACCACACAATGGATTCCTTTGGAAGACAATACAAGTTACTGGTAAGTACGCTTAGAATTACTTTTCAGGGTCTGTGCTGGGCTAAAAAATGCAGCAAAGGGTTCTCTCCTGATTACAGGTGCGTAAATCGGAATTCGTAGTTTGGCTGATTTTAGAGGAAAATATGTACGTTTCAAAAATGGACACTTAGAAAATTTTCTGGTGAAAACCACACAATGGATTCCTATGGAAGGAAATACAAGTAACTGGTAAGTACGCTTAGAATTACTTTTCAGGGTCTGTGCTGGGCTAAAAGATGCAGCCCTGGGTTCTCTCCTGATTACAGGTGAGTAAATCGGAATTCATAGTTCGACTGATTTTAGACGAATATTGGTACGTTTCAAAAAGGGACACAGAAAATTTTCGGGTGAAAACCACGCAATGGATTCCTATGGAAGGAAATACAAGTTACTGGAAAGTACGCTTAGAATTACTTTTCAGAGTCTGTGCTGGGCTAAAAGATGCAGCACTGTGTTCTCTCCATATTACAGGTGAATAAATCGTAATTCGTAGTTCGGCTGATTTTAGAGGAATATTTGCACGTTTCAAAAATGGACACTTCGAAAATGTTCTGGTGAAAACCACACAATGGATTCCTATGGTAGGAAATACAAGTTACTGGTAAGTATGCTTAGAATTACTTTAAAGGGTCTGGGCTGGGCTAAAAGATGCAGCACTGGGTTCTCTCCTGATTACAGGTGAGTAAATCGGAATTCGTAGTTCGGCTGATTTTGGAGGAATATTTGTACGTTTCAAAAATGGACACCGAAAATTTTCTGGTGAAAACCACACAATGGATTCCTATGGAAGGAAATACAAGTTACTGGTAAGTACACTTAGAATACCTTTTCAGGGTCTGTGCTGGGCTAAAAGATGCAGCCCTGGGTTCTCTCCTGATTACAGGTGAGTAAATCGGAATTCGAAGTTCGGGTGATTTTAGAGGAATATTTGTACGTTTCAAAAATGGACACTTCGAAAATTTTCTGGTGAAAACCACACAATGGATTCCTGTGGAAGGAAATACAAGTTACTGGTAAGTACGCTTAGAATAACATTTCAGGGTCTCTGCTGGGCTAAAAGATGCAGCACTGGGTTCTCTCCTGATTACAGGTGAGTGAATAGGAATTCGTAGTTCGGCTGATTTTAGAGGAATATTTGTACGTTTCAAAAATGGACACTTAGAAAATGTTCTGGTGAAAACCACACAATGGATTCCTATGGAAGGAAATACAAGTTACTGGTAAGTACGCTTAGAATTACTTTTCAGGGTCTGTGCTGGGCTAAAAGATGCAGCACTGGTTTCTCTCCTGATTACAGGTGAGTAAATCGGAATTCGTAGTTCGGCTGATTTTAGACGAATATTGGTACGTTTAAAAAATGGACACTTAGAAAATTTTCTGGTGAAAACCACACAATGGATTCCTATGGAAGGAAATACAAGTTACTGGTAAGTATGCTTAGAATTACTTTAAAGGGTCTGGGCTGGGCTAAAAGATGCAGCACTGGGTTCTCTCCTGATTACAGGTGAGTAAATCGAAATTTGTAGTTCGGCTGATTTTAGACGAATATTGGTACGTTTCAAAAATGGACACAGAAAATTTTCTGCTGAAAACCACACAATGGATTCCTAAGGAAGAAAATACAAGTTACTGGAAAGTACGCTTAGAATTACTTTTCAGAGTCTCTGCTGGGCTAAAAGACGCAGCAGTGTGTTCTCTCCATATTACAGGTGAATAAATCAGAATTCGTAGTTCAGCTGATTTTAGAGGATTATTTGTACGTTTCAAAAATGGACACTTCGAAAATTTTCTGGTGAAAACCACACAATGGATTCCTTTGGAAGGAAATACAAGTTACTGGTAAGTACGCTTAGAATAACATTTCAGGGTCTGTGCTGGGCTAAAAGATGCAGCACTGGGTTCTCTCCTGATTACAGGTGAGTAAATCGTAATTCGTAGTTCGGCTGATTTTAGAGGAATATTTGTACGTTTCAAAAATGGACACTTCGAAAATGTTCTGGTGAAAACCACACAATGGATTCCTATGGAAGGAAATACAAGTTACTGGTAAGTATGCTTAGAATTACTTTTCAGGGTCTGGGCTGGGCTAAAAGATGCAGCACTGGGTTCTCTCCTGATTACAGGTGAGTAAATCGGAATTCGTAGTTCGGCTGATTTTGGAGGAATATTTGTACGTTTCAAAAATGGACAGAAATTTTTCTGGTGAAAACCACACAATGGATTCCTATGGAAGGAAATGCAAGTTACTGGTAAGTACGCTTAGAATACCTTTTCAGGGTCTGTGCTGGGCTAAAAGATGCAGCTCTGGGTTCTCTCCTGATTACAGGTGAGTAAATCGGATTTCGTAGTTCGGCTGATTTTAGAGGAATATTTGTACGTTTCAAAAATGGACACTTAGAACATTTTCTGGTGAAAACCACACAATGGATTCCTATGGAAGGAAATACAAGTAACTGGTAAGTTCGCTTAGAATTACTTTTCAGGGTCTGTGCTGGGCTAAAAGATGCAGCCCTGGGTTCACTCCTGATTACAGGTGAGTAAATCGGAATTCTTAGTTCGGCTGATTTTAGACGAATATTGGTACGTTTCAAAAATGGACACAGAAAATTTTCTGGTGAAAACCACACAATGGGTTCCTATGGAAGGAAATACAAGTTACTGGAAAGTACGCATAGAATTACTTTTCAGAGTCTGTGCTGGGCTAAAAGATGCAGCACTGTGTTCTCTCCATATTACAGGTGAATAAATCGGAATTCGTAGTTCGGCTGATTTTAGCGGAATATTTGTACGTTTCAAAAATGGACACAGAAAATTTTCTGGTGAAAACCACACAATGGATTCCTATGGAAGGAAAAACAAGCTACTGGTAAGTACGCTTAGAATTACTTTTCAGGGTCTGTGCTGGGCTAAAAGATGCAGCACTGGGTTTTCTCCTGATTACAGGTGAGTAAATCGGAATTCGTAGTTCGGCTGATTTTAGAGGAATATTTGTACGTTTCAAAAATGGACACTTAGAAAATGTTCTGGTGAAAACCACACAATGGATTCCTATAGAAGGAAACACAAGTTACTGGTAAGTACGCTTAGAATTACTTTTCAGAGTCTGTGCTGGGCTAAAAGAGGCAGCACTGGGTTCTCTCATGATTACAGGTGAGTAAATCAGAATTCGTTCTTCGGCTGATTTTAGAGGAATATTTGTACGTTTCAAAAATGGACACAGAAAATTTTCTGGTGAAAACCACACAATGGATTCCTATGGAAAGAAATACAAGCTACTGGTAAGTACGCTTAGAATTACTTTTCAGGGTCTGTGCTGGGCTAAAAGATGCAGCACTGGGTTTTCTCCTGATTACAGGTGAGTAAATCGGAATTCGTAGTTCGGCTGATTTTAGAGGAATATTTGTACGTTTCAAAAATGGACACCGAAAATTTTCTAGTGAAAACCACACAATGGATTAATATGGAAGGAAATACAAGTTACTGGTAAGTACGCTTAGAATACCTTTTCAGGGTCTGTGCTGGGCTAAAAGATGCAGCACTGGGTTCTCTCCTGATTACAGGTGAGTAAATCGGAATTCGTAGTTCGGCTGATTTTAGACGAATATTGGTACGTTTAAAAAATTGACACTTAGAAAATTTTCTGGTGAAAACCACACAATGGATTCCAATGGAAGGAAATAAAAGTTACTGGTAAGTATGCTTAGAATTACTTTTCAGGGTCTGTGCTGGGCTAAAAGATGCAGCCCTGGGTTCTCTCCTGATTACAGGTGAGTAAATCGAAATTCGTAGTTCGGCTGATTTTAGACGAATATTGGTACGTTTCAAAAATGGACACAGAAAATTTTCTGCTGAAAACCACACAAAGGATTCCTAAGGAAGAAAATACAAGTTACTGGAAAGTACGCTTAGAATTACATTTCAGGGTCTGTGCTGGGCTAAAAGATGCAGCACTGGGTTCTCTCCTGATTACAGGTGAGTAAATCGTAATTCGTAGTTCGGCTGATTTTAGAGGAATATTTGTACGTTTCAAAAATGGACACTTCGAAAATGTTCTGGTGAAAACCACACAATGGATTCCTATGGAAGGAAATACAAGTTACTGGTAAGTATGCTTAGAATTACTTTTCAGGGTCTGGGCTGGGCTAAAAGATGCAGCACTGGGTTCTCTCCTGATTACAGGTGAGTAAATCGGAATTCGTAGTTCGGCTGATTTTGGAGGAATATTTGTACGTTTCAAAAATGGACAGAAATTTTTCTGGTGAAAACCACACAATGGATTCCTATGGAAGGAAATGCAAGTTACTGGTAAGTACGCTTAGAATACCTTTTCAGGGTCTGTGCTGGGCTAAAAGATGCAGCCCTGGGTTCTCTCCAGATTACAGGTGAGTAAATCGGATTTCGTAGTTCGGCTGATTTTAGAGGAATATTTGTACGTTTCAAAAATGGACACTTAGAACATTTTCTGGTGAAAACCACACAATGGATTCCTATGGAAGGAAATACAAGTAACTGGTAAGTTCGCTTAGAATTACTTTTCAGGGTCTGTGCTGGGCTAAAAGATGCAGCCCTGGGTTCTCTCCTGATTACAGGTGAGTAAATCGGAATTCTTAGTTCGGCTGATTTTAGACGAATATTGGTACGTTTCAAAAATGGACACAGAAAATTTTCTGGTGAAAACCACACAATGGGTTCCTATGGAAGGAAATACAAGTTACTGGAAAGTACGCATAGAATTACTTTTCAGAGTCTGTGCTGGGCTAAAAGATGCAGCACTGTGTTCTCTCCATATTACAGGTGAATAAATCGGAATTCGTAGTTCGGCTGATTTTAGCGGAATATTTGTACGTTTCAAAAATGGACACTTCGAAAATTTTCTGGTGAAAACCACACAATGGATTCCTTTGGAAGGAAATACAAGTTACTGGTAAGTACGCTTAGAATAACATTTCAGGGTCTGTTCTGGGCTAAAAGATGCAGCACTGGGTTCTCTCCTGATTACAGGTGAGTAAATCGTAATTCGTATTTCGGCTGATTTTAGAGGAATATTGGTACGTTTCAAAAAGGGACACAGAAAATTTTCGGGTGAAAACCACGCAATGGATTCCTATGGAAGGAAATACAAGTTACTGGAAAGTACGCTTAGAATTACTTTTCAGAGTCTGTGCTGGGCTAAAAGATGCAGCACTGTGTTCTCTCCATATTACAGGTGAATAAATCGTAATTCGTAGTTCGGCTGATTTTAGAGGAATATTTGCACGTTTCAAAAATGGACACTTCGAAAATGTTCTGGTGAAAACCACACAATGGATTCCTATGGTAGGAAATACAAGTTACTGGTAAGTATGCTTAGAATTACTTTAAAGGGTCTGGGCTGGGCTAAAAGATGCAGCACTGGGTTCTCTCCTGATTACAGGTGAGTAAATCGGAATTCGTAGTTCGGCTGATTTTGGAGGAATATATGTACGTTTCAAAAATGGACACCGAAAATTTTCTGGTGAAAACCACACAATGGATTCCTATGGAAGGAAATACAAGTTACTGGTAAGTACACTTAGAATACTTTTTCAGGGTCTGTGCTGGGCTAAAAGATGCAGCCCTGGGTTCTCTCCTGATTACAGGTGAGTAAATCGGAATTCGAAGTTCGGCTGATTTTAGAGGAATATTTGTACGTTTCAAAAATGGACACTTCGAAAATTTTCTGGTGAAAACCACACAATGGATTCCTGTGGAAGGAAATACAAGTTACTGGTAAGTACGCTTAGAATAACATTTCAGGGTCTCTGCTGGGCTAAAAGATGCAGCACTGGGTTCTCTCCTGATTACAGGTGAGTAAATAGGAATTCGTAGTTCGGCTGATTTTAGAGGAATATTTGTACGTTTCAAAAATGGACACTTAGAAAATGTTCTGGTGAAAACCACACAATGAATTCCTATGGAAGGAAATACAAGTTACTGGTAAGTACGCTTAGAATTACTTTTCAGGGTCTGTGCTGGGCTAAAAGATGCAGCACTGGTTTCTCTCCTGATTACAGGTGAGTAAATCGGAATTCGTAGTTCGGCTGATTTTAGACGAATATTGGTACGTTTCAAAAATGGACACTTAGAAAATTTTCTGGTGAAAACCACACAATGGATTCCAATGGAAGGAAATAAAAGTTACTGGTAAGTATAATTAGAATTACTTTTCAGGGTCTGGGCTGGGCTAAAAGATGCATCACTGGGTTCTCTCCTGATTACAGGTGAGTAAATCGGAATTCGTAGTTCGGCTGATTTTAGACGAATATTGGTACGTTTAAAAAATGGACACTTAGAAAATTTTCTGGTGAAAAACCACACAATGGATTCCTATGGAAGGAAATACAAGTTACTGGTAAGTATGCTTAGAATTACTTTAAAGGGTCTGGGCTGGGCTAAAAGATGCAGCACTGGGTCTCTCCTGATTACAGGTGAGTAAATCGAAATTCGTAGTCGGCTGATTTTAGACGAATATTGGTACGTTTCAAAAATGGACACAGAAAATTTTCTGCTGAAAACCACACAATGGATTCCTAAGGAAGAAAATACAAGTTACTGGAAAGTACGCTTAGAATTACTTTTCAGAGTCTCTGCTGGGCTAAAAGACGCAGCACTGTGTTCTCTCCATATTACAGGTGAATAAATCGGAATTCGTAGTTCAGCTGATTTTAGAGGATTATTTGTACGTTTCAAAAATGGACACTTCGAAAATTTTCTGGTGAAAACCACACAATGGATTCCTTTGGAAGGAAATACAAGTTACTGGTAAGTACGCTTAGAATAACATTTCAGGGTCTGTGCTGGGCTAAAAGATGCAGCACTGTGGTTCTCTCCTGATTACAGGTGAGTAAATCGTAATTCGTAGTTCGGCTGATTTTAGAGGAATATTTGTACGTTTCAAAAATGGACACTTCGAAAATGTTCTGGTGAAAACCACACAATGGATTCCTATGGAAGGAAATACAAGTTACTGGTAAGTATGCTTAGAATTACTTTTCAGGGTCTGGGCTGGGCTAAAAGATGCAGCACTGGGTTTCTCTCCCTGATTACAGGTGAGTAAATCGGAATTCGTAGTTCGGCTGATTTTGGAGGAATATTTGTACGTTTCAAAAATGACAGAAATTTTTCTGGTGAAAACCACACAATGGATTCCTATGGAAGGAAATGCAAGTTACTGGTAAGTACGCTTAGTACCTTTTCAGGGTCTGTGCTGGGCTAAAAGATGCAGCCCTGGGTTCTCTCCTGATTACAGGTGAGTAAATCGGATTTCGTAGTTCGGCTGATTTTAGAGGAATATTTGTACGTTTCAAAAATGGACACTTAGAACATTTTCTGGTGAAAACCACACAATGGATTCCTATGGAAGGAAATACAAGTAACTGGTAAGTTCGCTTAGAATTACTTTTCAGGGTCTGTGCTGGGCTAAAAGATGCAGCCCTGGGTTCTCTCCTGATTACAGGTGAGTAAATCGGAATTCTTAGTTCGGCTGATTTTAGACGAATATTGGTATGTTTCAAAAATGGACACAGAAAATTTTCTGGTGAAAACCACACAATGGGTTCCTATGGAAGGAAATACAAGTTACTGGAAAGTACGCATAGAATTACTTTTCAGAGTCTGTGCTGGGCTAAAAGATGCAGCACTGTGTTCTCTCCATATTACAGGTGAATAAATCGGAATTCGTAGTTCGGCTGATTTTAGCGGAATATTGGTACGTTTCAAAAATGGACACTTCGAAAATTTTCTGGTGAAAACCACACAATGGATTCCTTTGGAAGGAAATACAAGTTACTGGTAAGTACGCTTAGAATAACATTTCAGGGTCTGTGCTGGGCTAAAAGATGCAGCACTGGGTTCTCTCCTGATTACAGGTGAGTAAATCGTAATTCGTATTTCGGCTGATTTTAGAGGAATATTTGTACGTTTCAAAAATGGACACTTCGAAAATGTTCTGGTGAAATCCACACAATGGATTCCTATGGAAGGAAATACAAGTTACTGGTAAGTATGCTTAAAATTACTTTTCAGGGTCTGTGCTGGGCTAAAAGATGCAGTCCTGGGTTCTCTCCTGATTACAGGTGAGTAAATCGGAATTCGTAGTTCGGCTGATTTTAGAGGAATTTTTGTACGTTTCAAAAATGGACACTTCGAAAATTTTCTGGTGAAAACCACACAATGGATTCCTTTGGAAGACAATACAAGTTACTGGTAAGTACGCTTAGAATTACTTTTCAGGGTCTGTGCTGGGCTAAAAAATGCAGCAAAGGGTTCTCTCCTGATTACAGGTGCGTAAATCGGAATTCGTAGTTTGGCTGATTTTAGAGGAAAATATGTACGTTTCAAAAATGGACACTTAGAAAATTTTCTGGTGAAAACCACACAATGGATTCCTATGGAAGGAAATACAAGTAACTGGTAAGTACGCTTAGAATTACTTTTCAGGGTCTGTGCTGGGCTAAAAGATGCAGCCCTGGGTTCTCTCCTGATTACAGGTGAGTAAATCGGAATTCATAGTTCGACTGATTTTAGACGAATATTGGTACGTTTCAAAAAGGGACACAGAAAATTTTCGGGTGAAAACCACGCAATGGATTCCTATGGAAGGAAATACAAGTTACTGGAAAGTACGCTTAGAATTACTTTTCAGAGTCTGTGCTGGGCTAAAAGATGCAGCACTGTGTTCTCTCCATAATACAGGTGAATAAATCGTAATTCGTAGTTCGGCTGATTTTAGAGGAATATTTGCACGTTTCAAAAATGGACACTTCGAAAATGTTCTGGTGAAAACCACACAATGGATTCCTATGGTAGGAAATACAAGTTACTGGTAAGTATGCTTAGAATTACTTTAAAGGGTCTGGGCTGGGCTAAAAGATGCAGCACTGGGTTCTCTCCTGATTACAGGTGAGTAAATCGGAATTCGTAGTTCGGCTGATTTTGGAGGAATATTTGTACGTTTCAAAAATGGACACCGAAAATTTTCTGGTGAAAACCACACAATGGATTCCTATGGAAGGAAATACAAGTTACTGGTAAGTACACTTAGAATACCTTTTCAGGGTCTGTGCTGGGCTAAAAGATGCAGCCCTGGGTTCTCTCCTGATTACAGGTGAGTAAATCGGAATTCGAAGTTCGGGTGATTTTAGAGGAATATTTGTACGTTTCAAAAATGGACACTTCGAAAATTTTCTGGTGAAAACCACACAATGGATTCCTGTGGAAGGAAATACAAGTTACTGGTAAGTACGCTTAGAATAACATTTCAGGGTCTCTGCTGGGCTAAAAGATGCAGCACTGGGTTCTCTCCTGATTACAGGTGAGTGAATAGGAATTCGTAGTTCGGCTGATTTTAGAGGAATATTTGTACGTTTCAAAAATGGACACTTAGAAAATGTTCTGGTGAAAACCACACAATGGATTCCTATGGAAGGAAATACAAGTTACTGGTAAGTACGCTTAGAATTACTTTTCAGGGTCTGTGCTGGGCTAAAAGATGCAGCACTGGTTTCTCTCCTGATTACAGGTGAGTAAATCGGAATTCGTAGTTCGGCTGATTTTAGACGAATATTGGTACGTTTAAAAAATGGACACTTAGAAAATTTTCTGGTGAAAACCACACAATGGATTCCTATGGAAGGAAATACAAGTTACTGGTAAGTATGCTTAGAATTACTTTAAAGGGTCTGGGCTGGGCTAAAAGATGCAGCACTGGGTTCTCTCCTGATTACAGGTGAGTAAATCGAAATTTGTAGTTCGGCTGATTTTAGACGAATATTGGTACGTTTCAAAAATGGACACAGAAAATTTTCTGCTGAAAACCACACAATGGATTCCTAAGGAAGAAAATACAAGTTACTGGAAAGTACGCTTAGAATTACTTTTCAGAGTCTCTGCTGGGCTAAAAGACGCAGCACTGTGTTCTCTCCATATTACAGGTGAATAAATCAGAATTCGTAGTTCAGCTGATTTTAGAGGATTATTTGTACGTTTCAAAAATGGACACTTCGAAAATTTTCTGGTGAAAACCACACAATGGATTCCTTTGGAAGGAAATACAAGTTACTGGTAAGTACGCTTAGAATAACATTTCAGGGTCTGTGCTGGGCTAAAAGATGCAGCACTGGGTTCTCTCCTGATTACAGGTGAGTAAATCGTAATTCGTAGTTCGGCTGATTTTAGAGGAATATTTGTACGTTTCAAAAATGGACACTTCGAAAATGTTCTGGTGAAAACCACACAATGGATTCCTATGGAAGGAAATACAAGTTACTGGTAAGTATGCTTAGAATTACTTTTCAGGGTCTGGGCTGGGCTAAAAGATGCAGCACTGGGTTCTCTCCTGATTACAGGTGAGTAAATCGGAATTCGTAGTTCGGCTGATTTTGGAGGAATATTTGTACGTTTCAAAAATGGACAGAAATTTTTCTGGTGAAAACCACACAATGGATTCCTATGGAAGGAAATGCAAGTTACTGGTAAGTACGCTTAGAATACCTTTTCAGGGTCTGTGCTGGGCTAAAAGATGCAGCTCTGGGTTCTCTCCTGATTACAGGTGAGTAAATCGGATTTCGTAGTTCGGCTGATTTTAGAGGAATATTTGTACGTTTCAAAAATGGACACTTAGAACATTTTCTGGTGAAAACCACACAATGGATTCCTATGGAAGGAAATACAAGTAACTGGTAAGTTCGCTTAGAATTACTTTTCAGGGTCTGTGCTGGGCTAAAAGATGCAGCCCTGGGTTCACTCCTGATTACAGGTGAGTAAATCGGAATTCTTAGTTCGGCTGATTTTAGACGAATATTGGTACGTTTCAAAAATGGACACAGAAAATTTTCTGGTGAAAACCACACAATGGGTTCCTATGGAAGGAAATACAAGTTACTGGAAAGTACGCATAGAATTACTTTTCAGAGTCTGTGCTGGGCTAAAAGATGCAGCACTGTGTTCTCTCCATATTACAGGTGAATAAATCGGAATTCGTAGTTCGGCTGATTTTAGCGGAATATTTGTACGTTTCAAAAATGGACACTTCGAAAATTTTCTGGTGAAAACCACACAATGGATTCCTTTGGAAGGAAATACAAGTTACTGGTAAATACGCTTAGAATAACATTTCAGGGTCTGTGCTGGGCTAAAAGATGCAGCACTGGGTTCTCTCCTGATTACAGGTGAGTAAATCGTAATTCGTATTTCGGCTGATTTTAGAGGAATATTTGTACGTTTCAAAAATGGACACTTCGAAAATGTTCTGGTGAAATCCACACAATGGATTCCTATGGAAGGAAATACAAGTTACTGGTAAGTGTGCTTAAAATTACTTTTCAGGGTCTGTGCTGGGCTAAAAGATGCAGTCCTGGGTTCTCTCCTGATTACAGGTGAGTAAATCGGAATTCGTAGTTCGGCTGATTTTAGAGGAATTTTTGTACGTTTCAAAAATGGACACTTCGAAAATGTTCTGGTGAAATCCACACAATGGATTCCTATGGAAGGAAATACAAGTTACTGGTAAGTGTGCTTAAAATTACTTTTCAGGGTCTGTGCTGGGCTAAAAGATGCAGTCCTGGGTTCTCTCCTGATTACAGGTGAGTAAATCGGAATTCGTAGTTCGGCTGATTTTAGAGGAATTTTTGTACGTTTCAAAAATGGACACTTCGAAAATTTTCTGGTGAAAACCACACAATGGATTCCTTTGGAAGGCAATACAAGTTACTGGTAAGTACGCTTAGAATTACTTTTCAGGGTCTGTGCTGGGCTAAAAAATGCAGCACTGGGTTCTCTCCTGATTACAGGTGAGTAAATCGGAATTCGTAGTTCGGCTGATTTTAGAGGAATATTGGTACGTTTCAAAAAGGGACACAGAAAATTTTCGGGTGAAAACCACGCAATGGATTCCTATGGAAGGAAATACAAGTTACTGGAAAGTACGCTTAGAATTACTTTTCAGAGTCTGTGCTGGGCTAAAAGATGCAGCACTGTGTTCTCTCCATATTACAGGTGAATAAATCGTAATTCGTAGTTCGGCTGATTTTAGAGGAATATTTGCACGTTTCAAAAATGGACACTTCGAAAATGTTCTGGTGAAAACCACACAATGGATTCCTATGGAAGGAAATACAAGTTACTGGTAAGTATGCTTAGAATTACTTTAAAGGGTCTGGGCTGGGCTAAAAGATGCAGCACTGGGTTCTCTCCTGATTACAGGTGAGTAAATCGGAATTCGTAGTTCGGCTGATTTTGGAGGAATATTTGTACGTTTCAAAAATGGACACCAAAAATTTTCTGGTGAAAACCACACAATGGATTCCTATGGAAGGAAATACAAGTTACTGGTAAGTACACTTAGAATACCTTTTCAGGGTCTGGGCTGGGCTAAAAGATGCATCACTGGGTTCTCTCCTGATTACAGGTGAGTAAATCGGAATTCGTAGTTCGGCTGATTTTAGACGAATATTGGTACGTTTAAAAAATGGACACTTAGAAAATTTTCTGGTGAAAACCACACAATGGATTCCAATGGAATGAAATAAAAGTTACTGGTAAGTATGCTTAGAATTACTTTTCAGGGTCTGGGCTGGGCTAAAGGATGCATCACTGGGTTCTCTCCTGGTTACAGGTGAGTAAATCGGAATTCGTAGTTCGGCTGATTTTAGAGGAATATTTGTACGTTTCAAAAATGGACACTTGGAAAAATTTCTGGTGAAAACCACACAATGGATTCCGATGGAAGGAAATACAAGTTACTGGTAAGTACGCTTAGAATTACTTTTCAGAGTCTGTGCTGGGCTAAAAGATGCAGCACTGGGTTCTCTCCTGATTACAGGTGAGTAAATAGGAATTCGTAGTTCGGCTGATTTTAGAGGAATATTTGTACGTTTCAAAAATGGACACTTAGAAAATGTTCTGGTGAAAACCACACAATGGATTCCTATGGAAGGAAACACAAGTTACTGGTAAGTACGCTTTGAATTACTTTTCAGGGTCTGTGCTGGGTTAAAAGATGCAGCACTGGGTTCTCTCCTGATTACAGGTGAGTAAATCGGAATTCGTAGTTCGGCTTATTTTAGAGGAATATTTGTACGTTTCAAAAATGGACACTTGGAAAAATTTCTGGTGAAAACCACACAATGGATTCCGATGGAAAGAAATACAAGTAACTGGTAAGTTCGCTTAGAATTACTTTTCAGGGTCTGTGCTGGGCTAAAAGATGCAGCCCTGGGTTCTCTCCTGATTACAGGTGAGTAAATCGGAATTCTTAGTTCGGCTGATTTTAGACGAATATTGGTACGTTTCAAAAATGGACACAGAAAATTTTCTGGTGAAAACCACACAATGGGTTCCTATGGAAGGAAATACAAGTTACTGGAAAGTACGCATAGAATTACTTTTCAGAGTCTGTGCTGGGCTAAAAGATGCAGCACTGTGTTCTCTCCATATTACAGGTGAATAAATCGGAATTCGTAGTTCGGCTGATTTTAGCGGAATATTTGTACGTTTCAAAAATGGACACTTCGAAAATTTTCTGGTGAAAACCACACAATGGATTCCTTTGGAAGGAAATACAAGTTACTGGTAAGTACGCTTAGAATAACATTTCAGGGTCTGTGCTGGGCTAAAAGATGCAGCACTGTGTTCTCTCCATATTACAGGTGAATAAATCGTAATTCGTAGTTCGGCTGATTTTAGAGGAATATTTGCACGTTTCAAAAATGGACACTTCGAAAATGTTCTGGTGAAAACCACACAATGGATTCCTATGGTAGGAAATACAAGTTACTGGTAAGTATGCTTAGAATTACTTTAAAGGGTCTGGGCTGGGCTAAATTGATGCAGCACTGGGTTCTCTCCTGATTACAGGTGAGTAAATCGGAATTCGTAGTTCGGCTGATTTTGGAGGAATATATGTACGTTTCAAAAATGGACACCGAAAATTTTCTGGTGAAAACCACACAATGGATTCCTATGGAAGGAAATACAAGTTACTGGTAAGTACACTTAGAATACCTTTTCAGGGTCTGTGCTGGGCTAAAAGATGCAGCCCTGGGTTCTCTCCTGATTACAGGTGAGTAAATCGGAATTCGAAGTTCGGCTGATTTTAGAGGAATATTTGTACGTTTCAAAAATGGACACTTCGAAAATTTTCTGGTGAAAACCACACAATGGATTCCTGTGGAAGGAAATACAAGTTACTGGTAAGTACGCTTAGAATAACATTTCAGGGTCTCTGCTGGGCTAAAAGATGCAGCACTGGGTTCTCTCCTGATTACAGGTGAGTAAATAGGAATTCGTAGTTCGGCTGATTTTAGAGGAATATTTGTACGTTTCAAAAATGGACACTTAGAAAATGTTCTGGTGAAAACCACACAATGGATTCCTATGGAAGGAAATACAAGTTACTGGTAAGTACGCTTAGAATTACTTTTCAGGGTCTGTGCTGGGCTAAAAGATGCAGCACTGGTTTCTCTCCTGATTACAGGTGAGTAAATCGGAATTCGTAGTTCGGCTGATTTTAGACGAATATTGGTACGTTTCAAAAATGGACACTTAGAAAATTTTCTGGTGAAAACCACACAATGGATTCCAATGGAAGGAAATAAAAGTTACTGGTAAGTATAATTAGAATTACTTTTCAGGGTCTGGGCTGGGCTAAAAGATGCATCACTGGGTTCTCTCCTGATTACAGGTGAGTAAATCGGAATTCGTAGTTCGGCTGATTTTAGACGAATATTGGTACGTTTAAAAAATGGACACTTAGAAAATTTTCTGGTGAAAACCACACAATGGATTCCTATGGAAGGAAATACAAGTTACTGGTAAGTATGCTTAGAATTACTTTAAAGGGTCTGGGCTGGGCTAAAAGATGCAGCACTGGGTTCTCTCCTGATTACAGGTGAGTAAATCGAAATTCGTAGTTCGGCTGATTTTAGACGAATATTGGTACGTTTCAAAAATGGACACAGAAAATTTTCTGCTGAAAATCACACAATGGATTCCTAAGGAAGAAATTACAAGTTACTGGAAAGTACGCTTAGAATTACCTTTCAGAGTCTCTGCTGGGCTAAAAGACGCAGCACTGTGTTCTCTCCATATTACAGGTGAATAAATCGGAATTCGTAGTTCAGCTGATTTTAGAGGATTATTTGTACGTTTCAAAAATGGACACTTCGAAAATTTTCTGGTGAAAACCACACAATGGATTCCTTTGGAAGGAAATACAAGTTACTGGTAAGTACGCTTAGAATAACATTTCAGGGTCTGTGCTGGGCTAAAAGATGCAGCACTGTGTTCTCTCCTGATTACAGGTGAGTAAATCGTAATTCGTAGTTCGGCTGATTTTAGAGGAATATTTGTACGTTTCAAAAATGGACACTTCGAAAATGTTCTGGTGAAAACCACACAATGGATTCCTATGGAAGGAAATACAAGTTACTGGTAAGTATGCTTAGAATTACTTTTCAGGGTCTGGGCTGGGCTAAAAGATGCAGCACTGGGTTCTCTCCTGATTACAGGTGAGTAAATCGGAATTCGTAGTTCGGCTGATTTTGGAGGAATATTTGTACGTTTCAAAAATGGACAGAAATTTTTCTGGTGAAAACCACACAATGGATTCCTATGGAAGGAAATGCAAGTTACTGGTAAGTACGCTTAGAATACCTTTTCAGGGTCTGTGCTGGGCTAAAAGATGCAGCCCTGGGTTCTCTCCTGATTACAGGTGAGTAAATCGGATTTCGTAGTTCGGCTGATTTTAGAGGAATATTTGTACGTTTCAAAAATGGACACTTAGAACATTTTCTGGTGAAAACCACACAATGGATTCCTATGGAAGGAAATACAAGTAACTGGTAAGTTCGCTTAGAATTACTTTTCAGGGTCTGTGCTGGGCTAAAAGATGCAGCCCTGGGTTCTCTCCTGATTACAGGTGAGTAAATCGGAATTCTTAGTTCGGCTGATTTTAGACGAATATTGGTACGTTTCAAAAATGGACACAGAAAATTTTCTGGTGAAAACCACACAATGGGTTCCTATGGAAGGAAATACAAGTTACTGGAAAGTACGCATAGAATTACTTTTCAGAGTCTGTGCTGGGCTAAAAGATGCAGCACTGTGTTCTCTCCATATTACAGGTGAATAAATCGGAATTCGTAGTTCGGCTGATTTTAGCGGAATATTGGTACGTTTCAAAAATGGACACTTCGAAAATTTTCTGGTGAAAACCACACAATGGATTCCTTTGGAAGGAAATACAAGTTACTGGTAAGTACGCTTAGAATAACATTTCAGGGTCTGTGCTGGGCTAAAAGATGCAGCACTGGGTTCTCTCCTGATTACAGGTGAGTAAATCGTAATTCGTATTTCGGCTGATTTTAGAGGAATATTTGTACGTTTCAAAAATGGACACTTCGAAAATGTTCTGGTGAAATCCACACAATGGATTCCTATGGAAGGAAATACAAGTTACTGGTAAGTATGCTTAAAATTACTTTTCAGGGTCTGTGCTGGGCTAAAAGATGCAGTCCTGGGTTCTCTCCTGATTACAGGTGAGTAAATCGGAATTCGTAGTTCGGCTGATTTTAGAGGAATTTTTGTACGTTTCAAAAATGGACACTTCGAAAATTTTCTGGTGAAAACCACACAATGGATTCCTTTGGAAGACAATACAAGTTACTGGTAAGTACGCTTAGAATTACTTTTCAGGGTCTGTGCTGGGCTAAAAAATGCAGCACTGGGTTCTCTCCTGATTACAGGTACGTAAATCGGAATTCGTAGTTTGGCTGATTTTAGAGGAAAATATGTACGTTTCAAAAATGGACACTTAGAAAATTTTCTGGTGAAAACCACACAATGGATTCCTATGGAAGGAAATACAAGTAACTGGTAAGTACGCTTAGAATTACTTTTCAGGGTCTGTGCTGGGCTAAAAGATGCAGCCCTGGGTTCTCTCCTGATTACAGGTGAGTAAATCGGAATTCATAGTTCGACTGATTTTAGACGAATATTGGTACGTTTCAAAAAGGGACACAGAAAATTTTCGGGTGAAAACCACGCAATGGATTCCTATGGAAGGAAATACAAGTTACTGGAAAGTACGCTTAGAATTACTTTTCAGAGTCTGTGCTGGGCTAAAAGATGCAGCACTGTGTTCTCTCCATATTACAGGTGAATAAATCGTAATTCGTAGTTCGGCTGATTTTAGAGGAATATTTGCACGTTTCAAAAATGGACACTTCGAAAATGTTCTGGTGAAAACCACACAATGGATTCCTATGGTAGGAAATACAAGTTACTGGTAAGTATGCTTAGAATTACTTTAAAGGGTCTGGGCTGGGCTAAAAGATGCAGCACTGGGTTCTCTCCTGATTACAGGTGAGTAAATCGGAATTCGTAGTTCGGCTGATTTTGGAGGAATATTTGTACGTTTCAAAAATGGACACCGAAAATTTTCTGGTGAAAACCACACAATGGATTCCTATGGAAGGAAATACAAGTTACTGGTAAGTACACTTAGAATACCTTTTCAGGGTCTGTGCTGGGCTAAAAGATGCAGCCCTGGGTTCTCTCCTGATTACAGGTGAGTAAATCGGAATTCGAAGTTCGGCTGATTTTAGAGGAATATTTGTACGTTTCAAAAATGGACACTTCGAAAATTTTCTGGTGAAAACCACACAATGGATTCCTGTGGAAGGAAATACAAGTTACTGGTAAGTACGCTTAGAATAACATTTCAGGGTCTCTGCTGGGCTAAAAGATGCAGCACTGGGTTCTCTCCTGATTACAGGTGAGTAAATAGGAATTCGTAGTTCGGCTGATTTTAGAGGAATATTTGTACGTTTCAAAAATGGACACTTAGAAAATGTTCTGGTGAAAACCACACAATGGATTCCTATGGAAGGAAATACAAGTTACTGGTAAGTACGCTTAGAATTACTTTTCAGGGTCTGTGCTGGGCTAAAAGATGCAGCACTGGTTTCTCTCCTGATTACAGGTGAGTAAATCGGAATTCGTAGTTCGGCTGATTTTAGACGAATATTGGTACGTTTAAAAAATGGACACTTAGAAAATTTTCTGGTGAAAACCACACAATGGATTCCTATGGAAGGAAATACAAGTTACTGGTAAGTATGCTTAGAATTACTTTAAAGGGTCTGGGCTGGGCTAAAAGATGCAGCACTGGGTTCTCTCCTGATTACAGGTGAGTAAATCGAAATTCGTAGTTCGGCTGATTTTAGACGAATATTGGTACGTTTCAAAAATGGACACAGAAAATTTTCTGCTGAAAACCACACAATGGATTCCTAAGGAAGAAAATACAAGTTACTGGAAAGTACGCTTAGAATTACTTTTCAGAGTCTCTGCTGGGCTAAAAGACGCAGCACTGTGTTCTCTCCATATTACAGGTGAATAAATCGGAATTCGTAGTTCAGCTGATTTTAGAGGATTATTTGTACGTTTCAAAAATGGACACTTCGAAAATTTTCTGGTGAAAACCACACAATGGATTCCTTTGGAAGGAAATACAAGTTACTGGTAAGTACGCTTAGAATAACATTTCAGGGTCTGTGCTGGGCTAAAAGATGCAGCACTGTGTTCTCTCCTGATTACAGGTGAGTAAATCGTAATTCGTAGTTCGGCTGATTTTAGAGGAATATTTGTACGTTTCAAAAATTGACACTTCGAAAATGTTCTGGTGAAAACCACACAATGGATTCCTATGGAAGGAAATACAAGTTACTGGTAAGTATGCTTAGAATTACTTTTCAGGGTCTGGGCTGGGCTAAAAGATGCAGCACTGGGTTCTCTCCTGATTACAGGTGAGTAAATCGGAATTCGTAGTTCGGCTGATTTTGGAGGAATATTTGTACGTTTCAAAAATGGACAGAAATTTTTCTGGTGAAAACCACACAATGGATTCCTATGGAAGGAAATGCAAGTTACTGGTAAGTACGCTTAGAATACCTTTTCAGGGTCTGTGCTGGGCTAAAAGATGCAGCCCTGGGTTCTCTCCTGATTACAGGTGAGTAAATCGGATTTCGTAGTTCGGCTGATTTTAGAGGAATATTTGTACGTTTCAAAAATGGACACTTAGAACATTTTCTGGTGAAAACCACACAATGGATTCCTATGGAAGGAAATACAAGTAACTGGTAAGTTCGCTTAGAATTACTTTTCAGGGTCTGTGCTGGGCTAAAAGATGCAGCCCTGGGTTCTCTCCTGATTACAGGTGAGTAAATCGGAATTCTTAGTTCGGCTGATTTTAGACGAATATTGGTACGTTTCAAAAATGGACACAGAAAATTTTCTGGTGAAAACCACACAATGGGTTCCTATGGAAGGAAATACAAGTTACTGGAAAGTAGGCATAGAATTACTTTTCAGAGTCTGTGCTGGGCTAAAAGATGCAGCACTGTGTTCTCTCCATATTACAGGTGAATAAATCGGAATTCGTAGTTCGGCTGATTTTAGCGGAATATTGGTACGTTTCAAAAATGGACACTTCGAAAATTTTCTGGTGAAAACCACACAATGGATTCCTTTGGAAGGAAATACAAGTTACTGGTAAGTACGCTTAGAATAACATTTCAGGGTCTGTGCTGGGCTAAAAGATGCAGTCCTGGGTTCTCTCCTGATTACAGGTGAGTAAATCGGAATTCGTAGTTCGGCTGATTTTAGAGGAATTTTTGTACGTTTCAAAAATGGACACTTCGAAAATTTTCTGGTGAAAACCACACAATGGATTCCTTTGGAAGACAATACAAGTTACTGGTAAGTACGCTTAGAATTACTTTTCAGGGTCTGTGCTGGGCTAAAAAATGCAGCACTGGGTTCTCTCCTGATTACAGGTACGTAAATCGGAATTCGTAGTTTGGCTGATTTTAGAGGAAAATATGTACGTTTCAAAAATGGACACTTAGAAAATTTTCTGGTGAAAACCACACAATGGATTCCTATGGAAGGAAATACAAGTAACTGGTAAGTACGCTTAGAATTACTTTTCAGGGTCTGTGCTGGGCTAAAAGATGCAGCCCTGGGTTCTCTCCTGATTACAGGTGAGTAAATCGGAATTCATAGTTCGACTGATTTTAGACGAATATTGGTACGTTTCAAAAAGGGACACAGAAAATTTTCGGGTGAAAACCACGCAATGGATTCCTATGGAAGGAAATACAAGTTACTGGAAAGTACGCTTAGAATTACTTTTCAGAGTCTGTGCTGGGCTAAAAGATGCAGCACTGTGTTCTCTCCATATTACAGGTGAATAAATCGTAATTCGTAGTTCGGCTGATTTTAGAGGAATATTTGCACGTTTCAAAAATGGACACTTCGAAAATGTTCTGGTGAAAACCACACAATGGATTCCTATGGTAGGAAATACAAGTTACTGGTAAGTATGCTTAGAATTACTTTAAAGGGTCTGGGCTGGGCTAAAAGATGCAGCACTGGGTTCTCTCCTGATTACAGGTGAGTAAATCGGAATTCGTAGTTCGGCTGATTTTGGAGGAATATTTGTACGTTTCAAAAATGGACACAGAAAATTTTCTGGTGAAAACCACACAATGGGTTCCTATGGAAGGAAATACAAGTTACTGGAAAGTACGCATAGAATTACTTTTCAGAGTCTGTGCTGGGCTAAAAGATGCAGCACTGTGTTCTCTCCATATTACAGGTGAATAAATCGGAATTCGTAGTTCGGCTGATTTTAGCGGAATATTGGTACGTTTCAAAAATGGACACTTCGAAAATGTTCTGGTGAAAACCACACAATGGATTCCTTTGGAAGGAAATACAAGTTACTGGTAAGTACGCTTAGAATAACATTTCAGGGTCTGTGCTGGGCTAAAAGATGCAGCACTGGGTTCTCTCCTGATTACAGGTGAGTAAATCGTAATTCGTATTTCGGCTGATTTTAGAGGAATATTTGTACGTTTCAAAAATGGACACTTCGAAAATGTTCTGGTGAAATCCACACAATGGATTCCTATGGAAGGAAATACAAGTTACTGGTAAGTATGCTTAAAATTACTTTTCAGGGTCTGTGCTGGGCTAAAAGATGCAGTCCTGGGTTCTCTCCTGATTACAGGTGAGTAAATCGGAATTCGTAGTTCGGCTGATTTTAGAGGAATTTTTGTACGTTTCAAAAATGGACACTTCGAAAATTTTCTGGTGAAAACCACACAATGGATTCCTTTGGAAGACAATACAAGTTACTGGTAAGTACGCTTAGAATTACTTTTCAGGGTCTGTGCTGGGCTAAAAAATGCAGCACTGGGTTCTCTCCTGATTACAGGTACGTAAATCGGAATTCGTAGTTTGGCTGATTTTAGAGGAAAATATGTACGTTTCAAAAATGGACACTTAGAAAATTTTCTGGTGAAAACCACACAATGGATTCCTATGGAAGGAAATACAAGTAACTGGTAAGTACGCTTAGAATTACTTTTCAGGGTCTGTGCTGGGCTAAAAGATGCAGCCCTGGGTTCTCTCCTGATTACAGGTGAGTAAATCGGAATTCATAGTTCGACTGATTTTAGACGAATATTGGTACGTTTCAAAAAGGGACACAGAAAATTTTCGGGTGAAAACCACGCAATGGATTCCTATGGAAGGAAATACAAGTTACTGGAAAGTACGCTTAGAATTACTTTTCAGAGTCTGTGCTGGGCTAAAAGATGCAGCACTGTGTTCTCTCCATATTACAGGTGAATAAATCGTAATTCGTAGTTCGGCTGATTTTAGAGGAATATTTGCACGTTTCAAAAATGGACACTTCGAAAATGTTCTGGTGAAAACCACACAATGGATTCCTATGGTAGGAAATACAAGTTACTGGTAAGTATGCTTAGAATTACTTTAAAGGGTCTGGGCTGGGCTAAAAGATGCAGCACTGGGTTCTCTCCTGATTACAGGTGAGTAAATCGGAATTCGTAGTTCGGCTGATTTTGGAGGAATATTTGTACGTTTCAAAAATGGACACCGAAAATTTTCTGGTGAAAACCACACAATGGATTCCTATGGAAGGAAATACAAGTTACTGGTAAGTACACTTAGAATACCTTTTCAGGGTCTGTGCTGGGCTAAAAGATGCAGCCCTGGGTTCTCTCCTGATTACAGGTGAGTAAATCGGAATTCGAAGTTCGGCTGATTTTAGAGGAATATTTGTACGTTTCAAAAATGGACACTTCGAAAATTTTCTGGTGAAAACCACACAATGGATTCCTGTGGAAGGAAATACAAGTTACTGGTAAGTACGCTTAGAATAACATTTCAGGGTCTCTGCTGGGCTAAAAGATGCAGCACTGGGTTCTCTCCTGATTACAGGTGAGTAAATAGGAATTCGTAGTTCGGCTGATTTTAGAGGAATATTTGTACGTTTCAAAAATGGACACTTAGAAAATGTTCTGGTGAAAACCACACAATGGATTCCTATGGAAGGAAATACAAGTTACTGGTAAGTACGCTTAGAATTACTTTTCAGGGTCTGTGCTGGGCTAAAAGATGCAGCACTGGTTTCTCTCCTGATTACAGGTGAGTAAATCGGAATTCGTAGTTCGGCTGATTTTAGACGAATATTGGTACGTTTAAAAAATGGACACTTAGAAAATTTTCTGGTGAAAACCACACAATGGATTCCTATGGAAGGAAATACAAGTTACTGGTAAGTATGCTTAGAATTACTTTAAAGGGTCTGGGCTGGGCTAAAAGATGCAGCACTGGGTTCTCTCCTGATTACAGGTGAGTAAATCGAAATTCGTAGTTCGGCTGATTTTAGACGAATATTGGTACGTTTCAAAAATGGACACAGAAAATTTTCTGCTGAAAACCACACAATGGATTCCTAAGGAAGAAAATACAAGTTACTGGAAAGTACGCTTAGAATTACTTTTCAGAGTCTCTGCTGGGCTAAAAGACGCAGCACTGTGTTCTCTCCATATTACAGGTGAATAAATCGGAATTCGTAGTTCAGCTGATTTTAGAGGATTATTTGTACGTTTCAAAAATGGACACTTCGAAAATTTTCTGGTGAAAACCACACAATGGATTCCTTTGGAAGGAAATACAAGTTACTGGTAAGTACGCTTAGAATAACATTTCAGGGTCTGTGCTGGGCTAAAAGATGCAGCACTGTGTTCTCTCCTGATTACAGGTGAGTAAATCGTAATTCGTAGTTCGGCTGATTTTAGAGGAATATTTGTACGTTTCAAAAATTGACACTTCGAAAATGTTCTGGTGAAAACCACACAATGGATTCCTATGGAAGGAAATACAAGTTACTGGTAAGTATGCTTAGAATTACTTTTCAGGGTCTGGGCTGGGCTAAAAGATGCAGCACTGGGTTCTCTCCTGATTACAGGTGAGTAAATCGGAATTCGTAGTTCGGCTGATTTTGGAGGAATATTTGTACGTTTCAAAAATGGACAGAAATTTTTCTGGTGAAAACCACACAATGGATTCCTATGGAAGGAAATGCAAGTTACTGGTAAGTACGCTTAGAATACCTTTTCAGGGTCTGTGCTGGGCTAAAAGATGCATCACTGGGTTCTCTCCTGATTACAGGTGAGTAAATCGGATTTCGTAGTTCGGCTGATTTTAGAGGAATATTTGTACGTTTCAAAAATGGACACTTAGAACATTTTCTGGTGAAAACCACACAATGGATTCCTATGGAAGGAAATACAAGTAACTGGTAAGTTCGCTTAGAATTACTTTTCAGGGTCTGTGCTGGGTTAAAAGATGCAGCAATGGGTTCTCTCCTGATTACAGGTGAGTAAATCAGAATTCGTAGTTCGGCTTATTTTGGAGGAATATTTGTACGTTTCAAAAATGGACACTTGGAAAAATTTCTGGTGAAAACCACACAATGGATTCCGATGGAAGGAAATACAAGTTACTGGTAAGTACGCTTAGAATTACTTTTCAGAGTCTGTGCTGGGCTAAAAGATGCAGCACTGGGTTCTCTACTGATTACAGGTGAGTAAATAGGAATTCGTAGTTCGGCTGATTTTAGAGGAATATTTGTACGTTTCAAAAATGGACACTTAGAAAATGTTCTGGTGAAAACCACACAATGGATTCCTATGGAAGGAAACACAAGTTACTGGTAAGTACGCTTTGAATTACTTTTCAGGGTCTGTGCTGGGTTAAAAGATGCAGCACTGGGTTCTCTCCTGATTACAGGTGAGTAAATCGGAATTCGTAGTTCGGCTTATTTTAGAGGAATATTTGTACGTTTCAAAAATGGACACAGAAAATTTTCTGGTGAAAACCACACAATGGATTCCTATGGAAGGAAGTACAAGCTACTGGTAAGTACGCTTAGAATTACTTTTCAGGATCTATGCTGGGCTAAAAGATGCAGCACTGGGTTCTCTCCTGATTACAGGTGAGTAAATCGGAATTCGTAGTTCGGCTGATTTTAGAAGAATATTTGTACGTTTCAAAAATGGACACAGAAAATTTTCTAGTGAAAACCACACAATGGATTCCTATGGAAGGAAATACAAGTTATTGGTAAGTACGCTTAGAATACCTTTTCAGGGTCTGTGCTGGGCTAAAAGATGCAGCACTGGGTTCTCTCCTGATTACAGGTGAGTAAATCGGAATTCGTAGTTCAAGTGATTTTAGACGAATATTGGTACGTTTAAAAAATGGACACTTAGAAAATTTTCTGGTGAAAACCACACAATGGATTCCAATGGAAGGAAATAAAAGTTACTGGTAAGTATGCTTAGAATTACTTTTCAGGGTCTGGGCTGGGCTAAAAGATGCATCACTGGGTTCTCTCCTGGTTACAGGTGAGTAAATCGGAATTCGTAGTTCGGCTGATTTTAGAGGAATATTTGTACGTTTCAAAAATGGACACTTAGAAAATGTTCTGGTGAAATCCACACAATGGATTCCTATGGAAGGAAACACAAGTTACTGGTAAGTACGCTTAGAATTACTTTTCAGGGTCTGTGCTGGGTTAAAAGATGCAGCAAGGGGTTCTCTCCTGATTACAGGTGAGTAAATCGGAATTCGTAGTTCGGCTTATTTTGGAGGAATATTTGTACGTTTCAAAAATGGACACTTGGAAAAATTTCTGGTGAAAACCACACAATGGATTCCGATGGAAGGAAATACAAGTTACTGGTAAGTACGCTTAGAATTACTTTTCAGAGTCTGTGCTGGGCTAAAAGAGGCAGCACTGGGTTCTCTCCTGATTACAGGTGAGTAAATCAGAATTCGTTGTTCGGCTGATTTTAGAGGAATATTTGTACGTTTCAAAAATGGACACAGAAAATTTTCTGGTGAAAACCACACAATGGATTCCTATGGAAGGAAAAACAAGCTACTGGTAAGTACGCTTAGAATTACTTTTCAGGGTCTGTGCTGGGCTAAAAGATGCAGCACTGGGTTTTCTCCTGATTACAGGTGAGTAAATCGGAATTCGTAGTTCAGCTGATTTTAGAGGAATATTTGTACGTTTCAAAAATGGACACTTAGAAAATGTTCTGGTGAAAACCACACAATGGATTCCTATGGAAGGAAACACAAGTTACTGGTAAGTACACTTAGAATTACTTTTCAGAGTCTGTGCTGGGCTAAAAGAGGCAGCACTGGGTTCTCTCGTGATTACAGGTGAGTAAATCAGAATTCGTTGTTCGGCTGATTTTAGAGGAATATTTGTACGTTTCAAAAATGGACACAGAAAATTTTCTGGTGAAAACCACACAATGGATTCCTATGGAAGGAAATACAAGCTACTGGTAAGTACGCTTAGAATTACTTTTCAGGGTCTGTGCTGGACTAAAAGATGCAGCACTGGGTTTTCTCCTGATTACAGGTGAGTAAATCGGAATTCGTAGTTCGGCTGATTTTAGAGGAATATTTGTATGTTTCAAAAATGGACACAGAAAATGTTCTAGTGAAAACCACACAATGGATTCCTATGGAAGGAAATACAAGCTACTGGTAAGTACGCTTATAATTACTTTTCAGGGTCTGTGCTGGACTAAAAGATGCAGCACTGGGTTTTCTCCTGATTACAGGTAAGTAAATCGGAATTTGTAGTTCGGCTGATTTTATAGGAATATTTGAACGTTTCAAAAATGGACACAGAAAATGTTCTAGTGAAAACCACACAATTGATTCCTATGGAAGGAAATACAAGTTACTGGTAAGTACGCTTAGAATACCTTTTCAGGGTCTGTGCTGGGCTAAAAGATGCAGCACTGGGTTCTCTCCTGATTACAGGTGAGTAAATCGGAATTCGTAGTTCGGCTGATTTTAGACGAATATTGGTACGTTTAAAAAATTGACACTTAGAAAATTTTCTGGTGAAAACCACACAATGGATTCCAATGGAAGGAAATAAAAGTTACTGGTAAGTATGCTTAGAATTACTTTTCAGGGTCTGTGCTGGGCTAAAAGATGCAGCCCTGGGTTCTCTCCTGATTACAGGTGAGTAAATCGAAATTCGTAGTTCGGCTGATTTTAGACGAATATTGGTACGTTTCAAAAATGGACACAGAAAATTTTCTGCTGAAAACCACACAATGGATTCCTAAGGAAGAAAATACAAGTTACTGGAAAGTACGCTTAGAATTACTTTTCAGAGTCTGTGCTGGGCTAAAAGACGCAGCACTGTGTTCTCTCCATATTACAGGTGAATAAATCGGAATTCGTAGTTCAGCTGATTTTAGAGGATTATTTGTACGTTTCAAAAATGGACACTTCGAAAATATTCTGGTGAAAACCACACAATGGATTCCTTTGGAAGGAAATACAAGTTACTGGTAAGTACGCTTAGAATAAAATTTCAGGGTCTGTGCTGGGCTAAAAGATGCAGCACTGGGTTCTCTCCTGATTACAGGTGAGTAAATCGTAATTCGTAGTTCGGCTGATTTTAGAGGAATATTTGTACGTTTCAAAAATGGACACTTCGAAAATGTTCTGGTGAAAACCACACAATGGATTCCTATGGAAGGAAATACAAGCTACTGGTAAGTACGCTTAGAATTACTTTTCAGGGTCTGTGCTGGACTAAAAGATGCAGCACTGGGTTTTCTCCTGATTACAGGTGAGTAAATCGGAATTCGTAGTTCGGCTGATTTTAGAGGAATATTTGTACGTTTCAAAAATGGACACAGAAAATGTTCTAGTGAAAACCACACAATGGATTCCTATGGAAGGAAATACAAGTTACTGGTAAGTACGCTTAGAATACCTTTTCAGGGTCTGTGCTGGGCTAAAAGATGCAGCACTGGGTTCTCTCCTGATTACAGGTGAGTAAATCGGAATTCGTAGTTCGGCTGATTTTAGACGAATATTGGTACGTTTAAAAAACTTGACACTTAGAAAATTTTCTGGTGAAAACTACACAATGGATTCCAATGGAAAGAAATAAAAGTTACTGGTAAGTATGCTTAGAATTACTTTTCAGGGTCTGTGCTGGGCTAAAAGATGCAGCCCTGGGTTCTCGCCTGATTACAGGTGAGTAAATCGAAATTCGTAGTTCGGCTGATTTTAGACGAATATTGGTACATTTCAAAAATGGACACAGAAAATTTTCTGCTGAAAACCACACAATGGATTCCTAAGGAAGAAAATACAAGTTACTGGAAAGTACGCTTAGAATTACTTTTCAGAGTCTGTGCTGGGCTAAAAGACGCAGCACTGTGTTCTCTCCATATTACAGGTGAATAAATCGGAATTCGTAGTTCAGCTGATTTTAATGGATTATTTGTACGTTTCAAAAATGGACACTTCGAAAATATTCTGGTGAAAACCACACAATGGATTCCTTTGGAAGGAAATACAAGTTACTGGTAAGTACGCTTAGAATAACATTTCAGGGTCTGTGCTGGGCTAAAAGATGCAGCACTGGGTTCTCTCCTGATTACAGGTGAGTAAATCGTAATTCGTAGTTCGGCTGATTTTAGAGGAATATTTGTACGTTTCAAAAATGGACACTTCGAAAATGTTCTGGTGAAAACCACACAATGGATTCCTATGGAAGGAAATACAAGTTACTGGTAAGTATGCTTAGAATTACTTTTCAGGGTCTGGGCTGGGCTAAAAGATGCAGCACTGGGTTCTCTCCTGATTACAGGTGAGTAAATCGGAATTCGTAGTTCGGCTGATTTTGGAGGAATATTTGTACGTTTCAAAATGGACAGAAATTTTTCTGGTGAAAACCACACAATGGATTCCTATGGAAGGAAATGCAAGTTACTGGTAAGTACGCTTAGAATACCTTTTCAGGGTCTGTGCTGGGCTAAAAGATGCAGCCCTGGGTTCTCTCCTGATTACAGGTGAGTAAATCGGATTTCGTAGTTCGGCTGATTTTAGAGGAATATTTGTACGTTTCAAAAATGGACACTTAGAACATTTTCTGGTGAAAACCACACAATGGATTCCTATGGAAGGAAATACAAGTAACTGGTAAGTTCGCTTAGAATTACTTTTCAGGGTCTGTGCTGGGCTAAAAGATGCAGCCCTGGGTTCTCTCCTGATTACAGGTGAGTAAATTGGAATTCTTAGTTCGGCTGATTTTAGACGAATATTGGTACGTTTCAAAAATGGACACAGAAAATTTTCTGGTGAAAACCACACAATGGATTCCTACGGAAGGAAATACAAGTTACTGGAAAGTACGCATAGAATTACTTTTCAGAGTCTGTGCTGGGCTAAAAGATGCAGCACTGTGTTCTCTCCATATTACAGGTGAATAAATCGGAATTCGTAGTTCGGCTGATTTTAGCGGAATATTTGTACGTTTCAAAAATAGACACTTCGAAAATTTTCTGGTGAAAACCACACAATGGATTCCTTTGGAAGGAAATACAAGTTACTGGTAAGTACGCTTAAAATAACATTTCAGGGTCTGTGCTGGGCTAAAAGATGCAGCACTGGGTTCTCTCCTGATTACAGGTGAGTAAATCGGAATTCGTAGTTCGGCTGATTTTAGAAGAATATTTGTACGTTTCAAAAATGGACACAGAAAATTTTCTAGTGAAAACCACACAATGGATTCCTATGGAAGGAAATACAAGTTATTGGTAAGTATGCTTAGAATACCTTGTCAGGGTCTGTGCTGGGCTAAAAGATGCAGCACTGGGTTCTCTCCTGATTACAGGTGAGTAAATCGGAATTCGTAATTCAAGTGATTTTAGACGAATATTGGTACGTTTAAAAAATGGACACTTAGAAAATTTTCTGGTGAAAACCACACAATGGATTCCAATGGAAGGAAATAAAAGTTACTGGTAAGTATGCTTAGAATTACTTTTCAGGGTCTGGGCTGGGCTAAAAGATGTATCACTGGGTTCTCTCCTGGTTACAGGTGAGTAAATCGGAATTCGTAGTTCGGCTGATTTTAGAGGAATATTTGTACGTTTCAAAAATGGACACTTAGAAAATGTTCTGGTGAAAACCACACAATGGATTCCTATGGAAGGAAACACAAGTTACTGGTAAGTACGCTTAGAATTACTTTTCAGGGTCTGTGCTGGGTTAAAAGATGCAGCAATGGGTTCTCTCCTGATTACAGGTGAGTAAATCGGAATTCGTAGTTCGGCTTATTTTGGAGGAATATTTGTACGTTTCAAAAATGGACACTTGGAAAAATTTCTGGTGAAAACCACACAATGGATTCCGATGGAAGGAAATACAAGTTACTGGTAAGTACGCTTAGAATTACTTTTCAGAGTCTGTGCTGGGCTAAAAGAGGCGCACTGGGTTCTCTCCTGATTACAGGTGAGTAAATCAGAATTCGTTGTTCGGCTGATTTTAGAGGAATATTTGTACGTTTCAAAAATGGACACAGAAAATTTTCTGGTGAAAACCACACAATGGATTCCTATGGAAGGAAAAACAAGCTACTGGTAAGTACGCTTAGAATTACTTTTCAGGGTCTGTGCTGGGCTAAAAGATGCAGCACTGGGTTTTCTCCTGATTACAGGTGAGTAAATCGGAATTCGTAGTTCGGCTGATTTTAGAGGAATATTTGTACGTTTCAAAAATGGACACTTAGAAAATGTTCTGGTGAAAACCACACAATGGATTCCTATGGAAGGAAACACAAGTTATTGGTAAGTACGCTTAGAATTACTTTTCAGGGTCTGTGCTGGGTTAAAAGATGCAGCAATGGGTTCTCTCCTGATTACAGGTGAGTAAATCGGAATTCGTAGTTCGGCTTATTTTGGAGGAATATTTGTACGTTTCAAAAATGGACACTTGGAAAAATTTCTGGTGAAAACCACACAATGGATTCCAATGGAAGGAAATACAAGTTACTGGTAAGTACACTTAGAATTACTTTTCAGAGTCTGTGCTGGGCTAAAAGAGGCAGCACTGGGTTCTCTCGTGATTACAGGTGAGTAAATCAGAATTCGTTGTTCGGCTGATTTTAGAGGAATATTTGTACGTTTCAAAAATGGACACAGAAAATTTTCTGGTGAAAACCACACAATGGATTCCTATGGAAGGAAATACAAGCTACTGGTAAGTACGCGTAGAATTACTTTTCAGGGTCTGTGCTGGACTAAAAGATGCAGCACTGGGTTTTCTCCTGATTACAGGTGAGTAAATCGGAATTCGTAGTTCGGCTGATTTTAGAGGAATATTTGTACGTTTCAAAAATGGACACAGAAAATGTTCTAGTGAAAACCACACAATGGATTCCTATGGAAGGAAATACAAGTTACTGGTAAGTACGCTTAGAATACCTTTTCAGGGTCTGTGCTGGGCTAAAAGATGCAGCACTGGGTTCTCTCCTGATTACAGGTGAGTAAATCGGAATTCGTAGTTCGGCTGATTTTAGACGAATATTGGTACGTTTAAAAAATTGACACTTAGAAAATTTTCTGGTGAAAACCACACAATGGATTCCAATGGAAGGAAATAAAAGTTACTGGTAAGTATGCTTAGAATTACTTTTCAGGGTCTGTGCTGGGCTAAAAGATGCAGCCCTGGGTTCTCTCCTGATTACAGGTGAGTAAATCGAAATTCGTAGTTCGGCTGATTTTAGACGAATATTTGTACGTTTCAAAAATGGACACAGAAAATTTTCTGCTGAAAACCACACAATGGATTCCTAAGGAAGAAAATACAAGTTACTGGAAAGTACGCTTAGAATTACTTTTCAGAGTCTGTGCTGGGCTAAAAGACGCAGCACTGTGTTCTCTCCATATTACAGGTGAATAAATCGGAATTCGTAGTTCAGCTGATTTTAGAGGATTATTTGTACGTTTCAAAAATGGACACTTCGAAAATTTGCTGGTGAAAACCACACAATGGATTCCTTTGGAAGGAAATACAAGTTACTGGTAAGTACGCTTAGAATAACATTTCAGGGTCTGTGCTGGGCTAAAAGATGCAGCACTGGGTTCTCTCCTGATTACAGGTGAGTAAATCGTAATTCGTGGTTCGGCTGATTTTAGAGGAATATTTGTACGTTTCAAAAATGGACACTTCGAAAATGTTCTGGTGAAAACCACACAATGGATTCCTATGGAAGGAAATACAAGTTACTGGTAAGTATGCTTAGAATTACTTTTCAGGGTCTGGGCTGGGCTAAAAGATGCAGCACTGGGTTCTCTCCTGATTACAGGTGAGTAAATCGGAATTCGTAGTTCGGCTGATTTTGGAGGAATATTTGTACGTTTCAAAAATGGACAGAAATTTTTCTGGTGAAAACCACACAATGGATTCCTATGGAAGGAAATGCAAGTTACTGGTAAGTACGCTTAGAATACCTTTTCAGGGTCAGTGCTGGGCTAAAAGATGCAGCTCTGGGTTCTCTCCTGATTACAGGTGAGTAAATCGGATTTCGTAGTTCGGCTGATTTTAGAGGAATATTTGTACGTTTCAAAAATAGACACTTAGAACATTTTCTGGTGAAAACCACACAATGGATTCCTATGGAAGGAAATACAAATAACTGGTAAGTTCGCTTAGAATTACTTTTCAGGGTCTGTGCTGGGCTAAAAGATGCAGCCCTGGGTTCTCTCCTGATTAAGGGTGAGTAAATCGGAATTCTTAGTTCGGCTGATTTTAGACGAATATTGGTACGTTTCAAAAATGGACACAGAAAATTTTCTGGTGAAAACCACACAATGGATTCCTATGGAAGGAAATACAAGTTACTGGAAAGTACGCATAGAATTACTTTTCAGAGTCTGTGCTGGGCTAAAAGATGCAGCACTGTGTTCTCTCCATATTACAGGTGAATAAATCGGAATTCGTAGTTCGGCTGATTTTAGCGGAATATTTGTACGTTTCAAAAATGGACACTTCAAAAATTTTCTGGTGAAAACCACACAATGGATTCCTTTGGAAGGAAATACAAGTTACTGGTAAGTACGCTTAGAATAACATTTCAGGGTCTGTGCTGGGCTAAAAGATGCAGCACTGGGTTCTCTCCTGATTACAGGTGAGTAAATCGTAATTCGTAGTTTGGCTGATTTTAGAGGAATATTCGTACGTTTGAAAAATGGACACTTCGGAAATGTTCTGGTGAAAACCACACAATGGATTCCTATGGAAGGCAATACAAGTTATTGGTAAGTACGCTTAGAATTACTTTTCAGGGTCTCTGCTGGGCTAAAAGATGCAGCACTGGGTTCTCTCCTGATTACAGGTGAGTAAATAGGAATTAGTAGTTCGGCTGATTTTAGAGGAATATTTGTACATTTCAAAAATGGACACTTAGAAAATGTTCTGGTGAAAACCACACAATGGATTCCTATGGAAGGAAACACAAGTTACTGGTAAGTACGCTTAGAATTACTTTTCAGGGTCTGTGCTGGGCTAAAAGATGCAGCACTGGGTTCTCTCCTGATTACAGGTGAGTAAATCGGAATTCTTAGTTCAGCTTATTTTAGAGGAATATTTGTACTTTTCAAAAATGGACACTTGGAAAATTTTCTGGTGAAAACCACACAATGGATTCCGATGTAAGGAAATACAAGTTACTGGTAAGTACGCTTAGAATTACTCTTCAGAGTCTGTGCTGGGCTAAAAGAGGCAGCACTGGGTTCTCTCCTGATTACAGGTGAGTAAATCAGAATTCGTTGTTCGGCTGATTTTAGAGGAATATTTGTACGTTTCAAAAATGGACACAGAAAATTTTCTGGTGAAAACCACACAATGGATTCCTATGGAAGGAAATACAAGCTACTGGTAAGTACGCTTAGAATTACTTTTCAGGATTTATGCTGGGCTAAAAGATGCAGCACTGGGTTCTCTCCTGATTACAGGTGAGTAAATCGGAATTCGTAGTTCGGCTGATTTTAGAAGAATATTTGTACGTTTCAAAAATGGACACAGAAAATTTTCTAGCGAAAACCACACAATGGATTCCTATGGAAGGAAATACAAGTTATTGGTAAGTACGCTTAGAATACCTTTTCAGGGTCTGTGCTGGGCTAAAAGATGCAGCACTGGGTTCTCTCCTGATTACAGGTGAGTAAATCGGAATTCGTAGTTCAAGTGATTTTAGACGAATATTGGTACGTTTAAAAAATGGACACTTAGAACATTTTCTGGTGAAAACCACACAATGGATTCCAATGGAAGGAAATAAAAGTTACTGGTAAGTATGCTTAGAATTACTTTTCAGGGTCTGAGCCGGGCTAAAAGATGCATCACTGGGTTCTCTCCTGGTTACAGGTGAGTAAATCGGAATTCGTAGTTCGGCTGATTTTAGAGGAATATTTGTACGTTTCAAAAATGGACACTTAGAAAATGTTCTGGTGAAAACCACACAATGGATTCCTATGGAAGGAAACACAAGTTACTGGTAAGTACGCTTAGAATTACTTTTCAGGGTCTGTGCTGGGTTAAAAGATGCAGCAATGGGTTCTCTCCTGATTACAGGTGAGTAAATCGGAATTCGTAGTTCGGCTTATTTCGGAGGAATATTTGTACGTTTCAAAAATGGACACTTGGAAAAATTTCTGGTGAAAACCACACAATGGATTCCTATGGAAGGAAAAACAAGCTACTGGTAAGTACGCTTAGAATTACTTTTCAGGGTCTGTGCTGGGCTAAAAGATGCAGCACTGGGTTTTCTCCTGATTACAGGTGAGTAAATCGGAATTCGTAGTTCGGCTGATTTTAGAGGAATATTTGTACGTTTCAAAAATGGACACTTAGAAAATGTTCTGGTGAAAACCACACAATGGATTCCTATGGAATGAAACACAAGTTACTGGTAAGTACGCTTAGAATTACTTTTCAGGGTCTGTGCTGGGTTAAAAGATGCAGCAATGGGTTCTCTCCTGATTACAGGTGAGTAAATCGGAATTCGTAGTTCGGCTTATTTTGGAGGAATATTTGTACGTTTCAAAATGGACACTTGGAAAAATTTCTGGTGAAAACCACACAATGGATTCCAATGGAAGGAAATACAAGTTACTGGTAAGTACGCTTAGAATTACTTTTCAGAGTCTGTGCTGGGCTAAAAGAGGCAGCACTGGGTTCTCTCGTGATTACAGGTGAGTAAATCAGAATTCGTTGTTCAGCTGATTTTAGAGGAATATTTGTACGTTTCAAAAATGGACACAGAAAAGTTTCTGCTGAAAACCACACAATGGATTCCTAAGGAAGAAAATACAAGTTACTGGAAAGTACGCTTAGAATTACTTTTCAGAGTCTGTGCTGGGCTAAAAGACGCAGCACTGTGTTCTCTCCATGTTACAGGTGAATAAATCGGAATTCGTAGTTCAGCTGATTTTAGAGGATTATTTGTACGTTTCAAAAATGGACACTTCGAAAATTTTCTGGTGAAAACCACACAATGGATTCCTTTGGAAGGAAATACAAGTTACTGGTAAGTACGCTTAGAATAACATTTCAGGGTCTGTGCTGGGCTAAAAGATGCAGCACTGGGTTCTCTCCTGATTACAGGTGAGTAAATCGTAATTCGTAGTTCGGCTGATTTTAGAGGAATATTTGTACGTTTCAAAAATGGACACTTCGAAAATGTTCTGGTGAAAACCACACAATGGATTCCTATGGAAGGAAATACAAGTTACTGGTAAGTATGCTTAGAATTACTTTTCAGGGTCTGGGCTGGGCTAAAAGATGCAGCACTGGGTTCTCTCCTGATTACAGGTGAGTAAATCGGAATTCGTAGTTCGGCTGATTTTGGAGGAATATTTGTACGTTTCAAAAATGGACAGAAATTTTTCTGGTGAAAACCACACAATGGATTCCTATGGAAGGAAATGCAAGTTACTGGTAAGTACGCTTAGAATACCTTTTCAGGGTCTGTGCTGGGCTAAAAGATGCAGCCCTGGGTTCTCTCCTGATTACAGGTGAGTAAATCGGATTTCGTAGTTCGGCTGATTTTAGAGGAATATTTGTACGTTTCAAAAATGGACACTTAGAACATTTTCTGGTGAAAACCACACAATGGATTCCTATGGAAGGAAATACAAGTAACTGGTAAGTTCGCTTAGAATTACTTTTCAGGGTCTGTGCTGGGCTAAAAGATGCAGCCCTGGGTTCTCTCCTGATTACAGGTGAGTAAATCGGAATTCTTAGTTCGGCTGATTTTAGACGAATATTGGTACGTTTCAAAAATGGACACAGAAAATTTTCTGGTGAAAACCACGCAATGGATTCCTATGGAAGGAAATACAAGTTACTGGAAAGTACGCATAGAATTACTTTTCAGAGTCTGTGCTGGGCTAAAAGATGCAGCACTGTGTACTCTCCATATTACAGGTGAATAAATCGGAATTCGTAGTTCGGCTGATTTTAGCTGAATATTTGTACGTTTCAAAAATGGACACTTCGAAAATTTTCTGGTGAAAACCACACAATGGATTCCTTTGGAAGGAAATACAAGTTACTGGTAAGTACGCTTAGAATAACATTTCAGGGTCTGTGCTGGGCTAAAAGATGCAGCACTGGGTTCTCTCCTGATTAAAGGTGAGTAAATCGTAATTCGTAGTTCGGCTGATTTTAGAGGAATATTTGTACGTTTCAAACATGGACACTTCGAAAATGTTCTGGTGAAAAACACACAATGGATTCCTTTGGAAGGAAATACAAGTTACTGGTAAGTACGCTTAAAATAACATTTCAGGGTCTGTGCTGGGCTAAAAGATGCAGCACTGGGTTCTCTCCTGATTACAGGTGAGTAAATCGGAATTCGTAGTTCGGCTGATTTTAGAAGAATATTTGTACGTTTCAAAAATGGACACAGAAAATTTTCTAGTGAAAACCACACAATGGATTCCTATGGAAGGAAATACAAGTTATTGGTAAGTATGCTTAGAATACCTTGTCAGGGTCTGTGCTGGGCTAAAAGATGCAGCACTGGGTTCTCTCCTGATTACAGGTGAGTAAATCGGAATTCGTAGTTCAAGTGATTTTAGACGAATATTGGTACGTTTAAAAAATGGACACTTAGAAAATTTTCTGGTGAAAACCACACAATGGATTCCAATGGAAGGAAATAAAAGTTACTGGTAAGTATGCTTAGAATTACTTTTCAGGGTCTGGGCTGGGCTAAAAGATGTATCACTGGGTTCTCTCCTGGTTACAGGTGAGTAAATCGGAATTCGTAGTTCGGCTGATTTTAGAGGAATATTTGTACGTTTCAAAAATGGACACTTAGAAAATGTTCTGGTGAAAACCACACAATGGATTCCTATGGAAGGAAACACAAGTTACTGGTAAGTACGCTTAGAATTACTTTTCAGGGTCTGTGCTGGGTTAAAAGATGCAGCAATGGGTTCTCTCCTGATTACAGGTGAGTAAATCGGAATTCGTAGTTCGGCTTATTTTGGAGGAATATTTGTACGTTTCAAAAATGGACACTTGGAAAAATTTCTGGTGAAAACCACACAATGGATTCCGATGGAAGGAAATACAAGTTACTGGTAAGTACGCTTAGAATTACTTTTCAGAGTCTGTGCTGGGCTAAAAGAGGCGCACTGGGTTCTCTCCTGATTACAGGTGAGTAAATCAGAATTCGTTGTTCGGCTGATTTTAGAGGAATATTTGTACGTTTCAAAAATGGACACAGAAAATTTTCTGGTGAAAACCACACAATGGATTCCTATGGAAGGAAAAACAAGCTACTGGTAAGTACGCTTAGAATTACTTTTCAGGGTCTGTGCTGGGCTAAAAGATGCAGCACTGGGTTTTCTCCTGATTACAGGTGAGTAAATCGGAATTCGTAGTTCGGCTGATTTTAGAGGAATATTTGTACGTTTCAAAAATGGACACTTAGAAAATGTTCTGGTGAAAACCACACAATGGATTCCTATGGAAGGAAGCACAAGTTATTGGTAAGTACGCTTAGAATTACTTTTCAGGGTCTGTGCTGGGTTAAAAGATGCAGCAATGGGTTCTCTCCTGATTACAGGTGAGTAAATCGGAATTCGTAGTTCGGCTTATTTTGGAGGAATATTTGTACGTTTCAAAAATGGACACTTGGAAAAATTTCTGGTGAAAACCACACAATGGATTCCAATGGAAGGAAATACAAGTTACTGGTAAGTACACTTAGAATTACTTTTCAGAGTCTGTGCTGGGCTAAAAGAGGCAGCACTGGGTTCTCTCGTGATTACAGGTGAGTAAATCAGAATTCGTTGTTCGGCTGATTTTAGAGGAATATTTGTACGTTTCAAAAATGGACACAGAAAATTTTCTGGTGAAAACCACACAATGGATTCCTATGGAAGGAAATACAAGCTACTGGTAAGTACGCGTAGAATTACTTTTCAGGGTCTGTGCTGGACTAAAAGATGCAGCACTGGGTTTTCTCCTGATTACAGGTGAGTAAATCGGAATTCGTAGTTCGGCTGATTTTAGAGGAATATTTGTACGTTTCAAAAATGGACACAGAAAATGTTCTAGTGAAAACCACACAATGGATTCCTATGGAAGGAAATACAAGTTACTGGTAAGTACGCTTAGAATACCTTTTCAGGGTCTGTGCTGGGCTAAAAGATGCAGCACTGGGTTCTCTCCTGATTACAGGTGAGTAAATCGGAATTCGTAGTTCGGCTGATTTTAGACGAATATTGGTACGTTTAAAAAATTGACACTTAGAAAATTTTCTGGTGAAAACCACACAATGGATTCCAATGGAAGGAAATAAAAGTTACTGGTAAGTATGCTTAGAATTACTTTTCAGGGTCTGTGCTGGGCTAAAAGATGCAGCCCTGGGTTCTCTCCTGATTACAGGTGAGTAAATCGAAATTCGTAGTTCGGCTGATTTTAGACGAATATTGGTACGTTTCAAAAATGGACACAGAAAATTTTCTGCTGAAAACCACACAATGGATTCCTAAGGAAGAAAATACAAGTTACTGGAAAGTACGCTTAGAATTACTTTTCAGAGTCTGTGCTGGGCTAAAAGACGCAGCACTGTGTTCTCTCCATATTACAGGTGAATAAATCGGAATTCGTAGTTCAGCTGATTTTAGAGGATTATTTGTACGTTTCAAAAATGGACACTTCGAAAATTTGCTGGTGAAAACCACACAATGGATTCCTTTGGAAGGAAATACAAGTTACTGGTAAGTACGCTTAGAATAACATTTCAGGGTCTGTGCTGGGCTAAAAGATGCAGCACTGGGTTCTCTCCTGATTACAGGTGAGTAAATCGTAATTCGTGGTTCGGCTGATTTTAGAGGAATATTTGTACGTTTCAAAAATGGACACTTCGAAAATGTTCTGGTGAAAACCACACAATGGATTCCTATGGAAGGAAATACAAGTTACTGGTAAGTATGCTTAGAATTACTTTTCAGGGTCTGGGCTGGGCTAAAAGATGCAGCACTGGGTTCTCTCCTGATTACAGGTGAGTAAATCGGAATTCGTAGTTCGGCTGATTTTGGAGGAATATTTGTACGTTTCAAAAATGGACAGAAATTTTTCTGGTGAAAACCACACAATGGATTCCTATGGAAGGAAATGCAAGTTACTGGTAAGTACGCTTAGAATACCTTTTCAGGGTCAGTGCTGGGCTAAAAGATGCAGCTCTGGGTTCTCTCCTGATTACAGGTGAGTAAATCGGATTTCGTAGTTCGGCTGATTTTAGAGGAATATTTGTACGTTTCAAAAATAGACACTTAGAACATTTTCTGGTGAAAACCACACAATGGATTCCTATGGAAGGAAATACAAATAACTGGTAAGTTCGCTTAGAATTACTTTTCAGGGTCTGTGCTGGGCTAAAAGATGCAGCCCTGGGTTCTCTCCTGATTAAGGGTGAGTAAATCGGAATTCTTAGTTCGGCTGATTTTAGACGAATATTGGTACGTTTCAAAAATGGACACAGAAAATTTTCTGGTGAAAACCACACAATGGATTCCTATGGAAGGAAATACAAGTTACTGGAAAGTACGCATAGAATTACTTTTCAGAGTCTGTGCTGGGCTAAAAGATGCAGCACTGTGTTCTCTCCATATTACAGGTGAATAAATCGGAATTCGTAGTTCGGCTGATTTTAGCGGAATATTTGTACGTTTCAAAAATGGACACTTCAAAAATTTTCTGGTGAAAACCACACAATGGATTCCTTTGGAAGGAAATACAAGTTACTGGTAAGTACGCTTAGAATAACATTTCAGGGTCTGTGCTGGGCTAAAAGATGCAGCACTGGGTTCTCTCCTGATTACAGGTGAGTAAATCGTAATTCGTAGTTTGGCTGATTTTAGAGGAATATTCGTACGTTTGAAAAATGGACACTTCGGAAATGTTCTGGTGAAAACCACACAATGGATTCCTATGGAAGGCAATACAAGTTATTGGTAAGTACGCTTAGAATTACTTTTCAGGGTCTCTGCTGGGCTAAAAGATGCAGCACTGGGTTCTCTCCTGATTACAGGTGAGTAAATAGGAATTAGTAGTTCGGCTGATTTTAGAGGAATATTTGTACATTTCAAAAATGGACACTTAGAAAATGTTCTGGTGAAAACCACACAATGGATTCCTATGGAAGGAAACACAAGTTACTGGTAAGTACGCTTAGAATTACTTTTCAGGGTCTGTGCTGGGCTAAAAGATGCAGCACTGGGTTCTCTCCTGATTACAGGTGAGTAAATCGGAATTCTTAGTTCAGCTTATTTTAGAGGAATATTTGTACTTTTCAAAAATGGACACTTGGAAAATTTTCTGGTGAAAACCACACAATGGATTCCGATGTAAGGAAATACAAGTTACTGGTAAGTACGCTTAGAATTACTCTTCAGAGTCTGTGCTGGGCTAAAAGAGGCAGCACTGGGTTCTCTCCTGATTACAGGTGAGTAAATCAGAATTCGTTGTTCGGCTGATTTTAGAGGAATATTTGTACGTTTCAAAAATGGACACAGAAAATTTTCTGGTGAAAACCACACAATGGATTCCTATGGAAGGAAATACAAGCTACTGGTAAGTACGCTTAGAATTACTTTTCAGGATTTATGCTGGGCTAAAAGATGCAGCACTGGGTTCTCTCCTGATTACAGGTGAGTAAATCGGAATTCGTAGTTCGGCTGATTTTAGAAGAATATTTGTACGTTTCAAAAATGGACACAGAAAATTTTCTAGCGAAAACCACACAATGGATTCCTATGGAAGGAAATACAAGTTATTGGTAAGTACGCTTAGAATACCTTTTCAGGGTCTGTGCTGGGCTAAAAGATGCAGCACTGGGTTCTCTCCTGATTACAGGTGAGTAAATCGGAATTCGTAGTTCAAGTGATTTTAGACGAATATTGGTACGTTTAAAAAATGGACACTTAGAACATTTTCTGGTGAAAACCACACAATGGATTCCAATGGAAGGAAATAAAAGTTACTGGTAAGTATGCTTAGAATTACTTTTCAGGGTCTGAGCCGGGCTAAAAGATGCATCACTGGGTTCTCTCCTGGTTACAGGTGAGTAAATCGGAATTCGTAGTTCGGCTGATTTTAGAGGAATATTTGTACGTTTCAAAAATGGACACTTAGAAAATGTTCTGGTGAAAACCACACAATGGATTCCTATGGAAGGAAACACAAGTTACTGGTAAGTACGCTTAGAATTACTTTTCAGGGTCTGTGCTGGGTTAAAAGATGCAGCAATGGGTTCTCTCCTGATTACAGGTGAGTAAATCGGAATTCGTAGTTCGGCTTATTTCGGAGGAATATTTGTACGTTTCAAAAATGGACACTTGGAAAAATTTCTGGTGAAAACCACACAATGGATTCCTATGGAAGGAAAAACAAGCTACTGGTAAGTACGCTTAGAATTACTTTTCAGGGTCTGTGCTGGGCTAAAAGATGCAGCACTGGGTTTTCTCCTGATTACAGGTGAGTAAATCGGAATTCGTAGTTCGGCTGATTTTAGAGGAATATTTGTACGTTTCAAAAATGGACACTTAGAAAATGTTCTGGTGAAAACCACACAATGGATTCCTATGGAATGAAACACAAGTTACTGGTAAGTACGCTTAGAATTACTTTTCAGGGTCTGTGCTGGGTTAAAAGATGCAGCAATGGGTTCTCTCCTGATTACAGGTGAGTAAATCGGAATTCGTAGTTCGGCTTATTTTGGAGGAATATTTGTACGTTTCAAAATGGACACTTGGAAAAATTTCTGGTGAAAACCACACAATGGATTCCAATGGAAGGAAATACAAGTTACTGGTAAGTACGCTTAGAATTACTTTTCAGAGTCTGTGCTGGGCTAAAAGAGGCAGCACTGGGTTCTCTCGTGATTACAGGTGAGTAAATCAGAATTCGTTGTTCAGCTGATTTTAGAGGAATATTTGTACGTTTCAAAAATGGACACAGAAAAGTTTCTGCTGAAAACCACACAATGGATTCCTAAGGAAGAAAATACAAGTTACTGGAAAGTACGCTTAGAATTACTTTTCAGAGTCTGTGCTGGGCTAAAAGACGCAGCACTGTGTTCTCTCCATGTTACAGGTGAATAAATCGGAATTCGTAGTTCAGCTGATTTTAGAGGATTATTTGTACGTTTCAAAAATGGACACTTCGAAAATTTTCTGGTGAAAACCACACAATGGATTCCTTTGGAAGGAAATACAAGTTACTGGTAAGTACGCTTAGAATAACATTTCAGGGTCTGTGCTGGGCTAAAAGATGCAGCACTGGGTTCTCTCCTGATTACAGGTGAGTAAATCGTAATTCGTAGTTCGGCTGATTTTAGAGGAATATTTGTACGTTTCAAAAATGGACACTTCGAAAATGTTCTGGTGAAAACCACACAATGGATTCCTATGGAAGGAAATACAAGTTACTGGTAAGTATGCTTAGAATTACTTTTCAGGGTCTGGGCTGGGCTAAAAGATGCAGCACTGGGTTCTCTCCTGATTACAGGTGAGTAAATCGGAATTCGTAGTTCGGCTGATTTTGGAGGAATATTTGTACGTTTCAAAAATGGACAGAAATTTTTCTGGTGAAAACCACACAATGGATTCCTATGGAAGGAAATGCAAGTTACTGGTAAGTACGCTTAGAATACCTTTTCAGGGTCTGTGCTGGGCTAAAAGATGCAGCCCTGGGTTCTCTCCTGATTACAGGTGAGTAAATCGGATTTCGTAGTTCGGCTGATTTTAGAGGAATATTTGTACGTTTCAAAAATGGACACTTAGAACATTTTCTGGTGAAAACCACACAATGGATTCCTATGGAAGGAAATACAAGTAACTGGTAAGTTCGCTTAGAATTACTTTTCAGGGTCTGTGCTGGGCTAAAAGATGCAGCCCTGGGTTCTCTCCTGATTACAGGTGAGTAAATCGGAATTCTTAGTTCGGCTGATTTTAGACGAATATTGGTACGTTTCAAAAATGGACACAGAAAATTTTCTGGTGAAAACCACGCAATGGATTCCTATGGAAGGAAATACAAGTTACTGGAAAGTACGCATAGAATTACTTTTCAGAGTCTGTGCTGGGCTAAAAGATGCAGCACTGTGTACTCTCCATATTACAGGTGAATAAATCGGAATTCGTAGTTCGGCTGATTTTAGCTGAATATTTGTACGTTTCAAAAATGGACACTTCGAAAATTTTCTGGTGAAAACCACACAATGGATTCCTTTGGAAGGAAATACAAGTTACTGGTAAGTACGCTTAGAATAACATTTCAGGGTCTGTGCTGGGCTAAAAGATGCAGCACTGGGTTCTCTCCTGATTAAAGGTGAGTAAATCGTAATTCGTAGTTCGGCTGATTTTAGAGGAATATTTGTACGTTTCAAACATGGACACTTCGAAAATGTTCTGGTGAAAAACACACAATGGATTCCTTTGGAAGGAAATACAAGTTACTGGTAAGTACGCTTAAAATAACATTTCAGGGTCTGTGCTGGGCTAAAAGATGCAGCACTGGGTTCTCTCCTGATTACAGGTGAGTAAATCGGAATTCGTAGTTCGGCTGATTTTAGAAGAATATTTGTACGTTTCAAACATGGACACTTCGAAAATGTTCTGGTGAAAAACACACAATGGATTCCTTTGGAAGGAAATACAAGTTACTGGTAAGTACGCTTAAAATAACATTTCAGGGTCTGTGCTGGGCTAAAAGATGCAGCACTGGGTTCTCTCCTGATTACAGGTGAGTAAATCGGAATTCGTAGTTCGGCTGATTTTAGAAGAATATTTGTACGTTTCAAAAATGGACACAGAAAATTTTCTAGTGAAAACCACACAATGGATTCCTATGGAAGGAAATACAAGTTATTGGTAAGTATGCTTAGAATACCTTGTCAGGGTCTGTGCTGGGCTAAAAGATGCAGCACTGGGTTCTCTCCTGATTACAGGTGAGTAAATCGGAATTCGTAGTTCAAGTGATTTTAGACGAATATTGGTACGTTTAAAAAATGGACACTTAGAAAATTTTCTGGTGAAAACCACACAATGGATTCCAATGGAAGGAAATAAAAGTTACTGGTAAGTATGCTTAGAATTACTTTTCAGGGTCTGGGCTGGGCTAAAAGATGTATCACTGGGTTCTCTCCTGGTTACAGGTGAGTAAATCGGAATTCGTAGTTCGGCTGATTTTAGAGGAATATTTGTACGTTTCAAAAATGGACACTTAGAAAATGTTCTGGTGAAAACCACACAATGGATTCCTATGGAAGGAAACACAAGTTACTGGTAAGTACGCTTAGAATTACTTTTCAGGGTCTGTGCTGGGTTAAAAGATGCAGCAATGGGTTCTCTCCTGATTACAGGTGAGTAAATCGGAATTCGTAGTTCGGCTTATTTTGGAGGAATATTTGTACGTTTCAAAAATGGACACTTGGAAAAATTTCTGGTGAAAACCACACAATGGATTCCGATGGAAGGAAATACAAGTTACTGGTAAGTACGCTTAGAATTACTTTTCAGAGTCTGTGCTGGGCTAAAAGAGGCGCACTGGGTTCTCTCCTGATTACAGGTGAGTAAATCAGAATTCGTTGTTCGGCTGATTTTAGAGGAATATTTGTACGTTTCAAAAATGGACACAGAAAATTTTCTGGTGAAAACCACACAATGGATTCCTATGGAAGGAAAAACAAGCTACTGGTAAGTACGCTTAGAATTACTTTTCAGGGTCTGTGCTGGGCTAAAAGATGCAGCACTGGGTTTTCTCCTGATTACAGGTGAGTAAATCGGAATTCGTAGTTCGGCTGATTTTAGAGGAATATTTGTACGTTTCAAAAATGGACACTTAGAAAATGTTCTGGTGAAAACCACACAATGGATTCCTATGGAAGGAAGCACAAGTTATTGGTAAGTACGCTTAGAATTACTTTTCAGGGTCTGTGCTGGGTTAAAAGATGCAGCAATGGGTTCTCTCCTGATTACAGGTGAGTAAATCGGAATTCGTAGTTCGGCTTATTTTGGAGGAATATTTGTACGTTTCAAAAATGGACACTTGGAAAAATTTCTGGTGAAAACCACACAATGGATTCCAATGGAAGGAAATACAAGTTACTGGTAAGTACACTTAGAATTACTTTTCAGAGTCTGTGCTGGGCTAAAAGAGGCAGCACTGGGTTCTCTCGTGATTACAGGTGAGTAAATCAGAATTCGTTGTTCGGCTGATTTTAGAGGAATATTTGTACGTTTCAAAAATGGACACAGAAAATTTTCTGGTGAAAACCACACAATGGATTCCTATGGAAGGAAATACAAGCTACTGGTAAGTACGCGTAGAATTACTTTTCAGGGTCTGTGCTGGACTAAAAGATGCAGCACTGGGTTTTCTCCTGATTACAGGTGAGTAAATCGGAATTCGTAGTTCGGCTGATTTTAGAGGAATATTTGTACGTTTCAAAAATGGACACAGAAAATGTTCTAGTGAAAACCACACAATGGATTCCTATGGAAGGAAATACAAGTTACTGGTAAGTACGCTTAGAATACCTTTTCAGGGTCTGTGCTGGGCTAAAAGATGCAGCACTGGGTTCTCTCCTGATTACAGGTGAGTAAATCGGAATTCGTAGTTCGGCTGATTTTAGACGAATATTGGTACGTTTAAAAAATTGACACTTAGAAAATTTTCTGGTGAAAACCACACAATGGATTCCAATGGAAGGAAATAAAAGTTACTGGTAAGTATGCTTAGAATTACTTTTCAGGGTCTGTGCTGGGCTAAAAGATGCAGCCCTGGGTTCTCTCCTGATTACAGGTGAGTAAATCGAAATTCGTAGTTCGGCTGATTTTAGACGAATATTGGTACGTTTCAAAAATGGACACAGAAAATTTTCTGCTGAAAACCACACAATGGATTCCTAAGGAAGAAAATACAAGTTACTGGAAAGTACGCTTAGAATTACTTTTCAGAGTCTGTGCTGGGCTAAAAGACGCAGCACTGTGTTCTCTCCATATTACAGGTGAATAAATCGGAATTCGTAGTTCAGCTGATTTTAGAGGATTATTTGTACGTTTCAAAAATGGACACTTCGAAAATTTGCTGGTGAAAACCACACAATGGATTCCTTTGGAAGGAAATACAAGTTACTGGTAAGTACGCTTAGAATAACATTTCAGGGTCTGTGCTGGGCTAAAAGATGCAGCACTGGGTTCTCTCCTGATTACAGGTGAGTAAATCGTAATTCGTGGTTCGGCTGATTTTAGAGGAATATTTGTACGTTTCAAAAATGGACACTTCGAAAATGTTCTGGTGAAAACCACACAATGGATTCCTATGGAAGGAAATACAAGTTACTGGTAAGTATGCTTAGAATTACTTTTCAGGGTCTGGGCTGGGCTAAAAGATGCAGCACTGGGTTCTCTCCTGATTACAGGTGAGTAAATCGGAATTCGTAGTTCGGCTGATTTTGGAGGAATATTTGTACGTTTCAAAAATGGACAGAAATTTTTCTGGTGAAAACCACACAATGGATTCCTATGGAAGGAAATGCAAGTTACTGGTAAGTACGCTTAGAATACCTTTTCAGGGTCAGTGCTGGGCTAAAAGATGCAGCTCTGGGTTCTCTCCTGATTACAGGTGAGTAAATCGGATTTCGTAGTTCGGCTGATTTTAGAGGAATATTTGTACGTTTCAAAAATAGACACTTAGAACATTTTCTGGTGAAAACCACACAATGGATTCCTATGGAAGGAAATACAAATAACTGGTAAGTTCGCTTAGAATTACTTTTCAGGGTCTGTGCTGGGCTAAAAGATGCAGCCCTGGGTTCTCTCCTGATTAAGGGTGAGTAAATCGGAATTCTTAGTTCGGCTGATTTTAGACGAATATTGGTACGTTTCAAAAATGGACACAGAAAATTTTCTGGTGAAAACCACACAATGGATTCCTATGGAAGGAAATACAAGTTACTGGAAAGTACGCATAGAATTACTTTTCAGAGTCTGTGCTGGGCTAAAAGATGCAGCACTGTGTTCTCTCCATATTACAGGTGAATAAATCGGAATTCGTAGTTCGGCTGATTTTAGCGGAATATTTGTACGTTTCAAAAATGGACACTTCAAAAATTTTCTGGTGAAAACCACACAATGGATTCCTTTGGAAGGAAATACAAGTTACTGGTAAGTACGCTTAGAATAACATTTCAGGGTCTGTGCTGGGCTAAAAGATGCAGCACTGGGTTCTCTCCTGATTACAGGTGAGTAAATCGTAATTCGTAGTTTGGCTGATTTTAGAGGAATATTCGTACGTTTGAAAAATGGACACTTCGGAAATGTTCTGGTGAAAACCACACAATGGATTCCTATGGAAGGCAATACAAGTTATTGGTAAGTACGCTTAGAATTACTTTTCAGGGTCTCTGCTGGGCTAAAAGATGCAGCACTGGGTTCTCTCCTGATTACAGGTGAGTAAATAGGAATTAGTAGTTCGGCTGATTTTAGAGGAATATTTGTACATTTCAAAAATGGACACTTAGAAAATGTTCTGGTGAAAACCACACAATGGATTCCTATGGAAGGAAACACAAGTTACTGGTAAGTACGCTTAGAATTACTTTTCAGGGTCTGTGCTGGGCTAAAAGATGCAGCACTGGGTTCTCTCCTGATTACAGGTGAGTAAATCGGAATTCTTAGTTCAGCTTATTTTAGAGGAATATTTGTACTTTTCAAAAATGGACACTTGGAAAATTTTCTGGTGAAAACCACACAATGGATTCCGATGTAAGGAAATACAAGTTACTGGTAAGTACGCTTAGAATTACTCTTCAGAGTCTGTGCTGGGCTAAAAGAGGCAGCACTGGGTTCTCTCCTGATTACAGGTGAGTAAATCAGAATTCGTTGTTCGGCTGATTTTAGAGGAATATTTGTACGTTTCAAAAATGGACACAGAAAATTTTCTGGTGAAAACCACACAATGGATTCCTATGGAAGGAAATACAAGCTACTGGTAAGTACGCTTAGAATTACTTTTCAGGATTTATGCTGGGCTAAAAGATGCAGCACTGGGTTCTCTCCTGATTACAGGTGAGTAAATCGGAATTCGTAGTTCGGCTGATTTTAGAAGAATATTTGTACGTTTCAAAAATGGACACAGAAAATTTTCTAGCGAAAACCACACAATGGATTCCTATGGAAGGAAATACAAGTTATTGGTAAGTACGCTTAGAATACCTTTTCAGGGTCTGTGCTGGGCTAAAAGATGCAGCACTGGGTTCTCTCCTGATTACAGGTGAGTAAATCGGAATTCGTAGTTCAAGTGATTTTAGACGAATATTGGTACGTTTAAAAAATGGACACTTAGAACATTTTCTGGTGAAAACCACACAATGGATTCCAATGGAAGGAAATAAAAGTTACTGGTAAGTATGCTTAGAATTACTTTTCAGGGTCTGAGCCGGGCTAAAAGATGCATCACTGGGTTCTCTCCTGGTTACAGGTGAGTAAATCGGAATTCGTAGTTCGGCTGATTTTAGAGGAATATTTGTACGTTTCAAAAATGGACACTTAGAAAATGTTCTGGTGAAAACCACACAATGGATTCCTATGGAAGGAAACACAAGTTACTGGTAAGTACGCTTAGAATTACTTTTCAGGGTCTGTGCTGGGTTAAAAGATGCAGCAATGGGTTCTCTCCTGATTACAGGTGAGTAAATCGGAATTCGTAGTTCGGCTTATTTCGGAGGAATATTTGTACGTTTCAAAAATGGACACTTGGAAAAATTTCTGGTGAAAACCACACAATGGATTCCTATGGAAGGAAAAACAAGCTACTGGTAAGTACGCTTAGAATTACTTTTCAGGGTCTGTGCTGGGCTAAAAGATGCAGCACTGGGTTTTCTCCTGATTACAGGTGAGTAAATCGGAATTCGTAGTTCGGCTGATTTTAGAGGAATATTTGTACGTTTCAAAAATGGACACTTAGAAAATGTTCTGGTGAAAACCACACAATGGATTCCTATGGAATGAAACACAAGTTACTGGTAAGTACGCTTAGAATTACTTTTCAGGGTCTGTGCTGGGTTAAAAGATGCAGCAATGGGTTCTCTCCTGATTACAGGTGAGTAAATCGGAATTCGTAGTTCGGCTTATTTTGGAGGAATATTTGTACGTTTCAAAATGGACACTTGGAAAAATTTCTGGTGAAAACCACACAATGGATTCCAATGGAAGGAAATACAAGTTACTGGTAAGTACGCTTAGAATTACTTTTCAGAGTCTGTGCTGGGCTAAAAGAGGCAGCACTGGGTTCTCTCGTGATTACAGGTGAGTAAATCAGAATTCGTTGTTCAGCTGATTTTAGAGGAATATTTGTACGTTTCAAAAATGGACACAGAAAAGTTTCTGCTGAAAACCACACAATGGATTCCTAAGGAAGAAAATACAAGTTACTGGAAAGTACGCTTAGAATTACTTTTCAGAGTCTGTGCTGGGCTAAAAGACGCAGCACTGTGTTCTCTCCATGTTACAGGTGAATAAATCGGAATTCGTAGTTCAGCTGATTTTAGAGGATTATTTGTACGTTTCAAAAATGGACACTTCGAAAATTTTCTGGTGAAAACCACACAATGGATTCCTTTGGAAGGAAATACAAGTTACTGGTAAGTACGCTTAGAATAACATTTCAGGGTCTGTGCTGGGCTAAAAGATGCAGCACTGGGTTCTCTCCTGATTACAGGTGAGTAAATCGTAATTCGTAGTTCGGCTGATTTTAGAGGAATATTTGTACGTTTCAAAAATGGACACTTCGAAAATGTTCTGGTGAAAACCACACAATGGATTCCTATGGAAGGAAATACAAGTTACTGGTAAGTATGCTTAGAATTACTTTTCAGGGTCTGGGCTGGGCTAAAAGATGCAGCACTGGGTTCTCTCCTGATTACAGGTGAGTAAATCGGAATTCGTAGTTCGGCTGATTTTGGAGGAATATTTGTACGTTTCAAAAATGGACAGAAATTTTTCTGGTGAAAACCACACAATGGATTCCTATGGAAGGAAATGCAAGTTACTGGTAAGTACGCTTAGAATACCTTTTCAGGGTCTGTGCTGGGCTAAAAGATGCAGCCCTGGGTTCTCTCCTGATTACAGGTGAGTAAATCGGATTTCGTAGTTCGGCTGATTTTAGAGGAATATTTGTACGTTTCAAAAATGGACACTTAGAACATTTTCTGGTGAAAACCACACAATGGATTCCTATGGAAGGAAATACAAGTAACTGGTAAGTTCGCTTAGAATTACTTTTCAGGGTCTGTGCTGGGCTAAAAGATGCAGCCCTGGGTTCTCTCCTGATTACAGGTGAGTAAATCGGAATTCTTAGTTCGGCTGATTTTAGACGAATATTGGTACGTTTCAAAAATGGACACAGAAAATTTTCTGGTGAAAACCACGCAATGGATTCCTATGGAAGGAAATACAAGTTACTGGAAAGTACGCATAGAATTACTTTTCAGAGTCTGTGCTGGGCTAAAAGATGCAGCACTGTGTACTCTCCATATTACAGGTGAATAAATCGGAATTCGTAGTTCGGCTGATTTTAGCTGAATATTTGTACGTTTCAAAAATGGACACTTCGAAAATTTTCTGGTGAAAACCACACAATGGATTCCTTTGGAAGGAAATACAAGTTACTGGTAAGTACGCTTAGAATAACATTTCAGGGTCTGTGCTGGGCTAAAAGATGCAGCACTGGGTTCTCTCCTGATTAAAGGTGAGTAAATCGTAATTCGTAGTTCGGCTGATTTTAGAGGAATATTTGTACGTTTCAAACATGGACACTTCGAAAATGTTCTGGTGAAAAACACACAATGGATTCCTTTGGAAGGAAATACAAGTTACTGGTAAGTACGCTTAAAATAACATTTCAGGGTCTGTGCTGGGCTAAAAGATGCAGCACTGGGTTCTCTCCTGATTACAGGTGAGTAAATCGGAATTCGTAGTTCGGCTGATTTTAGAAGAATATTTGTACGTTTCAAAAATGGACACAGAAAATTTTCTAGTGAAAACCACACAATGGATTCCTATGGAAGGAAATACAAGTTATTGGTAAGTATGCTTAGAATACCTTGTCAGGGTCTGTGCTGGGCTAAAAGATGCAGCACTGGGTTCTCTCCTGATTACAGGTGAGTAAATCGGAATTCGTAGTTCAAGTGATTTTAGACGAATATTGGTACGTTTAAAAAATGGACACTTAGAAAATTTTCTGGTGAAAACCACACAATGGATTCCAATGGAAGGAAATAAAAGTTACTGGTAAGTATGCTTAGAATTACTTTTCAGGGTCTGGGCTGGGCTAAAAGATGTATCACTGGGTTCTCTCCTGGTTACAGGTGAGTAAATCGGAATTCGTAGTTCGGCTGATTTTAGAGGAATATTTGTACGTTTCAAAAATGGACACTTAGAAAATGTTCTGGTGAAAACCACACAATGGATTCCTATGGAAGGAAACACAAGTTACTGGTAAGTACGCTTAGAATTACTTTTCAGGGTCTGTGCTGGGTTAAAAGATGCAGCAATGGGTTCTCTCCTGATTACAGGTGAGTAAATCGGAATTCGTAGTTCGGCTTATTTTGGAGGAATATTTGTACGTTTCAAAAATGGACACTTGGAAAAATTTCTGGTGAAAACCACACAATGGATTCCGATGGAAGGAAATACAAGTTACTGGTAAGTACGCTTAGAATTACTTTTCAGAGTCTGTGCTGGGCTAAAAGAGGCGCACTGGGTTCTCTCCTGATTACAGGTGAGTAAATCAGAATTCGTTGTTCGGCTGATTTTAGAGGAATATTTGTACGTTTCAAAAATGGACACAGAAAATTTTCTGGTGAAAACCACACAATGGATTCCTATGGAAGGAAAAACAAGCTACTGGTAAGTACGCTTAGAATTACTTTTCAGGGTCTGTGCTGGGCTAAAAGATGCAGCACTGGGTTTTCTCCTGATTACAGGTGAGTAAATCGGAATTCGTAGTTCGGCTGATTTTAGAGGAATATTTGTACGTTTCAAAAATGGACACTTAGAAAATGTTCTGGTGAAAACCACACAATGGATTCCTATGGAAGGAAGCACAAGTTATTGGTAAGTACGCTTAGAATTACTTTTCAGGGTCTGTGCTGGGTTAAAAGATGCAGCAATGGGTTCTCTCCTGATTACAGGTGAGTAAATCGGAATTCGTAGTTCGGCTTATTTTGGAGGAATATTTGTACGTTTCAAAAATGGACACTTGGAAAAATTTCTGGTGAAAACCACACAATGGATTCCAATGGAAGGAAATACAAGTTACTGGTAAGTACACTTAGAATTACTTTTCAGAGTCTGTGCTGGGCTAAAAGAGGCAGCACTGGGTTCTCTCGTGATTACAGGTGAGTAAATCAGAATTCGTTGTTCGGCTGATTTTAGAGGAATATTTGTACGTTTCAAAAATGGACACAGAAAATTTTCTGGTGAAAACCACACAATGGATTCCTATGGAAGGAAATACAAGCTACTGGTAAGTACGCGTAGAATTACTTTTCAGGGTCTGTGCTGGACTAAAAGATGCAGCACTGGGTTTTCTCCTGATTACAGGTGAGTAAATCGGAATTCGTAGTTCGGCTGATTTTAGAGGAATATTTGTACGTTTCAAAAATGGACACAGAAAATGTTCTAGTGAAAACCACACAATGGATTCCTATGGAAGGAAATACAAGTTACTGGTAAGTACGCTTAGAATACCTTTTCAGGGTCTGTGCTGGGCTAAAAGATGCAGCACTGGGTTCTCTCCTGATTACAGGTGAGTAAATCGGAATTCGTAGTTCGGCTGATTTTAGACGAATATTGGTACGTTTAAAAAATTGACACTTAGAAAATTTTCTGGTGAAAACCACACAATGGATTCCAATGGAAGGAAATAAAAGTTACTGGTAAGTATGCTTAGAATTACTTTTCAGGGTCTGTGCTGGGCTAAAAGATGCAGCCCTGGGTTCTCTCCTGATTACAGGTGAGTAAATCGAAATTCGTAGTTCGGCTGATTTTAGACGAATATTGGTACGTTTCAAAAATGGACACAGAAAATTTTCTGCTGAAAACCACACAATGGATTCCTAAGGAAGAAAATACAAGTTACTGGAAAGTACTCTTAGAATTACTTTTCAGAGTCTGTGCTGGGCTAAAAGACGCAGCACTGTGTTCTCTCCATATTACAGGTGAATAAATCGGAATTCGTAGTTCAGCTGATTTTAGAGGATTATTTGTACGTTTCAAAAATGGACACTTCGAAAATTTGCTGGTGAAAACCACACAATGGATTCCTTTGGAAGGAAATACAAGTTACTGGTAAGTACGCTTAGAATAACATTTCAGGGTCTGTGCTGGGCTAAAAGATGCAGCACTGGGTTCTCTCCTGATTACAGGTGAGTAAATCGTAATTCGTGGTTCGGCTGATTTTAGAGGAATATTTGTACGTTTCAAAAATGGACACTTCGAAAATGTTCTGGTGAAAACCACACAATGGATTCCTATGGAAGGAAATACAAGTTACTGGTAAGTATGCTTAGAATTACTTTTCAGGGTCTGGGCTGGGCTAAAAGATGCAGCACTGGGTTCTCTCCTGATTACAGGTGAGTAAATCGGAATTCGTAGTTCGGCTGATTTTGGAGGAATATTTGTACGTTTCAAAAATGGACAGAAATTTTTCTGGTGAAAACCACACAATGGATTCCTATGGAAGGAAATGCAAGTTACTGGTAAGTACGCTTAGAATACCTTTTCAGGGTCAGTGCTGGGCTAAAAGATGCAGCTCTGGGTTCTCTCCTGATTACAGGTGAGTAAATCGGATTTCGTAGTTCGGCTGATTTTAGAGGAATATTTGTACGTTTCAAAAATAGACACTTAGAACATTTTCTGGTGAAAACCACACAATGGATTCCTATGGAAGGAAATACAAGTAACTGGTAAGTTCGCTTAGAATTACTTTTCAGGGTCTGTGCTGGGCTAAAAGATGCAGCCCTGGGTTCTCTCCTGATTAAGGGTGAGTAAATCGGAATTCTTAGTTCGGCTGATTTTAGACGAATATTGGTACGTTTCAAAAATGGACACAGAAAATTTTCTGGTGAAAACCACACAATGGATTCCTATGGAAGGAAATACAAGTTACTGGAAAGTACGCATAGAATTACTTTTCAGAGTCTGTGCTGGGCTAAAAGATGCAGCACTGTGTTCTCTCCATATTACAGGTGAATAAATCGGAATTCGTAGTTCGGCTGATTTTAGCGGAATATTTGTACGTTTCAAAAATGGACAGTTCGAAAATTTTCTGGTGAAAACCACACAATGGATTCCTTTGGAAGGAAATACAAGTTACTGGTAAGTACGCTTAGAATAACATTTCAGGGTCTGTGCTGGGCTAAAAGATGCAGCACTGGGTTCTCTCCTGATTACAGGTGAGTAAATCGTAATTCGTATTTCGGCTGATTTTAGAGGAATATTTGTACGTTTCAAAAATGGACACTTCGAAAATGTTCTGGTGAAAACCACACAATGGATTCCTATGGAAGGAAATACAAGTTACTGGTAAGTATGCTTAAAATTACTTTTCAGGGTCTGTGCTGGGCTAAAAGATGCAGCACTGGGTTCTCTCCTGATTACAGGTGAGTAAATCGGAATTCGTAGTTCGGCTGATTTTAGAGGAATTTTTGTACGTTTCAAAAATGGACACTTCGAAAATTTTCTGGTGAAAACCACACAATGGATTCCTTTGGAAGGCAATACAAGTTACTGGTAAGTACGCTTAGAATAACATTTCAGGGTCTGTGCTGGGCTAAAAGATGCAGCACTGGGTTCTCTCCTGATTACAGGTGAGTAAATCGTAATTCGTAGTTCGGCTGATTTTAGAGGAATATTTGTACGTTTCAAACATGGACACTTCGAAAATGTTCTGGTGAAAACCACACAATGGATTCCTATGGAAGGAAATACAAGTTACTGGTAAGTATGCTTAGAATTACTTTTCAGGGTATGGGCTGGGCTAAAAGATGCAGCACTGGGTTCTCTCCTGATTACAGGTGAGTAAATCGGAATTCGTAGTTCGGCTAATTTTGGAGGAATATTTGTACGTTTCAAAAATGGACACAGAAAATTTTCTGGTGAAAACCACACAATGGATTCCTATGGAAGGAAATACAAGTTACTGGTAAGTACGCTTAGAATTACTTTTCAGAGTTTGTGCTGGGCTAAAAGATGCAGCACTTTGTTCTCTCCATATTACAGGTGAATAAATCGGAATTCGTAGTTCGGCTGATTTTAGAGGAATATTTGTACGTTTCAAAAATGGACACTTCAAAAATTTTCGGGTGAAAACCACACAATGGATTCCTATGGAAGGAAATACAAGTTACTGGTAAGTACGCTTAGAATAACTTTTCAGGGTCTGTGCTGGGCTAAAAGATGCAGCACTGGGCTCTCTCCTGATTACAGGTGAGTAAATCGTAATTCGTAGTTTGGCTGATTTTAGAGGAATATTCGTACGTTTGAAAAATGGACACTTCGGAAATGTTCTGGTGAAAACCACACAATGGATTCCTATGGAAGGCAATACAAGTTATTGGTAAGTACGCTTAGAATTACTTTTCAGGGTCTCTGCTGGGCTAAAAGATGCAGCACTGGGTTCTCTCCTGATTACAGGTGAGTAAATAGGAATTAGTAGTTCGGCTGATTTTAGAGGAATATTTGTACATTTCAAAAATGGACACTTAGAAAATGTTCTGGTGAAAACCACACAATGGATTCCTATGGAAGGAAACACAAGTTACTGGTAAGTACGCTTAGAATTACTTTTCAGGGTCTGTGCTGGGCTAAAAGATGCAGCACTGGGTTCTCTCCTGATTACAGGTGAGTAAATCGGAATTCTTAGTTCAGCTTATTTTAGAGGAATATTTGTACTTTTCAAAAATGGACACTTGGAAAATTTTCTGGTGAAAACCACACAATGGATTCCGATGTAAGGAAATACAAGTTACTGGTAAGTACGCTTAGAATTACTCTTCAGAGTCTGTGCTGGGCTAAAAGAGGCAGCACTGGGTTCTCTCCTGATTACAGGTGAGTAAATCAGAATTCGTTGTTCGGCTGATTTTAGAGGAATATTTGTACGTTTCAAAAATGGACACAGAAAATTTTCTGGTGAAAACCACACAATGGATTCCTATGGAAGGAAATACAAGCTACTGGTAAGTACGCTTAGAATTACTTTTCAGGATTTATGCTGGGCTAAAAGATGCAGCACTGGGTTCTCTCCTGATTACAGGTGAGTAAATCGGAATTCGTAGTTCGGCTGATTTTAGAAGAATATTTGTACGTTTCAAAAATGGACACAGAAAATTTTCTAGCGAAAACCACACAATGGATTCCTATGGAAGGAAATACAAGTTATTGGTAAGTACGCTTAGAATACCTTTTCAGGGTCTGTGCTGGGCTAAAAGATGCAGCACTGGGTTCTCTCCTGATTACAGGTGAGTAAATCGGAATTCGTAGTTCAAGTGATTTTAGACGAATATTGGTACGTTTAAAAAATGGACACTTAGAACATTTTCTGGTGAAAACCACACAATGGATTCCAATGGAAGGAAATAAAAGTTACTGGTAAGTATGCTTAGAATTACTTTTCAGGGTCTGAGCCGGGCTAAAAGATGCATCACTGGGTTCTCTCCTGGTTACAGGTGAGTAAATCGGAATTCGTAGTTCGGCTGATTTTAGAGGAATATTTGTACGTTTCAAAAATGGACACTTAGAAAATGTTCTGGTGAAAACCACACAATGGATTCCTATGGAAGGAAACACAAGTTACTGGTAAGTACGCTTAGAATTACTTTTCAGGGTCTGTGCTGGGTTAAAAGATGCAGCAATGGGTTCTCTCCTGATTACAGGTGAGTAAATCGGAATTCGTAGTTCGGCTTATTTCGGAGGAATATTTGTACGTTTCAAAAATGGACAATTGGAAAAATTTCTGGTGAAAACCACACAATGGATTCCTATGGAAGGAAAAACAAGCTACTGGTAAGTACGCTTAGAATTACTTTTCAGGGTCTGTGCTGGGCTAAAAGATGCAGCACTGGGTTTTCTCCTGATTACAGGTGAGTAAATCGGAATTCGTAGTTCGGCTGATTTTAGAGGAATATTTGTACGTTTCAAAAATGGACACTTAGAAAATGTTCTGGTGAAAACCACACAATGGATTCCTATGGAATGAAACACAAGTTACTGGTAAGTACGCTTAGAATTACTTTTCAGGGTCTGTGCTGGGTTAAAAGATGCAGCAATGGGTTCTCTCCTGATTACAGGTGAGTAAATCGGAATTCGTAGTTCGGCTTATTTTGGAGGAATATTTGTACGTTTCAAAATGGACACTTGGAAAAATTTCTGGTGAAAACCACACAATGGATTCCAATGGAAGGAAATACAAGTTACTGGTAAGTACGCTTAGAATTACTTTTCAGAGTCTGTGCTGGGCTAAAAGAGGCAGCACTGGGTTCTCTCGTGATTACAGGTGAGTAAATCAGAATTCGTTGTTCAGCTGATTTTAGAGGAATATTTGTACGTTTCAAAAATGGACACAGAAAAGTTTCTGCTGAAAACCACACAATGGACTCCTAAGGAAGAAAATACAAGTTACTGGAAAGTACGCTTAGAATTACTTTTCAGAGTCTGTGCTGGGCTAAAAGACGCAGCACTGTGTTCTCTCCATGTTACAGGTGAATAAATCGGAATTCGTAGTTCAGCTGATTTTAGAGGATTATTTGTACGTTTCAAAAATGGACACTTCGAAAATTTTCTGGTGAAAACCACACAATGGATTCCTTTGGAAGGAAATACAAGTTACTGGTAAGTACGCTTAGAATAACATTTCAGGGTCTGTGCTGGGCTAAAAGATGCAGCACTGGGTTCTCTCCTGATTACAGGTGAGTAAATCGTAATTCGTAGTTCGGCTGATTTTAGAGGAATATTTGTACGTTTCAAAAATGGACACTTCGAAAATGTTCTGGTGAAAACCACACAATGGATTCCTATGGAAGGAAATACAAGTTACTGGTAAGTATGCTTAGAATTACTTTTCAGGGTCTGGGCTGGGCTAAAAGATGCAGCACTGGGTTCTCTCCTGATTACAGGTGAGTAAATCGGAATTCGTAGTTCGGCTGATTTTGGAGGAATATTTGTACGTTTCAAAAATGGACAGAAATTTTTCTGGTGAAAACCACACAATGGATTCCTATGGAAGGAAATGCAAGTTACTGGTAAGTACGCTTAGAATACCTTTTCAGGGTCTGTGCTGGGCTAAAAGATGCAGCCCTGGGTTCTCTCCTGATTACAGGTGAGTAAATCGGATTTCGTAGTTCGGCTGATTTTAGAGGAATATTTGTACGTTTCAAAAATGGACACTTAGAACATTTTCTGGTGAAAACCACACAATGGATTCCTATGGAAGGAAATACAAGTAACTGGTAAGTTCGCTTAGAATTACTTTTCAGGGTCTGTGCTGGGCTAAAAGATGCAGCCCTGGGTTCTCTCCTGATTACAGGTGAGTAAATCGGAATTCTTAGTTCGGCTGATTTTAGACGAATATTGGTACGTTTCAAAAATGGACACAGAAAATTTTCTGGTGAAAACCACGCAATGGATTCCTATGGAAGGAAATACAAGTTACTGGAAAGTACGCATAGAATTACTTTTCAGAGTCTGTGCTGGGCTAAAAGATGCAGCACTGTGTACTCTCCATATTACAGGTGAATAAATCGGAATTCGTAGTTCGGCTGATTTTAGCTGAATATTTGTACGTTTCAAAAATGGACACTTCGAAAATTTTCTGGTGAAAACCACACAATGGATTCCTTTGGAAGGAAATACAAGTTACTGGTAAGTACGCTTAGAATAACATTTCAGGGTCTGTGCTGGGCTAAAAGATGCAGCACTGGGTTCTCTCCTGATTAAAGGTGAGTAAATCGTAATTCGTAGTTCGGCTGATTTTAGAGGAATATTTGTACGTTTCAAACATGGACACTTCGAAAATGTTCTGGTGAAAAACACACAATGGATTCCTATGGAAGGAAATACAAGTTACTGGTAAGTATGCTTAGAATTACTTTTCAGGGTCTGGGCTGGGCTAAAAGATGCAGCACTGGGTTCTCTCCTGATTACAGGTGAGTAAATCGGAATTCGTAGTTCGGCTGATTTTGGAGGAATATTTGTACGTTTTAAAAATGGACAGAAATTTTTCTGGTGAAAACCACACAATGGATTCCTATGGAAGGAAATGCAAGTTACTGGTAAGTACGCTTAGAATACCTTTTCAGGGTCTGTGCTGGGCTAAAAGATGCAGCCCTGGGTTCTCTCCTGATTACAGGTGAGTAAATCGGATTTCGTAGTTCGGCTGATTTTAGAGGAATATTTGTACGTTTCAAAAATGGACACTTAGAACATTTTCTGGTGAAAACCACACAATGGATTCCTATGGAAGGAAATACAAGTAACTGGTAAGTTCGCTTAGAATTACTTTTCAGGGTCTGTGCTGGGCTAAAAGATGCAGCCCTGGGTTCTCTCCTGATTACAGGTGAGTAAATCGGAATTCTTAGTTCGGCTGATTTTAGACGAATATTGGTACGTTTCAAAAATGGACACAGAAAATTTTCTGGTGAAAACCACACAATGGATTCCTATGGAAGGAAATACAAGTTACTGGAAAGTACGCATAGAATTACTTTTCAGAGTCTGTGCTGGGCTAAAAGATGCAGCACTGTGTACTCTCCATATTACAGGTGAATAAATCGGAATTCGTAGTTCGGCTGATTTTAGCTGAATATTTGTAAGTTTCAAAAATGGACACTTCGAAAATTTTCTGGTGAAAACCACACAATGGATTCCTTTGGAAGGAAATACAAGTTACTGGTAAGTACGCTTAGAATAACATTTCAGGGTCTGTGCTGGGCTAAAAGATGCAGCACTGGGTTCTCTCCTGATTACAGGTGAGTAAATCGTAATTCGTATTTTGGCTGATTTTAGAGGAATATTTGTACGTTTCAAAAATGGACACTTCGAAAATGTTCTGGTGAAAACCACACAATGGATTCCTATGGAAGGAAATACAAGTTACTGGTAAGTATGCTTAAAATTACTTTTCAGGGTCTGTGCTGGGCTAAAAGATGCAGCCCTGGGTTCTCTCCTGATTACAGGTGAGTAAATCAGAATTTGTAGTTCGGCTGATTTTAGAGGAATTTTTGTACGTTTCAAAAATGGACACTTCGAAAATTTTCTGGTGAAAACCACACAATGGATTCCTTTGGAAGGCAATACAAGTTACTGGTAAGTACGCTTAGAATAACATTTCAGGGTCTGTGCTGGGCTAAAAGATGCAGCACTGGGTTCTCTCCTGATTACAGGTGAGTAAATCGTAATTCGTAGTTCGGCTGATTTTAGAGGAATATTTGTACGTTTCAAACATGGACACTTCGAAAATGTTCTGGTGAAAAACACACAATGGATTCCTATGGAAGGAAATACAAGTTACTGGTAAGTATGCTTAGAATTACTTTTCAGGGTATGCGCTGGGCTAAAAGATGCAGCACTGGGTTCTCTCCTGATTACAGGTGAGTAAATCGGAATTCGTAGTTCGGCTAATTTTGGAGGAATATTTGTACGTTTCAAAAATGGACACAGAAAATTTTCTGGTGAAAACCACACAATGGATTCCTATGGAAGGAAATACAAGTGACTGGTAAGTACGCTTAGAATTACTTTTCAGAGTCTGTGCTGGGCTAAAAGATGCAGCACTTTGTTCTCTCCATATTACAGGTGAATAAATCGGAATTCGTAGTTCGGCTGATTTTAGAGGAATATTTGTACGTTTCAAAAATGGACACTTCAAAAATTTTCGGGTGAAAACCACACAATGGATTCCTATGGAAGGAAATACAAGTTACTGGTAAGTACGCTTAGAATAACTTTTCAGGGTCTGTGCTGGGCTAAAAGATGCAGCACTGGGCTCTGTCCTGATTACAGGTGTCAATCGTAATTCGTAGTTTGGCTGATTTTAGAGGAATATTTGTACGTTTCAAAAATGGACACTTCGAAAATGTTCTGGTGAAAACCACACAATGGATTCCTATGGAAGGCAATACAAGTTATTGGTAAGTACGCTTAGAATTACTTTTCAGGGTCTCTGCTGGGCTAAAAGATGCAGCACTGGGTTCTCTCCTGATTACAGGTGAGTAAATAGGAATTAGTAGTTCGGCTGATTTTAGAGGAATATTTGTACGTTTCAAAAATGGACACTTAGAAAATGTTCTGGTGAAAACCACACAATGGATTCCTATGGAAGGAAACACAAGTTACTGGTAAGTACGCTTAGAATTACTTTTCAGGGTCTGTGCTGGGCTAAAAGATGCAGCACTGGGTTCTCTCCTGATTACAGGTGAGTAAATCAGAATTCGTTGTTCGGCTGATTTTAGAGGAATATTTGTACGTTTCAAAAATGGACACAGAAAATTTTCTGGTGAAAACCACACAATGGATTCCTATGGAAGGAAATACAAGTTACTGGTAAGTACGCTTAGAATTACTTTTCAGGGTCTATGCTGGGCTAAAAGATGCAGCAACGGTTCTCTCCTGATTACAGGTGAGTAAATCGGAATTCGTAGTTCGGCTGATTTTAGAGGAATATTTGTATGTTTCAAAAATGGACACAGAAAATTTTCTAGTGAAAACCACACAATGGATTCCTATGGAAGGAAATACAAGTTACTGGTAAGTACGCTTAGAATACCTTTTCAGGGTCTGTGCTGGGCTAAAAGATGCAGCACTGGGTTCTCTCCTGATTAGAGGTGAGTAAATCAGAATTCGTAATTCGGCTGATTTTAGAGGAATATTTGTACGTTTCAAAAATGGACACAGAAAATTTTCTGGTGAAAACCACACAATGGATTCCTATGGAAGGAAATACAAGTTACTGGTAAGTACGCTTAGAATTACTTTTCAGGGTCTGTGCTGTGCTAAAAGCTGCAGCACTGGGTTCTCTTCTGATTACAGGTGAGTAAATCGGAATTCGTAGTTCGGCTGATTTTAGAGGAATATTTGTACGTTTCAAAAATGGACACAGAAAATTTTCTGGTGAAAACCACACAATGGATTCCTATGGAAGGAAATACAAGTTACCGGTAAGTACGCTTATAATTACTTTTCAGAGGCTGTGCTGGGCTAAAAGATGCAGCACTGTGTTCTCTCCATATTACAGGTGAATAAATCGGAATTCGTAGTTCGGCTGATTTTAGAGGAATATTTGTACGTTTCAAAAATGGACACTTCGAAAATTTTCTGGTGAAAACCACACAATGGATTCCTATGGAAGGAAATACAAGTTACTGGTAAGTACGCTTAGAATAACATTTCAGGGTCTCTGCTGGGCTAAAAGATGCAGCACTGGGTTCTCTCCTGATTACAGGTGAGTAAATAGGAATTCGTAGTTCGGCTGATTTTAGATGAATATTTGTACGTTTCAAAAATGGACACTTAGAAAATCTTCTGGTGAAAACCACACAATGGATTCCTATGGAAGGAAATACAAGTTACTGGTAAGTACGCTTAGAATTACTTTTCAGGGTCTGTGCTGGGCTAAAAGATGCAGCACTGGGTTCTCTCCTGATTACAGGTGAGTAAATCGGAATTCGTATTTCGGCTGATTTTAGAGGAAAAGATGTACGTTTCAAAAATGGACACTTAGAAAATTTTCTGGTGAAAACCACACAATGGATTCCTATGGAAGGAAATACAAGTAACTGGTAAGTATGCTTAGAATTACTTTTCAGGGTCTGTGCTGGGCTAAAAGATGCAGCCCTGGTTTCTCTCCTGATTACAGGTGAGTAAATCGGAATTCGTAGTTCGACTGATTTTAGACGAATATTGGTACGTTTCAAAAAGGGACACAGAAAATTTTCTGGTGAAAACCACGCAATGGATTCCTATGGAAGGAAATACAAGTTACTGGAAAGTACGCTTAGAATTACTTTTCAGAGTCTGTGCTGGGCTAAAAGATGCAGCACTGTGTTCTCTCCATATTACAGGTGAATAAATCGGAATTCGTAGTTCGGCTGATTTTAGAGGAATATTTGTACGTTTCAAAAATGGACACTTCGAAAATTTTCTGGTGAAAACCACACAAAGGATTCCTTTGGAAGGAAATACAAGTTACTGGTAAGTACGCTTAAAATAACATTTCAGGGTCTGTGCTGGGCTAAAAGATGCAGCACTGGGTTCTCTCCTGATTACAGGTGAGTAAATCGTAATTCGTAGTTCGGCTGATTTTAGAGGAATATTTGCACGTTTCAAAAATGGACACTTTGAAAATGTTCTGGTGAAAACCACACAATGGATTCCTATGGAAGGAAATACAAGTTACTGGTAAGTATGCTTAGAATTACTTTTAAGGGTCTGGGCTGGGCTAAAAGATGCAGCACTGGGTTCTCTCCTGATTACAGGTGAGTAAATCGGAATTCGTAGTTCGGCTGATTTTGGAGGAATATTTGTACGTTTCAAAAATGGACACCGAAAATTTTCTGGTGAAAACCACACAATGGATTCCTATGGAAGGAAATACAAGTTACTGGTAAGTACACTTAGAATACCTTTTCAGGGTCTGTGCTGGGCTAAAAGATGCAGCACTGGGTTCTCTCCTGATTACAGGTGAGTAAATCGGAATTCGTAGTTCGGCTGATTTTGGAGGAATATTTGTACGTTTCAAAAATGGACACCGAAAATTTTCTGGTGAAAACCACACAATGGATTCCTATGGAAGGAAATACAAGTTACTGGTAAGTACACTTAGAATACCTTTTCAGGGTCTGTGCTGGGCTAAAAGATGCAGCCCTGGGTTCTCTCCTGATTACAGGTGAGTAAATCGGAATTCGTAGTTCGGCTGATTTTAGAGGAATATTTGTACGTTTCAAAAATGGACACTTCGAAAATTTTCTGGTGAAAACCACACAATGGATTCCTATGGAAGGAAATACAAGTTACTGGTAAGTACGCTTAGAATAACATTTCAGGGTCTCTGCTGGGTTAAAAGATGCAGCACTGGGTTCTCTCCTGATTACAGGTGAGTAAATAGGAATTCGTAGTTCGGCTGATTTTAGAGGAATATTTGTACGTTTCAAAAATGGACACTTAGAAAATGTTCTGGTGAAAATCACACAATGGATTCCTATGGAAGGAAATACAAGTTACTGGTAAGTACGCTTAGAATTACTTTTCAGGGTCTGTGCTGGGCTAAAAGATGCAGCACTGGTTTAACTCCTGATTACAGGTGAGTAAATCGGAATTCGTAGTTCGGCTGATTTTAGACGAATATTGGTACGTTTCAAAAATGGACACTTAGAAAATTTTCTGGTGAAAACCACACAATGGATTCCAATGGAAGGAAATAAAAGTTACTGGTAAGTATAATTAGAATTACTTTTCAGGGTCTGGGCTGGGCTAAAAGATGCATCACTGGGTTCTCTCCTGATTACAGGTGAGTAAATCGGAATTCGTAGTTCGGCTGATTTTAGAGGAATAGTTGTACGTTTCAAAAATGGACACTTAGAAAATTTTCTGGTGAAAACCACACAATGGATTCCTATGGAAGGAAATACAAGTAACTGGTAAGTACGCTTAGAATTACTTTTCAGGGTCTGTGCTGGGCTAAAAGATGCAGCCCTGGGTTCTCTCCTGATTACAGGTGAGTAAATCGGAATTCGTAGTTCGACTGATTTTAGACGAATATTGGTACGTTTCAAAAATGGACACAGAAAATTTTCTGGTGAAAACCACACAATGGATTCCTATGGAAGGAAATACAAGTTACTGGAAAGTACGCTTAGAATTACTTTTCAGAGTCTGTGCTGGGCTAAAAGATGCAGCACTGTGTTCTCTCCATATTACAGGTGAATAAATCGGAATTCGTAGTTCGGCTGATTTTAGAGGAATATTTGTACTTTTCAAAAATGGACACTTCGAAAATTTTCTGGTGAAAACCACACAAAGGATTCCTTTGGAAGGAAATATAAGTTACTGGTAAGTACGCTTAGAATAACATTTTAGGGTCTGTGCTGGGCTAAAAGATGCAGCACTGGGTTCTCTCCTGATTACAGGTGAGTAAATCGTAATTCGTAGTTTGGCTGATTTTAGAGGAATATTTGTACGTTTCAAAAATGGACACTTCGAAAATGTTCTGGTGAAAACCACACAATGGATTCCTATGGAAGGAAATACAAGTTACTGGTAAGTATGCTTAGAATTACTTTTCAGGGTCTGGGCTGGGCTAAAAGATGCAGCACTGGGTTCTCTCCTGATTACAGGTGAGTAAATCGGAGGAATATTTGTACGTTTCAAAAATGGACACCAGTAGATGGTTATAGTTAGGACCTATTTTCCATAGGAAATCCGCAACATTCTCCGCAAAATTTTCCAAACTTTTGGCCAGCTCCGCTCTGCTCCTGCCCTGAAAGTTTCGTGGTAATTCGTCAAGCGGGGGCTGAGAAAAAAGGGGGGTTCCAAAACACGTTTTCCCCATGCAATTTCCCATAGGATCTGTTGTGGCAGCTACAGCCCGAACCGCTGAATGGAATTACACCAAATTTAGCAAAGAGGTAGTCCTCAGTTCAGACTCATGCCTTTTGCATAAATGGTGTGAATCCGTTCAGTAGTTCCTGAGAAAATTAGAGTTAAAAGTACATATATATCTATGGCCGGGGAGGATCCACTCACCCTACCCGCAACGTAAGCGCACCCTCCCCGAACCGGGCACGCACCCTCCCGATCGCGCGCTGAATGCTAATTGGCTGTCGAGTGTCTGTCTACATTCGAAACCAGGAACTGTTGGCGGCCATTTTCTGCCTCGGTAGAAGCGAGGTTGAAGAAGCAAGGGGAATAAGTGTGTAAAACATATAAAGGGGGCAGAGTGGAAATACTCTGACCCTCTAGAGGTGGTGCTTAGGGGGTCCCAGAAGGACCCTCTGGGGCCCCCTTTTTTTTTTAAAGGCGAAATGCGTGTAGGGTGCGCGCATCCTATCGCGTTCTGTGCAAGGATCCTCTCACGTTGGGTGCGCAGTTCCAAAAACATGGAAAAAAAATATATAAAATAAAGATTTGAACATAATATTTTGAAAAATATAAAAAAATATGATTGAAAAACCCATTACATTCAAATAATATTTGTTAATTTTTAAAAAAAATAATTGAAAAAATAAGTTCAAAAAATGGTGATAAAAAAGTATTTAAAAAAAACATAATTAATGAAATTGACACACTGAATTGGAAAAATATAGAAATCCAATCAAAATCATTAAACATGATATCTTTAGAGATAAGTTATAGATAGGAATTAGAATTCAAAAAACCTTTGAAATTCACTGAAACAAACAAAGGTTTCAGGGGCGTTATAGTTATGAATTGGCATTTAAAAAAACCTTAGAAATTCACTGAAAAAACCATAGGTTTCAGGGGCGTTATAGTTAGCTGGACATTTACCTCATACAAAACCCTTGAAATTCCCCTGTTATAGTTAGTTCAGCTAACTATAACTCGCGCCCCCGCAATGCACTGCTGATGACGTCACATATTACATCACTCATGACATGGTCAGTGACATCACTGATTACATCCCTGATGACATCTCAAATCAATGATATGAAAGAGTGTCTTGCGCAATAACTATGTTACAAAAAGTGACATATTTCCGGTTTCAAAATTCCTTGCAAATGATAGAAGGTAAGCACAGAGTTTTGTCTGCAAAGATGTTCAAAGAAGAATGATTGAAATGATTGCGGTCCTTCAATAGGTACAATGGGAAATATTATGAACCCCTCAAATCACTTTTTTTGCAGGTCAAATGATATCTGATTATGGTCAGATTTGAAAACTACATACGTATAAACAGAGTGTTTTTAGAAACATGTTTCAACTTTGTAGCTTCTTGCAGACCTCGTCATTCTGCATATTGAGACTTAGTTAAACTTACCTTCACAATAATAGGAAAAAAAAATGGTATACATGTTTTTCATATATTCATTGCAATCTAAATTCATATAAATTGCTTGTTTGGATCTGTGAAAGAAAAGAAAAAAAAAATTATAACGTGTAATAATATATTTTTTATAACACAGCATAATTTCCACAAAGTAATTTGTTTGCCTTTTTCGCTGTTCTCAGAATATATTGAATTTCACTAGAAATAGTGATTTCAATCGTACTCATCACTTAACAGCGGGCAAAAAAAAAACAATCAATAAGATTGTTAAAAAAAAAACAACATACTATTCTCAGTAAAATACCAGAAAATACAAATCATACATATATGAAAGGCTTACAGATTACAAAATTTTATAACTTTAACTTATAAAAACTGTAAATGTTGCCACAATAAAATAATCACCGAATAAATGACCACCAAAAAGTCCATAATTCAAAAATATACCTTTCCTTGAGGCCAAATGATATTTTTGCACTTCTTCTTTATGTAAATTGACCAATGGTAGTCCTATTAATTTATAATAATAAATTCCTCAGAGAGTGAATTATCTTCCTAAAACTTTGGCTTTAAAAATATAAGGTAGGAATTTGGTAATTCACGAGGCAAACGTTGTTTGAAAATCAACTGGGCATCATTACAAAGTGTCCAGCCTTTGTCACATTTTACATAGGCAGTGTAATGTCCAGATGTGGTGGAAGGACCATCATGGAAAATTATTGCAATTGCTACAAAAGTCCTTCCTGATATTGATAGTTGTGCTGCTACAAATTGTTTTATTAAAGTATCCAATTTTCTTCCGTCAGCTGTACAACGTTGCCTCATTAAAATTATGTATTTTCCATATTTTGTTAAGAATAATGTGGATAACATTTCTGATTTACATTGGCTACACTCCATGTTTTGAATTGCACATTTCACTAATTTATTGAAAGACACTGATTTACAGTCTGGTAATGTTAAATACAGAAATCTCTCAGTGTCTACATTGGTGCTACATGTATACATGCAATTTTCACAATAATGTTCCCATTTGTTAGAAAGGCCAAAAATATTTTCTATTTCTACACCTTCATTTTCAAAAATGGTAAGCATATACATTAAAAATTCCTGAGCATCTTGTTGGATATTTTGTGTAAATTGTGTAGAACCAGAACACACATCCAAAAGACTACGAACATCTGAAACAGATTGTATTTTACTTCTATCTGTTGTCAATTTTTCATAAACAGAATGCAACAGAGAACAAAATCTTTTTTGCCGATTCTCCATAATTTGTTCTTGCAAACCTTCAAGATAAAAAACAACATTGACCACTACATTAGCATAGCAGTTGACACCAGAACTATTTTCAAACTGATAACCAACAATCTCTCCAACAGTGTCCAATTTCTTTTTACCTGCAATCACAACATTATCTTGTTCTTTTCTTTTCTTGACACCTTCAGAACAGATATTCTCTAACCTTCTTTTTCGACCAACCACAAACGTTTTCAAATACAGGATATTGACCTAAATTTGGAGCATACACCCTTCTTAACCTATTATACTCTTTTACACAGTTTGCATCTGCAGTAACCTTTGTCTCATCAAAATCAATCAAAAACAAACCAGATAATGTTCTGACTCGCGACAAAGCAACATATGCCATACCCTCTTTAAATACGGTAGATCCAATGTTCACCAATGCACTGTCTACACTTAATCCTTGAGATTTATGAATAGTCACTGCATATGCCAGAGAAAATGGCAATTGTTTCCTACGGACATATAAATCTTTAACAAGCAAAAAAACGAACTGAACAACGACCAATTTCTTTAACTTCATCAATCTGATCAAATGTAATTTTAAAAAATTCAATTCCTTCTTTTTTTCTGATAATTCACAATATCCACCACTTTGCCCATTGCACCATTAACTTAACCTTTCTCTACATCCAAATTACGCCTTAAAATTACCCGACAGTTTACACACGCATAGAGGTGCCGATCACGATCCGGTAAAAACCGGGTACGAACCGTCGGACGGAGCATATTCTCCGTCCAACGCGTACCTGGTCGAAAAAATATACAAACATGGAATTACGATTCGCACGGAAATACCATTTCCGTAAGAATCGTACAAAAGCCCGACCGACGAAAACAAACATACAAATGGGATCCGGGAAAGCGCCGACGTGACGTCGGGACGCACGCAGCCTGCCATTCACGAACCAGGAATCACGATTCGCACCGACGTCATCCCGCACGGTGAATATTTACCGGCAGCCAAAAACTGCCGGGAAATCAGGACGACGCGAACAAGGAGTACCTGCACGCGACGGACAGACATGGACCCGAACCTACGTGTCATCCCGGCCCTCATAGCAGTCGACCTCCTCTACAGGTTACGACGCAGACGCCGCAGAAGGTCAGAACAACAAAGGGAGGGGGGAAAGGGGGGGGGCAGGACCAAGGGCAGGCCACCAAACCCCCACCAAAGTCACACAGCACACATGCCCTGGACATACCTGACCCCCAGGCCCTAGTCACTTCGCGGGGGTGGGGGAGTGTCCAGCAAAGCCAGCGTCCGCCACAACGGAAGTGCTTGACGACGCGAACCGGCAACACAACAATACAGGTACATCCCGTACCCACGCCTTAAGAGCGTGGGTACGAGTCGTACCACGCCCACACCTACGTCATCCCAACAATAACGGCACGGCTGTACCCACGTGGCAAAGGCCTGGGTACAGCCCACACAAGCATCACATAGCGTGGGGACGGATATGTACGGACTGTACCCCCACCCCCGCATGCATGGAGCGTACCCCCCACCCCAACAGTGTAAGTATGACCCGTACCCTCACCCGCATACGTATGGAGCGTACCCCCCACCCCAAGAGTGTAAGTACGACCCGTACCCTCACCCGCGTACGTATGGAGCGTACCCCCAACCCCAACAGTGTAAGTACGACCCGTACCCTCACCCGCGTACGTATGGAGCGTACCCCCCACCCCAACAGTGTAAGTACGACCCGTACCCTCACCCGTGTACGTATGGAGTGTACCCCCCACCCCAACAGTGTAAGTACGACCCGTACCCTCACCCGCGTACGTATGGAGCGTACCCCCACCCCAACAGTGTAAGTACGACCTGTACCCTCACCCGCGTACATATGGAGCGTACCCTCACCCCAACAGTGTATGTACAGACCGTACCCCCACCTGCGTATGCATGGAACGTTCCCCCCACCCCAACAGTGTAAGTACGACCCGTACCCTCACCTGCGTACGTATGGAGCATACCCCCACCCCAAGAGTGTAAGTATGACCCCTACCCACACCCGCATACGTATGGAGCGTACCCCCACCCCAAGAGTGTAAGTACGACCCCTACCCACACCCGCGTATGCATGGAGCGAACCCACACCCGTGTATGTTCTAAGCGTACATATCCTGAAATAGGAGAGGTGTGTGCAGAGTCCTCCCAGCAGTGCCCAGTCACAAGAGTGGTGTATGCAGAGTCCTCCCAGCAGTGCCCAGACACAGGAGGGGTGTGTGCAGAGTCCTCCCAGCAGTGCCCAGACACAGGAGGGGTGGGTGTAGAGTCCTCCCAGCAGTGCCCAGTCACAAGAGTGGTGTGTGCAGAGTCCTCCCAGCAGTGCCCAGACACAGGAGGGGTGTGTGCAGAGTCCTCCCAGCAGTGCCCAGACACAGGAGGGGTGGGTGTAGAGTCCTCCCAGCAGTGCCCAGTCACAAGAGTGGTGTGTGCAGAGTCCTCCCAGCAGTGCCCAGACGCAGGAGGGGTGGGTGCAGAGTCCACCCAGCAGTGCCCAGACACAGGAGGGGTGGGTGCAGAGTCCTCCCAGCAGTGCCCAGACACAGGAGGGGTGTGTGCAGAGTCCTCCCAGCAGTGCCCAGACACAGGAGGGGTGTGTGCAGAGTCCTCCCAGCAGTGCCCAGACACAGGAGGGGTGGGTGTAGAGTCCTCCCAGCAGTGCCCAGTCACAAGAGTGGTGGGTGCCTAACACTCACAGCAGTGCCCCTGCAAAGAAAAGGGTGGAGTACCCACAGATCCAACGCCCACAAATGTCAGTCAGGTGCACAAAGATACTGCAGTACATGTACCACATGTGTGCGAGGCTGGAAGTATACGTATGCATGGCGCCTAAAAGAATACATGTACACATGAAGTCATGGCAACAGTCTACATACACAAGTACAGTGACCACCAAGGACGCCACGAATGATGCAGGTGGAGACATCGCTCAGCATGTATGGGCCAAGTCTAACGAGTCCGTCACACACCCAGCCAATGTAGACACAGCTCAGCACCACATATTGGAAATACCCTGTAGGGAAGAAGTCAGGTTACACAGTGGAAGGAACACACCTTGGGACGATGTCACCATGCAGTAACTGCTTACATGAACAAAGTTATGTAGCCAACAGCTTGTGATGGCACACAGATACCAGGATCCACCCTATGACCAGCACAAGACGACAATTCCCACACACCCAACACATAATCACCACCCAAAATAATGGGGCAGGTCCACCAACAGCAATACCAGACAGACAGTAGTGTATTAAGGAAAAATAAATTGCTTTAATCAGCATCCAAAAATATGTTTGTCCCTTGACAGTTCAAAAAGTACAATGCCCATAGGGCAATCCAAAGTTCCAATCCAGGTGGGGGACACAGTGGGACGCGTGTCCCCTAGCTTGCCTGCACAGTCAGACTCCTTCGTCTTCCAGAGTGGGGAGGGCATCATGTGCGGGGGAAGGACCAGGCACCGCAGGGACATGAGGGCGAAGGGTAGGCGTCGTGGGTACAGGGATGGAGGACTCCACCACAGGGGGTGGCGCAGGGCCAAAGGCGGAGGCCAGGATGTCGCTGCACACCTTAGCAAGGTCCTCCAGAGACTCCCCTGCACCCGAAGGAACCACAGGCCCCAAGGAGGGGGGGGGCGGAGGGATGGGTCGCAGTGCCACTGGGGGAGGGTGTGGACAGGGGGGGGGACTCAACCACCCTGACCGGGGACTCCCTTGACCGCTTGCGGGGTGGTGTCACAGTGGGGCTCAGGGACAGAGCGGCCATGAAAGAGTCTTTGCCGGATATGTGGCCAGGAGAGCTGAGGGGAGGGGATTTGGAGGGAGTGGATTTGGTGGAATGCGAACTCCCACTCTGGCTGCGTGACTTACATTTGCCCCCCGACCCAGTGGGTGTGCCTACTTCACCCTGTGCTTGCGTGCCAGGAGGTGTGCGTACGACCTTCCCTGCTGGTGTGGTGCCTGTGTCTGTTGTGGTGGGTGCATGCTGACGTCTGGGTGTACGTGGGACAGGCATGGGAGTGGGAAGTGTGGAAGGGTCAGGGGTAGGGGGTTGGACGTAGCGCTGCAGGAGACCCACTGCTGCAGTCAGTGTCGAGTCAATGGACCTCAGCAAGTTGCGTTGGTCAGCCTGCGATGAAAAAATGCCCTCCAAGTATGCCTCCATGTTGTTCAGCACTTGGCTGTGGCCATGGAGGACATTAAGCATCGCAACCTGACCAACCTGCAACTGCCGCTGGATGTCCACAGACTCGGCATTGGCGGCAGCAGTGGAGACAGGGGCAGGGGGTGCGATGCCTGGCAGGAAGGAGACATGTGGTGACCGGGCACGCTGGGAAGGGACACGAGCAAGTGGGAGGCGGCTGATGGCAATGGAGGGGGCGGGGTGAGATGTTGTGCCGCTGTCGGCTGCTGGTGCAGCCTCCGCCCACTCGGAGAGATCATCCTCGGACCCGTCAGCTTCATATTCTGTCGTGCCAGTGGACAGGTCCTCGGCCTCACTCTCCTCCGCCTCAGTTCCACTCAATGTGCCAGCCACGATGTCAACGCTGGCACTGGTGCTCGGTCCCTCCGCTCCGTCTGTGCTCATGTCTCCCTCCGTGTCCCCCGACGATGCTGTGGACAAGGTGAAGAGACAGCAATTAATCACACACCAGTATACATATGTCACATGAGTCCAATCTACATAGGTTACAGTGCATAGCCTGAAAAGAAAGATCAGTAACATCTACAAAACAAGGTACAGATGTAGGGCATGCAACACACAGTTGGTTGACCCACCATGCCACTGAAAATCCATGGAGAGCATGACACAATTGCAAATGACATGAAATGGAGTTTGACATAGGAGCCAGGCCCTGGGGACAATCCAGCACTGCATCTGCGCCACACAGCGTTGCTGAAAATAGGGATGAGCAGGGACCATATCCATGAACTTGAGGCACATGCTGCATAGGTAATACTGAAAACATGCCCAACATGACTGGCTCACTGCACCTTGAGTGTATGTCCAGACAAACATCACACACTGGCCAGAGCTAGCAAGGAGATATCAGGTTTTGACATGTAGGCTTTGCCCGCACCAACCACCCCCTACATGAGAAAATTTGTTGAGACACAGGAAGCACTTACATCTCTTAGTCTGGATGAAATACACAGGGGCTGCATAAATGCAAGATTGGACGCCAAATACCCAAGGTGCGCCTGTCTAAATAATCATGTACAAATGGTCATCATCAGATGATTGTAACAAGACACACAGGCACTGGCCACCATGAGTATGAACAAGGACAATCAGGTCAGGCTGTACAGTGGACACTTGTACTACATTTTACGTCAATATACATGGTGCCAGGGGACAATGGCACAGAGCACAACCTATGCTGTAGACACTGAGAGTGTCCACGTTTTGTGATGACACATATGACACCTAGGAAAATATGCCCCAGGGGACAGTAGTGGCCACACAACTCCATGGTCCTGAATGGGAATGACTGCAACACACGCCACCATCCCTGCACTCTGCGTATCGCACACTCATGCACATCATGTCACAGGCCACAACATAGGACATGCGCGCTGTAAGGCATGACACTTGAGAGACTAACTCCCATGTCTGGACTCAGCATCAGTGCCAACTGACATGGAACCCACATGTACTCAACTGGACAGGGCACAGGCAAGGTCCCAAAACCTGTTAGAAACCACCCCCACACATGATGCTACAGGCATAGTTCACGTGGAGAAAGCGCCAGCCTACATTACCTTGTGAAGGAGTGACTACACACAGACCAGGGAACACATTGCAAGGAGGGGAAGGGAGGCAGGAGAGCACCGCTATACTGTGGGTAACTGGATCTGCACAGCACCTTTAAACCCTGGCAGTGTATCCATGCAACTGTGCACTTACAAATGCTGGTGACACACAACAAACACACATGTACCTATCCCCTTCCTGCTGCTGCTTCTCCTGTAAGCGCCTGTCCAAGTCTGGAAATACCACCGCCAGCACACGCTTGTGGATGTGGGTCAGACGGCGGCACCCGCGGTTCTTATGGGTCTCAGGTGAGTCCCCCAGCAGGACCCGTGCGATCCTCCGCGTCCAGCACCGGATATCCTGCCAGCGTTTCCTCACCTGGGCCAGGCGCCGCTTGCGACCCTCCGTCTTCCTCACGGCACTGACGGCGGTCATCCATATCTGCTTCTTGGCAGAGGCGCCTACCTGTGAGGATGAACAAGTGACACTACATCAATACACCAGGCACATGTCACAGAGAGACATATTAGAACAAATTTGCTGTTTACAACAAGGCATAGTATGCATTCAACGCATTGCACCTTTGTCATAGGGACATGATCCTCTGGGGAAGGGCAAAAGCAGTACGTGCCATTGAAAGTACACAAGTGGAATGAGGGCAACGACACAATCAATGATCCAGGCTCACACTGTGCATCACAAGCTACACCAGGATTATGTGCAGCACCTCTAAGCAGTCACATGCCACAGGCCACTGACGCTACCTCAACAGAGTACACAGACACACACAGGCACAGGACATTCACCTGCCATTGCCAAATGCAGCGACAAACCTCACTCTGCACATGTGCCACTAGACGGGGGGGGCTCACAGGTGTGGGGCTGGCTCTGCACGTCAGACACACAGCACTGCTCCCTGCTCACATCACATGGGCAGGGTATATCCATCCCTCATGCAGCCCGGGTGCCACACTCCACATATGCACCCACCCACATGACAGGGGACTTACACACACACCGATGTCCAGGGTACGAACACATCACGTGGACACTCTCAGCACAGGTACACTGAACTAACACACATCTGTGGGTACAGTCACCTGTCACACTGGGCTGACCACATAATCAAATGAGGACTGTAGAGGCTACATTCCCAGGAGGAAAAGACAGGCAGAATGTGGCATGCACCATGCAGTGATTGTCACAGTAAACACAATGCAAGTGAGGATGGCAGACATGCACCACAGCATGCACTGGCTGGGAGACATCAGGCATTCCCCCCCCTGGGACCCCCCCTACAGTACATAGCATGTGTGTCACACCTGGACACAATGCCAGAAGTCACTGTCACAAACAAGGGACACAGTCTGTGCTAGTAGACTCTGCACTCACCTGATACCCTGGTCGCCCATACAGCAGGGGGTACTGTGAGAGGATCACATCCAGCAAAGCCAGGTTCTCCTCCAGGGTGAAAGGCTGTGACCTCTCCACAGACCTTGACATGGTTCCAGGGAATCAGTAGCAGCAGCTGGGTCGTCAAATCCAAAGATGTGCAGGCAAGTGCTCCCTCATGGGACCTGGCTGCCTTATATCTGCCTTGCTGGCCTGTTTCATGCACAGGAGTACAGAGTGATTGGTCACTCACATTTGCATCCTATGTTTCCTCCAATCCCTTCAAACCTAGCACAGTCAGTGGGTTCTCATTGTGTTTTTTTCTTGAGCATGATGTCAACTCCAGAACCACATTGCAACAAAGTAGATTCATTCAAACTGACTACTGCTGTGCACCTGCTTAAAAAAATTCAAACTTTAAACTTGGTCTCCATGACAACCAGCATGCATGTAGGACTTTCTACTTGTCCTTCATGTGTCCCCTATGTAATTTGGAGTTTCACACACAGGTACGGTGCGTCCCGGGGCCCTAGGGCACCACAAATGCATAGTAATGGCCCGTACAGGCATGTGTACGGTCGTATCACTATGGGTGTGCTTGCGTATGCGTACCCATAGTGAAAGTGAGCGTACGCACGCGTGTACGGTCCGTATCACTATGGGTACACATACGCGAGAACACCCATAGTGATAGTGAGCGTACAGGCGTGTGTACGGTCCGTACCACTATGAGTACGCATACGCGAGAACACCCATAGTGAAAGTGAGCGTACGCACGCGTGTACGGTCCGTATCACTATGGGTACACATACGCGAGAACACCCATAGTGAAAGTGAGCGTACGCACGCGTGTACGGTCCGTATCACTATGGGTGTTCTCGCGTATGCGTACTCATAGTGGTACGGACCGTACACACGCCTGTACGCTCACTATCACTATGGGTGTTCTTGCGTATGCGTACTCATAGTGGTACGGACCGTACACACGCCTGTACGCTCACTATCACTATGGGTGTTCTCGAGTATGCGTACTCATAGTGGTACGGACCGTACACACGCCTGTACGCTCACTATCACTATGGGTGTTCTCGCGTATGCGTACTCATAGTGGTACGGACCGTACACACGCCTGTACGCTCATTTTCACTATGGGTACACATACGGCAGCACTCCCATAGTGATAGGGAACGTACACAGGCCCTCTGAGCGAAAGTACGGTGCCTTTCACACATCACAGTGGTGACAGGCAGCACACAGGAAGGAATAGGGCTGACATACTTGTCCATGGATGGACATCAAGGCATTGTCTGGGCAGTACTACATGTGTGGGGCACAGGTGTGAAAGGCTGTGATGTGGCACATTACTCCTGAGTCGAGAAGGCACCAGATGTATGATGAGATGTGTACAGATGTTATGTGTGACGGTGCAATGTGTGCCAGGCATGCCCTTAACTCCTTTGACATGTGTGCATGTCGTACTGCACACTTGGGATGAGCGTCACTGGCATGGCACAGTCAACAACACACGCAAGTGTCCCCTGATGCCCGCTACAGGGGTTACCACACCACACATGTCACTACCCACGGTGCACGATGTGACTATGTCATGTATGTGTGGGGGGTTCCCATTAGCTTGATGTTGGAGCTCCCTCAAAAGCATCAGCTGTTGCAGCAACCAACATGTGTCTGTGTGTAGATGGACATGGCACACTGTTCCGCACACCAGGCCACATGTGGTATCGGCTGTGAGGTGCGTATGTATGCATGGGACACGGAGTAGCGTAACAAGGACATGTCTGCATCCTCTCTATGAATGTGTGGTGAGTCATTACATGTACACCTTCATGGCAAGGTGTGTGGGCTGTCCTAGTGTAATGTCATGTGACCTGTGGCTCTAGTGTTCCGCTACCAGTCTCAACATCCTACTTCTGCTGATGTGTGGATGTATGTCACTCCTGTGTTGCGTCTGGCTGTTCACTTACACTGGGACACAGCTAATCCCATGCCATGGCATGTGGAGGTTCACAATCTCCGTGTGTAGCTGGGTCTTGGTAGGAGTGTCACCTGGCAGCCATACGTGCCCAGGGCATGTGGCACATACCTGACTCCGTATGTCGCATTTGTGTATTGACAGATTAACATGTGCTCAGCACCAAAGAATTGTTGTTGTAGTGCACTCACTCTTCCTTGTCACTTCCAAATTACTGTAGAGCGCCGCCTCTTCCCCGAGCAATTCCGGACTTGGCTGACATGCGTGAGAATGACTGTATCCGGTGCTACCGCTTCCCCCAACCGTTGATTGTGGAGTTGACGGCGAGGCTGGCACCACACCTGCAACCGCTGCACAGGTATCCTACGGCACTGACACCCAAGCTGAAGGTAATGGCAGCCCTACATTTTCTTGCCACGGGTACCTTTCAATATACCATAGCTCATGTTGGTGGCATGTCCCAGAGCATGTTCAGCCGTGTGCTGCATGATTTCTTAGAGGCCATGTTGCTTCACCTGGATGAGTTCATCCATTTCCCAACCCCTGAAATGTTGACTGGTGTCAAGCGTGGATTCTATGCCCTGGGAGGGATGCCCCGTGTCATTGGGTCCATAGATGGGACACATGTGGCTTTGGTACCACCACAGGCACAGGAGGTAGCTTACAGGAATCGCAAGCACTACCACTCCATCAATGCCCTTGTGGTGTGTCTGTCCAACATGGTGATTTCACATGTCTGTGCTCGTTTTCCAGGATCAGCACATGATGCCTACATCATGAGGCGTAGCAGGGTGCCTGAAATGATGACGCAGCTGCGCAACGAACGAGCATGTGTTGTTGGTGGGTACACTCTGTCTGTCCTGTATTTTGCGTAGACTTCCAGCACGACCGCTTCTCCTGTCCTACTTATGTCCATGTGCTTTCCATGTAGGAGACGCTGGCTCTCCCAACATGCCATGGCTGATCACACCTCTCCGCAACCCCATCACGCCGGCCCAGCTCCGCTACAACACCGCCCATGGCCGGACAAGGCGAGTGATAGAGAGGACATTTGGCCTCCTGAAGAGCCGATTCAGATGCCTCCACAAGACCGGCGGTGCCCTCCCATATGCCCCGGCGAAGGTCTGCAAAATCTTCATGGTCTGCTGCATGCTGCACAACATGGCAGTTGAGAAAGCTGTGCCACTCATCCTGGATCAAGATGATCAGGACCATCCACCCGTGGAGGACCAAGGTCTTGGCAATGGGGCTAGTGATGTGGAGGATGTGGTTCCGCAAGAGGACATCCGGACTCGGCTCATACGCGACTTCTTTGCTTAGTGGTGAGTACCAGTGTCTGTGTGTGCACGCATTGGTCCCCGTGTGGCATGTGTTGCGATGTGTGTGTCCATCTGCATGTATGGCATGTGAGTCAGAGGTGTGTGTGGATGTGTCACTGGAGTGATGGTGCCATTGATGAGTGTATTTCCCCAGTCATAATTGTGACCTAGCATGTTGTCATCCTTACATGTGTCGAGTACATGCACATGGAAGTGGCTGTGCTTTTTGTGGCTGACTTCTTGTGTGTCTCTCATCCCCAAGTACTTGCGCATGCCGTCTGCTGGTTGCATTGTTGTGGCACTGCTATTCCTCATGGAGACGTCATCGTGTGCTGACTCCGCGTTACACGCACGGACACGTTTGGAAGTCTCCTTAGGGTAAGGGATGCATCAGGGGTGTATTGGGTGTGGCAGTTGTTTACGATGTATGCACACTGCCCCTGTCGATGTTTGGTTTCTCTGCAGACATGTCGCATCACCATGGAACACATGACATGCAGCTGTGTACACCTGAATAGATGGTCAGACTTGTTGACAGTCATCAGTGATGGGATTGTGGAGTGTGATGATGGCATCAATGTGTGTTACACTGCCCTCGGACACATACGGTTTGCATTGGCTTGACATGGTGTGGGACTTCCACATCAGCGGATCAATGGTGTATGGCAGTCTCTCCGTGAGCAGCAGGGGGTGATTATCTGTTAGCCGACACTTGTGTGCCAGTTCCATGGCTATCACGCATTTGTGCTGCAGAAGGGGGGTTCCAGTGTTGGACCCACATGTTACTCCACATGACCCGTTCATGTGTACTCCGAGTTGCCTCTGCAATCCCGAATACATGACTAATAAAGGTGTCCCTATGCCTCCAAGGTGCCTCTTCTCAGTCAATGCTGGTGTGTTGCCACGGTGCATCCGGCATGTCTGGCATGGTTTTCCGTGATAGTGGCTATGTGTCTATGTGTAGAGTTGCAAGATGCAAGCTGTTTGTGTGGGATTAGACTGTGTATTGTGCATGATGTCCATGACTGTGTGGGTATTGTGACATGTGCCATCCCCATGCATCCAATGTTGGCCAGGCCACCATTCTCTGCATCCACCTGACTCAAGCTTGCAGGACATGGTTCTGCCACCTGTCCACACATACCTGGGTGCCCCACAGGACACGCCACATGATCCCTGACCTCTGTGCATGGCTGTCGCTGTACTCAAAATGTCTGTCGGCACGGTTGTGCGGCCACCCCCTCAGCTGGTTGGGCCCATCACGGGTATGTATGGTGCTCCATGTCTGTCTTGCCTAATACAATGTGACCCATGTGTGTCCTGTGCCAGACTCAGGCCCCAGGGTGTGGATGGTTGAAGTCAAATGAGAACTCAGGCATGGTTAGACTTTACAAGACACATGTAAGGTAATAATGCAAAATGTAGGCATCTTCTCTTTATGGTGTAACTTTTTATTTTGGTTGGGGTACGGGGGGGGGTATGACATGAGGGGCTTTCCGGGTGTGTGGAATCCAAAGTTCACTAGGGGAGTTGGTGTCCTTGCCATTTGAAATCCTCAGAGTCCATGCCACAGTCTTTGTCAACATTGGTCAGACAGTGACCTGCAAGTCCATGTGGCAGAGAATGTCTTTTGCTGCTGTGCTGCTGTTGCTCCAGTGGGCCAGGTGCCAGGCCAGGTGTCCTGGGAGATGGTGCTGTTGCGCCGACCCTCACGGTCTTTTCCGTGGACGACCCGCCCTCCTGCGGGGACCCTCAGAAGCAGGCCGTGACGATGTTTGGGATGCTCCGTCGGATGTCTCCTCCTCCTCCCCCTGATCCCTCCCTGTGGGTGGTGATGCTCTACGCCTGATGGCCGTGAACACCGTCACGAGCTCAGCCTGTCTGTCCTCCATCCGCCGTTGGTGTCGCAGTAGACAGGCATGTTGCTCCGCATGTTGCTGGGCCTGCTGGGTCTTGATCTCCTCGAGGATGGACACAACCTGGGCCATGCCCGTGGTGTCCTGCCGGTATGTGTCCAGGATGTTTCGGACATGGGAATATACCGGTTCCCCAGCCAACAGGTCAGGCTCGCGACTCCGCCATCCTCCACTCCCACCACCCCTGCCCACTTGCACCTGGCCTGCCCTTGTGGGCACATCGGGTCTCCGGGACCCCTGAGGGGTGGCATTGGCGTTGTCGCCTGCCTCCTCCTGGGTGCCCGGTACACCGTGTCCTTCCTGGCCAGCCTGGCTGCATTGTGGTGGTGGGGCAGGGATCCTGGGTGTCTCCTGGGATGTGGCAGGAGTGGGGGTGGTGGTTGGCCCAGTTGTACCTGACGCAGGTGCTGCAGGTGGTTGGACACCAGAGGGGCCAGGTTGTTCGGGGTCGGGTTCGTCCACAGAGTGGTGAGAGTCGTCGCTGCCGGTGGCTCCGTCATCCCGCCGAGCCGGGTCCTGTGAGTCTTCCCCCCCAGTGTTGGGGGGTGATCCACGACATTGACCTGTGTGTGAGAGAGACAATGTTAATTTTGTTCCATGCAACATCCATGTTTCATTGGTTTCTAAGTTGGCACATTTCCTCTGGGAATTTGGATATGTCCTGCATTCCACTCACAGTGCACTTGTGCATGGGTATGTCCCTTGGCCACAGCTTTTGCAACTTTACCTATGTGTGGCACAGTCTTACCTGCTGCGTCAATTGTGACTGCAGTCAGCAGTGGAGTGGGCAGGTGTGGCGAGCCATGCATTGGCGCCTTCCGTGTTGCACTGTACGTGGGCACATGGAGTGGTTCCACACACTTAGATAATGCAGGTAGCTGTCATTGTGCTCGTGCACAGGTTGTGAGATGGCCCTGTGTTTTGCCATGGAGAAGAGGGGGGGTTCTGGCACTGGCCACCCTTGTCTACATGCACGCAGTCCACCTGCTGACGAGCAGACATTCCCACACCCCACAAGGCTGATTTGCTCTCCCTGTGTGTCCCTTTCTCGCTCCCTCTCTGTCCCCCTCTCCCTCCCTCTGTGTGTCAGCCTCCTCCCTCTGTCCATCTCCCTGTGTCTCTCTCCCTCTCTGTCCCCCTCTCCCTCCCTCTGTGTGTCACCCTCTGTCACCTCAGCCCAGCTTCCTGGGCACACACTGTTAGCAGATCTTTGAATGGCCCTTGGATTGTTGATGTGAGTTTGTTTCTGATCTCCAGGCACCCATTGGGTGTAGTGTCTCTGTCTACACTGCTGCTGTGGTGGTGTGTGCTGCCACTCTTTCACAGTGTTGGCTGTTCATTAGCTGCTGTCATGTGCAAGAACGTGCCGTCACCCCCATGTGTTCATGCAAGGCGTCCGCCATTTGCTGGCAAGTCTTTCCTGTGTGGGGACACACTGTTTGTCTGGCTGTGACCTAGGCCATATGGGCAGGGGGCATTGTTGTCTGCTTCTGAGTTGCACTATGTGATTTTTGGGGCCCACACTCCCGCCATCCGGCTTACCGTGTCTTGTGTTGGTGTTTTCTGTGGCCTGTGACTTGGCATTGTCCAGCTGGGTGCATGGGGCATGGTGGCGCCAGTGGCATGTGCGTGTTCATGGAGTGTGGTTGAGTCATGCGATGGCTTGGGGTGGTTGCGTGCCTGTTTGTGAGTTTGGTTGTGGATGACGTTCCCCCCATGTGAGGTGAGTTGTTTGTGTACTCACCTGGGTCTCGGAGTCCTTCTAATCCGTCCACTGCCACCACCGGCAGTATGGCCATCACCCTCTCCTCCCAGGGATGGTATTCTACGCGTCTGCGGGGCGACCCTCCTCCAGTGACGTTGGCCTGGTTGTGTTCGTCGGTCATTTTGGCTCGGACCCTCCTCCGCAGATCGTACCACCTGGCTTGGCATTCATGCCTGGTCCTTCTGGTGTCCGCAACAGCATTCACAGCATCGACGATCGTCTGCCACATGGCTGTTTTTTCGGAAATGCTGGTCTGTCTGACCAATGTTCCAAAGAGGTGTGGCTCGACTCTGAGGATTTCATCGACAAGGACCTCCAACTCTCGGCTAGTGAACTTTGGATTCTTGTTAGTGGGCATGGTGATGGGTGTGGGTGTGGATGGTGGGGGGGTGTGTGTGGATGATTGTGGATGTGTGGGTGTGGTTGTGCAGGTGTGTGTGTGAATGTGATGAGGGGGTGTTTGTGAAGGTGTGTGTGTGAAGGTGTGCAAGTGTAAGGTGTAGTAAAGGTTCTAGTATGGTGCTGTAGGTTGTCTGTGGGGTCTGGCAGCAGTGAGTCTGTTGCAAAGGCTCATGGTTTGTGTGTGTGGGCCCTTTTTATTGGTCCATTGGTGGGTGTGGCTGTGTTTGAAGTTTGGGTGGGTGTGTTATAAGGAGTGGTTGTGTTTTGGGCCTCTGTTTGGGATTTTGGCAGTTGCAGGTCAGTGAATGTGTTGTTTTTGTGCTTGTTGGACATGTTTTGTGGCTTTGTGCCATTCGAATGGTGTATTCTTGTGTTGTTTTGCTTTGTCCTGGTTGTGTACGTGCGTTTTTAGCGTGTGTACGGTGTGTACTTCGGGAATTTTGTTGTACAGTGCTGTCCTTGTGTCTGGCTTGGTACGACTCGTACATGCGCGATGTTGTGTGAAGGTGCTGGTGTTGGGGCCTGGGGTGCGCTCCGTATTTAGAATGTTGGGGTGGGGGTACGCTCCATGCATACGCGGATGGGGGTACGCGTCGTACATACACGGTTGGGGTGGGGGTATGGGTCGTACATACACTGTTGGGGTGGGGGGTACGCTCCATACGTACGCGGATGTGAGTAGGGGTCATACTTATACTGTTGGGGTGGGGGGTACGCTCCATACGTACGCGGGTGAGGGTACGGTCCGTACATACACGGTTGGGGTTGGGGTACGCTCCATGCATACGTGGGTGAGGATATGGGTCGTACATACACGGTTGGGGTGGGGGTATGCTCCATACATACGCGGGTGAGGGTACGGGTCGTACTTACACTGTTGGGGTTGGGGGTACGCTCCATACATACGCGGGTGTGGGTAGGGGTCGTACTTACACTGTTGGGGTGGGGGGTACGCTCCATACGTACGCGGGTGAGGGTACGGGTCGTACTTACACTGTTGGGGTGGGGGGTACGCTCCATACGTACGCGGGTGAGGGTACGGGTCGTACTTACACTGTTGGGGTGGGGGTACGCTCCATACGTACGCGGGTGAGGGTACGGGTCGTACTTACACTGTTGGGGTTGGGGGTATGCTCCATACGTACGCGGGTGAGGGTAGGGGTCGTACTTACACTGTTGGGGTTGGGGGTATGCTCCATACGTACGCGGGTGAGGGTACGGGTCATACATACACGGTTGGGGTGGGGGTACGGGTCATACATACACGGTTGGGGTAGGGGTACGCTCCATACGTATGCGGGTGAGGGTACGGTCCGTACATACACGGTTGGGGTGGGGGTACGCTCCATGCAGACGCGGGTGAGGGTACGGGTCGTACATACACGGTTGGGGTGGGGGTACGCTCCATACGTACGCGGGTGAGGGTACGGGTCATACATGCACGGTTGGGGTGGGGGTACGGGTTGTACATACACTGTTGGGGTGGGGGTACGCTCCATACGTACGCGGGTGAGGGTACGGATCGTACATACACAGTTGGGGTGGGGGTACGCTCCATACATTCACAGGTGCGGGTACGTCTCGTACATACACGGGTGTACATACACGGGTGGGGATTCGACTCGTACATAGGAGGGCTGGGGGGGTGTTGGGCGCGTATGCGGGCACATGTCTCCATGGTTGCTATGGGAGTTCAGTGCGGACGGTGTTTTTTCCATACGGTTGTAACATCGGACGCACGGGATGGATCGTGATTCCGCGGTTGGACTTCACTTTTCACATTTGTACGGTAAATCGTCCGGGGACGTGTCGGACACATTTTCCGACCCGAGGACGTGTGGGGAATAATTCCCAATGTGATACGTATGGACTTTTTACCATGCGAATCGTGATTGGCAGTTTGTACGGCACTTGTACGATTCGTACGGTAAAAAGACCGGATACAAGTCGTACGGGGAATTTTTTTCCAGGATCGTAATCGGCACCAGAGTGTATTTTCTAAACCAGCAGTTTTAGATATTTTTTTTCTAAACAATCCAGTTTTGATCTCAACTTACCCGTCAAAATAATAGTGATTCCTTCATGCAGTATTTTATCGATGGCTTCCATTTTTACAATTTCTTCATTTTCCAGTTTTAATAATTCTTCGTTGAATATTGAACACTCACGCAGTGTTGGCATTAAGCAAAACACTGACTTATTTATAGCAATTTCCACGTACACTTTTGCAGGAACTGCATTTTCATTTGGAAAGACATTCCAAAGTAATCGACTCTACAAAGCTTCTTTCCCTTGTTTTGAAAGAATTCCAATTCTTATATCTTGAAGAATACTTCCATATTAAGCATCATTTGCCTGTTGCATATTTGTTGTCAGTTCTTTGTATTCAAAATTACTCCAAATGTTCACATTACCAACACTGCCAAGAGACTTTCTGGTATCTTCATGGGCAAGTGTTTTAAATACCGGTTGTCTTTTTACCGGAGTCAGTTGCAGTAGATCTCCAAAAACTATGACGTGTTTTCCTCCAAATAACATGTCATACTCTGTTTTAAGAATTTGCTGCATTCTTAAATGCACAAAGGCAAGCATCAAGTTTGAAACCATGCTCACCTCATCAATAATGAGAAGTTTCATTTTCTTCAGGACTCTTGAAACTTCACAACAAGCTTCTCCAGATAGCTTGTGGTATTCCAATTTGTTCTCATGCTCTACTGGTAGCATTAGTAAATGATGTAAAGTAATTCCTTTAATGTTATGTGCTGCCAACCCAGTTGGAGCAGTGACAACACAAGACAAATGCGACTCAGTTGTTTTTTGCAGATAACTTGTAATTACTTTAATTAAGAAACTTTTTCCTGTTCCAGCTTGACCACTCACATACATTCGGAAAGGTTGAAATGATGTACATGAGCACCCTCTCTTTTCATGAAGTAATCCATGGTCAATCTGCTCTTTCACTTGCTGATATATTTGTTTCTGTTCAACATTTAGTTGCTCTTCCAAGTTTCCTAACTGTATCGCATCTTCTTGTGCTTGATACATTGCTGTTTCCACCTCATTCATTGCAATCGCTGCTTCATTTTCAACAATTGGTTGTCCTAGTGGATCTTGACTCAGTGCAGCAGAACTTTGACTGTCTTGAGAACTGTCTCTAGCAATCTCAGCTGCAATTATAGCTTCTTGATCAATTTCATCAATCAACATTTTGATATAATTTGCGAAAGCACTGCATTGTATGCTATCTTTACAAGCATTAAGTGAATCTTCATAGCTGGGAAGATCTCCAAGTAATTCCAGTTCTGAACGCCATGGTTTGAACATTGGCTAAATAGTAAAATTCCCTTTTGTCAGCAGTGTTGCAACTCAGTTTTCTGTGATTAATTAAATTTCCTTTCCTTTGTTTCACCAGACATCCTTCGGAACCAATCACTCCATATTTTCCATTGTTGATGTTCTCTGTAGTATTCCGTTTAAAAGTGTAGTTTTGCAGCACTTCATAGAGACACATGTTCTCAAGATGATGACTTCTATTTGGATAGTATGTGTCCAACATATTGGTTTTCAAAATATCTGTACTTTCAGGGTCATTTTCTGCTAAATATTCAATTTCTTGAACAGATCTCCGTACCCGATTTCGCATTCCTGCAAGACCTGAACTCACCCAAATGATTCTTCTACTTTTGGAATATAGACTTGCATATGATAACCGATCTGAACATTCATATGCTCCAATTTCACAATGCGATAACATCTTCAAACTGAAACTGTATAATTTCTTACTTAGAGTCTTCTCGTGAGAAATCTCTTCCCACATTTCTTTCAATTCAGTCTTTTCTGATTCAGTAATGTAAGACGTTACATATCGAGCAACAGCAATGGAATTGTCCGCAACATACTGAATATCCATGTTAGCGTTCCACATGGATAAAATAACTGGATTGTAGTCTTTTATGTATTTTGATTCTTCGCTTCTTCTTAAGTTGTAAGTGCTTTTCGGAGACTTTCTTGTGATGGTATGTCGTACAGCTGACATAAAACTGTTCACTCTTCCTTTGGATAATACAGGATGTGGAAATCCAAAACGACATTTGGTATAGAACTTATCCTTTGACTTGTACTTTCATCGACAGTATTTTCCACACTTGTGGCTTTGAAATCGTGAGACTTGTTGTTTTAAGTTTTTGTCTTCTCTGCTATTGGGAAGAGCACATGTAGCATAATCTTCAGTGAAAGACAAAACAGTTTCATCTGAATCTGTTCCAAATTTGGGGGCGTCCTTGACCCATAACAACATATGTATGTGAGGAGCACCTCTTGCTTGATACTCCTTTCTCCAAAAGAAATCCACAACTTCTCCAAGAGGAGGATTCTTTTTATTGCAGATGAAAGACATCATAGCTTCAAATCTATGATTGAAATATCTGCATACAATGACAGGATCCAAAGAGCACAATTCTCCAGGTGTCTTGTATTCAATATTTTTTATATTGGAATTTGCCTCTCGAAGAAATTCAAGTAAATCATCCCAAGCATACTCAGCACAGCTTAGTGTAACGAACCATGTAGGAGTTCCCAAGTTCCGTAGCATACATTTCAGTTCTCCATGTCGACGATACCAATATTCATTAGTCCCACGCTGACATGCCATCAAAATAATCAACTGAGATGCTAAATGATCATCTCTCTGATGCACTTTATCCATAAAATCCTTTGCAGTTACATTTTGAAGATGCATTCCAGTTTTTAGAAAATGTGATTTACTGCATATGAAAGTCCAGACAAGTCACTTTCAAACAGAAGATGAAACATATAAGGGATACATTGACGAAATCTTGGATCTTCTGCATATATTCTTGTTGTCCGATATTCAAATGCAGGAATCTGCACAGGACATTCATCATATCGTCCACCTTTTCCTGTTGGAAACAACTGCGGGAAACCACGAGCTTCCAAGCTCTCTTCCCATACACTCATGGGACTTCCTGTTGCTTTTTTCATTTGAAACAACTCAATCGTATTCCCCATCACCTCTGTGGAATGAAGTGGATGTACACTGTAATGTTCATAGATCTCTTCACATCTGGACATGTCCACTTTTTCAATTTGTCCACTTAATGTTTCAATATCTTCTGCTAAATCTATTTCTTCTTCTCCAACAAACACATTTCTATAGTACTCGTTATTTTTTAACAGATACAATGATGCCTTTTGCACTTTTCTAACATCCACTAACTCTTGCCAGATGTTCTTATTCTTAGTAGGAACACCATTAACTAAAATGACTAGTGGCTCATTTTCTGCATGGTCTACACCAATAGTTTCAATATTTTTCCTTAAATCTAATGGTAAATACACAACTCTTCCTTTCAATCCTCTTTGCAACTCTGATGGAGGTAATTTACTTGTTTTGGGCTCCATACGAACAATAGCCTGAAACGGGTGAACACATTGTATGAGAATAGACTCATACGTATTTAAATCTATCAGCTCTGGAGGAATAGCAACCAACTCTAGATTATTATGAACAGCTCTAGCAGGCATTTTATTCTCATCTAATTTGTTATAACAATATTTGCAAATACGCTGCTCACATCCCAAATCAAAACAATCCTCTACCAACAAATAAGTTGCAAATTCCATCCACTTATCATTATCTTCTAATTCACTTTTTAAATACAGATTGACACCCCTGGTCTGATTTTTATAGTGACTTCGCAGACAACAAATACAAGAAACATTTGGTCTGTCACCTGAAATTACCTTAAACTTTGTGATTTCATCCTCAAATTTTTCTGTAATTACGGGTTCTACATTCTCTTCAACATTTTGTTCTACTAATGTGTCAGTTTCTTCACTCTCTTGCTGAGGCCCAAAGTAACAAAACTCAATATCCTCACAAACCTGCTTCACATCTGATACTGACCCACGCAAAAGAGCACTGTTCAACTCACTTAACTTTAGTGCTGGACTTTTTGCATAATACAACCTTCTCACTAACTTCCGCATTTGAGTATGATGTACTGCCAGCATTCTGAAATGGTGAAAAACACTTTGACAAACTTTCCTAGAAAGACAAGCCAGAGAAGGACCTTGCAAACCAGTATGTTTTCTCACTCTGCAAGGGTCTAGTCCTTGCAACAGCTTAATCTTTTGTTTTACACTATTTTTAGTATAGTCTCGTAAAAAACTACATAATTTTTCAATAGATTCCTGTCGTACACTGCAAACACTACTGCAATCCCAAGTGTACACAGGGTTTTTAGCATGTCTCCCTAAAACATTATCAGCTATCACTTCTTCTGCATTTCTTTCAACCATTTTCTCTTTCTCCATTGGACAACCGTCACTAACCTCATAACCTCTACCACTGGTGTCAACTGCATACAATAATTTTTCGCTCAGTGAATAACTCTCTTCATTAAAAAAAGGCTCTGAACTAGAACTTTGTTTCCATTCTCCCCCAAAAAAATCATAATTAATTTTTTTATTAATAACTCTTTTCCTCCTACTTTTGGCCTTCATTAGATATATTGGTTTATCTAGTGATCGAATTCTGTTTATCACTAAAATAAACAGTTTCCTTTTTACTTCAAAACCCTTTTCCACAATGCTTTCAATATGCTTCTTCTTTTTTATAAAATAAAGATCTCTTTTTATATTTCTTCACATCTTTCAGCAAATTATGCACTACTCTCTTGTAAAATATTTTTTTGCATAATTCCTTATACTGATTTTGCCTTCTTTTACCATACTTTATCTCCTTTGACTGAACATTTGCTTTTTTACTTTTCCTCTTATTTTGAATTTTTTTCTTACTTGAAAAATTCTCAGAAGTTCCAGCATTATCTACATTCTGTTTGCTCCTACAAACATTTTTAATAAATTGCTTCGTGATCTTACCAGAAGATTTTTTCCTTTTAGCCACATTATCTTGTTCATTCAATACTTGGGGTTGATGTTTCTTCAAATATTCCTCCTGTCTCTGTTCTTTTCTTTTCTGGCATGATTTCTCTATTTTAACGTTGAAAAACAGTATCTGTAAAAAAGAATCACAAATAACTGTATATTAATAACTTTCAAATTTACACTATTCCATTACTGTACAAACACATTTTATATAAAAACTGACTAAGAAACTATAGCCCTGAACCACAAGTGTGACGATGGTTAAAACACTACATGCATAGTGCATACTACTTTGAAGCAGTTCATGCCCTAAAGCCTACCTCGCTAAAAGACTACATGCTAACTGACTGAATGATTACAGTACTATAAGGAGACACACTGGGTGAGTAACAGGGTGTTTGCTAGAAGTGTATGAATACTAACTGGGGAATTGAAGGTGTGAAAGACAACTGTGTAGGTGATTAGAGGACTGAATGCATACTGGATAGGCATTTAAAGCAGTCCATGTGCTAAGGCCTAGCTCACTGCATGAGTACTTGGGTACTGACTGAATGATTAGAGTACAGCAAGAAGAGTGCCTGGGTGAATTTATAAGTGGTAGGCTTTTGGCACAGGGAATGGATTAGTACTTGGTACTGAATGGGTCACTAGAAGAGTGCAAAGGGAGTGACAGGATGTTTGCTGGACTGTATGGATACTGACTAGGGAATTGAAAGTGTGAAAGACAAGTGTCTAGGTGGTTAGAAGACTGCATGCATAGTGGATAGGAGTTTGAAGAAGTCCATGTGCTAAGGCCTGGCTCAGTGCATGAATACTTAGGCAGTGACTGAATCATTAGAGTACTAGAAAGAGAGTGTCTTGGTGAATTTATAAGTGTTTGGGTTTTGGCACAGTGAATGGATTAGTACATGGTGCTGAATGGGTCACTAGAGGACTGCAAAGGGAGTGACAGGGTGTTTCCTGGAAGTGTATGGATACTGACTAGGGAATTGAAGGTGTGAAAAACAACTGTGTAGGTGGTTAGAGGACTACATGCATAGTGAATAGGCGTTTGAAGCAGTCTATGTGATAAGGCCTGGCTCACCGCATGAGTACTTGGGTACTGACTGAATGATTAAAGAACAGCAAGAAGACTGCCTGGGTGAATTTATAAGTGGTAGACTTTTGACGCAGGGAATGGATTAGTACTTGGTACTGAATGGGTCACTAGAAGAGTGCAAAGGGAGTGACAGGATGTTTGCTGGACTGTATGGATACTGACTAGGGAATTGAAAGTGTGAAAGACAAGTGTCTAGGTGGTTAGAAGACTGCATGCATAGGGGATAGGGGTTTGAAGACGTCCATGTGCTAAGGCCTGGCTCAGTGCATGAATACTTAGGCAGTGACTGAATCATTAGAGTACTGGAAAGAGAGTGTCTTGGTGAATGTATAAGTGTTTGAGGTTTGCCACAGTGAATGGATTAGTACATGGTGCTGAATGGGTCACTAGAGGACTACAAAGGGAGTGACAGGGTGTTTCCTGGAAGTGTATGGATACTGACTAGGGAATTGAATGTGTAAAAGACAAGTGTATAGTATGTTAGAACACTACATGCATACTGCATAGACATTTGAAGCAGTCTATTTGGTAATGAATGGTTCACAACATAAGTACTTAGAAACTGACTAAATCATCAGACTACTTCTAGGACAGTGCCTGGGTAAAACTTTTAAATTTTCAGTTCTGCCACAGTGAAGAGAATAGTACATGGTACTGCACCTTAGTGTCAAACCCTGACTCATTTTATCAATGCATAAGCAAAGACTAGCTTCTAATGCTACTAAAACTTGACAACATGACCGGTTTTAAAGAGTTATCTGTCAGAAAATACACGATGTTACCCAATCCTTCTCTCACAGTGGTTCCCAAATGCACACAGACTCACTGTGTGATTCTAGACAACAACCACTATCCCTAGAAGTTTACCAAAACTCATTTACTACTATGGAAGTGGTAAGGCTACTGCACACAATCTACATATTTCAGGAGTGCACTTTTGTGTCAACGCCTGACTCATTTAATCAAAGCATAAGCAAAGATTGCCTTCTAATGTTACTAAAACTTGACAACAAGACATGTTTTAAAACAGTTATCTGTCAGCAAATACACGATGTTACCAAACACTTCTCTCACAGTGGTTCCCAAATGCACACAGACTCACAGTGTGATTCTAGACAAACAACACTATCCCTAGCAGCTTACCAAAACTCATTCACTACTGTGGAAGTGGTAAGGGAACTGCTGACAATGTACATATTTCAAGAGTGCACTTTTGTGTGAAAGTCTGACTCATTTAATCAACGCATAAGCAAAGACTGGCTTCTAATGCTACTAAAAATTGACAACATGACAGATTTTAAAAGAGTTATCTGTCAGCAAATACACGATGTTACCAAATGCTTCTCTCACAGTGGTTCCAAATGCACACAGACTCACTGTGTGATTCTAGACAAACAACACTATCCCTTGCACTATACCAAAACACATTTCTTCATCTACAAGGAGTACTACATTTTAGTGCAGAAACATAACTCATTTCACAAATTCATAAACAATGACTGGTTTCTAATTCTACCAAAATATAAAAACAGCACAGTTATCTGTCTACAAACACATGAAAAAAACAAATGCTTATCACAGAATGGTTTCTACATGCACACACACGGTCAATAAGATTGTAGAGAAAAAAAAGTACTCCCTACACTTTAGCAGAAGAAGTAGATTAGTCTGATTAAAATCAAAATAGTCTACATACATCCCCTCACAATTAAATAACTAATCTTTCAAGTTGTTTTGTAGATTAAGAAGTATATCAGTCACACACCAGATATCAGTCACACACCAGATGTTCTTATACAGAATCTCTGCACTGTGCACCTGTCAGCAGAACCAAAGAACGGCAAAGTTTCCCCCTCATTTTTCACACATATACATGTAAACATCATATCACATTCCTTCCCACATAAATTCAAAAGCAAACACACATTTCTATTGGTTAAACATTTCAACCCTTTCCACATGACATAAACTTCAACCCTTCCCCCAATCTGCCTTCTGCCCGTTACCATAGAAACAGGTCATGGAACACTGTACTGAGCACACAGGTCACAAGTTCAGCACACACAATGTTGCTAATCAAGACAGCAAGTGTGCTTGACTTTTCAACATATCCGCTTATCATATATAATGTTCCTTACAATCAGTTTTTGTTAACCAATAAGAATCATGCGTTTAAAAAACAGAAATATACACCCTACCTTTCGATGTAGAAGGTTGTCAAACAACCAATGATTTCTTGTCTTTTTTCAGAATTGCATCTTAGCCACCATTTTACAAACATCTTACTTTTCAAACTGCCATTTCATTTACAGAGACCATCTGAGTGCATCCAGACCTCCTTACAAGATGCTTACAGTGTGGATTGTGGGACACAGCTACATTTTCTGGTATGCAGAAAACAAAGGCATTCACAAAGACCTAGATTTGCCAAATGTAGACATTAAATGGATTGGACAGAGAGGGTTAAAGTGGCACCAATTGATGCCATTGGTGAAATCCTTCATGCAAATCCAACACCCTGACCTCATAATAGTGCACTGTGGTGGCAATGACCTAGGCACTTTGACTGGGGTAGGTCTGGAAATGCTTATGAAGGACACCTTTGCAGAACTGATTTCACTTTTCCCTAAAACTGCCTTTGTGTATTCTAACATATGCCAAAGGCAGAAATGGAACTAGTCCGATCATTTTTGTCCACAGATTGAGAAAGCTAGGAAACATGTGAATAAATCTGTTTCTGCTTTTCTCCGAGACTACAGAATGGGGTCCATTTACAATAACAATCTGCGCTTTCATATGCAAGAGATATATAGGAGAGATGGAGTACACTTTACTGATGAAGGAAACAGAGTCTTCCTCAACAACATTAGACTCTGTATAGGTACTTACTTATAAGTACCAAAAACTCTGAATGAACACAACAGCTCTTTTTAGAGCCACTCAAGAACAAAACACTTAACCTTAATCTTTATCTCCCAACAATTTCATTTTTCTTTTCCTTGGATCCACGAACCCACCACGAGAGAATCCGTGCATCCAACACGATAGGATGTGCGCACAGTGCACGCATTTTGCCACTTTTTTAAAAAAAAAAAAGGGGGCCCCAGGGGGTCCTTCTGGGACCCCCTAAGCACCTCTAGAGGGTCAGAGTATTTCCATTCTGCCCCCTTTATATGTTTTACATACTTATTTCCCTGGCTTCTCCAGCCTCGCTTCTACCGAGGCAGAAAATGGCCGCCAACAGTTCCTGGTTTCGAATGTAGACAGACACTCGACAGCCAATTAGCATTCAGCGCGCGATCGGAAGGGTACGCGCTTGGTTCGGGGAGGGTGCGCTTATGGTGCGGGTAGGGTCCGCGGATCCTCCCCGGCCATAGACATTTATGTACTTTTAACTCTAATTTTCTCAGGAACTACTGAACGGATTCACACCATTTATGCAAAAGGCACGAGTCTGAACTAAGGACTATCTCTTTGCCAAATTTGGTGTCATTCCGTTCAGCGGTTCGGGGTGTAGCTGCAACAACAGATCCTATGGGAAATTGCATGGGGAAAACGTGTTTTGGGACCCCCCTTTTTTCTCAGCCCCCGCTTGACGAATCACCACAAAACTTTCAGGGTAGGAGCGGATCGAAGCTGGCCAAAAGTTTGGAAAATTTCACGAGGATTCATCCACCGGCGCCAGACTTATTGGGAATAGAATGTTGCGGATTTCCTATGGAAAATAGGTCCTAACTATAACTATCTACTGGCGACCGCCAGTAGATAATAAAAGTTTTCATTTAGGTGTTTGTCTAAATGTATTAAAAGTATTTTTAAAGTATTATTTTCAATATAATTTAGACTAAAAATTATTCGATTATTATTGGAATCATCCATTTAGACACTTATATACCTATTTATTCTTCCATCGACCTTGAGATATACATATATAAAACATATGTAATTTTCAGAAAAACACACTTTCACTGGATGATGTCATCAGTGATGTCATCAATGATGTCATTTGAGATGTCATCAGTGATGTCATGAGTGATGTCACTGACCATGTCATGAGTGATGTAATATGTGACGTCATCAGCAGTGCATTGCGGGCGCGTGAGTTATAGTTAGCGGAACTAACTATAACGGGGGAATTTCAATGGTTTTGTACGAGTGAAAAGTCCAGCTAACTATAACGCCCCTGAAACCTATGGTTTATTCAGTGAATTTCTAAGGTTTTCTAAATGCTAATTCCTAACTATAGCGTGCCTGAAACCTATGGTTTTTTCAGTGAATTTCAAAGGTTTTTTAAATGCTAATTTCTAACTATGCCTACCGAGATAGGACATGTGAAGAAAGAAGAAAAAACGCACAGAAAGAAAAAAAGAAATTCAGAAAGAAGCAACAGAAGTCCTCAAAGACGAAGAAAAGTGCAGGAAGAAGGATAACATGCAGAAAGAACAAACAGAAGAGCAGAAAGAAGCCTTGTTGCAAAATCATCCTGTACCCTCAACTTTTTCAGACGGATACTGGTGGTAACTGAGTCTGACTAACCAGTCCAGCCAGTGCTATGTTAGAAAACACTCAGAATACAGTGAAAACACCTACATACACTAGGGAACACTATGCGTTGGGGTCCCCCTGTGATTAGCATGACCTCCTCTGTAGGCCCCTAGTATATGATAGGGCAGGGGATTAAAACTACCTCTTAAAACGTGCCACAGGGCGTGTTTGCACACGTCACTTCAGGCCCCGTCCCCTCCCTTCCTCACTGCGTAAACACACCCTGTGGCCGTTTTAAGTTGGGAGATTAAGTCCCCTTGAATCCTGAGGGTCCCTAGGGTCCAACTAGACCCCTAGGTACCTCCAGTAAGCGCCACAGAGCTGCATTGCAGAGAGATGTAAAAAAGGGGCACGTCCTAGACCACCTCTCTGCAACGCAGTGCAGTGGTGCTTACTGGAAGCACCTGGTGGGCTAGTTGACCCACTGGGTCCCTCTGGATTGAAGGGGAATTATTTCCCCAACTTAAAACGCGCCACAGGGCTTGTTTGCACACATTAAATCAGGCCCCGTCCCCTCCCTTCACCACTGTGTAAACACGCCCTGTGGCTGTTTTTAGTTGGGAGATTAAGTTCATTTGAATCCTGAGGGTCCCTAGGGTCCAACTAGCCCACTAGGTACCTCCAGTAAGCGCCACAGAGCTGCGTTGCAGAGAGGTGTAAAAAGTGGCACAGCCTGGATCACCTCTCTGCAACACAGCTCAGTGGCTCTTACTGGAAGCACCGGGTGGGTTAGTTAGCCCCCAGGGGCCCTCAGGATTGAAGGGTCATCATTTCCCCAACTTAAAACACGCCATAGGGCGTGTTTGCACACGTCACCTCAGGCCCCGTCCTCTCCCTTCCCCACTGTGTAAACATGCCCTGTGGCCATTTTTTAAGTTGGGAGATTAAGTCCCCTTGAATCCTGAGGGTCCCTAGGGGCAAAATAGCCCACTAGGTACCTCCAGTAAGCGCCATTGCAGAGAGGTGTAAAAAGGGGCACGGCCTGCACCACCTCTCTGCTACGCAGAACAGTGGCGCTTACTGGAATCAACTGGTGGGCTAGTTGGCACCCAGGGTCCCTCAGGATTGAAAGGGAATTATTTCCCCAACTTAAAACACGCCATAGGGCGTGTTTGCACACGTCACCTCAGGCCCCGTCCCCTCCCTTCCCCACTGTGTAAACATGCCCTGTGGCCATTTTTTATGTTGGGAGATTAAGTCCCCTTGAATCCTGAGGGTCCCTAGGGTAGGGGTGGGCGGAATTTGCGGAATTAACCTTCGCAAATTATCGCGAGAATGTTTAAAATTATCGCAAACAAGCAGAAATATCGCAAAGATGCGGAAGTTTTTTTCCGGCATGTTCGCGAGATTTTCTGCATGGTTGCGGGTCGCCAACTTACCCATGTGGTTGCTTGCGGGCGCGGCCATCTTGTTTTGAGTTGTTCTCGCGGTGCATGATCGCGAGAAGAAAGACGTGATCGCGCGACGCATGACGTCACTGCGGGCGCGAACTGTCGCGAGACAGCGCAAATGGCTAAAAACAATACAACATCTCATGGAGAACGCGACCGGATCAAGAAAACTTGTCGGCGAACGCAGGGATTCAGGTAAGGCGATCGCGCGCGCGCGAGAATGTATCATTTTACAGCGCGAGCAAGAAACAAATTATCGCCAAGCTGCGGAAACCGGAATTTTTGACATTTTCGCGCTCTCCGCGGAACGCAAAAATGTCAAATTATCGCAATTTCCGCGAACGGAACGAAATTATTGCCCAGGCCTACCCTAGGGGGACAATAGCCCACTAGGTACCTCCAGTAAGCGCCATTGCAGAGAGGTGTAAAAAGGGGCACGGCCTGCACCACCTCTCTGCAACGCAGAACAGTGGCGCTTACTGGAATCAACTGGTGGGCTAGTTGGCCCCAGGGTCCCTCAGGATTGAAAGGGAATTATTTCCCCAACTTAAAACGCGCCACAGGGCGTGTTTGCACACGTCACCACAGGCCCCGTCCCCTCCCTTCACCACTGTGTAAACGCACCCTGTGGCCGTTCTAAGTTGAGAGATTAAGTCCCCTTGAATCCTAAGGGTCCATAGGGTCAAACTAGCCCACTAGGTACCTCCAGTAAACGCCACAGAGCTGCATTGCATAGAGGTGTCAAAGGGGCATGGCCTCAGAACACCTGTCTGCAATGCAGCTCCCTGGTGCATACTGGAGACACCTTTTGGGCTAGTTGGCCCTCAGGGACCCTCAGTATTGAAGGGGAATTAATTGCCCAACTTACAACTGGCCAAGGGGCGCGTTTGCAGAGTGCTGCAAGGAGGGGGCGTGGCCTCCGGCACGATGCCGGTCTTTTATTTTTTTAAGAAGGAGGGCTGTGTGGCCCCCCTTCTTTTTCTAATTTATTGGCCCTGGGGACCCCATCCCCCAGGGCCTGCACCCTAATTTTTTTTGTTGAAAAAAATAAATTTGGCCGTCCCAAGGCCTTAATCGGCCCTGGGGACCCCAACCCCCGGGTCATGGTCTTTTTTATTTTTTATACTTTAGGAGGGGGGCTGCGTTGCCCCCCTCCTCAGGCCACTTATGGCCCCGGGGATCCCATCCCCCAGGGCCGGCCTTTGTTTTTTATTACTTTAAAAAAATATATATTTATAGAAACACCTAGGACATGCTGGACAAACTGTATGTACCTATCACCATGACGATTTGCGTGATTAAAAGGCGACTATGCGTACAATGAATCCACGTGGAACGTATTTACACCGCTAGTGAAGCTCTGACGTGTCTGACGCCCTACAGTGCCTTATCCCGGCGCCCCCACCGGTGGGTACTCTCCAAGTAGACACCCTTGCCGTTTATTTATACAAACATGGGTAGCTATTGACCGGCACATTTAATACACATGCACACTAAGTCATTCAAAGGGGATTCGACAAAAATTCGACCAAACTATGCAAGAAACCCCCCTCACGGTTAATAAAACACACATCCACTGCCGGATTTGTAATACTTTTTATTTTACTCTCTGGAAAGGAGACGAACCTCACTTGAGAGTCACAGCGTGCTCCTGGCTCAGCCCAATGCTGTGTTACACCCACCAGTGCCTGCCGAGTGCCACACACCTCTGTGTTGTATTCCACCAGCTAGTGCATATGCTATGACACTCTCTAGCCCATGTGCACTGTAACACCACCCCGTGAATATGTCATGCCACACTTGCCTTCGCATGGGTTATATTGCCCCATCTAACGTGCCTTCCTCGATGCCTATGTTATAACGCACAGCGCTATGCCATACATATTACAATCTGGGATCCATATCTTTGTCACAGTGCATATGCAACGTTACACTCCCCAGCACATATTTTATATTACAACTTTAGAGATTAGTTAGGTTACACAACACTGCCCTGTGCATATTACACTCCAAGGCGCATATCGCATAGCACGCGCTAGTGCCTGTGCTATCTCGTGCTCTCCAATGAATCTGTCATTGCGCACAATGTATTGCATATTATATTTCATGTCTGGGTTCATCTTATATCACACTTTTTGGTGCATAGTTTATACCATGTACTATATCTAGTTTTCATTTTCAATCGTGCTCTCAGGACTATGTTCTATATAACACTGTGTCCACCTACCCTTTTCACGGGCATTACATTTTGCGATGGCGGTGGAGGGTCAGGGGGTGTTTCTGCCAAGTGAGCCCGGAGTCACAGTCACAAACGTCCTCTTCTTCCTGAATAAAAGTGAGATTATGCTGCATACTTGTTCATATTTTAAGTAGTTCGCACAGACACACATTTTAAAAACAATAAAGTTCCTAATACCCACCTTCTCTGAACAGTTAGCTTGCTGCCCCATCCACCTCCTCCCTATCCTCTGTTGTCTGAATCCATGGACTAGCCTCCTCCCTCCTGCCATGCATGGGCAGATGTACTGCCACTGCCCTCCAGTTAGCATGATGTACCAGTCCACTCCTCCTGCCCTCCATTGCCCAGTTCTATGGCCCATCATTGACCTCCTGCTTAGTCTCTGTGCTTAGCTTGCTGCCCCTATTCTCCTTCCCCCTGCCCTCCGATGTCTTTGTGCATGCCCCTGCTCCATCCTTTTTGCCCACCATGTTCCATGGACCTGCCACTCCTATCTACTCTGAGTGTTCTGTTGAGCTGCCACTTCCCTCCCACCTGTGTAGAATTGTCAGATGACTGTAACCCGTCCCTGCCACCTCCACCCTGCCTGTCCACATGCCATGTCCCTATCCCCTTCCTCCTGTCCTCCATGGTCCATTTTACTGCCACACCCTTCTGCCCTCCCTGGTCTGTTGTGCTGCAACTGCTCCTCCTGCCTGCCCCGCGCGGTCTGTTGTGAGGCCCCTTCTGCTGAACTCTCTTGTCTGTGCCCAGGTCCTGACCCTCCCTTCTATCCTCCATGCTCCTTTGTGCATGCCCCTGCACCCTCCTTCTTGCCCATCATAGCCATTGTGCTGCCACTAACCCTCCCGCTTGCCATGCATGGTCTTCTGTGCTGCCATGGCCCCTCCCACCTTGCCTGCGTGGTCAGCTAGCTGCCCCTGACCCCCTCCCACCTTCCCTCCATGGTCTGTGTGTATGCCATCATGGTCCCATTGTGGCTCTCCATGGGGTGTCTTGTTTCTAGTGCCCATCCTGCCTGACCTCCATGGTCATCTTGCTGCTCCTGCCCCCTTGCCCCCAGCCCTCTGTTTCCATGTGCAGACCCCTATTCCCTCCCTCCTGGCTTGTCTGTTCCATTGTAATGCCCCTGATCCGTCCCTTCTGCCCTTTATGGTCTGTTAAGCTGCAGCTTTCTCTCCTATCTGTCCATTATGGCCAGCTAGCTACCATTGCCTCTTTACCCTCTGTTCTCTGTTGTCCATGTGCATGGTCCTGTCCCCTCCCTATTGCTTTCTATGGATTGTTGTGCTGCACTCCTGTCCCGCATGCCCTATTGGTGTATTGTGCTGCTGCAAACCCTGATGCCTGCCCTGTAGGGTAAGTTTGGTGCACCTCTCCATGTCCCTCCTGTCCTCTGTTATCCAAGTCCATGTCCCTACCCCAATTCCTCCTGCCTACCATGATCCAATGTACTATACTTGCAAACATTTTGAACTTGGTAAGAGGGACATTTTGAAAAAAAACTGGGGTATTGATTTTCCCCTTTGAGTTACATTGAAAAAGAGGAGATTGTACACAGGAGACAGATCAAATAAAGCCCATTTGAGCTTAAAAACATTGGCTGTTTCCTGGCTGAAATGGGTCTGTTGGCATGTATGGTTGTACTACCACTGCCTCTTCCTTCTGCCCACAATGGTCTATTATATTGCTACAGCCTCTCTTGCCAGTCCTGTATTGTTGGTTTGTTGCCCCTGCCCCCCATTCCACTGCCCTCCATAGTCTGTTGTGCTGCCACTGCCCTTCCTGCCTGCCCAGTGTGGTCAACGTGTTGCCTCTGCACTCTCCTACCTGCCTTCAACTTTCAGAGTCCGTGCCCCTGGCCTCTGCCTCCCAACAGTATCCCAATGAACAACTAGATTGCTAACATTCTATATTTATTACAAAAGTGTGGAACGCCTGGCGTCATCTTGATGTAATCAAAACCGTAATACCTAGAGCATTTCCTTTAGAAATGACATATATAAGACGGTCTTATTTGCATCAAAATTATGGTTAGTGCTCTAAAAAACTAAAATGAGGACATATTTTCTGAGTTTTCAAATAGTGAACTTTTAAATTATTTAATTAATTAATCTTTATGTTTTTTTATCCAGTTGACAACTTGATTAAATGTTGTACCTAGGGGAGAGGATGTTGTGTTACTTCCAGAGCTGCAGACTTTGCAACTGGGGAACCAGGTTGGAGTTTCTGCTTCAGCTCAACATTCTGTGATTCTGGTCAAATCACTTAATCTCCCCATGTCTACAACCAAAATGAATTTGATCGTGTGTGATGTAACCAATGCTCATGTAAAGCACTCCAACACCTGACAAGTCTGCACTATATAAAACTGCAAATACACAACAAATAAGTGTTTTGCACACTTCTGTCATTGGGCTACATGTGGGCTACATCTGGGAGATATTTGTGCTGCATTTGGGCTCTTTTGTCTCTGGTGGCCATCTTGGGAGATTTATTTGTTATGAAGTTTCCTAATTTCCTCATTGACTGCAGTCTCCTCAGTAGGAAATACTTTCAGTTTTTTACTTTGGTTCCATCAAGAAGACATTCAGATGTGTCACACATTTGCCATACATTCTGAATGTTAGCACTCTAGTTGCTCATTAGATCACTGTAGTAAACCTACTGCTCACCAGGGAAGTCTGCTGCTGGTAGTCAAAGTGCATGTTTCAGTCTGCATGTCAGAATTTTTTTATGAAATAGAAGAGGATTTGAGAATTCAAAATGTGCCCTAATTTTTCTTTCTGCAGCACTAATCATAATTTCTATGGCAAAATGAACCCCCTCATTTTGTTCCTTTGTAAATTAAATGTTTTAAGAGTTACCACTTTATTCCAATCAAGATGGCTTCAGGTGTGCCATACTTTTGTCATAAGTAAGACTGTTAACGCTCTAGTTGTTCGTTAGAACACTCTGGGACATTCGGTCATTGGGCTATACTTGGGCTACATCTGGGTGATATTTGGGCTACATTTGGGCTCTTTTGTCTCTGGTGGCCATTTTGGGAGACTTATTTGTTATGAAGTTTCCTAATTTCCTCATTTACTACAGTCTCCTCAGTAGGAAATACTTTCAGTTTTTTACTTCGATTCCATCAAGAAGGCATTCAGATGTGTCACACATTTGCCTTAAATTCAGAATGTTAGCACTCTAGTTGCTTATTAGATCACTGTAGTAAAGCTACTGCTCACCAGGGAAGTCTGCTGCCGATATTGAAAGTGCATGTTTCAGTCTGCATGTCAGAATTTTTTAATGAAATAGAAGAGGATTTGAGAAGTCACTCAAAATGTGCCCTAATTTTTCTTTCTGCAGCACTAATCATACTTTCTATGGCAAAATGAACCCCCTCATTTTGTTCCTTTTTAAATTAAATGTTTTAAGAGTTACCACTTTATTCCAAACAAGATGACTTCAGGTGTGCAATACGTTTGTCATAAGTAGGACTGTTAGCGCTCTAGTTGTTCTTTAGAACACTCTGGGAAGCTGCAGTAGAACACAAAGGAATCAACTGACAGTCTCTGCCCTTGTTGGATGTACATGTTTTACTGAGAATATCAGACTTCGTTCTCAAATGACTGAAAAAGATAATGTGAATTTACAGAAAATATGCTCTCAGTTTAGCTTATAGATCACCTTCCAAACCTCTGTGGGAAAAGCATGAGAAAATAGTTTTCTCTCAAACATGATTCATGATATCACAGCAGAAGGCTTTTTCACATGGTAAAACCACCTTAGAACACACCACAATTCCTAAAATGAGTATGGTACCATCTACAAATGATTTATAATGTTACTAAATTCTTAAAAACTTCTATTAACTGCAATGCTTTTTAATGAGGTGCTATCATGTATATTGGTCCCAAGATGGCTGCCAGCATTTCTTGGTTGAAGTACTGACAGTCAATCAGATCTCACGATGAGATGTGTGGTTAGGCTCCGCCCAGATATATCTATCTTTTTAACTCTCATTTTCTCAGGAACTACTGAACGGATATACACCATTTATGCAAAACGCACGAGTCTGAACTGAGGACTACCTCTTTGCCAAATTTGGTGTGATTCCGTTCAGCAGTTCGGGCTGTAGCTGCGTCAACAGGTCCTATGGGAAAATGCATGGGGAAAACGTGTTTTGGGACCCCCCTTTTTTCTCAGCCCCCGCTTGACGTACCACCGTGCAATTTTCAGGATAGGAGCAGACCAGAGCTGGCCAAAAGTTTGGGAAATTTTGCGAAGATTCGTCAATCAGCGCCAACGTTATTCCAAATAGAATGTTGCGGATTTCCTATGAAAAAGAGGTCCTAACTATAACTACCTACTGGCGACTGCCAGTAGGTAATACATATATATATATATATTCACTGAAAAAACCATAGGTTTCAGGGGTGTTATAGTTAGCTGGACTTTTCACTTGTACAAAACCATTGAAATTCCCCCGTTATAGTTAGTTCAGCTAACTATAACTCGCGCGCCCGCAATGCACTGCTGATGACGTCACATATTACATCACTCATGACATGGTCAGTGACATCACTCATGACATCACTGATGACATCTCAAATGACATCACTGATGACATTACTGATGACATCATCCAGTGAATGTGTGTTATTCTGAAAATTAAATATGTTTTATATATGTATATCTCAAGGTCGATGGAAGAATAAATGGGTATATAAGTGTCTAAATGGATGATTTGTTTTTGAAAAATTGATTGTGTAACTGACTGATTAAGTGTATCATAGTAAATACATGGCTTAGTGAGTAATGTTTAAATATGTAAATATCTGTATCAGTCTCTCACTTTGTGTATAAGTGGCTGCATGGGTTGGTGAGTAGCTACATGGGTGTCTATATAGGTTATTAGTTGGTTTTTTGAGTATCAGTCTGAGTGTCTGCATGGTTCGGTGGGGGGTATTACGTAGTGCATAGGTGCATGAATGAGTGACTCACTGTTTGTATGTGTTGAACACAGTATGTGTGCAGGACTGTATGGGTGGATGAGTGTGTGTATGGGTGTGTTAGTGAGTGAATGACTGTCTCAATAGTGTCTTTATGAGTAACTACATATGTTCTAAACTAGTATATGTGACCATTGGTGTATATATGTGAGTATATGTGAGAGTGAGAGATTGAAAGAGTTCCTGTATGAATAAGTATGTGTTTCTATAAGTGATTGTTTAAAAGACTAAGTATGTGTAAGTTTCCGTAGAAGTAAGTGTGGTGGTGTGTGTATAACTGTATATGCAAGTAAATGTATGTTTGATTCTTTATTAGCATGAGTGACTATGTGTGTGAGTAACTCTATGGATGAGTGGCATTGTGTAACAGGATGTATAGGTGTATGAGTACATATGATGAGTGAGTACATGTATGAGTGACTGTATTGGACTGTTGGTGAATGAGTGGATGTGTATGTGGATCTTAGAATTACTGAAGAGGTTGTTGTAACTGGTATTGGTATGTCCATTGTTTTGAAAATTTTAGTCTCTATTTTTGAATGTGTGTATCAAAGGTTATATTAGGGAGAGAGGAGGTCTGCCACTCTATCACAAGGATGATGTCATCAGTGATGTCATTTGAGATGTCATCAGTGATGTCATGAGTGATGTCACTGACCATGTCATGAGTGATGTAATATGTGACGTCATCAGCAGTGCATTGCGGGCGCGCGAGTTATAGTTAGCTGAACTAACTATAACGGGGGAATTTCAATGGTTTTGTACAAGTGAAAAGTCCAGCTAACTATAACACCCCTGAAACCTATGGTTTTTTCAGTGAATTTCTGAGGTTTTTTAAATGCTAATTCCTAACTATAACGTGCCTGAAACCTATGGTTTTTTCTGTTAATTTCAAAGGTTTTTTAAATGCTAATTTCTAACTATGCCTACAGAGATAGGACATGTGAAGAAAGAAGAAAAAATGCACAGAAAAAAACAAAAGAAGTGCAGAAAGAAGCAACAGAAGTCCTCAAATACGAAGATAAGCGCAGGAAGAAGGATAACGTGCAGAAAGAACAAAAAGAAGAGCAGAAAGAAGCCTTGTTGCAAAATCATCCTGTACCCTCAACTTTTTCTGACGGATACTGGTGGTAACTGAGTCTGACTAACCAGTCCTAGAGCCAGTGCTATGTTCAAAGACACTTAGAATACAGTGAAAACACCTACATACACTAGGGAACATTATGCGTTGGGGTCCCCCTGTGATTAGCCTTACCTCCTCTATAAGCCCCTAGTATATAATAGGGCATGGGGATTAAAACTACCTCTTAAAACAGGCCACAGGGCGTTTTTGCACACGTTAACTCAGGCCCCGTCCCCTCCTTTCACCATTGTGTAAACACGCCCTGTGTCCGTTTTTAGTTGGGAGATTAAGTTCATTTGAGTCCTGAGGGTCCCTAGGGTCCAACTAGCCCACTAGGTACCTCCAGTAAGTGCCACAGAGCTGCGTTGCAGAGAGGTGTAAAACGTGGCACGGCCTGGACCACCTCTCTGCAATGCAGCTCAGTGGCGCTTACTGGAAGCACTTGGTGGGCTAGTTAGCCCCCAGGGGCCCTCAGTATTGAAGGGAAATTAATCCCCAATTTAAAACATGCCATGGTGCGTGTTTGCACACGTCACCTCAGGCCCCGTCCCCTCCCTTCACCACTGTGTAAACGCGCCCTGTGGCTGTTCTAAGTTGAGAGATTAAGTCCCCTTGAATCCTAAGGGTCCCTAGGGTCACACTAGACCACTAGGTACCTCCAGTAAGCGCCACAGAGCTGCGTTGCAGAGAGGTGTAAAAAGGGGCTTGGCCTCAGAACACCTGTCTGCAGCGCAGCTCCCTGGCGCATACTGGAGATGCCTGTTGGGGGCGCGTTTGCAGAGTGCTGCATGGAGGGGGCATGGCCTCCGGGACGATGCCAGTCTTTTATTTATTTTATTTTTTTAAGAAGGGGGGCTGTGTGGTTCCCCTTCTTATTCTAATTTATTGGCCCTGATGACCCCATCCCCCAGGGCCTGTCTCCTAATTATATTTTTTTGACCCCAATCCCCAGGGCCGGCCACTGTTTTTTATTATTTTTAAAAAATATATATTTATAGACACACCTAGGACATGCTGGACAAACCGTACGTACCTATCACCATGACGATTTGCGTGATATTCATTAAAAGGCGACTATGCATGCAATTAATCCACGTGGAATGTATTTACACCACTAGTGAAGCTCTGACATGTCTGATGCTCTACCGTGCCTAATCCCGGTAGACACCCTTGTCGTTTATTTATACAAACATGGGTAGCTATTGACGGGCACATTTAATACACATGCACACTAAGCCATTCAAAGGGGATTCGACAAAAATTCGACCAAAACAATGCAAGAACCCCCCCTCACAGTTACTAAAACACACATCCACTGCCGGATGTGTAATACTTTTTATTTTACTCTCTGGAAAGGGGACGAACAACACTTGCGAGTCACAGCGCGCTCCTGACAGAGCCCAATGCTGTGTTACACCCACCATTGCCTGCCGAGTGCCACACACCTCTGTATTGTATTCCACTAGCTAGTGCATATGCTATGACACTCTCTAGCCCATGTGCACTGTAACACCACCCCGTGAAAATGTCATGCCACACTTGTCTTCGCACGGGTTATATTGCCCTATCTAACGTGCCTTCCTCGATGCCTATGTTATAACGCACAGTGCTATGCCATACATATTACAATTTGGGATCCATATCTTTGTCACAGTGCATATGCAACGTTACACTCCCCAGCACATATTTTATATTACAACTTTAGAGACTAGTTAGGTTACACAACACTGCCCTGTGCATATTACACTCCAAGGCGCATATCGCATAGCACGCGCTAGTGCCTGTGCTATCTCGCGCTCTCCAATGAATCTGTCATTGCGCACAATGTATTGCATATTATATTTCACGCCTGGTTCATCTTATATCACACTTTTTGGTGCATAGTTTATACCATACACTATATCTAGTTTTCATTTTCAATCGTGCTCTCAGGACTATGTTCTATATAACACTGTGTTCACCTACCCTTTTCACGGGCATTACATTTTGCGATAGGGGGTGGAGGGTCAGGGGGTGTTTTTGCCAAGTGAGCCCGGAGTCACAGTCACTAACGTCTTCTTCTTCCTGAATAAAAGTGAGATTATGCTGCATACTTGTTCATATTTTAAGTAGTTTGCACAGACAAAATGTTTTAAAAACAATAAAGTTTCTAATACCCGCCTTCTCTGAACAGTTAGCTTGCTGCCCCATCCCCCTCCTCCCTATCCTCTGTTGTGTGAATCCATGGACTAGCCTCCTCCCTCCTGCCATGCATGGTCTGATGTGCTGCCACTGCCCTCAATTTAGTATGATGTACCAGTCCACTCCTCCTGCCCTCCATTGCCCAATTCTATGCCCCATCATTGACCTCCTGCTTAAACTCTGTGCTTAGCTTGCTGCCCCTATTCTCCTTCCCCCTGCCCTCCGATGTCTTTGTGCATGCCCCTGCTCCATCCTTTTTGCCCACCATGTCCCATGGACCTGCCACTCCTATCTACTCTGAGTGTTCTGTTGAGCTGCCACTCCCCTCCCACCTGCCTAGCATTGTCAGATGACTGTAACCTGTCCCTGCCACCTCCACCCTGCCTGTCCACATGCCATGCCTCTATCCTCTTCCTCCTGTCCTACATGGTCCATTGTACTGCCACACCCTTCTGCCCTCCCTGGTCTGTTGTGCTGCAACTGCTCCTCCTGCCTGCCCCGTGTGGTCTGTTGTGAGGCCCCTTCCCCTGAACTTTCTTGTCTGTGCACAGGTCCTGACCCTCCCTTCTATCCTCCATCGTCCTTTGTGCATGCCCCTGCACCCTCCTTCTTGCCCATCATAGCCATTGTGCTGCCACTAACACTCCCACTTGCCATGCATGGTCTTCTGTGCTGCCATGGCCCCTCCCACCTTCCCTGTGTGGTCAGTTAGCTGCCCCTGACCCCCTGCCACCTTCCCTCCATGGTCTGTGTGTATGCCATCACAGTCTCACTGTTGCTCTTCATGTTGTGTCTTGCTTCTAGTGCCCATCCTGCCTGACCTCCATGGCTATCTTGCTGCTCCTGCCCTGCCCCCTTGCCCCCAGCCCTCTGTTTACATGTGCAGACTCCTACTCCCTCCCTCCTGGCTTGTCTGTTCCATTGTAATGCCCCTGATCCGTCTCTCCTGCCCTTTATGGTCTGTTATGCTGCAGCCTTCTCTCCTGTCTGTCCATTATGGTCAGCTAGCTACCATTGCCTCTTGCCCCTCTGTTCTCTGTTGTCCATGTGCATGGTCCTGTCCCCTCCCTCTTGCTTTCTATGGATTGTTGTGCTGCACTCCCGTCCTGCATGCCCTGTGTGGTGTATTGTGCTGCTGCAAACCCTGATGCCTGCCCTGCAGGGTCAGTTTGGTGCACCTCTCCATGTCTCTCCTGTCCTCTGTTATCCAAGTCCATGTCCCTATCCCATTTCCTTCCATGATCCAATGTACCATACTTGCGAACATTTTGAACTTGGTAAGAGGGAGATTTTGAAAAAAAACTGGGGTATTGATTTTCCCCTTTGAGTTACATTGAAAAAGAGGATATTGTAGACAGGAGACAGATCAAATAAAGCCCATTTGAGCTTAAAAACATTGGACGTTTCCTGGCTGTATCGGGTCTGTTGGCATGTATGGTTGTACTACCATTGCCTCTTCCTTCTGCCCACAATGGTCTATTACATTGCCACAGCCTTGAAGGAGGGTAGATTTTGTATCACAGGGGGCCCCTGGCCCGTTCTGTCCACACCTGAAGTATGAGACCCTTGTCCTTGCCCTGCCAGCCGCATTTGTAGGCCGTATTAAATTGACCAGCGGGTCCTGTGTTGCTATATAATTATCCCGAGACATCCTTAGCACTCAGCCAGCATAAAACCCCTGTGTAGGCCCTTCTGTTCAATATGTAGGCCTCTTTGTTAAATTGACCATAGCTCTGCAATTTTAGTGTATAGCAGTCTGAAGGCAGGTCTGCGAGGCCTTCTGCTCCAAACTAGTAGCCCCCACCCTACCCGAGTGCTCCGTGCTCGGTATCAAAGTTCAACATCCCCCTGAAGCTGTCGACATACAGTAGGCTGCATCCTGGACTGGTACTTGCTTCCTGGGCAGGTTTCCCGCTTTTAAGGAAGTGGCAACCGCAGAGCGTCAAGTTAGGAGAACTGAGGAGATTTTATACATGAATATATTGAATTCCTGTACAATACCCATTATTTTCTGCTTGCTCTATGGAACTTACGATAAGCGATTGGCCTGAGAGACTGACCTTTTCACCCAGTCCATTGTCAGCATTAAGTGGGTAAATGACGAAATGTCTGGTAAAATCTGCAGACGAAGCTTTTGGGTAGCATACGTAGGTAGATGTAGCGTGCAAAGGAGCCCACAAAATGATATAAAAAGGGAGCACCCACAGATATCGACGGACAACCTCGCCGTCTGTATGTAGGTTAACAGGCTGTGCAGGTTTTCCCCAAGAACTGGGAGCTCTTGTCTTCCTTTGCTTAAAATGTCTTGCTCTGCTTTGCTTGAAGTATCTTATTCTATTTTACCTATATGAAATGTCATGTTATGTTTAACCATTGTTCTCTTTACTTTTGCATTTAAAAGATGTTGTATTGTAATTGCAGGAATGCTTGCTCTAAGAGTAAATGTGAGTGTCCCTAGGTAACATTTTCCTTGGTGTAACTTGTTTCTCATGATGCATTTATAGATGTGTTTTCTCTCTCTCTCTGTCAGTCCATTAATTGAGATACAGAGAATATCATGACAGCTGTATGATTATCTGGATTCTGTATTTTGTACTTTATGTCTCTATTCTGCGGTTTCTTTGAAGTTGCATCTTCTCATTAAACTGCCATTGTATTCTGCCTCCAATTCCATGTCTCATATGTCTGTTTTCTTCATTTTTGGAGCAAGCGTTCCTAGGCACCCCGGCTCAAATTAAGGTGCCCCTTTTGTCCCTGACTCACTCTCCTGCTCAGTTCTGTGGTGGCTCCCGGGGCTCTGGGGACCGCCCCTAGCTTCCTTGACCCGTAATAGATCTTCCCTCCAACAGCCTCTCTTGCAAGTCCTGTATTGTTGGTTTGTTGCCCCTGCCCCCCTTTCCACTGCCCTCCATAGTCTGTTGTGCTTCCACGGCCCTTCCTGCCTGCTCAGTGTGGTTAAATTGTTGCCTTTGCACCCTCCTACCTGCCTTCAATTTTCAGAGTCCGTGCCCCTGGCCTCTGCCTCTCAACAGTATCCTAATGAACAACTAGATTGCTAACATTCTATATTTATTACAAAAGTGTGGAACGCCTGACATCATCTTAATGTAATCAAAACTGTAATACCTAGAGCATTCCTTTAGAAATTACATATATGAGAGGGTCTTATTGGCTTCAAAATTATGGTTAGTGCTCTAAAAGACTAAAATAAGGACATATTTTCTGAGTTTTCAAATAGCGACAAAGCACTTTTAAATTATTTGTTATCTTTATGTTTTTTTATCTAGTTGACAACTTGATTAAATGTTGCACATAGGGGAGAGGATGTGGTGTTACTTCCAGAACTGCAGACTTTGCAACTGGGGAACCAGGTTGAAGTTTCTGCTTCAGCTCGACATTCTGTGATTCTGGTCAAATCACTTAGTCTCCCCATGTCTACAACCAAAATGAATTTGTTCTTGTGTGATGTAACCAATGCTCATGTAAAGCACTCCAATACCTGACAAGTCTGCACTATATAACACTGCAAAAACACAAAATAATAAGTGTTTTGCACACTTCTGTCATTGGGCTATATTTGGGCTATATCTGGGTGATTTTGGGCTACATTTGGGCTCTTTTGTCTCCGGTGGCCATCTTGGGAGATTTATTTGTTATGAAGTTTCCTAATTTCCTCATGTACTGCAGTCTCCTCAGTCGGAAATGCTTTCAGTTTTTTACTTTGATTCCATCATGAAGGTATTCAGATATGTCACACATTTGCCATAAATTCTGAATGTTAGCACTCTAGTTGCTCATTAGATCACTGTAGTAAAACTACTGTTCACCATGGAAGTCTGCTCCTGGTATTAAAAGTGCATGTTTCAGTCTGCATGTCAGAATTTTTTAATGAAATAGAAGAGGATTTGAGAAGTCACTCAAAATGTGCCCTCATTTTCTTTCTTCAGCATTAATCATAATTTCTATGGCAAAATGAACCCCCTCATTGTGTTCCTTTTTAAATTAAATTTTTTAAGTGTTACCAGTGTATTCCAATCAAGATGGCTTCAGGTGTGCCATACTTTTGTCATAATGAAGACAGTAAGTGCTCTAGTTGTTTTTAAGAACATTCTTGGACATTCTGTCATTGGGCTATACTTGGGCTACATCTGGGTGATATTTGGGCTACATTTGGGCTCTTTTGTCTCTGGTGGCCATCTTGGGAGACTTATTTGTTATGAAGTTTCCTAATTTCCTCATTTACTGCAGTCTCCTCAGTAGGAAATACTTTCAGTTTTTTACTTTGATTCCATCAAGAAGGCATTCAAATGTGTCACACATTTGCCATAAAATCAGAATGTTAGCACTCTTTTTGCTCATTAGATCACTGTAGTAAAGCTACTGCTCACCAGGGAAAACTGCTGCTGGTATTGAAAGTGCATGTTTCAGTCTGCATGTCAGAATTTTTGAATGAAATAGAAGAGGATTTGAGAAGTCACTCAAAATGTGCCCTAATTTTTCTTTCTGCAGCACTAATCATACTTTTTATGGAAAAATGAACCCCCTCATTTTGTTCCTTTTTAAATTAAATGTTTTAAGAGTTACCACTTTAATCCAAGCAAGCTGGCTTCAGGTGTGCCATACATTTATCATAAGTAGGACGGTTAGCGCTCTAGTAGTTCTTTGGAACACTCTGGAAAGCTGCAGTAGAACACAAAGGAATCAACTGACAGTCTCTGCCCTTGTTGGATGTACATGTTTTACTGAGAATGTCGGACTTCATTCTCACATGACTGAGAAAGATAATGTGAATTTACAGAAAATAAGCTCTCAGTTTAGCTTATAGATCACCTTCCAAACCTCTGTGGTAAAAGCATGAGAAAATATTTTTCTCTCAATCATGATATCCCAGCAGAAGGCTTTTTCACATGGTGAAATCACCTTAGAACATACCACAATTCCTAAAATGAGTATGGTACCATCAACAAATGATTTATAATGTAACTAAAGTCTTAAAACCTTCTATTAACTGCAATGCTTTTTAATGAGGTGCTATCATGTATATTGGTCCCAAGATGGCTGCCAACACTTCTTGGATGAAGTGCTGACAGCCAATCAGATCTCAGGATGAGATGTGTGGTTAGGCTCCGCCCACATATATATATTGATTTAAATGCTATTTTCTCAGGAACTACTGAACAGATTTACACCAGACCTACAAAAGGCACTTCCTTGACCTGAGGACTACCTCTCTGCCAAATTTCAAGTAACTCTGTTCAGCCGTTCGGGCTGTAGCTGTGTCTAAAGGTCCTATGGAAAAATGCATTGGAAAAACGCGTTTTGGGACCCCCCTTTTTTCTCAGCCCCCGCTTGACGAATCCCCCCGAGACTTTCAGGGTAGGAGCGGAGCGTAGCGCCCCACCTATTTTGAAAATTTCGCGAGGATTCATCGACCGGCGCCAAAGTTATTCCAAATAGAATGTTGCGGATTTCCTATGGAAACAGGGTCCTAACTATAACTATCTACTGGCGACCGCCAGTAGATAATATTTAGTATACTATGTATACATGTGAAAATGTGTCGGTCCACCTGTTTACCTCGGTGGCATGGAAAAAATGGGTGCCGACGAGGTCCTCTTATGGCTCATATGACGTCATACGGTGTCACGAGCGGAGCCGTGCTAATATGACATCGTCGTCGACGTGGGAGAGCTAGGAAAGAATTTCCGTGGAATGCTGGTGCAGGGGATATTCACCTAAGTGTTCAGGCTAGGCCTTTGGGAGCAACGGTTTGTTACCTCTCCAGAAACCGAAACCAGTGATCAGAGGGCAGAGGCCCTGCAGATGGCACACGAGGTGGGGAGCACAGTCGTGTGCACCGGCGGGACAGGGAAGTGACAAGCACCACTACCCACAGAAAAGGTAACTAGGGCCCGAAATAACACAGGATCTTCTCTTTGTATCTGGCAGAAACAACAGGGTTAAAATGCACTAGTTCCAAAATGTAGAATTAGTGCTACAACGGTCTTCAAGAGGACCTGCGATGGATGCCGCTTCTGCCTTCGTACACTGGAGGCGGCACATGGGTCATGAGGTATGGTCATACTGCAGTGGAACGCACACTCGTTGACCTCTCATGGCACTGCTCCACACTTCGGGGACAAAACTTTCCATTAGCTGTGTTTTCTGATGATGTGTCGTGCCGGCCCCGTCCAACAGCAGAACCCCTTTAGACTCCTCCACTCTCTCACCGGAAGTGAAACCAGACCACGCGGACACTTTCACTATTCAACAGCCGGGTATTCACTTTTCGGTAAAAAAAACACATTCCTTCCACCTAATTTATCAAAAAACCGACTCACTGAAGAACAGGGGCCAGCTTCGATCGGTAAACAGCCATTAGAACGAATTTTTTACTTTGCGATACCATTACAATGCATGCGTTACACGCATGCGTTGTACATCCTGAAGTCATTACTACGCATTTTTTTAGAACGCATGGTCATTTACCATGCATGCCTTTACAACGAATTGTGTTGTAAAGGTATGTATGGTAAATGACCAGGAGTTCTAAAAAAATGTAGACGATCCACATCGTTGCAATGAAACAGAGGCATTTCCGTTTCCTCACAACGACGTGCACCGCCCCTCAGAGACGACATGAAGCAGGAACCATGAGGAGAGAGGAACCACGAGGAGTGAGAGGTAAGGGGGATTGGGCATGGGGTGGTGGTTACTTTTCTAGGGTTTAGGGTAGTGCAGTGGTGTTTGTGTAGTGTAGGGGTCGTGCTGGGGGTAGTGTTTTAGGGTTTAGGGTAGTGAAGTGATGTTTGTGTAGTGTAGGGCGTTGTGCTTGGGGTGGGTTTAGGGTTGTGCAGTGGTGTTTGTGTAGTGTAGGGGGTCATGCTGGGGGTAGTGTTTTAGGGTTTAGGGCAGTGCAGTGGTGTTGGTGTAGTGTAGGGGGTCGTGCTGGGGGTGGTGTTTCAGGGTTTAGGGCAGTGCAGTGGTTTTTGGGCCGTGTACGGGGTCTTGCTGGGGGTGGTGTTTCAGGGTTTAGAGCAGTGCAGTCGTGTTCAGGCAGTATGATGGGTCATGCTGGGGCGGTCGTTTCAGGGTTTAGGGCAGTGTAGTGGTGTTCTGGCAGTGTAGGGGGTCGTGCAGGCGTGGTGTTTTAGGGTTTAGGGCAGTGCAGTGGTTTGCGGGTAGCGTAGGGGGTCATGCTGGGGGTGGTGTTTTAGGGTTTAGGGCAGTGCAGTGGTGTTCGGGCAGTGTAGGGGGTCGTGCTGGGGGGTGTTTTAGGGTATAGGGCAGTGCAGTGGTGTTCGGGCAGTGTAGGGGATCGTGCTGGGGGTGTTTTAGGGTATTAGGCAGTGCAGTGGTGTTTGGGCAGCGTAGGGGGTCGTGCTGGGGGAGGTGTTTCAGGGTTTAGGGCAGTGCAGTAGTGTTCGGGCAGTGTTGGGGGTCGTGCTGGGGCTGGTGTTTCAGGGTTTAGAGCAGTGCAGTGGTTTTCGGGGATGGTGTAGGGGGTCTTGCTGGTGGTGGTGTTTCAGGGTTTAGGGCAGTGGTGTTCGGGCAGAGTAGGGGGTCATGCTGGGGGTGGTGGTTCAGGGTTTAGGAAAGTGCAGTGGTGTTCGGGCAGTGTAGGGGGTTATGCTGGGGCTGGTGTTTCAGGGTTTAGGGCAGTACAGTAGTGGTCGGGCACTGTAGGGGGTCATGCTGGGGCTGGTGTTTCAGGGTTTAGAGAAGTGCAGTGGTGTTCGGGATGGTGTAGGGGTCTTGCTGGCGGTGGTGTTTCAGGGTTTAGGGCAGCGGTGTTTGGGCAGTGTAGGGGGTCTTGCTGGGGGTGGTGTTTCAGGGTTTAGGGCAGTGCAGTGGTGTTCGGGCATTGTGGAGGGTCATGCTGGTGTGGTGTTTCAGGGTTTAGAGCAGTGCAGTGGTGTACAGGAAGAGAAGGGGGTCGTGCTGGAGCTGGTGTTTCAGGGTTTAGGGCAGTGCAGTGGTGTTCAGGCAGTGTACGGGGTCGTGCTGGGGCTGGTGTTTCAGGGTTTAGGGCAGTACAGTGTTGTTCGGGCAGTGTAGGGGGTCATGCTTGGGGTGGTGTTTCAGGGTTTAGGGCAGAGCAGTGGTTTTCGGGCAGTGTATGGGGTCTTGCAGGGCGTGGTGTTTCAGGGTTTAGGGCAGTGGTATTTGGGCAGTGTAGGGGGTCTTGCTGGGGGTGGTGTTTCAGGGTTTAGGGCAGTGGTGTTCGGGCAGAGTAGGGGGTCATGCTGGGGGTGGTGTTTCAGGGTTTAGGACAGTGCAGTGGTGTTCGGGCAGTGTAGGGGGTCATGCTGGGGCTGGTGTTTCAGGGTTTAGGGCAGTACAGTAGTGGTCGGGCACTGTAGAGGGTCATGCTGGGGCTGGTGTTTCAGGGTTTAGAGAAGTGCAGTGGTGTTCGGGATGGTGTAGGGGTCTTGCTGGGGGTGGTGTTTCAGAGTTTAGGGCAGTGGTGTTCGGGCAGTGTAGGGGGTCTTGCTGGGGGTGGTGTTTCAGGGTTTAGGGCAGTGCAGTGGTGTTCGGGCATTGTGGAGGGTCATGCTGGGGTGGTGTTTCAGGGTTTAGAGCAGTGCAGTGGTGTACGGGAAGAGAAGGGGGTCGTGCTGGAGCTGGTGTTTCAGGGTTTAGGGCAGTGCAGTGGTGTCCAGGCAGTGTACGGGGTCGTGCTGGGGCTGGTGTTTCAGGGTTTAGGGCAGTACAGTGTTGTTCGGGCAGTGTAGGGGGTCATGCTTTGGGTGGTGTTTCAGGGTTTAGGGCAGAGCAGTGGTTTTCGGGCAGTGTATGGGGTCTTGCAGGGCGTGGTGTTTCAGGGTTTAGGGCAGTGGTATTTGTGCAGTGTAGGGGGTCTTGCTGGGGGTGGTGTTTCAGGGTTTGGGGCAGTGGTGTTCGGGCAGTGTAGGGGGTCTTGCAGGGGGTGGTGTTTCAGGGTTTAGGGAAGTGGTGTTCAGGCAGTGTAGGGGGTCTTGCTGGGGCTGATGTTTCATGGTTTAGGGCAGTGCAGTGGTGTTCGGGCAGTGTAGGGGGTCATGCTGGGGTGGGGTTTCAGGGTTTAGGGCAGTGCAGTGGTGTTCGGGCAGTGTAGGGGGTCGTGCGGGGGCTGGTGTTTCAAGGTTTAGGGCAGTGCAGCGGTGTTCGGGCAGTGTAGGGGGTCGTGCGGGGCTGGTGTTTCAGGGTTTAGGGCGGTACTATGGTGTTCGGGCAGTGTATAGGGTCGTGCTGGGTCTGGTGTTTCAGGGTTTAGAGCAGTACAGTGGTGTTCAGACAGTGTAGGGGGTTGTGCTAGGGCTAGTGTTTCAGGGTTTAGGGAAGTGCAGTGGTGGTCGGGCAGTGTAGGGGGTCGTGCTGGGGCTAGTGTTTCAGGGTTTAGGGCTGTGCAGAGGTGTTCGGGCAGAGTAGGGGGTCATGCTGGGGGTGGTTCAGTTTTTAGGGCAGTGGGGTTTGGGCAGTGTAGGGGGTCTTGTTGGGGCTGGTGTTTCAAGGTTTAGAGCAGTGCAGCAGTGTTTGGGCAGTGTAGGTGGTTGTGAGGAGGCTGGTGTTTCAGGGTTTAGGGCGGTGCAGTGGTGTTCGGGCAGTGTACGAGGTCATGCTGGGCCTGGTGTTTCAGGGTTTAGGGCAGTGCAGTGGTGTTCGGGCAGTGTCGGGGTCGTGCTGGGGTAGTGTTTTAGGGTTTAGGACAGTGCAGTGGTGTTCGGGCAGTGTTGGGGGTCTTGCTGGCGGTGGTGTTTCTGGGTTTAAGGCAGTGCAGTGGTGTTCCGGCAGTGTAGGGGTCTTGCTGGGGGTGGTGTTTCAGGGTTTAGGGCAGTGCAGTGGTGTTCGGGCAGTGTAGGGGGTCTTGCTGGGGTTGGTGTTTCAGGGTTTTAGGGCAGTGCAGTGGTGTTCGGGCAGTGTAGGGGGTCTTGCTAGGTGTGGTATTTCAGGGTTTAAGGTAGTGCAGTGGTGTTCGGGCACTGTAAGGGTCGTGCTGGGTGTAGTGTCTCAGGGTATAGGGCAGTGCAGTCGTGTTCCGGCAGTGTGAGGGGTCATGCTGGGGCTGGTTTTCAGGGTTTAGGGCAGGGCAGTGGTGTTCGGGCAGTGTAGGGGGTCATGTTGGGGCTGGTGTTTCAGGGTTTTGGGCAGTGCAGTGGTGTTTGGGCAGTGTAGGGGGACGTGCTGGGTGTGGTGTTTCAGGGTTTGGGACAGAGCAGTGGTGATTGGGCAGAGTAGGGGGTCATGCTGGGGGTGGTGTTTCAGGGTTTAGGGCAGTGCTGTGGTGTTCGGGCAGTGTTGGGGGTTGTGCAGGGAGTGGTGTTTCAGGGTGTAGGGCAGTGCTGTGGTGTTCGGGCAGTATTGGAGGTCTTGCTGGGGATGGTGTTTCAGGCTTTAATGCAGGGCAGTGGTGTTCCGGCAGTGTAGGGGGTTGTGCTGGGGCTAGTGTTTCAGATCTTAGGGCAGTGCAGTGGTGTTCGGGCAGTGTAGGGGTCATGCGGGGTCTAGTATTTCTGGGTTTTGGGCAGTGCAGTGGTGTTCAGGCAGTGTAGGGGGACTAGCTGTGTGTGGTGTTTCAGGGTTAAGGGCAGTACACTGTTGTTCGGGCAGTGTAGGGGGTCATGCTTGGGGTGGTGTTTCAGGGTTTAGGGCAGAGCAGTGGTTTTCGGGCAGTGTAGGGGGTCTTGCAGGGCATGGTGTTTCAGGGTTTAGGGCAGTTGTGTTTGGCCAGTGTAGGGGGTCTTGCTGGGGGTGGTGTTTCAGGGTTTAGGGCAGTGCAGTGGTGTTCGGGCAGTGTAGGGGGTCTTGCTGGGGTGGTGTTTCAGGGTTTAGGGTAGTGCAGTGGTGTTCGGGCAGTGTAGGGGGTTGTGTGGGGGCTGGTGTTTCAAGGTTTAGGGCAGTGCAGCGGTGTTCGGGCAGTGTAGGGGGTCGTGCGTGGGCTGGTGTTTCAGGGTTTAGGGCGGTGCTGTGGTGTTCGGGCAGTGGATGGGGTCGTGCTGGGTCTGGTGTTTCAGGGTTTAGAGCAGTGCAGTGGTGTTCAGGCAGTGTAGGGGGTCGTGCTGGGGCTAGTGTTTCAGGGTTTAGTGAAGTGCAGTGGTGGTCGGGCAGTGTAGGGGGTCGTGCTGGGGCTACTGTTTCAGGGTTTAGGGCTGTGCAGTGGTGTTTGGGCAGAGTAGGGGGTCATGCTAGGGGTGGTTCAGTGTTTAGGGCAGTGGGGTTTGGGCAGTGTAGGGGGTCTTGCTGGGGCTGGTGTTTCAGGGTTTAGGACAGTGCAGTGGTGTTTGGGCAGTGTAGGGGGTTGTGCTGGCTGGTGGTTCAGTGTTTAGGGCAGTGCAGTGGTGTTCGATCAGTTTAGGGGGTTGTGCTGGGGCTGGTGTTTTATGGCTTATGGGCTGTGCAGTGGTGTTCGGGCAGTGTAGGGGATCATGCGGGGGCTGGTGTTTCAAGGTTTAGGGCGGTGCAGCAGTGTTTGGGCAGTGTAGGGGGTTGTGCGGAGGCTGGTGTTTCAGGGTTTAGGGTGGTGCAGTGGTGTTCGGGCAGTGTACGGGGTCATGCTGGGCCTGGTGTTTCAGGGTTTAGAGTAGTGCAGTGGTGTTCGGGCAGTGTAGGGGGTCGTGCTGGGGCTGGTGTTTCAGGGTTTAGGGCAGTGCTTTGGTGTTCGATCAGTGTAGGGGGTTGTGCGGAGGCTGGTGTTTCAGGGTTTAGGGCTGTGCAGTGGTGTTCGGGCAGTGTAGGGGAACATGCTGGGGGTGGCGTTTTAGGGTTTAGGGCAGTGCAGTGGTGTTCGGGCAGTGTAGGGTGTCGTGCTGGGGTGGTGTTTTAGTGTTTAGGACAGTGCAGTGGCATTCGGGCAGTGTTGGGGATCTTGCTGGGGGTGGGGTTTCTGGGTTTAAGGCAGTGCAGTGGTGTTCCGGAAGTGTAGGGGGTCTTGCTGGGGGTGGTGTTTCAGGGTTTAGGGCAGTGCAGTGGTGTTCGGGCAGTGTAGGGGGTCTTGCTGGGGTTGGTGTTTCAGGGTTTAGGGCAGTGCAGTGGTGTTCGGGCAGTGTAGGGGGTCTTGCTAGGTGTGGTATTTCAGGGTTTAAGGTAGTGCAGTGTTGTTCGGGCACTGTAAGGGGTTGTGCTGGGTGTAGTGTCTCAGGGTATAGGGCAGTGCAGTGGTGTTCCGGCAGTGTGAGGGGTCAAGCTGGGGCTGGTGTTTCAGGGTTTTGGGCAGTGCAGTGGTGTTCGGGCAGTGTAGGGGGACGTGCTGGGTGTGGTGTTTCAGGGTTTGGGAAAGAGCAGTGGTGATTGGGCAGAGTAGGGGGTCATGCTGGGGGTGGTGTTTCAGGGTTTAGGGCAGTGCTGTGGTGTTCGGGCAGTGTTGGGGGTTGTGCAGGGAGTGGTGTTTCAGGGTTTAGGGCAGTGCTGTGGTGTTTGGGCAGTATTGGAGGTCTTGCTGGGGATGGTGTTTCAGGGTTTAATGCAGGGCAGTGGTGTTCCGGCAGTGTAGGGGGTCGTGCTGTGGCTAGTGTTTCAGTTCTTAGGGCAGTGCTGTGGTGTTCGGGCAGTGTAGGGGTCATGCGGGGTCTAGTGTTTCTGGGTTTTGGACAGTGCAGTGGTGTTCAGGCAGTGTAGGGGACCAGCTGGGTGTGGTGTTTCAGGGTTAAGGGCAGTACAGTAGTGTTCAGGCAGTGTAGGGGGTCATGCTGGGCTGGTGTTTCGGGGTTTAGGGCAGTGCAGTGGTGTTCGAGTAGTGTGGGGGTCGTGCTGGGGCTGGTGTTTCAGGGTTTAGGGGAGTGCAGTGGTTTTCAGGCAAAGTAGTGGGTCATGCTGGGGCTAATGTTTCAGGGTTTAGGGCAGTGCAGAGGTGTTCCGGCAGTGTGAGGCGTCATGCTGGGGCTGGTGTTTCAGGGTTTAGGGCAGTGCAGTGGTGTTCATGCAGTGTAGGGGGCCGGACGGGGGCTGGTGTTTCAAGGTTTAGGGCAGTGCAGCGGTGTTCGGGCAGTGTAGGGGGTCGTGCTGGGGCTGGTGTTTCAGGGTTTAGGGCGGTGCTGTGGTGTTTGGGCAGTGTATGGGGTCGTGCTGGGTCTAGTGTTTCAGGGTTTAGAGCAGTGCAGTGGTGTTCAGGCAGTGTAGGGGGTCGTACTGGGGCTAGTGTTTCAGGGTTTAGGGAAGTGTAGTGGTGGTCGGGCAGTGTAGGGGGTCGTGCTGGGGCTAGTGTTTCAGGGTTTAGGGCTGTGCAGTGGTGTTTAGGCAGAGTAGGGGGTCATGCTGGGGGTGGTTCAGTGTTTAGGGCAGTTGGGTTTGGGCAGTGTAGGGGGTCTTGCTGGGGCTGGTGTTTCAGGGTTTAGGACAGTGCAGTGGTGTTTGGGCAGTGTAGGGGGTTGTGCTGGCTGGTGTTTCAGGGTTTAGGGCAGAGCAGTGGTGCTCAATCAGTGTAGGGGGTTGAGCTGCGGCTGGTGTTTTATGGCTTAGGGCTGTGCAGTGGTGTTCGGGCAGTGTAGGGGATCATGTGGGGGCTGGTGTTTCAAGGTTTAGCACGGTGCAGAAGTGTTTGGGCAGTGTAGGGGGTTGTGCGGAGGCTGGTGTTTCAGGGTTTAGGGCGGTGCAGTGGTGTTCGGGCAGTGTACGGGGTCGTGCTGGGCCTGGTGTTTCAGGGTTTAGAGTAGTGCAGTGGTGTTCGGGCAGTGGAGGGGTCGTGCTGGGGCTAGTGTTTCAGGGCTTAGGGCAGTGCAGTGGTGGTCGGGCAGTGTAGGGGTTCGTGCTAGGGCTAGTGTTTCAGGGTTGAGGGCTGTGCAGTGGTGTTTGGGCAGTGTAGGGGGTTGTAAAGGCTGGTGTTTCAGGGTTTAGGGCAGTGCTTTGGTGTTCGATCAGTGTAGGGGGTTGTGCTGGGGCTGGTGTTTTATGGTTTAGGGCTGTGCAGTGTTGTTTTCTGGCAGTGTAGGGGGACATGCTGGGGGTGGTGTTTTAGGGTTTGGGGCATTGCAGTGGTGTTCGGGCAGTGTAGAGGGTCGTTCTGGGGTGGTGTTTTAGGGTTTAGGACAGTGCAGTGGTGTTCGGGCAGTGTTGGGGATCTTGCTGGGGGTGGGGTTTCTGTGTTTAAGGCAGTGCAGTGGTGTTCCGGCAGTGTAGGGGGTCTTGCTGGGGGTGGTGTTTCAGGGTTTAGGGCAGTGCAGTGGTGTTCGGGCACTGTAGGGGGTCGTGCTTGGGTTGGTGTTTCAGGGTTTAGGGCAGTGCAGTGGTGTTCGGGCAGTGTAGGGGGTCTTGCTAGGTGTGGTATTTCAGGGTTTAAGGTAGTGCAGTGGTGTTCGGGCACTGTAAGGGGTTGTGCTGGGTGTAGTGTCTCAGGGTATAGGGCAGTGCAGTGGTGTCCCGGCAGTGTGAGGGGTCATGCTGGGGCTGGTGTTTCAGGATTTTGGGCAGTGCAGTGGTGTTCGGGCAGTGTAGGGGGTCATGTTGGGGCTGGTGTTTCAGGGTTTTGGGCAGTGCAGTGGTGTTCGGGCAGTGTAGGGGGACGTGCTGGGTGTGGTGTTTCAGGGTTTGGGACAGGGCAGTGGTGATCGGGCAGAGTAGGGGGTCTTGCTGGGGATGGTGTTTCAGGGTTTAGGGCAGTGCTGTGGTGTTCGGGCAGTGTTGGGGGTTGTGCAGGGAGTGGTGTTTCAGGATTTTGGGCAGTGCAGTGGTGTTCGGGCAGTGTAGGGGGTCATGTTGGGGCTGGTGTTTCAGGGTTTTGGGCAGTGCAGTGGTGTTCGGGCAGTGTAGGGGGACATTCTGGGTGTGGTGTTTCAGGGTTTGGGACAGAGCAGTGGTGATCGGGCAGAGTAGGGGGTCATGCTGGGGGTGGTGTTTCAGGGTTTAGGGCAGTGCTGTTGTGTTCCGGCAGTGTAGGGGGTCATGCTGGGGCTAGTGTTTCAGATCTTAGGGCAGTGCAGTGTGTGTTCAGGCAGTGTAGGGGTCAAGCGGGGTCTAGTGTTTCTGGGTTTTGGGCAGTGCAGTGGTGTTCGGGCAGTGTAGGGGGATGAGCTGGGTGTGGTGTTTCAGGGTTAAGGAAAGTGCAGTGGTGTTCGGGCAGTGTAGGGGGTCGTGCTGTGGTGGTGTTTCAGGGTTTAGGGCAGTGCAGTGGTGTTCGGGTAGTGTGGGGGTCGTGCTGGGGCTGGTGTTTGAGGGTTTAGGGCAGTGCAGTGGTTTTCGGGCAGTGTAGGGGGTTGTGCAGGGGTTGGTATGTCAGGATTCAGGGCAGTGCAGTGGTGTTCGGGCAAAGTAGGGGGTCATGCTGGGGGTGGTGTTTCAGGTTTTAGTGCAGAGCAGTGGTGTTCGGGCAGTGTATGGGTCATGCGGGGGCTGGTGTTTCAGGGTTTAGGGCAGTGCAGTGGTGTTCGGGCAGTGTAGGGGGTTGTGCAGGGGTTGGTATGTCAGGATTCAGGGCAGTGCAGTGGTGTTCGGGCAGAGTAGGGGGTCATGCTGGGGGTGGTGTTTCAGGGTTTAGTGCAGAGCAGTGGTGTTCGGGCAGTGTATGGGTCGTGCGGGGGCTGGTGTTTCAGGGTTTAGGGCAGTGCAGTGGTGTTTGGGCAGTGTAGGGGGTCGTGCGGGGGCTGGTGTTTCAGGTTTTGGGGCAGTGGTGTTTGGGCAGTGTAGGGGGTCTTGCGGGGCTCGTGTTTCAGGGTTTAGGGCAGTGCAGTAGTGTTCGGGCAGTGTTGGGGTTGTGCTGGGTTGTTGTTTCACGGTTTAGGGCAGTGCAGTGGTGTTGGGCAGTGTAGGGGGTCGTGCTGGGGCTGGTGTTTCAGGGTTTAGGACAGTGCAGTGGTGTTTGGCAGTGTGAGGGGTCGTGCTGGGGCTGGTATTTCAGGGTTTAGGGCAGTGCAGTGGTGTTCGGGCTGTGTAGGGGTCGTGCTGGGGCTGGTGTTTCAGGGTTTAGAGCAGTGCAGTGGTGTTCGGGCAGTGTAGGGGGTCGTTCTGGGTGTGGTGTTTCAGGGTTTAGGGCAGTGCAGTGGTATTTGGGCAGTGTGCAGGGTTCTGCAAGGGCTGGTGTTTCAGGCTTTAGTGCAGTGCAGTGGTATTCGGGCTGTGTAGGGGGTCGTGCGGGGGCTGGTGTTTCAGAGTTTAGGGCAGTGCTTTGGTGTGCGGGCAGTGTATGAGGTCATGCTGGGGCTAGTGTTTCAGGGTTTATGGCAGTGCAGTGGTGTTCATGTACTGTAGGGGTCATGCTGCTGCTAATGTTTCAGGGTTTTGGGCAATGCAGAGTTGTTTGGGCAGTGTAGGGGGCCGTGCTTGGGGTGGTGTTTCAGTGTTTAGGGCAGAGCTTGGTTTTCAGGCAGTGTGGGGGTCTTGCAGGGTGTGGTGTTTCAGGGTTTAGGGCAGTGGTGTTTGCGCAGTGTAGGGGGTCTTGCTGGGGGTGGTGTTTCAGGGTTTAGGTCTGTGGTGTTCAGGCAGTGTAGGGGGTCTTGCAGGAGGTGGAATTTCAGGATTTAGGGAACTGGCGTTCGGGCAGTGTAGGGGGTCTTGCTGAGGCTGATGTATCAGAGATTAGGGCAGTGCAGTTGTGTTTGGGCAGTGTAGGGGGTCGTTCTGGGGTGGTGTTTCAGGGTTTATGGCAGTGCAGTGGTGTTTGGGCAGTGTAGGGGGTCGTGCGGGGGCTGGTGTTTCAGGGTTTAGGGCAGTACAGCGGTGTTCGTGCAGTGTAGGGGTTTGTACGGGGGCTGGTGTTTCAAGGTTTAGGGTGGTGCAGCAGTGTTTGGGCAGTATAGGGGGTCATGCGGGGGCTGGTGTTCCAGGGTTTAGGGTGGTGCAGTGGTGTTCGGGCAGTGTACGGGGTCGTGCTGGGGCTAAGGTTTCAGGGTTTCTGGCAGTGCATTGGTGTTCGGGCAGTGTAGGGGGTCATGCTTGGGGTGGTGTTTCAGGGTTTAGGGCAGAGCAGTGGTTTTTGGGCAGTGTAGGGGTTCTTGCAGGGTGTGGTGTTTCAGGGTTTAGGGCAGTGGTGTTCGGGCAGTGTTGGGGGTCTTGCAGGGCGTGGTGTTTCAGGGTGTAGGGCAGTGGTGTTCGGGCAGTGTAGGGGGTCTTGCTGGGGGTGGTGTTTCAGGGTTTAGGGCAGTGGTGTTCAGGCAGCGTAGGGGGTCTTGCAGTGGGTGGTATTTCAGGGTTTAGGGAAGTGGTGTTCGGGCAGTGTAGGGGGTCTTGCTGGGGCTGATGTATCAGAGATTAGGGCAGTGCAGTGGTGTTTGGGCAGTGTAGGGGGTCGTTCTGGGGTGGTGTTTCAGGGTTTATGGCAGTGCAGAGGTGTTTGGGCAGTGTAGGGGGTCGTGCGGGGGCTGGTGTTTCAGGGTTTAGGGCAGTACAGCGGTGTTCGGGCAGTGTAGGGGTTTGTATGGGGGCTGGTGTTTCAAGGTTTAGGCAGGTGCAGCAGTGTTTGGGCAGTGTAGGGGGTCATGCGGGGGCTGGTGTTTCAGGGTTTAGGGTGGTGCAGTGGTGTTCGGGCAGTGTACGGGGTCGTGCTGGGCCAGGTGTTTTAGGGTTTAGAGCAGTGCAGTGGTGTTCGGGCAGTGTCGGTGGTCGTGCTGGTGATTGTGTTTCAGGGTTTAGGGCTGTGCAGTGGTGTTCGGGCAGAGTAGGGGGTTGTGCTGGGGCTGGTGTTTCAGGGTTTAGGGCAGTGCAGTGGTGTTTGGGCAGTGTGGGGGGTCGTGCAGGGGCTGGTTTTTCAGGGTTTAGGGCAGTGCAGAAGTGTTTGGGCAGTGTAGGGGGTCGTGCGGGGGCTGGTGTTTCAAGGTTTTAGGGCAGTGCAGTGGTGTTTGGGCAGTGTAGGGTTCGTGCTGGGGGTGGTGTTTTAGGGTTTAGGGCAGTGCCGTGGTGTTAGGGCAGAGAAGGGGGTCGTGCTGGGGCTGGTGTTTCAGGGTTTAGGGCAGTGCAGTGGTGTTCGGGCAGTGTAGGGGGTCGTGCTGGGGTGGTGTTTTAGGGTTTAGGGCAGTGTTGTAGAATTCTGGCAGTATAGGGTGTAGTGCTGGGGGTGGGGTTTCAGGGTTTTGGGCAGTGATGCAGTGGTGTTCGGGCAGCGTAGGGTGTCTTGCAGGGGGTGGTGTTTCAGGGTTTAGGGTAGTGGTATTCGGGCAGTGTCTGGGGTTTTGCTGGGGGTGGTGTTTCAGAGTTTAGGGCAGTGGTGTTCAGGCAGTATTGGGTGTCTTGCTGGGGCTTGTGTTTTAAGGTTTAGGGCAGTGCAGTGGTGTTCGGGCAGTGTAAGGGGTTGTACTGGGGCTGGTGTTTCAGGGTTTAGGGCAGTGCAGTGGTGTTTGGGCAGTGTGGGGGGTTGTACTGGGGCTGGTTTTTCAGGGTTTAGGGCAGTGCAGTGGTGTTTGGGCAGTGTGGGGGGTCGTGCAAGGGCTGGTGTTTCAAGGTTTTAGGGCAGGGCAGTGGTGTTCGGGCAGTGTAGGAGGTCGTGCTGGGGCTGGTGTTTCAGGGTTTAGGGTAGTGCAGTGGTGTTCGGGCAGTGTAGGGGGTATTGCTGGGGGTGGTGTTTCAGGGTTTAGGGCAGTGCTGTGGTGTTTGGGCAGTATTGGAGGTCTTGCTGGGGATGGTGTTTCAGGGTTTAATGCAGGGCAGTGGTGTTCGGGCAGTGTAGGGGGTCTTGCTGGGGGTGTGGTTTCAGGGTTTAGGGCAGTGCAGTGGTGTTCGGGCAGTGTAGGGGGTCTTGCTGGGTGTGGTATTTCAGGGTTTAGGGTAGTGCAGTGGTGTTCGGGCCCTATAGGGGGTCATGCTGAGTGTGGTGTTTCAGGGTTTAGGGCAGTGCCGTGGTGTTTGGGCAGTGTAGGGGGCCGTGCTGGGGCTAGTGTGTCAGGGTTTAGGGCAGTACAGTGGTGTTCGGGCAGTGTAGGGCTCGTGCTGGGGCTAAGGTTTCAGGGTTTTGGGCAGTGCATTGTTGTTCGGGCAGTGTAGGTGGACGTGCTTGGTGTGGTGTTTTAGGGTTTAGGGCAGAGCAGTGGTGTTCAGCCAGTGTAGGGGGTCATGCTTTGGGTGGTGTTTCAGGGTTTAGGGCAGAGCAGTGGTTTTTGGGCAGTGTAGGGGGTCTTGCAGGGTGTGGTGTTTCAGGGTTTAGGGCAGTGGTGTTCGGGCAGTGTTGGGGGTCTTTCAGGGCTTGGTGTTTCAGGGTGTAGGGCAGTGGTGTTCGGGCAGTGTAGGGGGTCTTGCTGCGGGTGGTGTTTCAGGGTTTAGGGCTGTGGTGTTCGGGCAGTGTAGGGGGTCTTGCAGGGGGTGGTATTTCAGGCTTTAGGGAAGTGGTGTTCGGGTTGTGGAAGAGTTCTTGCTGGGGCTGATGTATCAGAGATTTGGGCAGTGCAGTGGTGTTCGGGCAGTGTAGGGGGTCGTTCTGGGGTGGTGTTTCAGTGTTTATGGCAGTGCAGTGGTGTTTGGGCAGTGTAGGGGGTCGTGCGGGGGACGGTGTTTCAGGGTTTAGGGCAGTACAGCGGTGTTTGGGCAGTGTAGAGGTTTGTACGGGACAGGTGTTTCAAGGTTTAGGGCGGTGCAGCAGTGTTCGGGCAGTGTAGGGGGTCATGCGGGGGCTGATGTTTCAGGGTTTAGGGCGGTGCAGTAGTGTTCGGGCAGTGTACGGGGTCGTGCTGGGCCTGGTGTTTTAGGGTTTAGAGCAGTGCTGTAGAATTCGGGCAGTATATAGTGTAGTGCTGGGGTGGTGTTTCAGGGTTTAGGGCAGTGATGCAGTGGTGTTCGGGCAGCGTAGGGGGTATTGCAGGGGGTGGTGTTTCAGGGTTAAGGGTAGTGGTATTCGGGCAGTGTATGGGGTGTTGCTGGGGTTGGAGTTTCAGAGTTTAGGGCAGTGGTGTTCGGGCAGTATTGGGGGTCTTGCTGGGGCTTGTGTTTTAAGGTGTAGGGCAGTGCAGTGGTGTTCGGGCAGTGTAAGGGGTTATGCTGGGGCTGGTGTTTCAGGGTTTAGGGCAGTGCAGTGGTATTCGGACAGTGTAGGGGGTCGTGCGGGGGCTGGTGTTTCAAGGTTTTAGGGCAGTGCAGTGGTGTTCGGGCTGTGTAGGGGGTCGTGCTGGGGCAGGTGTTTCAGAGTTTAGGGTAGTGTAGCGGTGTTCGGGCAGTGTAGGGGGTATTGCTGGGGGTGGTGTTTCAGGGTTTAGGGCAGTGCAGTGGTGTTCAGGCAGTGTAGGGGGTCTTGCTGGGGGTGTGGTTTCAGGCTTTAGGGCAGTGCAGTGGTGTTCGGGCAGTGTAGGGGGTCTTGCTGGGTGTGGTATTTCAGGGTTTAGGGTAGTGCAGTGGTGTTCGGGCACTGTAGGGGTCATGCTGAGTGTGGTGTTTCAGGGTTTAGGGCAGTGCTGTGGTGTTTGGGCAGTGAAGGGGGCCGTGCTGGGGATAGTGTGTCAGGGTTTAGGGCAGTACAGTGGTGTTCGGGCAGTGTAGGGCTCATGCTGGGGCTAAGGTTTCAGGGTTTTGGGCAGTGCATTGTTGTTCAGGCACTGTAGGTGGACGTGCTTGGTGTGGTGTTTTAGGGTTTAGGGTAAAGCAGTGGTGTTCGGCCAGTGTAGGGGGTCATGCTTGGGGTGGTGTTTCAGGGTTTAGGGCAGTGGTGTTCGGGCAGTGTTGGGGGTCTTGCTGGGGTTGTGTTTCAGGGTTTAGGGCAGTGGAGTTCGGGCAGTTTAGGGGGTCTTGCAGGGGGTGGTGTTTCAGGGTTTAGGGAAGTGGTGTTCGGGCAGTGTAGGGGGTCATGCAGGGGCTGGTGTTTCAGGGTTTAGGGCGGTGCAGTGATGTTCGGGCAGTTTACGGGGTCATGCTGGGCCTGGTGTTTCAGGGTTTAGAGCAGTGCAGTGGTGTTCGGGCAGTGTAGGGAGTCACGCTGGGACTAGTGTTTCAGGGTTTAGGGTAGTGCAGTGGTGGTCGGGCAGTGTAGGGAGTCGTGCTGGGGCTGGTGTTTCAGGGTCTAGGGCTGTACAGTGGTGTTCGGGCAGAGTAGGGGGTCGCGCTAGGTGTAGTTCAGTGTTTAGGGAAGTGGGGTTTGGGCAGTGTAGGGGGTCTTGCTGGGGCTTGTGTTTCAGGGTTGAGGATAGTGGTGTTTGGGAATTGTAGGGGGTTGTGCTGGGGCTGGTGTGTCAGGGTTTAGGACAGTGCAGTGGTGTTTGGGCAGTGTAGGGGGTCGTGCTGGCTGGTGTTTTAGGGTTTAGGCAGTGCAGTGGTGTTTGAGCAGTGTAGGGGGTCGTGCTAGGGCTGGTGTTCTATCGTTTAGGGCTGTGCAGTGGTGTTCGGGCAGTGTAGGGTGACATGCTGTTGGTGGTGTTTCAGGGTGTAGGGCAGAGCAGTGGTGTTTGGGTAGTGTAGGGGTTCGTGCTGAGGGTGGTGTTTCATGGTTTAGGGCAGTGCAGTGGTGTTTGGGCAGTGTAGTGGGTCATACAGGGGGTGGTGTGTCAGGGTTTAGGGCAGTGCAGTGCTGTTCGGGCAGAGTAGGGGGTCGTGCTGGGGGTGGTGTTTCAGGGTTTAGGGCAGTGCAGTGGTGTTCGGGCAGAGTAGGGGTTGTGCGGTGGCTGGTGTTTCAGGGTTTAGGGCAGTACAGTGGTGTTCAGGCAGTGTAGGGGGTCATGCGGGGGCTGGTGTTTCAGTGTTTAGGGCAGTGCAGTGGTGTTCGGGCAGTGTAGGGGTCGTGCGGGGGCTGGAGTTTCAGGTTTTAGGGCAGTGCAGTGGTGTTCGGGCAGTGTAGGGGGTCATGCGGCAGCTGGTGTTTCACGGTTTAGGGCAGTGCAGTGGTGTTCGGGCAGTGAAGGGTGTTGTGCTGGGGCTGGTGGTTTAGGGCAGAGCAGTGGTGTTCGGGAAGTGTGGGGGTTCATGCTGGGGCTTGTGTTTCAGGGTTCAGGGCAGTGCAGTGGTGTTCGGGCAGTGTAAGGGGTCGTACTGGGGCTAGTGTTTCAGGGTTTTGGGCAGTGCAGTGGTGTTTGGGCAGTGTAGGGAGACGTGCTGGGGTGGTGTTTCAGGGTTTAGGTCAGAGCAGTGGTGTTCGGGCAGTGTAGGGGGTTGTGCTGGGGTGGTGTTTCAGGTTTAAGAGCAGTGCTGTGGTGTTCGGGCAGTGTAGGGGGTCGTACAGGGCTGGTGTTTCAGGGTTTAGGGCAGTGCATTGGTGTTTGGGCAGTGTAGTGGTCATGCTGAGGCTAGTGTTTCAAGGTTTTGGGCCGTGCAGTGGTGTTCGGGCAGTGTAGGGAGACGTGCTGGGTGGTGTTTCAGGGTTTAGGTCAGAGCAGTGGTGTTCGGGCAGTGTAGGGGGTTGTGCTGGGGTGGTGTTTCAGGTTTAAGGGCAGTGCTGTGGTGTTCGGGCAGTGTAGGGGGTCGTACAGAGCTGGTGTTTCAGGGTTTAGGGCAGTGCATTGTGGTTTGGCCAGTGCAGGGGGTTGTGCGGGGCTGGTGTTTCAGGGTTTAGGGCAGTGCAGTGGTGGTCGGACAGTGTAGGGAGTCGTGCTGGGGCTGGTGTTTCAGGGTCTAGGGCTGTACAGTGGTGTTCGGGCAGAGTAGGGGGTCGCGCTAGGTGTAGTTCAGTGTTTAGGGAAGTGGGGTTTGTGTTTCAGGGTTGAGGATAGTGGTGTTTGGGAATTGTAGGGGGTTGTGCTGGGGCTGGTGTGTCAGGGTTTAGGACAGTGCAGTGGTGTTTGGCCAGTGTAGGGGGTCGTGCTGGCTGGTGTTTTAGGGTTTAGGCAGTGCAGTGGTGTTTGAGCAGTGTAGGGGGTCGTGCTAGGGCTGGTGTTTTATCGTTTAGGGCTGTGCAGTGGTGTTCGGGCAGTGTAGGGTGACATGCTGTTGGTGGTGTTTCAGGGTGTAGGGCAGAGCAGTGGTGTTTGGGTAGTGTAGGGGTTCGTGCTGAGGGTGGTGTTTCATGGTTTAGGGCAGTGCAGTGGTGTTTGGGCAGTGTAGTGGGTCATGCAGGGGGTGGTGTGTCAGGGTTTAGGGCAGTGCAGTGCTGTTCGGGCAGAGTAGGGGGTCGTGCTGGGGGTGGTGTTTCAGGGTTTAGGGCAGTGCAGTGGTGTTCGGGCAGAGTAGGGGTTGTGCGGTGGCTGGTGTTTCAGGGTTTAGGGCAGTACAGTGGTGTCCAGGCAGTGTAGGGGGTCATGCGGGGGCTGGTGTTTCAGTGTTTAGGGCAGTGCAGTGGTGTTCGGGCAGTGTAGGGGTCGTGCGGGGGCTGGAGTTTCAGGTTTTAGGGCAGTGCAGTGGTGTTCGGGCAGTGTAGGGGGTCATGCGGCAGCTGGTGTTTCACGGTTTAGGGCAGTGCAGTGGTGTTCGGGCAGTGAAGGGTGTTGTGCTGGGGCTGGTGGTTTAGGGCAGAGCAGTGGTGTTCGGGAAGTGTGGGGGTTCATGCTGGGGCTTGTGTTTCAGGGTTCAGGGCAGTGCAGTGGTGTTCGGGCAGTGTAGGGGGTCGTACTGGGGCTAGTGTTTCAGGGTTTTGGGCAGTGCAGTGGTGTTCGGGCAGTGTAGGGAGACGTGCTGGGGTGGTGTTTCAGGGTTTAGGTCAGAGCAGTGGTGTTCGGGCAGTGTAGGGGGTTGTGCTGGGGTGGTGTTTCAGGTTTAAGGGCAGTGCTGTGGTGTTCGGGCAGTGTAGGGGGTTGTACAGGGCTGGTGTTTCAGGGTTTAGGGCAGTGCATTGGTGTTTGGGCAGTGTAGTGGTCATGCTGAGGCTAGTGTTTCAAGGTTTTGGGCCGTGCAGTGGTGTTCGGGCAGTGTAGGGAGACGTGCTGGGGTGGTGTTTCAGGGTTTAGGTCAGAGCAGTGGTGTTCGGGCAGTGTAGGGGGTTGTGCTGGGGTGGTGTTTCAGGTTTAAGGGCAGTGCTGTGGTGTTCGGGCAGTGTAGGGGGTCGTACAGGGCTGGTGTTTCAGGGTTTAGGGCAGTGCATTGTGGTTTGGCCAGTGCAGGGGGTTGTGCGGGGCTGGTGTTTCAGGGTTTAGGGCAGTGCAGTGGTGTTTGGGTAGTGTAGGGGTTTGTGCTGAGGGTGGTGTTTCATGGTTTAGGGCAGTGCAGTGGTGTTCGGGCAGTGTAGTGGGTCATGCAGGGGGTGGTGTGTCAGGGTTTAGGGCAGTGCAGTGCTGTTCGGGCAGAGTAGGGGATCGTGCTGGGAGTGGTATTTCAGGGTTTAGGGCAGGCAGTGTAGGGGGACATGCTGTTGGTGGTGTTTCAGGGTGTAGGGCAGAGCAGTGGTGTTTGGGTAGTGTAGGGGTTCGTGCTGAGGGTGGTGTTTCATGGTTTAGGGCAGTGCAGTGGTGTTCGGGCAGTGTAGTGGGTCATGCAGGGGGTGGTGTGTCAGGGTTTAGGGCAGTGCAGTGCTGTTCGGGCAGAGTAGGGGGTCGTACTGGGGGTGGTGTTTCAGGGTTTAGGGCAGTGCAGTCGTGTTCGGCAGAGTAGGGGTTGTACGGTGGCTGGTGTTTCAGGGTTTAGGGCAGTACAGTGGTGTTCAGGCAGTGTAGGGGGTCATGTGGGAGCTGGTGTTTCAGTGTTTAGGGCAGTGCAGTGGTGTTCGGGCAGTGTAGGGGTCATGCGGGGGCTGGAGTTTCAGGTTTTAGGGCAGTGCAGTGGTGGTCGGGCAGTATAGGGGGTCGTGCGGCGGCAGGTGTTTAATGGTTTAGGGCAGTGCAGTGGTGTTCGGGCAGTGTAGGGGGTCGTGCTGGCGCTGGTGGTTTAGGGCACAGCAGTGGTGTTCGGGAAGTGTGGGGGGTCATGCTGGGGCTTCTGTTTCAGGGTTCAGGGCAGTGCAGTGGTGTTCAGGCAGTGTAGGGGGTCGTACTGGGGCTAGTGTTTCAGGGTTTAGGGCAGTGCAGTGGTGTTCGGGCAGTGTAGTGGTCGTGCTGAGGCTAGTGTTTCAAGGTTTTGGGCAGTGCAGTGGTGTTCAGGCAGTGTAGGGAGACGTGCTGGGGGTGGTGTTTCAGGGTTTAGGTCAGGGCAGTGGTGTTCGGGCAGTGTAGGGGGTTGTGCTGGGGTGTTGTTTCAGGTTTAAGGGCAGTGCTGTGGTGTTCGGGCAGTGTAGGGGGTCATACAGGGCTGGTGTTTCAGGGTTTAGGGCAGTGCATTGTGGTTTGGCCAGTGTAGGGGGTTGTGAGGGGCTGGTGCTTCAGGGTTTAGGGCAGTGCAGTGGTGTTTGGGTAGTGTAGGGGGTTGTGCACGGGTGGTATTTCAGGGTTTAGAGCAGTACAGTGGTGTTCGGGCAGTGTAGGGGGTCGTACAGCGGGCGGTGTTTCAGGATTTAAGGCAGTGCAGTGGTGTTCGTGCAGTGTAGGTGGTCGTGCAGGGCTGGTATTTCAGGGTTTAGGGCAGTGCAGTGGTGTTCGAGCAATGTCGGGGGTCATGCAGGGGGTGGTGTTTCAGGGTTTAGGGCAGTGCAGTGGTGTTCAGGCAGTGTAGGGGGTCATGCTGGAGCTGTTGTTTCAGGGTTTAGCGCAGTGCTGTGGTGTTCAGGCAGTGTTGGGGGTCATGCAGGGAGTGGTGTTTCAGGGTTTAGGGCAGTGCAGTGGTGTTTGGGAAGTGTAGGGAGTCGTGCAAGGGGTGGTGTTTCAGGGTTTAGGGCAGTGCTGTGGTGCTCAGGCAGTATTGGAGGTCTTGCTGGGGATGGTGTTTCAGAGTTTAATGCAGGGCAGTGGTGTTCCGGCAGTGTAGGGGGTCATGCTGGGGCTAGTGTTTCAGATATGAGGGCAGTGCAGTGGTGTTCGGCCAGAGTAGGGGTCATGCGGGGGCTAGTGTTTCAGGGTTTTGGGCAGTGCAGTGGTGTTCGGGCAGTGTAGGGGGACGAGCTGGTTGTGGTATTTCAGGGATAAGGGCAGTGCAGTGGTGTTCTGGCAGTGTGGGGGTCGTGCTGGTGCTAATGTTTCAGGGTTTCGGGCAGAGCAGTGGTGTTCGGTCATTGTAGGTGGATGTGCTAGGTGTGGTATTTTAGGGTTTAGGGCAGAGCAGTGGTGTTCGGGCAGTGTAGGGGGTCTTACTGGGGGTGGTGTTTTAGGGTTTAGGGCAGAGCAGGGATTTTCGTGCAGAGTAGGGGGTCGTGCTGGGGTGGTGTTTCAGGGTTTAGGGCAGTGGTGTTCGGGCAGTGTAGGGGGTCTTGCGGGGGCTGGTGTTTCAAGGTTTAGGGCGGTGCACCGGTGTTCGGGCAATGTAGGGGGTCGTGCGGGGGCTGGTGTTTCAGGGTTTAGAGCAGTACAGTGGTGTTCGGGCAGTGTAGGTGGTCGTGCTGGGGCTAGTGTTTCAGGGTTTAGGGTAGTGCAGTGGTGGTCGGGCAGTGTAGGGGGTTGTGCTGGGGTTAGTGTTTCAGGGTTTAGGGCTGTGCAGTGGTGTTCGGGCAGAGTAGGGGGTCATGGTGGGCATAGTTCAATGTTTAGGGCAGTGGGTTTTGGGCAGTGTAGGGGTCTTTCTGGGGCTGGTGTTTCAGGGTTTAGGACAGTGGTGTTCGGGCAGTGTAGGGGGTTGTGCTGGAGCTGGTGTTTCAGGGTTTAGGACAGTGCAGTGGTGTTCGTGCAGTGTAGGGGGTCGTGCTGGCTGGTGTTTCAGGGTTTAGGTCAGTGCAGTAGTGATCGAGCAGTGTAGGGGGTTGTGCAGGTGCTGGTGTTTTATGGTTTAGGGCTGTGCAGTGGTGTTCGGGAAGTGTAGGGGGACATGCTGGGGGTGGTGTTTCAGGGTGTAGGGCAGAGCAGTGGTGTTTGGGAAGTGTAGGGGGTTGTGCTGAGGGTGGTGTGTCAGGGTTTAGGGCAGTGCAGTGGTGTTCGGGCAGAGTAGGGTGTCGTGCTGGGGGTGATGTTTCTGGGTTTAGGGCAGTGCAGTGGTGTTCGAGCAGTGTAGGGGTTGTGCGGGGGCTGGTGTTTCAGGGTTTAGGGCAGTACAGTGGTTTTCGGGCAGTGTAGGGGGTTGTGCAGGGGCTGTTGTTTCAGGGTTTAGGGCAGTGCAGTGGTGTTTGTGCAGTGAAGGGGTCGTGCGGGGCTGGAGTTTCAGGTTATAGGGCAGTGCATTGGTGTTCGGGCAGTGTAGGGGGTCGTGCAGGGGCTGGTGTTTCACGTTTTAGGTCAGTGTAGTGGTGTTCGGGAAGTGTAGGGGGTCGTGCTGGGGCTGGGGGTTTAGGGCAGTGGTGTTCGGGCAGTGTAGAGGGTCGTGTGGGGGCTGGTGTTTCAGGGTTTAGGGCAGTGCAGTGGGGTTCGGGCAATGTAGGAGGTCGTGCAGGGGCTGGTGTTTCAGGGTTTAGGGCTATGCAGTGGTGTTCGGGCAGTGAAGGGGGTTGTCAGGCTGCTGGTGTTTCAGGGTTTACGGCAGTACAGTGGTGTTCAGGAAGTGTAGGCAGTCATGCTGGGTGTGGTGTTTCGGGGTCTAGGGCAGTGCAGTGGTGTTCGGGCAGTGTGAGGGGTCGTGCTGGGGTTGGTGCTTCAGGGTTTAGGGTAGTGCAGTGGGGTTCGGGCAGTGTATGGGGTTGTGCTGGGGCTGGTGTTTCAGGGTATAGGGCAGTGCAGTGTTGTTCGGGCAGTGTAGGGGGTCGTGATGGAGATGGTATTAATGGGTTTAGGGAAGTGCAGTGGTTTTGGGCAGTGTAGGGGGTCATGCGGGGGCTGGTGTTTCAGGGTTTACTGCACTGGTGTTCGGACAGTGTAGGCGGTTGTGCGGGGGCTGGTTTTTCAGGGTTTAGGGTAGTGCAGTGGTGTTCGGGCAGTGTAGGGGTCATGCTGGTGCTGGTGTTTCAGAGTTTAGGGCAGTGCAGTGAGTGTTCAGTCTATGTGAGGGATCGTGCTAGGGCTGGTGTGTCAGGGTTTAGTGCAGTGCAGCGGTGTTCGGGCTGTGTAGGGGGTCGTGCAGGGGCTGGTGTTTCAGGGTTTTGGGCAGTGCTGTGGTGTTCGGGCAGTGCAGGAGGTCTTGCTGGGGCTAGTATTTCATGGTTCAGGGCAGTACAGTGGTGTTCAGGCAGTGTAGGGGTCATGCTGGGGCTAATGTTTCAGGCTTTTGGGCAGTGCATTGGTGTTTGGGCAGTGTAGGTGGACGTACTCGGTGTGGTGTTTCAATGTTTAGGGCAGAGCAGTGGTTTTCGGACAGGTCTTGCAGGACATGGTGTTTCAGGGTTTAGGGCAGTGGTGTTCGGGCAGTGGAGGGGGTCTTGCTGGGGGTGGCGTTTCAGGGTTTAGGGCAGTGGTGTTTGGGCAGTGTAGGGGGTTGTTAACCTGGCACCTTGGCGTGAGTCTCCCTTCCACTTTTCGTCGCTGTGCCTCATGTGTTTTTATGGTGTTGGCTGCTCAGAGCACTGTGTCACTGCCAACCAGTGCCACAGTGCAAGTGCTCCCTATGTAAAATGTATATGTTGGTTGTATTCCATGATTGGCTTATTTACTATCAGACCCCAGTAAAGTGCACCAGGAGTGCCAAGGCATGTAAATGCAAATGCCGCTGGTGGGCTCGCAGCACTGGTTGTGCCACCCACAGAAGCGGCCTGGTAAAATGTATCTAAGGTCTGCCATTGCAGAACCTGCGTGCAGTCTGGTACTGACATGCTGACTGGGCAAGTGCCCACACTTGCCAGTCCCTAAAACCTTCCCTTAACTTCATATTAGTCACCCCTATGGTAGGCCCAAGGGCAGGGTGCATTGTAAGCCTAAGGTAGGACAAGCCCTGGTGTGTGTGGCATGTCCTAATAGTGAATTACAGCCATTTTTGTTTTTCACTATTGGAAGGCTACCCTGTTCTCATAGGCCAGCATGGGCTGTTAAGATTGTTACATCCTATGATCCTAACAGGCCCAGGGAACATGGTAGAAGATGTGTTTAGTATGCCTGAACTCAGAATAATAAAGTACATCTTTTATTAAGGTTTATTTTAATATTCTGCGGTTGCAAATGCCGCTTTTAGAAAGCTGGCCTTTGCTTGCCTAACCATTTCAGCCCGCCTCTGCGTGATGTGTATCTGCTGTCTGGCTTGCGTGAGTGACAGGCCTGGGGAAACCCAGATGGGCAGGGCTAGGTAGCCTAGTGGTGAATAGGATGATTGACAATAGATGGGTGGGAGGAGTGTACCTGGACTCTGAATAGGACTGTGCTCTGCCACCACAATGCTGGCTCCGCCCCCTGTGGAGCGTCTGATGACTCTGCCCTGCACCCTGAATGAAGAAGCCTGCATCGCGTAAACAAAGTGCTCCTGAACTGGACTGAACTAGACAAGGGCCCACCTGGCCTGGGAGAACAATAGAAATGTAGTATAAATGTAGGAGCCCTGCTCCTAAGAAATCAGATCCTGCTACAAGACGAACCTCTGCCTGAGGAGAAGCAACCGGGAAAGCTGTGGGAGGAATACTGGCCCTGCTGCTGATTGAGAGGAGAAAGATTGCTGATAAACTTTGCTTCAACTTGTGCTGTTTAAGATCTCTAAGGGCTTGTGCTGAGCTTGCCCCCTGAACGAAGTCCCAGGACCAGTGGACTTTACCGCCGTGTGAGAGAGCAGGAAAATGGACCGTTTTCCCTGTAATCTGGAAGAGAACTGCTGCGTGCGCTTCCCGAATGAAGCGTCCTTTCCCTGAAGCTTGTACCCGCTGTCCGGCCCGAACAACGTGATTGTGGCCCCTCTACGAGCCGTTGCCCGCACCGCAAAGGAGGGTCTCACCCAGCCTGAGCAACGTGACTATTGGCCCCTACGAGTCGCAACTCACACCGTAACGGAAGGACTGTGACCGTGCTTGCTTTACCCCCCTACGAACCACATTGCTTGCGTACGCGCCTTCCCTCTGCTTTTGGGAAAGCCGCGGTGCGTGTGGTGATCCCGTGCATCTCCCCTGTGAGGAGAGTACGAGTGTTTGTGCCCCGCAGCATGACCTTCAGTTTACCCCTCACCGGCAAGGCGCGAACGCCGCAACCCGCTGGATGGTGCCCCCATATGCCTGTCCCCTGAGCCTGCACGCCCAAGGTCTCCAAGTACCGTAGTACGCAACGCCAGGACGACACCGTATTAGAGACCGCACTGGATGCCCGCGCAGCCTTCGTGCCGACTTCCACAAGATAAAGGTACTGTGCCCGATCACACCATAAGGTGCACGCTCCCCCTTGGTGCGGCCGGAGAGTGAGTGAGACCCGTTCCCCCAACAGAGCCGGGAACGAAGTGCTCAGACCTTGTAAGACTACGCTGAACTAAGAACTCTTTTTGCCAAGTAAAATTGTGGACCCGTCTTAAACGTTATTGGGTCTTGTGATAAATCTGAAATCTATAAACAAAGTCTATTTTTGATACACCCAGTGTGGAGTCCATTTGTGGGGGTAACATTGGATTGTTGTATGTGATCACAAATGCTTAACCATTACGCCTAAGATAACGCCTTGTCTGCTCGCGCCAAGCTACCTAGAGGGTGAGCAGGGGTTATTGTTAGAGTGCAACCCCTTACCCAGACTAGAAGAAGGACCCCCTGTTTGACCCAGGTACTCACCTGTGCCAACCAGGGAATCCGGATTCTAACATTGGTGGTCAGCGGTGAGGATTCTGAATTTGCATTTGTGATTTATGTACAGCAATTTTTTGTGAAACGCCACATAGTGAGTTCAGACCCATAACGTAGCCACATACTTGTTGGAATTTTTGTTTTGCTGGAAGTCACCATTGTTGGAAGAAACCATGCCTGATTCAGTCATTATGGAGAGAGCAGCATCTGTCATCTCTGAAATTGAGGATGTTGATTGGGAAGAGGAGAGACTAGAGAGCTACACCAAGGCCCAGCTGAAGGGTTTCTGTAAAAAGTTCAAAGTCCCCACTGTTGGATGTAAGCTCAAGGCAGATCTACTCAAGGCGCTGAGGGCCTGGATTGAGTCAAGGGCACCTGAAGATGTGGTAGTTGTTGAACCAGCAGAAAGCGTCCGGAGTTTTGGAAGAGGCCTGTCGCCAGGAGAATTGGCAGACAGGAAAGAAACCAGGATGCATGAAATGGAGATGGCAAAACTTAAATTGAGTGGGCAACTGGAGCTAGAAAGCAAAAAGCTGGCTCTGGAAGAGAGAAGAATCCAAATGGAGCATGAAATGAAGTTGAGGGAATTGGATCTGAAAGCTAAAAGTTTAGAGTCCACTCCCTCTGGTGGCAGCACACCGTCAGTGCAGGCAGAATCAAGGGTGTACATACCCAAGGATGTGGTTAAGGAATTTTTTAAGAATGATGACATAGGGCAGTGGTTCAAGGCCTAAGAGATAGCCATGTCTTCCCACCGCGTCCCTGAGAAAGACTGGGGAGCGGGGTTGTGGGGACGGTTCCTTAGTGAGGGGCGGGACACACTGCTAGACTTGCCCTCAGATGTTTACAATTCTTATCCCCATATGAAGGAAGCATTGATGACTAGGTATGGGTTGACCCCTGAGTTGTATAGACAAAGGTTCAGGGGTTGCCCTAAGATTCCTAACAGTACGTATGTCGAGTATGTAACTTTTTTTTGCAGAGCACTGGATGGTTGGGTGAAGGGTAGCAAGGTTGATGATTTTCAAGGGCTTCTTGATTTAATGGCTTGGGAGCACTTGTCCAGTAATTGTTTTCCTGAGCTACGCCAACACCTAATTGATAGTAAGCTGACTAACCCTAGGAAGCTTGCTGAGGAGGCGGACCGCTGGGTCAGTACCAGGGTCCACAAGGGTCATGTGGGAGATTCCGCCAAAGGTGAGCAAGGTTCCCAGCAGAAGAGTGGGGGGGACAGGGGTAACCAGAGGGAGTTCCCAAAAAGGCCCCAAAGTAATCCCCAAGGGAACCAAGGGAAAGGTTCTCAGCCTCCCCCACCCCCGAGACCGACCGGGGCCCCGACAGGTTCTCCTGTTCAGAAGGGGCCCCTAAAATGTTACAAGTGTGGTAACCTGGGGCATTTTGCCTCTGATGTAAAGAGTCCTTTGTATGGTAAACCAGCGCCCACTGGTGCTCCACCCCGGCAGGTGACTAGTGTAGCCTTGGGGGCGGAGATGGGTGTCCAAGGTGGGTGGGGTCCCACAGAGATGTCCCTTGTCTCCTTAGGAGACTGTGAAGTGGTCCCCCAAACCCAACTGCCTGAGAACACTAAGAAGTACAGGCAGTGGGTGACCATAAATGGCCATAGAGTGGAAGCTCTGAGAGATACAGGAGCCAGTGTGACAGCTGTCAAGTGTCACCTGGTGTCTCAAGAGCAGGTTGTCCCAGGAGCATTCTTTCCAGTTGTTGCCGCTGACAACACAGAGAGTCACTGCAAGGTGGCTCATGTTCCCTTCGAGTCGGGGGGGTCTCTGGTACTCTTCAGGTAGCTGTGAGGCCCGTCATGCCTGTAGACTGTCTGTTAGGGAACGATTTGGAGAGCTCACCGTGGGCTAAGGTGGAGCGGAGTGCTCACCTGGAGATGTTGGGTATGCCGGATTGGGCGTGTGTCACCACACGGTCCATGGCAGCCAGTAGAGGTGCTCAAGAGGTCCTGGAGCCTGAGAGGGAGGCCCATGGACCGGTCTTAGAGAGAAGGAGCAGGGGGAGCGGGAAACCGGCCCCTGAAGTTCCCACGGTCCAGGAGGAAGCAGAACTTTCAGGGAATGGCCTGGAGCCTACAAGGGAACAGATAGCTGAACTGGGAGACCTGCCTGAGCTGACCCATTGGCAGCAGGAAGGATGTCCCTCCAGGGAAGATTTTTGTAAAGCGCAGAAAGAATGCCCTTCTCTCGTGGGTATGCGGCAGCAGGCTGCAGACCAGGCCGCAGGTGATCAGTCTGGGTCACATTTCATTTACTGAGAGAACGACCTCCTGTATACAGAGCCTAAGGTTGCTGAGCCTGGGTCAGCCCGTGCGCTGGTGGTACCCCAGGACTTCAGAGCCTTCCTACGGGGGCTGGCTCACGATGTGCCATTGGCAGGGCATTTGGGGCAGGACATGACCTTTGAAAGGCTTGTCACCCACTTTTATTGGCCTCAAATGCGCAGGAGTTCAGACACTCACTGCAGGACTTGCCAGACTTGTCAGGCAAGTGGGAAGAGTGGAAGGAAGCAAAAGGCTCCACTCCAGCCATTCCCTGTGGTCGGTACCCCATTCCAGCGAGTGGGGATTGACATTGTAGGGCCACTGGACCCAGGACAGCCATGGGCAATAGGTTCATCCTGGTGGACCATGCCACCCGGTACCCGGAAGCCATCCCTCTGAGGACAGTGACGGCCCCTGTGGTGGGACGTGCACTGATGGGAATTTTCTCCAGAGTGGGATTCCCTCTAGAGGTGGTGTCTGACCGGGGTACCAATTTCATGTCCAAATACATGAAATCCCTTTGGCAAGAGTGTGGTGTATCCTACAAGTTCACCACCCCTTACCACCCCCAAGGAAACGGGTTGGTTAAGAGATTCAACCGAACCCTCAAAGGCAAGATAATGGGCCTAGAAGGACCCATGAGGCGTAAGTAGGACGTCCTCTTACCATGCCTTCTCTTTGCTTACCGTGAGGTGCCACAGAAGTCTCTAGGGTTCAGCCCCTTTGAGCTCCTGTATGGTCACCCAGTGAGAGGACCTCTAAGTCTGGTCAAGGAAGGCTGGGAGCAATCTCCCAGGAAACCTCCCTAGAATGTATATAGCTACATGCTGGCCTTCAGGAATAAGACTAGGCGATTCAGGCAACTTGCTGAGGCAAATCTGGAAGCCAGCCATGGGGGAGATGAAGCGGTGGTACGACCAGAATGCCACTCTGGTAGAGCTTCAGCCTGGACAGAAGGTGTGGATCTTGGCCCCCGTGGAGCCTTTTGCACTCCAGGATAAGTGGACCGGTCCCTTTGAGGTGGTGGAGCGCAAGAGTCCTGTTACCTATTTGGTGGATTTGCGGTCTCCAAGGAACCACTTAAGGGTCCTTCATGTCAACCGCCTCAAGCCCCACTTGGAGAGGTCCCAAGTGGGCATGCTCTTGGCAACAGATGCTGGGATGGAAGAGGAGACCGAGCCTCTTCCTGACCTCCTGTCAGCCCAGGAGCAAGATGGGTCAGTGGATGGTGTCATCCTCTCTTCCGCCCTGACCCCTGAGCAACAGAACGATTGTCGCCAATTGCTGGGGCAATTCTCTGATCTGTTTTCCCTGGTTCCCAGTGTCACTGATTGGTGCATCCATGATGTGGACACTGGGGATAGTACACCTGTGAGGCACAAGGCCTACAGGGTGACTGACAGGGTGAGGGCATGCATCAAGGAGGAGGTCTCCAAGATGTTTGCACTCGGGGTGATTGAGTCCTCAAGCAGTCCTAGGGCCAGCCCAGTGGTCTTGGTCCCAAAGGCTGCAGCGCCGGGAGCCACACCCGAACTCCGGTTCTGTGTGGACTACAGAGGACTCAATTCGGTCACCAGGACTGACGCACACCCCATCCCCAGAGCTGATGACCTCATAGATCGGCTAGGGGCTGCCAACTACCTCAGCACGTTTGATTTAACGTCTGGGTACTGGCAGATCGCCTTGACCGATGGGGCCAAAGAGAGGTCAGCATTTTCCACCCCAGATGGGCACTACCAGTTCCGGGTTATGCCCTTTGGGAGGAAGAATGCCCCTGCCACCTTCCAGAGGTTGGTCAACCAGGTATTGGCTGGCCTGGATTCGTTCAGTGCAGCCTACCTGGATGACATCGCGGTGTTCAGCTCCACGTGGGAAGAACACCTGCGCCACCTCTGGGAAGTGTTGATCGCGCTGTGCAAGGCAGGCCTCACGATCAAGGCGAGTAAGTGCCAGATTGGGCAGGGTTCCGTGGTGTACTTGGGGCACCAGGTTGGGAGCGGCCAGGTGGCGCCCCTTCAACCCAAGATAGAAACCATCCTGAATTGGGAGTCGTCCAAAACCAAGACAGAGGTTAGAGCCTTCCTAGGTCTCACCGTGTACTACAGGAGGTTTGTCAAGGGGTATGGCAACATTGTTGCCCCCTTGACAGCGCTGACTTCTAGGAAGCAGCCCAGGAAAGTGATTTGGACCGACACCTGTCAGAAAGCTTGAGGCCCTGAAAGCTGCTATGTGCATGGTGCCCGTGCTCTTGGCTCCCCACTTCTCCAAAGAGTTTATCGTTCAGACAGACGCTTCAGAGCATGGTGTGGGGGCTGTTCTTTCACAGATTAATGAGGAGGGCCTAGATCAACCTGTAGCCTTTCTTAGCAGGTGGTTACTTCCACGGGAACAGAGATGGAGTGCTATTGAGCGAGAGGCATTTGCTGTGGTCTGGGCGCTGAAGAAGCTAAGACCAAACCTGTTTGGGTCTCACTTCCGGGTTCAGACAGACCACAGGCCCCTCAGATATTTGATGCATATGAGGGGTGAAAATCCAAAGCTGTTGAGGTGGTCCATTTTCCTATAGGGTATGGACTTCGCGGTGGAACATCGCCCTGGTACAGATCATGCCAATACTGACGGTCTGTCCAGATTTTTCCGCCTTAGTGATGAGGAACTCCCTGGGGTAGGGCAGTTCTCCCCACTTTTCAGCTGGAGGGGACACGTGTTAGACCTGGCACCTTGGCGTGAGTCTCCCTTCCACTTTTTGTCGCTGTGCCTCATGTGTTTTTATGGTGTTGGCCGCTCAGAGCACTGTGCTACTGCCAACCGGTGCCACAGTGCAAGTGCTCCCTATGTAAAATGTATATGTTGGTTGGATTCCATGATTGACTTATTTGGTTTACTATCAGACCCCAGTAAAGTGCACCAGGGGTGCCAGGGCGTGTAAATGCAAATGCCGCTGGTGGGCTCGCAGCACTGGTTGTGCCACCCACAAAAGCGGCCTGGTAAAATGTATCTAAGGTCTGCCATTGCAGAACCTGCGTGCAGTCTGGTACTGACATGCTGACTGGGCAACTGCACACATTCGCCAGTCCCTGAAACCTTCCCTTAACTTCATATTAGTCACCCCTAAGGTAGGCCCAAGGGCAGGGTGCATTGTAAGCCTAAGGTAGGACAAGCCCTGGTGTGTGTGGCATGTCCTAATAGTGAATTACAGCCATTTTAGTTTTTCACTATTGTAAGGTTACCCTGTTCTCATAGGCCAGCATGGGCTGTTAAGATTGTTACATTCTATGATCCTAACAGGCCCAGGGAACATGGTAGAAGATCGAGTTAGTATGCCTGAACTCAGAATAATAAAGTACATATTTTATTAAGGTTTATTTTAATATTCTGCGGTTGCAAATGCCGCTTTTAGAAAGCTGGCCTTTGCTTGCCTAACCATTTCAGCCTGCCTCTGCGTGATGTGTATCTGCTGTCTGGCTTGCGTGAGTGACAGGCCTGGGGAAACCCAGATGGGCAGGGCTAGGTAGCCTGGTGGTGAATAGGACGATTGACAGGTAGATAGGTGGGAGGAGTGTACCTGGACTCTGAATAGGACTGTGCTCTGCCACCACAATGCTGGCTCTGCCTCCTGTGGAGCGTCTGATGACTCTGCCCTGCACCCTGAATGAAGAAGCCTGCATCGCGTAAACAAAGTGCTCCAGAACTGGACTGAACTAGGCAAGGGTCCCCCTGGCCTGGGAGAACAAAAGAAATGTAGTAAAAATGTAGGAGCCCTGCTCCTAAGAAATCAGATTCTGCTACAGGACGAACCTCTGCCTGAGGAGAAGCAACCGGGAAAGTTGTGGGAGGAATACTGTCCCTGACCTGGGGAATTGGCCTGCAGTGGTTGCCCTGCTGCTGAAGGAGAGGAGAAAGATTGCTGATAAACTTTGCTTCAACTTGTGCTGTTTAAGATCTCCAAGGGCTTGTACTGAGCTTGCCCCTTGAACGAAGTCCCAGGACCAGTGGACTTCACCGCCATGTGAGAGAGCAGGAAAACGGACCCTTTTCCCTGTAATCTTGGAGAGAACTGCTGCGTGCGATTCCTGAACGAAGCGTCCTTTCCCTGAAGCTTGCAGCCGCTGTCCGACCCGAACAACGTGATTGTGGCCCCTCTACGAGCCGTAGCTCGCACCGCAAAGGAGGGTCTCACCCAGCCTGAGCAATATGACTATTGGCCCCTACGAGTCGCAACTCGCACCGTAACGGAAGGACTGTGACAGTGCTTGCTTTACCCCCCTACGAACCACATTGCTTGCGTACGCGCCTTCCCTCTGCTTTTGGGAAAGCCGCGGTGCGTGTGGTGATCCCGTGCATCTCCCCTGTGAGGAGAGTACGAGTGTTTGTGCCCCGCAGCATGACCTTCAGTTTACCCCTCACCGGCAAGGCGCGAACGCCGCAACCCGCTGGATGGTGCCCCCATATGCCTGTCCCCTGAGCCTGCACGCCCAAGGTCTCCAAGTACCGTAGTACGCAACGCCAGGACGACACCGTATTAGAGACCGCACTGGATGCCCGCGCAGCCTTCGTGCCGACTTCCACAAGATAAAGGTACTGTGCCCGATCACACCATAAGGTGCACGCTCCCCCTTGGAGCGGCCGGAGAGTGAGTGAGACCCGTTCCCCCAACAGAGCCGGGAACGAAGTGCTCAGACCTTGTAAGACTACGCTGAACTAAGAACTCTTTTTGCCAAGTAAAATTGTGGACCCGTCTTAAACGTTATTGGGTCTTGTGATAAATCTGAAATCTATAAACAAAGTCTATTTTTGATACACCCAGTGTGGAGTCCATTTGTGGGGGTAACATTGGATTGTTGTATGTGATCACAAATGCTTAACCATTACGCCTAATATAACGCCTTGTCTGCTCGCGCCAAGCTACCTAGAGGGTGAGCAGGGGTTATTGTTAGAGTGTAACCCCTTACCCAGACTAGAAGAAGGACCCCCTGTTTGACCCAGGTACTCACCTGTGCCAACCAGGGAATCCGGATTCTAACATTGGTGGTCAGCGGTGAGGATTCTGAATTTGCATTTGTGATTTATGTACAGCAATTTTTTGTGAAACGCCACATAGTGAGTTCAGACCCATAACGTAGCCACATACTTGTTGGAATTTTTGTTTTGCTGGAAGTCACCATTGTTGGAAGAAACCATGCCTGATTCAGTCATTATGGAGAGAGCAGCATCTGTCATCTCTGAAATTGAGGATGTTGATTGGGAAGAGGAGAGACTAGAGAGCTACACCAAGGCCCAGCTGAAGGGTTTCTGTAAAAAGTTCAAAGTCCCCACTGTTGGATGTAAGCTCAAGGCAGATCTACTCAAGGCGCTGAGGGCCTGGATTGAGTCAAGGGCACCTGAAGATGTGGTAGTTGTTGAACCAGCAGAAAGCGTCCGGAGTTTTGGAAGAGGCCTGTCGCCAGGAGAATTGGCAGACAGGAAAGAAACCAGGATGCATGAAATGGAGATGGCAAAACTTAAATTGAGTGGGCAACTGGAGCTAGAAAGCAAAAAGCTGGCTCTGGAAGAGAGAAGAATCCAAATGGAGCATGAAATGAAGTTGAGGGAATTGGATCTGAAAGCTAAAAGTTTAGAGTCCACTCCCTCTGGTGGCAGCACACCGTCAGTGCAGGCAGAATCAAGGGTGTACATACCCAAGGATGTGGTTAAGGAATTTTTTAAGAATGATGACATAGGGCAGTGGTTCAAGGCCTAAGAGATAGCCATGTCTTCCCACCGCGTCCCTGAGAAAGACTGGGGAGCGGGGTTGTGGGGACGGTTCCTTAGTGAGGGGCGGGACACACTGCTAGACTTGCCCTCAGATGTTTACAATTCTTATCCCCATATGAAGGAAGCATTGATGACTAGGTATGGGTTGACCCCTGAGTTGTATAGACAAAGGTTCAGGGGTTGCCCTAAGATTCCTAACAGTACGTATGTCGAGTATGTAACTTTTTTTTGCAGAGCACTGGATGGTTGGGTGAAGGGTAGCAAGGTTGATGATTTTCAAGGGCTTCTTGATTTAATGGCTTGGGAGCACTTGTCCAGTAATTGTTTTCCTGAGCTACGCCAACACCTAATTGATAGTAAGCTGACTAACCCTAGGAAGCTTGCTGAGGAGGCGGACCACTGGGTCAGTACCAGGGTCCACAAGGGTCATGTGGGAGATTCCGCCAAAGGTGAGCAAGGTTCCCAGCAGAAGAGTGGGGGGGACAGGGGTAACCAGAGGGAGTTCCCAAAAAGGCCCCAAAGTAATCCCCAAGGGAACCAAGGGAAAGGTTCTCAGCCTCCCCCACCCCCGAGACCGACCGGGGCCCCGACAGGTTCTCCTGTTCAGAAGGGGCCCCTAAAATGTTACAAGTGTGGTAACCTGGGGCATTTTGCCTCTGATGTAAAGAGTCCTTTGTATGGTAAACCAGCGCCCACTGGTGCTCCACCCCGGCAGGTGACTAGTGTAGCCTTGGGGGCGGAGATGGGTGTCCAAGGTGGGTGGGGTCCCACAGAGATGTCCCTTGTCTCCTTAGGAGACTGTGAAGTGGTCCCCCAAACCCAACTGCCTGAGAACACTAAGAAGTACAGGCAGTGGGTGACCATAAATGGCCATAGAGTGGAAGCTCTGAGAGATACAGGAGCCAGTGTGACAGCTGTCAAGTGTCACCTGGTGTCTCAAGAGCAGGTTGTCCCAGGAGCATTCTTTCCAGTTGTTGCCGCTGACAACACAGAGAGTCACTGCAAGGTGGCTCATGTTCCCTTCGAGTCGGGGGGGTCTCTGGTACTCTTCAGGTAGCTGTGAGGCCCGTCATGCCTGTAGACTGTCTGTTAGGGAACGATTTGGAGAGCTCACCGTGGGCTAAGGTGGAGCGGAGTGCTCACCTGGAGATGTTGGGTATGCCGGATTGGGCGTGTGTCACCACACGGTCCATGGCAGCCAGTAGAGGTGCTCAAGAGGTCCTGGAGCCTGAGAGGGAGGCCCATGGACCGGTCTTAGAGAGAAGGAGCAGGGGGAGCGGGAAACCGGCCCCTGAAGTTCCCACGGTCCAGGAGGAAGCAGAACTTTCAGGGAATGGCCTGGAGCCTACAAGGGAACAGATAGCTGAACTGGGAGACCTGCCTGAGCTGACCCATTGGCAGCAGGAAGGATGTCCCTCCAGGGAAGATTTTTGTAAAGCGCAGAAAGAATGCCCTTCTCTCGTGGGTATGCGGCAGCAGGCTGCAGACCAGGCCGCAGGTGATCAGTCTGGGTCACATTTCATTTACTGAGAGAACGACCTCCTGTATACAGAGCCTAAGGTTGCTGAGCCTGGGTCAGCCCGTGCGCTGGTGGTACCCCAGGACTTCAGAGCCTTCCTACGGGGGCTGGCTCACGATGTGCCATTTTCAGGGCATTTGGGGCAGGACATGACCTTTGAAAGGCTTGTCACCCACTTTTATTGGCCTCAAATGTGCAGGAGTTCAGACACTCACTGCAGGACTTGCCAGACTTGTCAGGCAAGTGGGAAGAGTGGAAGGAAGCAAAAGGCTCCACTCCAGCCATTCCCTGTGGTCGGTACCCCATTCC